>NW_022111369.1:39826812-39857444 GCF_000313985.2 Echinops telfairi
AAGCATCTCAGCACTAGCAGGGGTCTCCACATGGCTGCTCCAGCACCCAGGGCTGCATCGGGATAGCTCCATGTAGCTTCTCTTTGGGAATGTCTTATAGGAAGTCAATCTTGCAAGCTGAAGCAGGGAACTGCTAAGGCAGCTGTGCGACCATCACAAAGCAAGAGACCAGAGAACTAGAAAGGCAAGGCTCACCAAGCCATTTATCCCTCTGCCCTTCCATTAACCCTTCAATTGCCCTTCAATTAACTCCATGTGTTTATCGGCCAGGTTGGCACAATTAACTAACCCAGTGTATATCATAATTTATTAAATTAAAAACAAATCTGGATAGAATAATCGAAGTTGTATTGGGAAGTATAGGATCTTAAAAGACATAGAAGCACAACAACTATTAGCTTCATTTTTAAGACAAGAAGATGAAACATCAGAATGATGTAATATGTACCTGACCTATTTCAAAGTAGCTATTCTGATGTTGGGACATAGTATTCAAAAATGAGACCAGCATAAGAATCCAAACCTGGAGGGACCACTTAGAAAAGCCATTTAAGAATATAGTTTTTCTTTTTTTTTTTTATAGTCTAAAATATTTTAATGTGAACCTCTTTCCCAAGGATCACATAATATTTTGGAAGACTTGGTTCTCATTCTCTGTCCTTCCTCTGCTCATGACTAAGATTTCTAGATCATCACTGTCAGGTTCGTTTGTCTCTCTTCTACTCTCAGAATCCAATCTTGACTTTAGGTTGTTGTGGAAGTTTGTGTTGTTGTTGCTGTTGTTAGGTGCCTACAAATCAGTTCCGACTCATGTTGCAACCACGCGGTGTCGAAGGGATCAGGTATAAGGCATCATCAGAACAAAAAATATTACCATAGTGAATGATGGGGGGAGTGCGGAGTGGAGACCCAAAGCCCATTAGTAGGCCACTGGAGATCCCCTTGCAGAGGGGTCTCGGGGAGGAGATGAGCCAGTCAGGGTGCGATGTAACAACGATGAAAAATACAACTTTCCTCTTTTTCTTTTTTAAGAATATAGATTTTCAAGAAAGTCAGTTTATACCACTATCATTATTACTATCTTTGTCAGCAATAGAAACAACACAATCTAAAGAATATCAAAGTGTGTCAGATGCTGAATTAGTAACCTTGTCTTTAATACTCTAATTCTCAAAACCACTCATCCCAAAGTGTTTTTGCCCCATTTCGTAAATAAGCAATTGGAGGCTCAGAAAGGTGAAGTAAGTTGCCCCAAATAGCACAGATAGGTGATGAGTAAGTGGTGTTAACTGTTTGAACTTTAAATATGTTAGTGAAAAGTTTCGATTATCATTGAAATTCTGTGGTGAAATTACAGTGTAACCACGCTATTGGAGAACTGCACAGTTGACTGCTAGTTGTTATATTTGTAATGTACCGTCTGTGTCTTGAGGAGGAAAACCCAGACATGGAAAGGACTCACTGCCATTGAGTCAATGCCAGCTCATGGCGGCCGTCTGTAGGGCAGGGTAGAGCGGCCCCTGTGAGTTTTTGAGACTATAACTCCTATTGGAGAGGAAAACTCTGTCTTTCTCCAGAGAAGCAGGCGGTCATTTAGAACGGACTCTTCTAGGGTTCCTCGGGAAGTACTAGTGAATGATAGATATAAAACATAGGAACCAGCAGTGATCTATTTAGCATCGAATGTCCTAAATGTAAACAATGAGGTATTTTCATCAATCACATTGATTTCACTGTCGGAGTCAGAAGATCATTTGTCTATTGATTTTAAGAGCTCTGGTGGCACTGCTGTTTAAGTATTGGACTGCTAACTGCAATATCAGCACTTCAAACCCATCGCTATCCCAAGGGAGAAAAACATGAGGCGATCTGTAAAGATTTGTAACTCGTTCGCTATGTGCTAGAACCTAATCGATGGCAGTGGGTTTGGGGTTTGACTTTGGGTTTTGATTTTCAGTGGGGTAAGCATTGGGCTACTAACCATAAGACTTACACTCCCTCCCTACCATGGAGTCGAGGCCGACCCATAGCGACCCTCCAGGACAGAGTGCAGCTGCCTTGGGGGCCTGTGAGACTGTTACTCTGTTCGGGAGTAGAAGGCCTCCTCTTTCTCCCGCGGAGCCCTTGGCGGTGTAGAGCTAGCAGCCCCAACGTGTGCCACCGCTCTACCGGCCTCCTCAGAGGTGTACAGTCTTGGAAAACCTGTGAGGCAGTTCTACTCCACTGTTCTCTAGGTACATTTATAAACATAAACAGCGTATGAAGCTTGCGCACTTTCCTTGTCAATAAAAAATGAAAACATAATGGTATAAAATTAAATGGAGGCCCTCTTTAATACTAGACAATCTATTCACTCAAGCTAAAAGGATTGGTTCCTTCTGCAGACTCCGATTACGACGCGTCATTTCAGAGTTCCCGCGTTCACGCCAACGCTGCTGTGTTGCTTCCTTTGGGGTACTGTGGGCACACTGATGTGTGGTTTATTGTGTATAATCCCCCTTAAGATCTAGTTTTCAAAAATGTTTCTTCATAGCTTTAGGCTTCAGTTTAATTTATATTGAATTTAATGTTTATTTCACAGATCTTTCCCTCTTCTTTGAGCTGCTCATTTTGATTTATGGAGCTCCAATTTCCGCTTGTCAAAATTATTCCTTGATGTAGTGGAAAACAGTCCGCTTAAAACCATCCTGCACAAATACACCCTGATATAATTTTTAAAGTATCTCTTCAGTTACAGTAGTGAGGTTAATAGGCTGCCAGTCATTCCTTGTAAAGAGACCCCTTCGCATGTGAGTAGTGGGGAACCGACTGACAGCATGCTAGCAGGCCCACGTTCTGTTTCAGCCTGTCTCCCCTCACCACCAGGCCAGCTGCTCTCTGCGCTTCTGCCATCTCCCAGGGAGACCAGGGCTTGACATGGTAAAATATCTTAGAAGTCACTTTTGGGGAGTGATGTTACAAGGCTTTTATGCCACGGCATGCTAATAACAATTGATTGTTATTGCTATTAATGTTTAGCCTAGAACTGACTTTTAAAACAAAATGTAAGAACTTGCATATATATCTCATTCCCAGAGTGTAATTCTGTGTATTCCTTCTAACATGAAAATATAATGAGTAATGCTAGCAGTGATAAGATAGTGTAACTTGAGATATAAGAAAAATGTCCATTAAAGCTTAAGCTACAGTCTCAACAATAAAACATATTTCCAATCATTGGTAAATTTTTTGTTATTTTCTGAAATATTTTTAAGAGTCAGAAATAAGATAATGAAACAATTAATGGTATTGATGAAAATATAATACAAAGAATATAGGATTATAGATGAGCAGCAGTAATTTAAGGAACCCTGTTAGTGCAAGGAAGAAGCCCTGTTGGTACAGTGGTTTACAAATTTCAATCACCATTACTTCTCAATACATCTTGATTGCATGATTGATCAATATTGGACTGTGGAAGTTGGTGAAATGATCAATATCTCCATTTTTGGCATTAATGATTCATGAATAAATTTTAATTAAAGTTGTATTGGTTGGTCTACTTTGTAGGCTATGGATATAATCCTATGACTGACAGCATCGCACTTAAGCATAGATGATGAAATGTTCTTTTTGATGAGCAATGTAAAGATTTCTTTTCAATGTATTGCTTTTTGCACAGTAGACAATATGATAGTTCAATCCTAATGATCACTACTGGTTCATTTCAGCTCATTAATGCCTAGTATGTGAACCTGTATATATTTGACTTCATTTATGGTGACTTACGATCCTTCTAGAATCATACTCCATGTAGCCTATACCCAGTGATGAATGGGTGAACGTTTGCAATTGTTTGTTTTCATTTTGAGTTGTGCCATATGAAAGCAAGCATCCCTTCATCTATGTCATTGAGGTAAACTCTCCTTTGAGGAGACTGCTCTTTTTCCAGTTTTATTTTGAGGGTCTTCCATCATGAGGGTCTTATTTTCTGGCCCTGTAACAGACAGTGACTGTACTGCTGCTATTCAAAGAATGCTCTCTGAACAAGTTTTGAAAGAGCAGATCATTAGATAGTGCTTTCAGTCTCTGTCTTAGTCTAGAAGCGCCACTGAAACCTTTGCCTTTGGGGTAACACTGTTAGTGTTTGAAACACATTTGGCAGAGCTTCCAGTGTCATAACAACATGCAAGTCACTGTAGATTCCATCAGATCTGGCGGTAGGGGTGGGGTGGGGTGGGGGATAACTGAAATGAGACTTTAACAGTGGATCAGGGTGTGGACTGAAAAGGATAGAAATAAGATGGGAGATTTGAGGATGGTGCTGTGGAATCCAGCTTGAGATAGATAGATGATAGATAGATAGATAGATAGATAGATAGATAGATAGATAGATAGATAGATGATAGATAGATAGATAGATAAATAGATTGATAGATACTTGGAAATACTCTGTAGGAAGTTATAAATCTTAGATTTGGCAGAACCGCTGGGGTTACACATGCAGACTGGAGAGATTATTTGTCAAATGAAGCTATGAAAGTGCTTAAGGAACTCGTGATCAATTTGTCTTACTTTAATGTTAGATGTTTTATCTCTTGTTGGTTGAAAACAGCATCTGTGTTTTGTTTTTGTTTTTTGTTTTATTAAAAATAGCATCGTGAACTTTAGTTGACAAAATGTTCTTATTTCCTACTTCTTTGCCATTGGTGGATGGCATGGCATTTACAGAGACTGGAATGTTTGAATAATCAATCTGTAAAGGAAAGAGCAGTGGAAGGAAGAGGCACGTGAAGAGGAAAGAAGAAGTAATAGGTTTGGTTTCTAAAATGATGAAGGCATTGATTTACAACAGGTATTTTAAGCAGCTCAACACTTTCAATAATACATATTTGTATTATTGTGGCTGGAGGTGCGGCTTTGTTTTTCTTGCTGAAAATGAGACCTCATACACGGGAAGGGATCGCTAATAAATGAGAGACTAGAATCTTCAGGTCATTGGGAGTCATCGTATCTGAAAAAAAAAAAAGGTCAATTAGAAAATAATGTGAGTGATAGTGTTTTTAGAAGAATGGGCTTATACTAATTATTGAAGTCTTAAATAGGCAGAGGAAAGAGTAGGATTGAGGAGAAATAAAATATTATTTGACTGTATTTGCACAATAGTTTCCATTTGCATGACTCAGCAAAGAGTCTTAGAAGGATTCTTTTGTTAAAAAAAAAAAAGAACTGATATTCAACAAAATACTGAACACTGAATGGAATTTTATATCATGACTTAAAATAGACAATTCCTTAGTATTTTTAAATAATTTAGTTGGAACTATCTATATACATATATATTCTAGTCTCTTCTTAATCATAAAAATGCACATGTAGTTATTTTTGTATGCTTTCTTTATTTTCAAATATCTGACATATGTTTTATTATTTGCAAGTTCATTACTTTTTGGCAAAGCCATGTAAGAATGACACGTCCATTAACATCATGCAATTTTATTCTAGTTTTGACCAAATATGTCTACGATTTAGTAGTAGACTAAATTTTTTGCTATAACTCCCATGTGCTAACTATGTTATGCTTATTTTCTTATTTTTCCCTCATGAAAAATTGCTTTTCCATTATGAAGTTTAAGCTTAATATCCTGACACCAAGGTCCACACTCTTTTTACTTTCATAGTGCTGCAGTTAGTGACTTGTAAAGATAGAACTTATCAGACAGTAAGTAAGTGGGCCATGGAGGGCTTTGAGGTTCTTTCGTATCTCTTTTTCTATATGAAAAATGAGGAACTAAACTCACTCTCATCAGGTCTCTTCGGACCCCTAGCACCCCTGTAGGATGGCGTCAAACTGCTCCACAGGGTTTTTGAGATTGTCAGCCTGTACCGAAGCACACAGCCCCATCTTTCTTCTGAGGACCAACGGGTAGCTTTGAACCACCGACTCTATGGTTATCAGCCCAACACTTAACTCACGGAACCACATGGGAGTATTCTGTATGCAAGATCCAAACATAGTGACCACAGAGGACAGGGCAGAGCGGTCCCTGTGTGTTTCCAAGACTGCGGCACTTTAAGGAGTAGAAAGCCCCATCTTTCTCCCTAAGAGCAGCTGGTGGTTTCAAACTGTGGGCCTTGCAGATCGCAGCCCAACTCGTAACCATTACACCCCCAAGGCTCCACAATAGTTATCAGTATTTATAGTTGGTTTTTGGCCTGCTGTATTGGTCTACATTTTCCAAGGAAGACCTCCATTGAGCTAAGGATTATGGCACTATGGTTACCCACCTGGGAAGGTGACAGCTGCTGCAGCTGAATCTGGCCCTTGTCATCATTAATGGCCTGCATTTGATACTTTATCCCAGCACTCCTTGTTTAGTGTACAATGTATTATATTAGAATTAATTACTACCTGTCATCCTGTATTTAAAAGACAGCTCCTCTTAGTCATTGCAGACATGTAAGTCATGTGATACTGCACCAAATCATTGCTGGCTCCTGTGTTTCCATCCAGTTTGTAGCTACCTGTGTCCTCTGTGTTACTGTTTATTGTCATTATGTTCAAAGACATTTTGTACCTAAACGTAAGGTTGTCATCATTCTGTTGTTTACATTGAAGGGATTCTTATTACTTCTTAAATAGTAGTTAAACACTTGCTCAGGAGTACTATTTTCTGGATATAAAGCATGAGTCTGTGTTCATTTTGTTAAATAAACAGAAGATTTAAAGAAGAAATGGAGGAAAGAAATAGCAGTGTTGATTCAATTAATGGTGTATAAGCAAATCCAAAAGATCTATTATAAATAATTCGATATATGTATCTACATATATGTACATATTATTTATTTATATTTTATATACACAATTATTTATAATTATATATATTTCTAGAGCTGGGATACTTTTATTTAGTTCGAGAGAGAAAGAGAAAAAATTCACTAAATAGCTGAAGTGGAAGAACCCCATCATGATTTTAATTATGAATTGAAATTGTAACCAATGTTTCAGTTTAGAAATCCCTTTGTTTTTGAGTTTGAAGGTGGCATTTTTTTAAAGTTATAATCTTTGTTTTAGTTAAGATCTTGTTTGTAGGCATCTCTTATCATTCATTTTACTTAGGGGAATTAATCTAAATACATGCTGGAATTTCTGTGTATCTTGAGTTGACACGGTAAGAAAACAGAGTAAGTATGATCTGGAATCACACATGCTCTATATTCATTTTGTGGCTTGAAATCACACTGTGCCTACTTCAGCTTTATTTTCAGAAGTCTGGGTTCAAATTTGAGCCTTTTTTCTTTTTACAAACTGCCTGACCCTGAACAAATTTTGTGATCTCTCTGAGATCCTCCCCCACCCCCCTACCACAAACAGCCAATTTCAATAGTGACTCTCCATCTGAACTACAGAACAGAGAAAATGACTGGAGGCACAATTTTCTCCAGGACCCTACAAAAGGATGTAAGTTTGCGAGAGAAGTCAGACTATTGTGTACAATAATTTCCTAAAGTATTAAGTCTTAAGGTATTAATGAGATTCTGGTTGAGAAAATGCTAATGGGGATACAATTTTTTCTACCTTATAATTTCTGCTGATGTTTTTCTCATTAATTGAGGAAAATCTGTTCTTTCAAAGCATTGGCCATTAATAGTTTATTCCAACAAGTTCCTAGAAATCTCAGTGAAAAGAGATTTTTAAGCTAAAATTAATTTCTTAAGTCGATATCTTCTAAATAATGCACTTTTAGAACAATGATGAAGAGAATAGACAGAGATACACTTTTGTATGAACTTATTCAAACCTGGATTTGTGAAATTCAGTTTATATGTACATTATATTTGAGGGGAAAGCTTAGAGTTTTTCTGATATTTACAGACAAAGCTAATAAAGTAGGTAATAATTATTGTGCGTGACTGTACATTTTCACAAGTTGTATCATCACTCAAAAGTGACCTTGTTAGGTGAGAGAGAAGGCAAGAGAGACATACAGTGCCTCCTGAGAACAGGTGGAGTGATGCGTATCAGGAGAAGACACTAAAGATTTATTGTCTGTGGCAAAGGAAACACAGATCTCTGCTTGTGCAGTAAGTGTTTTTGACATCACCCCCAGAAAGGGTGATTGGAAGCTGTAGGTTAGAAAATGTTCTGCTGAGTAAAGTAATGATCATTTTTATGTTGTTTGTGTTATGGGCTTGTCTTGCTATTTAGTCTCTGTAGCACTTAAGAAGTGAATGGTGGTCATGCCGAAAAATAATCCTTGTTCTAAATAGGATGGTTATATCTAAATAATCAGATCCACCTAATTTAATTTAAATCCTGTGCATGACCAGATTCTGCTAGGAGAGGCAGTAAATAGATGGACCTGCATAGTTTTTTGTTGTCAGTTTTTCTTTCTAATTTCATATTTTCCTTACTGAGAACATTCCCCTCTGTTTATATCAGCTGGTTTAAAACAGAAGAGATGTGGGTGATCCGTTTGGCTCAGAATTTGCAGGAAGGAAGATAATCCTGGTGGGAAAACTGCAGACTTTGCAGGATCTGCTCTCCTGTGGCCTTGAACAGCCCCGCCTGGCTGAGAGTGAGGGTTGTGATTGAGCTCTTGCAGCCGAGTTACTGTTGGCTTCTGGACAGAAAAAACAGGCAGCTTCAAAGCAATATGGGATATTGTCTTGTGGGTATTAGTCACCCCTACTGAGAAAAGGGGTTATGTGCCCACTTTATCTTTTATGCTTTCAATATACTAAAATGTTAAGGTTCAGATTTGGGGGCTTAGGACCCTTATTGCATAGATCTAGCCTATTTATTTATCTATATTTATGTAGCTATAACTTTTCTAAGGAAATAAATACCTCTAATTAAAAGGAAACAAACAAAAAAGCAGAGGTTTCTGGGATTCAGCACCTGTTTCTTTCTTTCTTTCCCCGCCTCCCTCCCTTCTCTCTCTCATTTCTCTCTCTTTGTCTGCTACCTACCTTCCTTCCTTCTATCCTTCCTTCCTTCCTCCCTTCCTTCCACTTGTGTTTAGCCTTCGTAGAATTCCTTTATAAAATCATTGTTAGGAAGTTCCTGAGAAATACAGGAAAGCGCATTTCCTCTAATAGTTCAATGGGAACAGAATAAGTAGAGTTGAGATCTCTCATCTGTAAAATTTTTTCCCATGGTGTTTTTTTTTTAAATCATTTTATTGGGGCTCATACAATTCATCATAATACATACATCAATTGTGTACAGCACACATACATCCGTTGCCCTCATCATCCTCAAAATTCGCTTTCCACTTGGGTTCCTGGAATTAGCTCATTTCCCTTCCCCTCCTCTCCCTCCCTCTTCCCTCCCCCCTCCCTCATGAACCCTTAATAATTTGTAAATTATTATTATTTTGTCATATGTTACACTGTCCAATGTCTCTCCCCACCCTCTTCTCTGTTGTCCATCCCCCAGGGAGGAGGCTATAGGTAGATTCTTGTAAGCGGTTCCCCCTTTCCACCTCACATTCCCTCTCCCCTCCAGGCACCGCCACTCTCACCACTGGTCCTGAAGGATCATCTGTCCTGGATTCCCTGCGTTTCCAGTTCCCATCTGTACCGCTGTGCATCCTCTGGTCTAACCAGGTTTGCAAGGTAGAATTGGGGTCCTGGTAGTTGGGGGGAGGAAGCGTTTAAGAACTAGAGGAAGGTTGTGGGTTTCATTATTGCTATACTGAACCCTAAGTGACTCATCTCCTCCCCACTACCCCTCTGCAAGGTATGTCCAGTTGTCTACAGATGGGCATTGGGTCCCCATGATGTGCTACCCTCGTTGACGCGGATATGATTTTTCTCCCCGCCTTTGGTGCTTGAAGCCTGGTCCCTTTGGCCCTTCATGATCACACATGTTGGTGTGCTGCTTCCATGTGGGCTGTGTTGCTTCTGGGCTAGATGGCCGCTTGTTTACTTTCAAGCCTTTAAGTCCCCAGACGCTATAGGTCTCGATAGCCGGTGGTTTTGACATTCTGCTACAATAGGAATGATCCAAGTTTTAATTTTGCTAAATTGAGACCTTTAACTGTAGATACTGTGGTGTGCAATCCAGCGCCCCCTCCAGGATGGAGGGAAACATTGGTCATTGCCAGATTGACAGCTTAACAACTGAGGACCTCACTGGGAGGATACTTCATGATTAGTTAGGTAGCTTTAGGGTGGAGGAAAGTATCTCAAAAACAAACTACTTGAAATTAAGGGTAGTTTCATGAATTAGATCCTTTAGGTAATATAGTCAAACATTAAAAAAATAGCCATTTTAAAACCATTTATATTTGATTTTAGCTTAGATGTAGAAAATTGTGGTTTCACCAGGAAGCTATAGAGTAGCTAAGCCATACCCTCTACAGTAAATTTCAATTCCTAGACCTTATCGAATAAAGTAGAGCTGTCTGTACGGTTTCCATGGCTGTGAATCTTTCTGGAAGGAGCTGACCACACCTTTCTCCTGTGGAGGTTAGAAAAGCTGACCTTTCAGTTAGCCGCCAAGCACCTTTACCCTCTGCACCACCACTGCTCCTAATCACAGAGCAACAACTCTGTAATTTTAATTGAATTTATTTATCTGCATGTTGGCAGCAGTCAACTCTGTATGCTGAAACTTCCAACTCAAGGGAGCAAACACTGGGCCAGAAAGAAGGAGAATCCGAGGGGCTGGAGAGTCTGCCAGCAGTGGTGGGCATGCTTAATGTGATTAAAAGATTGATGGACTATTGAAATGAAAATTACCAACACAACGCATGTTGTCCTAAACTCACAGATATATATACAACAACCATATGGGCTTGAGCTTAGGCCAGTGCTTACCTTTATATTGTGACAGGCATAGAACAGGTCATTTTTATTATGAGATCTGAAAAACATATATTTTATTTGTCACACAAAGTAGAAATGTATTTAACTAAAAGAAGTCTGGCTCACATTTCCCCCCCACAATCAGTGTAGTTCATCAATTTTTGGTGTGGTGCCAGAATATGATACTGTAAAAATATGAACATTTTTCTCTTACTGCAGCAGTTTAAAATGGTTTTGTGATTTAATGCCTTTTAATGAGTATAACAGTAGTAATTATTTCTATATATAATACAATATATTAGCCACCATGGATAACAAAGAAGCAATACTTAAAGTAATGTATTACTCTTGCAGCATTACTTTAATTTTTCTGTAGGGATTGAATTGGTCATAGACAGCTTGGCATGAAAAATGCAAAAGCATTTTAGATACATTTAATAGACTTGAATTCTAGACCCTTCTCCTCTTCGCTGCTTTTCGGTGGCTCAGAAAGAGACCCTCTAGACTAAAATATTTTGTCATTTGTAGGAGGAACATTACCAGTCTTGTTATGTTCTGCAAAGTTTCTGGCTGATTTTAATTACCTTGTTTCAAACTCAGAAAAGAATGACATTTTGCCTTTAGACTTAGCAGGAGAACTTGCCTTTTTTGGTTCTGTATTTGCCTTTCCAATTGACCATCTATGTTGAAATGTGAAATAATAATATTTATAATCAACATTGTGGTAAGTTTTGCACAGACATGAAACTAGAAATTACGAGAATGTTGTGGCTTGGTGCTGACCAGGCATTTCTAACTTATAGGATTTCTATGTGCAAAAGAACAAACACACACACAAAAAAGAACAAACACTACCCGGCCCAGCACCATCCTCAAAACCATTGCTATTTGAACCCATCGTTGCAGTCAATGTGTTGACTCAACTCATTGAGGGTTTTTCTCTTTTAATCATCCCATTACTTTACCAAATAGGATGTCCTTCTCCAGTGACTCCTAATAATCAATCCAAACTATGTGAGAAGTTTTGCTGTCTTCTCTTCAAAGGAGCAGTCTAATAGCAAAGCTTTTCAGACATAATTATTTGTTCTTCCTGAAGTCTCTGGTATATTCAGTATTCTTTTCTAACATCTTAGATGTAAGCGCACCAGTTCTTCTGAGGGCTTCCACGTGTTTATGAGGTGATTGAAGATACCAAAACTTAGGTGCGCCGTTGTTCTCAATGCCACATGATTGCTTTTAAATATGTTCAAGAGGTCTTTTGCACACGATTTGTCCAATACAGTAAGCTATTTGATCTCTTGACTGTGTTTCCATGAGCTCTGATTGTGGATCAAATAAAGTGAAATGCTTAACAACTTCAATATTTTCTCTGTTCATCATGATGTTGCTGATGGGTCCAGTTATGACAATTTTTGTTTTCTTTATGTTGAGGTGTAATCCATATTGAAAGCTGTAGTTCTTTATTTTCACCAGCAAGTACTTTAAGTGCCCTTTACATTCAGAATGCAAGTTTGTGTCATCTGCAATGTGCAGGCTGTTAATGAGCCTCTGTCTAACCCTGATGCACATTATTCTTAATATAGTTCAACTTCACTTATTATGTACTTAGCATGCAGATTGACTAAGGATGGTGAAAAGGATAAACCCTAACAGATGACTTTCCTGATTTTAAATCACATTGCATCGCTTTGTTCCGTTAGAATAACAAACAGCCTGTTGATCTATGCACAGGTTCCACATGAGCACAATTTCCCCTTTCACTCTAACTACTCTCGTGGTTAAATGTCAGGCCGCTAACTGCAAGGTCAGCAATCAGAACCCCCAGCTGCTCTGCAGGAGGACGAGGAGGAAGAGTTACAGTGTGGGAAACCCACAGGGGCAGCTCTATCAGTGAGGATTGTTTTCTTTTTTATCTTCAAGAGCAAGTTTCAGCGTCTCTTCTGACATCCATTTCGTCTTTGTATTTTCACTTTCCTTTCTTTTTAATGTCCTTTTCCCTTTCTTCTTGTATGATGTCCTACATCTCCTTTGGTTTTCAGTCAATAGTACTCAATGACTGAAATATATTTTTTAGGTAATCTCAAAATTCATGTGGGATATCCTAAAATGTAGTATTTTAGACGTGTTTTACTTTTCTTCGGGTTTAACTTAAGCTCACATACGAGCAATGAATGGTTGTTCCATAATTGTTTCCTGCCCTTGTGACAGATGCATTTGAGCTTCTCCATCAGCATTTCCCCTGATATATTCAATTTGATTCCTGTGTACCCCATCCAGCTTGGTTTATATGTACGACATTCACATATGTTGTTGAAAAAAGCCAGTATTCTATCATTTGATACCCGGTGGGATTTCTGTCTTAAGGCCACATTTTCCATCTACCAATCCTTCTTTGTTTCATGCTTTCACTTTCTAATCGCCAGCAATTATCAGTGCATCTTGAATGCATGTGGGATCAGTTTTGAGCTGCAGAAGTGGGTAAAAATCTTCAGTTTCTTCACTTTGACATTGGTAGTTGAGGTTACATTTGAGGAATAGACCTATTAACTTGTCTTCCATAGGAACCTTGGTGGTGTAGTGGGTTACAGATCTGTCTGCTAACTGAAATATCAGCAGGTTGAAACCACCAGCTGCTCCTCGGGAGAAAGATGAGCTTTCTATTTCCATAAAGAATTACAGCCTTGGAAACCCATTGGGGCCATTGTAGTCTGTCCTACAGGGTCAGCATGAGTTAGAATCAACTTCATGGCAGTGCATTGAGTGAGAGTCCTTGTAGACACATAAATATTATGCTTTCACTGGCAGCATTGTATTTTGGGAGAGATCTTGAAACATTCTTTTTGACTATGGATGTGATATACTACTCTTTAATTTGTAATTGCTGGCATAGTAGACCACATGATTGATTCAAATGGCCAAAACCAATTCACTTCATCTCACTAATGCCTAGGATATTGATCTTCAAGCATTCGATTTCATTTCTGACAACTCCTCTCACTTTCCTTGATTCATAATTTGTACATACCACCTTTCATTTATTAGTAAATATTAGTAGCTGTTTCTTCTCAATTTTGGTCATAACACAGCCGCAAATAAAGGTTCTGAAAGTTTTTGTCTCCCCACGTCATAATCAACTTTACTTTGAGGAGGCAGAACTTCCCCAGTTGCATTTTTAATGCCTTCCCACCTGATATAATGTCCTCTTCTGATAGGATATCACACAACATTGCACTGCTAGCTGTAACTTATTGACTGATCTTTTTTTCCTCCAGTAGTAAATCACAAGCCCTTCTTCCTAGGTTGTTTGAGTCTGAAAGCTCCACTGAAGTGCTCTCACTGTTGGGTGACTCTGGCAGTATTTGAAATACCAGTGACAAAACTTCCAGCGACACCACACATGGCTCACGGTATGACAGACTGACCGTGGCAGAATAAACATGCTGCTATATAGCGTGCATCAAACCCCCAGCCATTCTGTTGATTCAGACTCACTGTCAAGCAGTGAACAGTCTAACTGACTCTCTGGGTCCCCTAGCATCCAGTCTTTAGTGGAGCAGAAAGCCTTATCTTTTTCCTGAGTTGTGCCTGGTCGATTCCAACCGCTGACCTTGCGGTTAGCGGTCAAAAGCACAACCCTTTAATATACATGGTGAGATAATTGGCTCAAGGGTCAACATTGGATTGCTGGCCCAAAGGAAGACAGTTATATGCATAAATCAAAGAAGAGACATGATTAAGATAGTGTTTCAAAATAGGAGCTACTTCCTTCTCCATGTACCAAGAGATCTTTTTAGTCAAAGAGTGAATTTACTGAAAACTAGTGTCTAGTAAGTTACCTTTATGTACAAAGAACAGTTGGTTTCTTAGTCCATTAAACTGAAACATGCTGAAGTTGTCCATTCCGAGTTAAATAGCAAAAAAAAAAAAGTTGACTTTTACTTCCATTTGATTATATTCTAAGGACTTTGTAATTATCTAAAATATATTCCAGAAACAAAAACATGCTTAAAGTCTATTCACAAGTCAAGCTTGAGTTGCCAGCTCATACCAGATAGAGAGGCAGACAGATAGGTAACCATATAGATGATAGGTAGTGACAGATAGTAAGCAGTCACACTTATAGATATAGAGTCAATTTTAGTCATCACAGAGAAACAAGCTTTTATATTCTAAGACAGAATAACTTCCAAGAAATAAAGACTATACGTAATCTATTCTTTTATTTAAACTGCCCTGGAGGCACTGTTTGGTAAGCATTGGACTGCTAACTGCAAGGTCAGTGGTTCAAACTCACCAGTTTCTCTAATGGAGAAAGATGTCCCCAGAAAGATTTATAACCTTAAAAAACCTACATGGAATTGTTGTGAGTTGGAAGTGACTTGATGTTAGTAGGTTTGGTTCTGGTTTTATATAATAGAGCATCATATGTCTTGCTGGCCAAAATGCCTGAGTTTGAATGTGGAAGGCAGTAATTTATTATAAAATATTAGTGTGAAATAGTGACTGGAGATCAAATATCATTTGTTGTTATTAAAAATGAGGAATGATTCGGTATTTTTAACTCATTGTTGTGGAGCCAGTGCCAACTCATAGTGAGCTTATAGGACAAAGTGGAATTGCTACTTTGTTAATCACACACAGCATTTCACAATTGCTCTATCTCAGTCTTTCACAGGCAGACAGTAGTGGCTCGAGGGTAAGATTCTTGTCTCCAGACAGGAAGCAGGTTTGATTCCTGGCAGTGCAACTCAAGCTTGGCCATTGCCCTTTTGGCGCTGGAGGCTGATGTGTTGCTAGAATGCTGTGTAGGACTCCGTGGAGCTTCCAAATAAAGACGAACTAGCAAGAACACCCTGGAAATCTACTTGGAAAATGAGCCAATGAAAATTCAATAGATGACAATAATCTATTTCTGTTGTTAATGGATGTCATGTGTCCATGATAGTTAACAACAAAGCAGTGCTTCTAACAAGACAGGCAGATGTTGAAAACAAGGCCCAGGATTTTGAGTGTCGGAAAAGCCACTAGCTTGAGTCAACAGTTCATCCCAGATAAATAGATACATACATAGATAAACAGATAGATAACCAAATAGATATTAGATAGATAGGTGATAGATAGTAAGCAGACATACATACTCATTTGATATACAGCTACAGCTATAAGGAGTCCATTTTAATGATCTTAGCTAACCAGATAGAGACAGTTTTCTGTGGATGAGAAGCTCTTTTCATGAAGATAAGTTCAAGTGCAAATAATAAAAAATTAGCCATCCTAGCTTCAACTTTTAGAAACATCGCAAACTATCTTCCTGAGACTTTCTTCATTTTTATGCTGCCTTCGGCAGTTGTATGAGATTTGGCTTTCAAATCGCTAATTGAGACAAATCTCTGTGAAATGTTTAGGTTTCCTATTACTAGTAATTGCCTCATTATGAAAGTGAAATGAGTACCTTGTTTTCTTAATGCCACGATTGAGACTATAGTCATTGGTTTTTATTTGTTTAATAATACAATTAAAAACTTAATTAAGCACATGGGTGTTTTTTAACTATAAAATTCAGACTAATTAATTTTTGTAAAAGTAAAGCAAGACAATTATCAACAAGTTTTTCTTTCTTGGTAACAAATACCAAAATGGGATGTACTTTCATATGATTGACTAGAGGCACACATAATAAAATATTCATTGCAGGCCAAATTTGGACCTGACATTCTGCTAAAAACTCAAACCCTGTGTCATTGAGTCAATTCAGACTCAATAGTGACCATATTGGACAGAATAGGATGCTCCTTTGGCTGGGAATTATTGCTCCATAGAGGCTGATGGGCTTGAGCCACTGACTTTGTGACAGCCCAATGCTTAACCCACTACACCACCAGGCTCTTTTGAAGATACTTTTTATGTTGTATAGTACTGGATAGGAAAGACTATAAATACAAAGATCATTATAAACTATACAGCAATAAAGAACCACAGTTTAAAGTGAATTATAGATACTGTGCAACAATTTTAAAATCAATTTACTCCTAATTATTTCATGGTTTAGTTTTTTTGCTCCTTTCCCATCTTTTAGATTAAATACAGTGTTTCCTTTCTTTTGCATTTTCCTTCAGTTCCCCGAGACCAAGCTGAATCTCGTTGAAATATTTCACTCTTTCTTTACATCTGTGATTATATCATGACTTGTATCGGGTGATAAATTATTCCAAAAATGAAAAAAATAAAAAGCTTTTATAGAACTAGAAAAATATAAGAACACTTTTGTTGTTCACTTAAGTTTTGGATATGATAGTAAAAAGAGAAATTTGATTATGGGAGGCAGTTTAGAAGTAGGATTGCCAATTTGAGAGAGTTTTGCTCACAGAAGTTCTAAAAATAGCCATTAAATAGCTTTGTGTCATTTACAAATTTATCTGAGTAGAAATTGATTATGCATTTAGCAAAAAGGAATGTCCCCATGACTGAATAATGATATTATTTTAAAAACAAAGCAAAACAACCCACTGCTGTTGCATCTATTTCAATGTATGTGAGTCCCAGGGTTGCAATGTAGAATTATTGCTCCGTAAGGTGTTCTGGGCTACCATCTTTCTGAAAGCTGATCACCAACCTTCTCTTGTATGGCACCGCTAGGGGGATTTGAACCACCAGTTTGTAGCCCCACCACAATGTTTACTCCATCCAGGAGTCGTTTTCATAGTAACAGTAGTGATTGATGCGTTTGAATCTTTTAAAACAGTAACATCATAATAATACTGGAGATGATATATCGTCATTTCTTGCATTTTTAGAACCAAGAAAAATATTTCATAATTAAAATATGTGATTACTGATCCAGCTATTTATGTATTAAATCTTAATTAATTTCATTTAGTTTTTATAACTTTTAGTGGGACTGGGGATTCTATTTTGTTTTGTAGAGCTTAAGAATATTGATTCTATAGGGATTCTGTAGGGAGTGAAATCAGCCCTTGAGAGTACGTTAACTCAGGTGCCATAGTAGAAATAAATGCATTACGCATAATTGTAGTACATCAGATAGCAAATGTTCTTTCCAAGAGCTATTGCAAAATTATATTCAATGGGCACAGCAATCCCATTCCTAATTCATCTTAGATTTCCAAGTCCTTTGATTGAATTACAAGTGTCTTAAAATTTTCCACATTGTGATATGTCTGTAGCCAAAATAAATGTGTACTTTCTATCCAATTGATTTCACATAGTTTAGCCACATCATTATAAATATTTGTGCCCTTTTTTAGTTCTCAAGGACAAACATTACTGAGAAAGAATGCCTTTTCCTACCCAGCCTGTAATTTACCAGCCATTCCTTCTCCAGGTGTCTAATTTTTAGGTGGTTCCAGTTTTCTAGTTTGTCCTCTGCTGTTTCTGTTTTCAGTTATGTTTGACAGTGTATTTCTGCCATGTGTCAGGGACCCTCAATTGTCCCCCTGTGTCTTCATTGATGTTCTTGATGGGTTTTACATTTGGGTCTTTGGTTCATCTTGAGTTTGTTTTTGTAGATGACCAAGGTATGGGTCCTGTTTTATTCTTCTGCAAATGAATATCCAGTTTTGTCAGCACAGTTTGTTAAAGGGACTATCTTGTCTCTATTTAATAATCTTCAGCCCTTTGTGAGAGATCAGCTGTCCATTGGGTCTTTGTGTCTGTCTGTGCATGCATACCAGACAGTTTTGTCAGCCATGGTGTGGAGTTCAGTTTCGAGAATGGTGAATGGGAGCCCTCCAACTTTGTTCCTTCTTCTTTAGTAGTACTTGGGTTATGAAGGTTTCTTCTCTTTTCGTTTAAACTTTATGATTTGTTTTTCTATCTCTTTAAAAAATAGTGTTGACAGCAGGATTGGGATTGCTTTTTATTGTGCATCACTGTGGGTAATATTAACATTTTCACAATGTTAAGTTTTGCTGTCAATAAACATGGTATTTGCATCTTTGTCAGTCTCTACAGTATTTTTGTAGTTTTCTTGATACAGGCCCCCCCCCCCTTTTGGTTATAGCACTTCTTAAATATTTTATCTCTTTGTTATTGCAAAACACATGGGTTTCCTGAGTTCTAATCCAGAGTTCATGTGTTAATGTAAAGAATTTCAACTGCTTTGTGTATGTTGATTTTGTACTCTGACACTTTGTTGGATCTTTCTATTAGCTCCATCAGTTTCCTTGCCGAGTGTGAGATTTTTCTGTGTGCTTTCTTGCAGGCTGGTATCTATTTCACTTCCTCCTACTAGAGCTCTGTCCAGACATCCTCCATAGTTATTGCTCTGGTTTTGCTCCTACTTTCAGATCCCTTTCTCCCCAGTCCACCTGGCCTCTGAGCCTCTCTTTTTAAAGTTGATATTTCTACCTACACAGTGCTCCAGCTGTTACTGCTTTTGTCACTCCTTCATTTCCCCTTTGATGGTCGAAGAGGTTCCACCACAGACTCCCGACAATTTCAGGAATCTGGTTTATAGTTAAGCAAACTGACCGGGCTTCTTCAAAGGTGGATAATGTGGAGTGGATGCTGAAGTAGAGTGCCATTTGTGCTGGCTAACTGGAAGTGGCCTGGAGGAAAGGATGCATGTAAAAACAATGAGAACATGTAATTTTAAAATGAATACGTCCACAAAGATAGTTAGGAGATGAGAGGATTGGTGGAATTGAGAGGACTGCTGGACTTGTCAGGCCACTGGCAGGTCTGGCTAGGGAAGAGTGGGAGGGGATACAAATAGGGTAAGGAGGAGGAGGGGTGGGCCACCTCACAATGGAGCCAACTCATATTGGGAAGAAGAGGATGGAATGATGTGAGAAATTGCACTTTGTGTTAGTCGGGGTAGACTAGAGAAACAAATCCACAGAAACTCATATGTATAAGAGAGAGTTTTATATAAAGGGTAAGTGTACATTAAGAAAGCATCCCAACCTAGTGCTGCCCAAGCCCATAAGTCCGACATTAGCCCATATCGGCAGTCTTCCTCAATCTCACAAAACACACGCAATGATGCCGACTGCAGGAGGAAAGCCGAGTCAGTGAACGTGCAAGCATCTCAGCACTGGCAGGGGTCTCCCCACGGCTGCTCCAGCACCCAGGGCTGCACTGGGGCAGGTCCATGTGGCTTCGCCTCAGGGATGTCTTGCAGGAAGTGCTGCTTGCCAGCTGAAGCAGGGAACTGGCTAAGGCAGCCTCACCCTGGTCT
The DNA here is from genome assembly GCF_000313985.2 of Echinops telfairi. Lineage (NCBI taxonomy): Eukaryota > Metazoa > Chordata > Mammalia > Afrosoricida > Tenrecidae > Echinops > Echinops telfairi. Next base: position 39,846,806 of record NW_022111369.1, read on the forward strand.
GACTTTCAGAGAGCGAGACCCGAGAATTAGAAAGGTGAAGTTCACTAGCCATTTAGCGCTCTACCCTTCAATTAATTCCACATGTGCTTATTGGCCAGGTTGGCACAATAAACCTTAACTATCTTGCTCTTTAACAGAGTTCAAAACTTGGGGGAGAGGGACAGGCTTCTAGAGTCACAGTACTTAACCAGATTAGCGTTGACTGAGGTGGCGGGTCTGACTGGACCCATCACAACGGAGGAGATTGGTCAGGTCATTGGAAGACTTTTTCAACAGGAAAGCCCTGGCCTAAATGACTTCAATATGGAATTCTGCAGGGACTTCAAAGGGGGCAGGGACCAGTTCTACGCTGACTATTCAAAGGTGTGAAGGAGGGTGGTGGACCTCAGGTTTGTGTTGTGAAGGGAGCGTGGCCCAATGATGTGATTGAGAAAGAGCTACCACTGAAGGGGCTAATAGTAGGTTTGTGTCCCTTATGGACGTGAAAGCAAGGATTCTTGATGGGTGGAGTCTAGCGAGGTACTGGAAAGGTAGTGGATCATACCAGGTGGGGGTGGTTCAGCATTGGAGGGTCAATCATTGTAATACACTGCCTGGGTAAGACAGGGAATCAGAACCGCGTGGGTCATTACAGAGGGGCCATTTGGCAGGGTCAAGCGCTGCTTTCTGATGGAGGAGCTCAGCAAGGTGAGGAGGGGAGGGAAGCTAGTTAACAGAGATAGGACATGTATACAAGACCGGCAGCCAATATTGCTCTCAGAAGAGGGGGCCTGGGGACATGTTTTCACATTTTTTATAGCTTTAGAGGAATTTTGAAACCTTACTAAATGTCTTTAATAATAAGTAGCTCTATTCAATTGCTATTTAAAATTTTTATTTGCTTTTAAATACCAAAAACAAAGCAACACTATCAAAAAAGGAAACCTATTGCTTTTGAGTTGTGGCTTACAGGAACCATACAGGAGAACAGAACTGGCCCAGAGAGTCTGCCACGTTGTAAATCTTTATGGAAATAGATTGCTTCATCTTTCTCCTGCCAGCCTTTTAATGGGTTAGCCCACTGTACCACTGACACGCCTCCTCTGTTTCTAAATAGAATGTCCAAAATCAGTTCCTGGAAAGCACATCAGTTTGGTCTCTATCAAGCAGTATGTATCTTTTATGAAGGATGTTAAATAGGTAGATACTTCTTTGGTTTAGAACATGATTGTTGAAGAAAATTTGACTAAATATCTGGCTTGAAGACTTATTTAAAAAAAAATCAGCATATACCAGTGCTGGTCTGTTAGAAATGACTGTAGTTATTTTCAGCATTTGTTTAATATGGGTCATGTGTGAGGCATTGTGCTTTCACTGTAATTTCACAATTCTATATCAGTTTCTGCATTTTATAAGTGATACATAAGTGATAAATGAAACATTGATAAAGAGATGCATTGTTCAAAGTCCCTTATAAAAGACAAGGTTAGCCCTCAAAGCCACAAGAGCCTCCATCCTTGACTGCTGAGCTTTGTCCTTCCAGTTAGTTATCCTTATTCAAGAGCCTGAACAGAGTCTTGAACTCTTGCCACAAAAGTTCAATTCTAATGTTTATTCCATACACATTTGTATATGCCCCTGCTTTCTGATGGAAAACTCAGAATTATTAGTAACTATTTTGTTTCTTCCAATAACTTGGCCGAATGGTAAGATTACAATGAAGAAAAAATGATCTCTGTGCGTGTGTGTGTGCGTGTGTGTGTGTGTGTGTGTGTGTGTGAAATCTAGGATAAAATACATAAATAACTGAACAGGCAAACTTATTTTGGAATTATTTTGGATTTCAACAGAAATACATGCTTATTAAACAAGAATTGCTTTATATTTATACCGCTAATGCTTTTATATCATGACACAATTGCTTATAAAAGTCACAGAATTTTACCCCTAAATTTTCCTATAGTTAATTTAGCAACCCTCTGTTTTAGCATATTTAGTATTTTTTCATGGCCCAGGGATGAGAACAACATTATAACTAGTATAGCAATTATTATATTTATTCCCAGTTATATATTTTTGAGGAAAAATATGCTTATAGTGAATAATTTGGAAGAAATATCTTTTTCAAGTGAAAAACAACCCAAACAGTGAACATCAATTTTATGCCATAATTAATTGTGAAGAATTAAAAATATTGTAGGGAATCCTTCATTTACTGCCATTGTTATTCTTCTAGAATTCATCTTTTATGAATATATTTTCTCTCACTAGCACATTGAAAATTAAGCTGATTTCTGTTCTTGATGGTCCTTTCCAGGAAACAAATGTAATGTATGAACAATGTGACTAACCCACCCACTCTAATCCACGGTCTTCAGGTTGATTCCCAAAGGGACCTTATAGGATAGAGAAGATCTGCTCTAGAAAGTTTTCTAGGCTGTCAATATTTACATCTTTCTTCTATGGTGTGGCTGGTGGGTTTTGAACCACCAACTCAAGGCTAACCAGAGTTTATTAATGTTTTGCTTGTATTTAAAATTGAGCAAACTATGAGTGTTAAAGATCTGAGCTAGACTTGCCTAACAAAGAAAGAGAGGGGAGAGGGATAAGGGAGGGAGAGACCCCCAACCCACCTTGGTGCCTTGAGTCCATTTTGATTTGGTGGGGCATTTCAAGTTTCAGGTATGATTATCCTACTTATTTTTTTTTTAAACAGAAAAAAGAGGAGAGAAAATAGTGACTATCCTCAAGATGTTTTATTAGCAGCATATATTATATTCAAATACTTATTATATTAGTATATCATTCAATGCGGATGCGTTTCTTCTTTTCTTCCTTTACTCTAATGTGATTTCAATCAAAAATTGATTACCAGGCATGTAGAGACATCAGTGAAAAAGATACGGCAGGTTCCTTTTCTCATGAGGCTTACCTGTATTTCTGAAAACAGATCGTAAAACAAGTAATGAAAACAACCGTTCAACACGTCATACGAAGAGGGATATAAATGAGAATAACTATAGGAGGCATAATTCGGTATATCAATAGGCAAATAATGATACGTTCAGGTAAGAGAAAGTGCTATGAAAAAAGCAAAACAAGCTAAGAAAATAGACAATGGGTAGAAATAATTGACACATACACAAATATACATGATACTCATGTGCTCAAATTTGATTATCCTCATTTTGGATTATTCTGAGGAGATATTATTTATCTAAATACCATTTAGCTTAATAGATTTATGGCAAATAGCAATAAATATGCTCATTTGCTTGAGAATTTCTATTGTCGATCTGGGAACAAACAGTGAGCTCTCACAGTTGCAGCTTTAACCTTGCCAATCACAGACTTCCTGTAAGTGCTCTGCAGTTATTTGGAACCTTTTCTGGGTTGGCGTTGGCATTCTTTTGCTAGATTACATTTATGCATTAGTACCATCTGTGCCTGCTGTACCTTCTGTGAGTTACCCCTGGCCAAATGACTGGCATTTATCTGGAGAGAGAGAGAGAGAGAGAGAGAGAGAGAACAGGGAGACAGAACAGGGGAAAGGGAAAGTGAGCTGTCCCAGAGCACCTTACTCTCCGTTGGCACAAGTGACAGCTAGGAAAGGAAGCACATCAGTGAGGATAAAATATCTGCAGTGTCCCTGACTTCACCCTTAAAACTCGATTCATTTGCTTTTTCTTAAAATAAAAATATGATAGCTATTTTTAGACTGTAATGCAAAATAAGTTAAAACTGAACAGCAAGATAAAGATATACAACAAAGTACATTTGCAAGGTTTTCGAGTTGAAAAGTATTATGAACAATTTAAATCTGTGTGTATCTCATGTAATTTTGAACTGCATAAGATGTGTTGAAACAACATCAAACCACATATAGGTTCATAGTTCCAACCCCTATAAAGCCTATTATGTAAAAAATTTGAGGTGCTTACAGTGGTTCATAATAATAAAATGGTGTTACTTTGCAATATGTATCAAAACACTATTTTTATTTTAATTTATAATTATGTTAAAGAAATCTTATTATACCTGAAAGTGTTTAATTTTTAATAAATAAAATGTTATACCTTATATTATTTATTAAGACAAACATTTGACTGACATTAGATATGAACTATACCTATCTGCTAAAACTTACATACAAATTCAACTTAAAAGAAGATTTAGTAATGAAATTCATTTATATTCTATTGACAGCTGGATTATGGCAGTTTATTTGCATAATGTCCAAATAAAATGACATTCTTTTTCATAGACTGAACTTGGACCTTGAGCAATAACTAACAGTACACTCTCTCCTCATTAGCAGCTATCATGTTATCTGACATTTCACATTTCCAACAATAGTAAAAAAATCTAGCATCCCACTAGTTTTCTTATTAATGACATGTACCTGGCAGTTTCAAATGCCAAGGATCAAGACAAGAGTAATACTGGCAGTAATGGTTAAGGTTATGTGTTAGCTTGGCTGAACCATGACTTTCAGTCGTTTGGCAATCACGTAGTGATGTTGTCATCTTCCATTTTGTGCTCTGATGTAGTCATCCTCCATTTTTTGCATAATGCTGAGTTTTGTGTGGCAACCTGGTCCTTGGTACCTAACCATTTTGATAAGTGAGGAGAGGGTGTATATTACAGTGAATATATGATGTGAAGCTTGATTTAGTTGATTATGTTTGGTAAACTCCACTCTTATTTTCTTAGATATAGTTGAAATGCAGACTTTAAATATGAGAATCACATTTAGAAAAAGTGCAGCTCTATATTCAGTATATAATCAGGACACTGAATTTATTCTGTAGAGTGTATCTGAGATTATATTAATTGTATGATATTGCATATGCAAATTGTACAGTATAAATCAGCACTCCCATACCTACAACATACTCTAGACCAGCAGTTCTCAACCTGTGGATCATGACCCCTTTGGGGCCCGAATGACCCTTTCACAGTCACCTAAGACCATCAGAAAACACATATATCCAATGGTTTTAGGAACCAAGACATTGGCTTTTTATGTATACTCTCGCAAAATGTAGCAATGTAGTTTACTGTTGTTATATTAGGACTGTTACCCATGCTACACCATGCTTCAAGTCAAAATTTCATTCATTTGTAAATAGAAATAAATATTTTACAGTATATAATAACATAGTGTTTTTGTGATTAATTAATATGCTTTAATTTGTAGCAATGAAAATACATCCTGCATATCAGATATTTACATTACAATTCATAACAGTAGCAGAATTACGGTTATGAAGTAGCACCGAAAATAATTTTATGGTTGGGGAGTCACCACAACATGAGGCACTGTATTAAAAGGTTGCAGCATTAGGAAAGTTGAGAAGCACTGCTCTAGACCTATAAGTGGAAATAAATACATAAATACTTTCTACTTCGTAAAAAATGGATGGTTAAGTTACAGATCATGTTAACGCCAGGAGAAAAATATGACAGCATTATCTAGTATACTAGCTACTAGGTTTATATCTGTTGGAGAAATTATCAAACTAGTAGATTCTCCAAAAGACATAAACCTAGCTAGTCATAACTAAGGTTTCTGGTGGCACTGCCATTTAAATGTTAGACTGCTACTGCAAGGTCAGCAGTTCACACTCATCTGCTCTGAGGGAGAAACAGGAGGCAATCTACTAATACATATTCATAGCCTCGGAAATTCTACCTCAGCTCAATATGAGACAGAATCAACTTGATGGCCCTGGGCTTGTTCTTGGTTTCATCATAATTTTATCCTTGCACTTTCTGGAATCTTTGAACTTTTATCTTTAATGGTCAAGTTTGTGAGCTTAGTAGTGGCCACCTATACCCATCTGATAGAAGCCAACAAGCAAGAGGTACCCCCCTGAGACCAAGTTGAATGAATCAGAGACAAGACTAGAGTAACAGATTATTCTTGTGCCTCTCATACTCCAATATCAGGATAATTGTTTCACTCTTGAATGACTTTTCCCATCTGTTATGATCTGTGTTTTATTAACTATTCAAAGGCATTCTACTGTGTAGATCATAAAAAGTATTGATAACACTAAAAATATTAGGAGTTCTAGAACAATTCATTGTGCTTATGCATCATAACCTTTACGTAGAACAATCAGCATTCATTCAAACAAAGGAGACACTGAGTGGTTTAAAATCAGAAGAGATGTGTGTCCAGGTTTTATCATTACATTATACTTGTTCAATCTGGATGCTGAGCAAATAATTCAAGAAGCTGGTCTATATGCAAGACAAGGTCGGGTCACATCAGGGCTGGAGGAAGGCTTTCTAACAGCCTGAGATGTGTAGATGATATTAACTTATTTGGAAAGAAGGAAGATAATATGAAACATTTACTAAATAAGATAAAAAACACCCTATGCTCTTCAGAATGGATAAAACCTCAACTAACAGAAAACAAAATTCTCACTACTAAACCAGAAATTACCATCATGATTATTGGAGACAACATTGATGTTATGAAGGATTTCATCTTGTGGCCACAATAAACCAACACCTAAGGGAGCAACAGTCAAATCAAATGATATATATTGCTCGTGGTCCAAATGATGGTATTTTAAATCACTTCATATGCATGCAAAATCTGAAGAGTTCATAAAGAAGACTGAAGGCAAATTGATGTCTTTGTGTTACAATATTCATGAAGAATATAGAGCATGCCATGGACTGCCAGCAGAACAAACCAGTCTCTCTTAGAAGAAGTATAACAAGAATGCTCCTTACAAGCGCACATACTTTGAAATGTTTTTAGAAGGGACTAATCCCTGGAGAAGATCATGATGCTTAAGAAAGTAAGGGGGTCAGAAATAGAGACGAAGACCCTCAATACGATGAGTTGGCACAGTGGTTGTAATAATAGGTTCAAACAGGACTGAGTATAAGGATAGGACGTATGCCTTTCTTTTGCATACAAAGTCACTCTGAGACAGAACCAGTTTGATGGCACCTTACAACAACTACCACCGACTGTTATGTAGAATCAAAGTTTTGTTTGATTCTTAACAAACTATTAGGTCATTATAGTAATACGAGTATTTCTAAAATATAATTTGAGTTAACTTTTGAAGTATAAACTATTTCTAGGCCAGTATTTTTCTTTTATTAGACTAGAGCAGTTTTAGATTTACAAGGAGCCCTGATGGCACTGTCCAGTAAACTTTGAATTGCTAGCCACAAGGTTGTCTATTCAAAGCCAAGTTTCTCAGAGGGAGAAAGATGAAGCTGTCTGTTCTTATAAAGATTTATAGCCTCAGAAATCCTATATAGAGTCACTGTGTATGAGAATTGATCTGATGGCAGTGGGATTTAAGTTTACAGTAAAATTGTTCAGAAAGTACAGAGATTTCTCATATACCCCACCCCACCCTATTTTGCCCCTGGGGCCTTGGTTTTCCTATTAACAATGTGCCTGGCACCCAGCATGTCCGTGAGTTGGAATAAATGCAAGGGTAAATGAGGGCTATTTTTAAATTTATTTTTTGTTGTTGTTCTTTTTAATTTTCCTGTGGTACATTTGTTATCTCCAATTAATCAATATAGATAAAGTACTATTTTCTAAAATCTATGCAGTTTGCATTGTTTCATTTTTCATATTTCTTAGTTCTGTAGGCTTTGGCAAATCACAGTCATCCTTTCGAATATCAGTTAATAAAGGTAAAGAGCTTAGGACAATGGAGTCATCTTCTAAGGACCCGTAGGACCCTATAATTGATGTGAGCCATTTTCCAAGACCATTTTTAAAAGGCCATTTCCCCCCGCCCCTGCCATAACAGTTAAAGGCAACAAAAGGAAAGTGCTCAGAATTTTCAATCATCTGGAGCTTGGTGAAAACTATGAAATGTTTCTGGGTCAGATTCTGGGGCTCAGTACTTAAGTGTTGATGAATGCCACCTCTGTGATTATGCGATTATGGATAGATGAAAGATGTTACAGTAAAGATGTCTACTGCTTAGTGCTAATTAATTTATGCACTGGATAATTTGCATAGGTGTTATTTTTAATATCACTCAATTAAAAGTGACCTCCGTCACACAAAGGAAATATCATCTCTTGACCTTTTAATATCCGAGAACGAATTTTGGAAAGCCTGAACAATATGACATCACATTGGGAATTTAAGTCATGGAGGTTTGTAGGGTTATAGCAAAGATATTTTGCTTTGGTCAGTTTTGAATTTCAGTATCCTGCATGATTTGTGATAACCATAAAGTAATGCGTAGTATAAGCTTCTAAATCAACATTTGTGCCTGGAATTTTGATTTGAGTTTTCATTTTTCCATATGCTCTGTTTTAAGCATATGCTAAGCTGTGTATCTACAACTAGAAAAACCAAAACCTTTCTAAAAATATCTTTTCTTCTTTATCAACGGCCTCAATGTCATCGTCATCTGAGAAAAGAGATAGAACCGTGGATATAATTTAAGTTTATGAAGCATACTTTTCATGAGCAAGGGAAGAACGAACATCTGGCTTTCTTTTTGGCAAGGTGCATTTATGTTGTCAGAAGAGATTGAATCAAAATGATGATACAATTGTCCAGGTTCAGGATTTTCCAATACAACAAAAATGTATTCATTCAACATTCTCCAAGTTGCAATGATTGGTGTTGGCTTTAATGAAAAAATTCAATGATACGTATGTAGAATGACCGATCTTCTGCATTAAATCTAAAAATGTGCTACTTCAGTTGGATTTTTCTCAGGGATGCCATTCAAACAGCATGTCCCGTTGTCATCCCACACGTTCTTTCTATCTGCGATGGTAGGAGATGAGGGTGAAGTATGACAGCTCAGCACAGCTTTTCTTACGGCATCTCACTGATGCATGACTATGAGAGCCTCTTTGTTGTTTTTTTAGGCACCAAAGAGATATTTCAAGTGACAAGGTTTTGAAATGGATTTTTCTTGGCTCACTCTAAAAGCCGATCAGACATTGATTTTAAAGGCAGCATGCCATTGTGAAAGGCAGTTTTCTACCCATTCATGTTCCTGACTCTGAAATGTGCTGTGCTCCAGTCCTGCCATAAGATTTTTCTTATAAAATCTCACCAAAAGTGAGAAATCAGTTAGCTAAGTGCTATATCCTGATATACCGTATGTCCACGTGCTTAGGTTGCTCCTAACGGCCACTTCCTACTGACAAACCCATGTGTTGCATTTAGGTCTAAGGCATACAAAAGACAGAGGGTATAAACTTTCAGCTCTGGGCTCTCTTTCTGGTGGTGGCTTCCCACTTGAAATTGACCCCACTTCTTACCAGGTTCTCTCTATTTAAGCGTGATCTCATGTTCAGTTCTCTCTGATGCCTTCTTGCTCCCCAGCTTCGTTCGCTTCAACCTTGAGGTATAATCTGTTGTCAGTTTGAGAGGATTCAGAGTGAAGGGTGGACTTTGGCCTGTCAATCAGGTCATAGCTTGATGACCTCATTTGGAGGAGCTAAGGAGATAACTAGCTCTTCCTGCATTCGGCATCATTGCATGTGTTTCGTGAGCTGAAGAGGACTTTATAGATTGGTATCAGACATGTGGGCTAATATCGGACTTATGGACTTGGTTTCACTGGGCTGGGATGCTTTATTAATGTTGTTACTCTTGATATAAAGCTCTTTCTTATACGCATATGAGTGTCTGTGAATTTGTTTCTCTGGTCTACCTAGACCAACACACACCTGTATTTAAATCATGTCCTTATTACACCAGGCCACTGGGCCATACATATAGAAAGTGCTATATCTAAGTCTGTTTGGTTAAAATTGATAAAATAAGCCAGGAAAACTTTGTTTCTGCATTTTTGCCCATGGTCTGGTTGCCCGTGTTGCTTAATTACAAGTTATTGTTTAATTGTTGTTTAATTACAAATTATAAACTTATAAATACAGTTTATAGTTTTCTTGTTGCATTGTTAGATGTGACAGGCATTTAATTTCTTCTCTAACTTCCTAATAGTTGTGCAGTTTGGTTGAAATTACTTTAATACCATACCAATGTCAATTAAGCATTTTAGAAAGAGACCAGTTGCATAGATGGAATTCAACATTTCAAATTCAATAGTTATCATTTACTCAAAAATTATTTGTTAAATTCTTAAATGGAAAGCTGAAGCATGTCTTAAATATTAGCAAAATAATTAAACAGAAATGTCCAACTTGCATTTTAAGAAAGAAGACAGATTTTAAACAAATATTTAGATGTGTTTATTTGAAAAAAATAGAGTAAAAGTTATAATGTTGTGCAAACTTTGCTACCACCCACCGTCTAATAACAGTTTTGCATTAGAATAAAAGTATAAATAAACAGTAAACCTGCTGCCATTGAATCAATCCTGACTCATGGCAACCCCATGTGTAACAGCATAGAAATTCTCCATGGGATTATATTGGCAGTAATCTTTACAGACGCAGATTGCCAGATCTTTCTTCTGCAGCACTGCTGGGTTGGTTTGAACTACTAAATAGAGCAAAAACCAAGGACCTCCAAATAAAAGAATAGTCCTACCTCACAGCCATAGAATTGAGTCTGATGCATAGTCACCTTCTATAGGGTGTCTGAGACTGTTGGTATTAATGGGAGCAGGTAGCCTCATCTTTCTCCCTTTGAGCATTTGGTGAGGTTGAACAGCCAATCTTGCAGTTA
>NW_022111369.1:39858279-39871616 GCF_000313985.2 Echinops telfairi
ATCTCTGAAATATATTTTTAAGCATTTTTAAGTCCTATGAACTAAGAAACTCACTGTTCTTTTTAGATAGAGGTAACTTACTAGACATTAGTTTTCAGTCCATTAGTGTTTTGACTGAAAGGGTCTCTGGGCACATGAAGGCAGCTCATGTTTTGAAACAGTATCACAACCATATCATTTATTTGAATATATCTATATACTAGTAGGTGTACACATTTTAAAATTTGGAAAATGTATATATTTTATTTGCAGCTATTAATTATATATCTAGTCATATTTATTCTTTAGTTGATATAAAGCATCTGGACTATAAATATCTGTACTAATTAAGAGAGAAAATTAACCTACAGTGAGTTTTTTTCCAAATTATGTGCATGGTTTCACTTTTGGGTTTCCTATATTTATTGATCATTGAAATAACACCTGGGTCGCAGAGATGTATATAAACCCTTGTGTTACGTAGGCAAAGGCAAGTTAATATTTGGATCTGTATATGAAAGTAGGGGTATACGTCATGTTATGAGCCTAATTTGAGTACATGATTTACAGTTTTGTTTTCCATGTAAATTTGGCAATAAGTATAGTCATGTCTCTGCTGCTCTACCAGGAGAATGTAACACTACAGTAATGTGAAAACTTTTAATCTACTTTACTTATGTATTATAAAAAGCATACATCATTCATATCATACATCTAAATAGTAGCCGATAATAAACATTCAATATTAACTTCTGACTTTGGAAGTATAGATATCTGCTTTGAATGTATAAAAATTACCTCAGTAATTGTTTAGAATATTTTTCCAAAGTAATAAAAGCATCTAATACATCAATTTGTTGTAATCTTCTCTTATAAGTGAAGCTCTAGAATGTGTTCAGAAAGTACTTGAAGCTGTACTAAAAGAAAACAGCATCACCATAACTGGTTTTCCACTGAACATTTTAGGCAAAATTTTTTTAATAAACATTTGTGTTTAGAAACCTTTCAGAACATCATTGAGAATTTTCCTCCAAAGGGAAGCTTTACAAACTAAATATGTCTATGACATTATTTAATTGATTATATAAATGTATGAAATATCATTTTAAGAACAACAAAGGTGACATTTTTAATAATTATCATTACTTTAAAGAACATGTTAAATAACAATTCTTAATCTAAGCTCTCTGACAAACCATTCGATGAACTGTGGATACTTATAAATGGAAGCAGCTAATAAAAATCTGTATGAACAAAAGTGTGGACTGAATGTATCAACGTATTTTCAGCTGCTGATTTTGTGACTAGAACATCATACATTGTATTAGATTTCTCAAAGAGAATTTATTATTGAGGCATAAGTTAATCAGGGATCAAAAATTATGTTTGCAGGACTATATACATCAGGAATATTCCTCAATAAATGCTTTTTATAAGTTAATGAAATATAAGCATTGAGGATCTCTTTAAACCTTCTAAATGCAATTAAAGAAAATAAATGTATTACCACAATGTCTAATTTTTTAGGAAAAACATCATGAAGTTACACAAAAAAGTTCTGTGGTGTGAACAACAAAATAAGGTTAAAATGTTAAGCCTGAAAGTGTACGCTTGTGCAAATGAATATTTTCAAATCAGCATTTGTCCATACTGAGTATTGTATTCCATTTCTCACCTAACTGAACACAATTTGAGGTGATGGTTGGAATGTGAGTTCTTTAACTAGCCAGATACTCTCAGCTGAGAATGTTATTATAAAATTTATAAATGCAGATCTTAAGAACTTTGGAAAGTAAATAACTCAATCTGCTTTATATTTTTTTAAAGTAAGATGGAATTCAGATGTTAACTTTGTATAATTACTAACTTTGCTTTACAAAAAGAGATTGATAGCAGTTATTGCTTTAAGGCTCAGCACCATAGAGCTCCTGTTTCTTTTCTAGCCTCCTCATCCCTTGGGTCCTCTCATTCTGTTCCTACTACACCAGTGCTACTGCTTTTACAGATAGGCCTAAGCAACTTTCACCGCAGTCTCTCCCTGTGTTAGTCCAGGTAGACTAGAGAAACAAATCCAGAGACACTCGTGTGTGTAATAGAGACTTTTATATCAAAGAGTAGTTGTATATGAAGGAAACAGCTCAGCCCAGTCCAGATCAAGTCCAAAATCTGATATTAGCCCATATGTCTGATTCTAATCTATAAATAGTCTTCAGACTCATGCAACATATGCAATGATGCCAAATGCAGGAAGATCACAGGCCAGTGGATGGAAAGTCTTGGGAATCTAGAGGTGGTGGAAGCATCTCAGCGCTGCTGCGAGTCTCTTTGTGGCTCCTCCAGCTCCAAGGCTCAGGCTGCCACCAGCATAGCTCCTTGTGGCTTGTCAACAGGAATATGGCCACTCATAAACCTTTCATCAATTGGAGGAAGTTCTTGGCAATTTTTCTCCAAATATTTTCTATTTTTACTGCAATTCTCTATCCTCTTTCCAGGATAACACTTATCCATATTACAGACCACTAGATATTTCCTTCAAATCTCAGATTTCCTTAACAATTTTCCCTTATTTTGTTTCAATTTGGAGAATTCAAATTGATTTTTGTCACCTTCAAGTTCAGTGATTCCTCTTTCTTTTTTTATTTATTTTTTTTTCAGTGATTCCTCTTTCTGTTGTGTCCAATCTGTGCATGCCAATTAAGTGAATTATTAATTTCTCAATTTTCTTCTTTACCCTTTTCATTTGGTTCTTAGTTATAATATCCATCTCTGCCAATAAGTCATTTAATGTAGTTATAGTTATTTTAATACATTGAGTCTATTGACTGATTTCTCTTGATTATGAACATATTTTTCTGCTTCTGGTCAATTTTTTTGTGCTTCTTTGTGTCATAAGATGTCATTGTATACTGGACAATATGTATAAAAGAAAATAGTGTCTGAAGTAGGTCATATATTTGTTGTTTTAGGCACCCTCGAATGAGTTCAAATTCACAGTGACTCTGTGTACAACAGAGCAAAACAGTCTAGCTCTGTACCTTCTCACATTGTACGTTGTTGCAGCCATTTGCCAAGCCACCTCACTGAGGGTCTTCCTCTTTTTCTGTGAACCTCTCTTTTAGAGACCGATCTCTCTTGATTACATGCCCAAAGTACATAAGACAAAGTCGCACTGTCCTCACTTCTAAGGAGCAGTCTGGCTGTTCTTCCAAGAGAAATTGGTACTTTGTTCTCACAGTTGATGGTATATTCAGTACTCTTCACCAACATCTTAATTCATATGCATCAGTTCTTCTTTGGATTCCTTCTTGTTTTGTTTTCATATAGATATGAGATGATTGAAAATACCAGGGCTTGGGTCAAGTGCACCTTTATTTTCAAAGTGACATCTTTGATTTTTTTAACACTTTAGAAAGAGCCCTTACAGATTTATCCAGTGCAGGATGCTCAGCATACTGTTTAATCAAGTATGATGATAGCATATAACCCCGATGCGTGTCTTTCCAGGTTTTAAACCTCGCAGCAGCCCCTTGCTATGATTTGAGTGACTGCCTCTTGGTCTATGCACATACAGGCTGCATTTGAGTACACTGCGGTGTTTTCATATTTCCATCCTTCCCAATGCTATCCACATTATGTTAGGAGTCATACAATAGAATACATACACATAGTAATTAAAAAAGACAAACATCTTTCGGGCACTGATGATGGTGTGGTTACTCATTTGACTGCCAATGTAAAAACCAGAAGTTCAAATCTACCTTTTCACAAATCCATCTTTCTTTTTATGAGAAAGATGAGGCTCTCTGTTCTTGTAAAGATTTTGACTTTGGAAACTAACTATATAGGCCTGCTGTGAGTTGTAATATATTTGATAGTAGTAGGTTTTGGTTTATAGTGGGACAGGAGGAAAGTCAAGGGAAATAGAGGAAAGAGCTGAACTGGGAGGTAAAGGGCATTTATAGAGGTCTAGATGAAGACATGTACATATGCAAATATATTTATATATGAGGATGGGGAAATAGATCTATGTTCATATATTTATAGGTTTAGTATTAAGGTAGCAGAAGGACATTGGGCCTCCACTCAAGTACTCCCTTGAAGCAAGAATACTTTTTTCTATTAAATTGGCATTCCATGATGCTCACCTTCCCGACACAACTGCTAAAGACAAAGCTGGTGAATAAGCAAATGTGAAGAAAGCTGATGGTGCCCGGCTAGCAAAAGATATAACGACTGGGGTCTTAAAGGCTTGAAGATAAACAAGCGACCATCTAGCTCAGAAGCAACAAAGCCCACATGGAAGAAGCACACCAGTCTGTATGATCACGAGCTGTCGAAGGTATCAGGTATCAAGCATCAAAGAACAAAAAAAATCATATTGTAAATGAGGGTGAGTGCAGAGTGGAGACCCAAAGCCCTTTGGTAGGCAACTGGACACCCCCTTACTGAAGGGTTGCGGGGAAGAGATGAGCCAGTCAGGGTGCAAGGTAGCAACGATGAAACATATAACTTTCCTCTAGTTCATAAATGCTTCCTCCCCCGACTATCATGATCCCAATTTTACCTTACGTATCTGGCTAGACCAGAGAATGTACATTGGTACAGACAGCAACTGGAAACACAGGGAATCCAGGACAGATGACCCCTTCCAGAACAGTGGTGAGAGTGGCAATGCCTGGAGGGTGGAGGGAATGTGGGGTGGAAAGGGGGAACCAATGACAAGAATCTACATTTAGCCTCCTCCCTGGGGAATGGACAACAGAGAATTGAGCGAGGGGAAGACGTTGGACAGTGTAACATATGGCAAAAATAATAATAATTTATGAATTATGAAGGGTTCATGAGGGAGGGAAGAGGGGAGGGAGGGGGAAAATGAGGAGACAATATTAAGGGCTCAAGTAGAAGGCAAAATTTTGAGAATGATGATGTCAACAATTGTACAAATGTGCTTGACACAATGGCTGTATGTGTGGATTGTGATAAGAGTTGTACAAGCCCCCAATAAAATGATTTAAAAAAAAACCACAATGGACTACTAAAAAAATTAATTTTTGTTGCTACTTCATAACTGTAATTTTGCTACTGTTATGAATCACAATCTGATATGCAAGATGTATTTTCATTCTTACAAATTGAACACAAAGCATAGTGATTAATCACAAAAACAATATCTAATTTTATATTGTGAAATATTTATTTCTAATGACAAATAAATGAAATTTTTCCCTGAAAAAAAAAATCAAATGACATGTTGTACTGGGAAAATCTGTTGGAAAAAAGTCTCTTTAAAATCCTAGAAACAAACATGCTACTTTAAAGACTGGGGTGTTCCTGACTCAGGGTGTGGTATATCAATTGCCCAGTATGCATGTGAAAGCTGAACAATGAACACAGAATTTGATGCTTTTAAATTATGGTGTTGATGAAGAATGCTAAAGATTTCATGGGTTTCGAGCAGAATGAACAAATCTGTGCTGGAAGTAGTACGGCAGAACGCTGGAAGAGATCCGTACCATGCCCGTTCCAAAGAATGGTGATCCACAAGAGTGTGGAAATCAAGTACAATTTCAACAAAGACAGTTCAAAAAATGGTTGCAGCTAGATATACAAGTTGAATTAAGCAAAAGAAGTGGACTGAGGAATATTATTACTCATGTAAAATGGATTTGGGATGAAATCAGAAAATACTGGAGATGTATATTTTTTAATTTTTAAAATCATTTTATTAGGGGTTCATACAACTCTTATCACAATCCATGCATACATCAATTGTGTAAATCACATTTGTACATTCATCGCCCTCATCATTCTCAAAACATTTGCTCTCACTTAAGCCCCTGGCATCAGGTCCTCATTCCCGCCCCCTCTCTGCTCCCCCCTCCCTCATGAACCCTTGATAATTTATAAATTATTATTTTGACATATCTTGGTCTGTCTGATGTCTCCTTTCACCTACTTTTCTGTTCTCCATCCCCCAGGGAGGAGGTCACATGTAAATCCTTGTCATCGTTTTCCCCTTTCCAACCCACTCTCCCTCTTCGCTCCCAGTATCACCACTCACACCACTGGTCCTGAAGGGATCATCTGCCCTGGATTCCCTCTGTTTCCAGTTCCTATCTGTACCAGTGTACATCCTCTGGTCTAGCCAGACTTGCAAGGTAGAATTTGGATCATGATAGTGGGGAGGGAGGAAGCATTTAGGAAATAGAGGCAAGTAGTATTTTTCATCTTTGCTACATCACACCCTGACTGGCTGGTCTCCTCCCGGAGACCCCTCTATAAGGGGATCTCCAGTGGCCTACAGATGGGCTTTGGGTCTCCACTCCGCACTCCCCCCTCATTCACTATGGTAAGAATTTTTGTTCTGATGATGACTGATACCTGATCCTTTCAAAACCTCGTAATAGCACAGGCTGGTGTGCACACATTTGTCTTCAGTGATCATATCGGGAAGGTGTGCACCCACTGATATGATTTTTCTTCTTTAATGTGTGATACCTGGTCCCTTCTACACCTCGTGGTCACACAGGCTGGTGTGCTTCTTCCATGTGGGCTTTGATGCTTCTCAGCTAGATGGCCGCTTTTTTATCTGCAAGCCTTGATTTCTTGACTGCTGTTTCTACAGGCATTATTTTTGGATAAAAATAAAATGAAACCATTTAAATACTCAAACTTTTTATCATTGTTTTGATATTGATTATTGGGTCTTTGTGAGGATTTATGTTTTCTTTATGTTGAGGGATAATGCATGTTGAAAACTAGGTTTTAATCTGCATCAGTTTTCTAAATTCTTTTAGTTTTTAGCAAGCAAGACTGTGTCATTAGCATATCACAGACTGTTAATGAATCTTCCTCTAAATCTGATGTGGTGTTCTTCATATACCCACTGTGGTAGTTACATAATCTGTTGTTAATGTAAGGATTGAGAATGAAGGGGCAGAGTTTAGTCTGTCAATCAGGTGGCAGTTTGATGACCTCATTTGGAAGTGCCAAGGAGATAAAGAGCTCGCTGGAGGCGGGACGCATGGTCACTGCCTATGAGACATTGCTATGTAGAAGACAAATGGAGACAGGCTGATGGAGTCAGAGCTCTGGAGCCAGAGAAGCCACGTGGAGACTCCTGCCAGTGCTGAGATGCTTACAATACCACTGAGTCCACAAGACTCCCCAACTACTGGCCTGTGATCTTCCTGCATTCGGCATCATTGCATGTGCTTCATGAGTCTGAAGAGGACTTTATAGATTGGTATCCGTCATATGAGCTAATATTGGACATATAGACTTGATCTGGACTGGGCTGGGATGTTTTCTCTTTATTCAACTGCTCTTGTATATAGACATCTCCTATACACACTAGTCTCCTTGGATTTTTTTCTATAGTCTATCTGGAATAACACACCCACCTTCTTAGATTCGTTGCTCACATGCAGACTCTATCCATGGAGTTCTTCAGTAGTGTAGTGGAAGCTTGTCATTTTTCTTCAGTCCTTTATCCTTGAGCATCGCTGACTGTGTTCCTTTAATTTTCTAACTCTATGTCTCTGTACATTGTCATCTCAGGTAGCCTTTAAATCTTCTGTTCAGCTCTATTACGTAACTTATTACATTTGCTTTAGTTATTTTACAGTCTTTTATTCCTATAAAATACCTACAATTTTCTCTGTAATGGTGCTAGACTATCGTTGAGCTGAATTTGGGTTTTGTTGCAATTTTAGTGACTTTTAGTTCACTACCAACATCGGATACTTTTAGGGCAAGATCAGCACTTTCCATGTATCAGATTGCTGTGTCTCTCTAAAAAGCTTATAGTTCAGCTATAAGGCTTTTTATGTGTGGAGGAGTTATCTTTGCGTCTTGGCTTATTGCCCCTCTAGCTTAACTTTCTGTACACTGATTTCAAGTCTGTTGCCTTTTACTGGATAATGTCTTAAGCTTTGTTAAAGTCTCATGAGCATCAGAGAAATTATTCTCAGCTCTCCTACTCCCAGTTTACAGGAACTGTTTGCTTTCTGTTTGTGGAAGAGCCTGCTCTCTAAGATTTACTACTCAGTCCTCTTGCTTTCCTTCAGGCCCTTTGGGGCCTGCTTTATATCCCTTGGGGAAAGCCTCCTGTGCTTCTGGAGAGGATAATAATCTTTAACTCACCTGCCTTTCCCCAGCCATCAGCTAGATGCTGCCTTGTTCTCAAGGAAAAATGCATGTCCTGCTTGGAGCTCTCTCCCAGCTCTCTTGCATGCGCGCGCGCGCGCGCACACACACACACACACACACACACACATAGATTTAAAGTCTACAGAGCTAAGATACGACTTCAAAAAGTTTTTGGAAAATGAGATTAAAGGATAATGAAATGTTTCCACAAGTTTTTTTTTCAAATTCCCCTGGTATATATGTGAATGAATACTCACGCACGCACGCACACACGCGCGCGCGCGCGCACACACACACACACCTCACTTATTGACCACCTTGCTGTATAGCTGTCTGACATTTTGCATTTACTGTAATAGTAAATAGGTTTCGCATTAACAATGTACATCTGGCAGCAACAGATACTGAGGCTTGAGTTAAGAGTAACACTGGCTGTGATTATTAAGGTCATGTGTCCAGTTCACTGAGCCACGATTCTCCAGAGGCGTGGCAATTTCATCATAATGTAGTTTGATAGTTATATAACAATGTTGTGGTATGTGATCTGATGCAGTCGTCCTTTATTTTGACCTAATGCCAATTTTTGCATAATAGCGTTGTCTATGAAACTTAATTAGATTGATAAGTGAGACGGGCGTATCCATTCTAAAAATTTGAAACGTTTCATGTGCATATTAATGCCGGTTTATTTCCTTTTTTTAATAGAAAAGAGACTAACGTGTGTATAATATCTCACCCTGTTCCCCCCAACCCCCATACATCCTTGGGATTGTGATCACTTTATACCTGTGTGTGGAGAACTTCCTCATCCAATGTAATAGCTGGATAATTTATGAAATTCTTTATTTGTATGGATCATAGTTTAGTCAACATATCCTTTATTGCTGCTATTTAAGTTGTGTTCAATTTTTGTTGATATCAGAAATGCTGATACTTTCATAAGTCATCTGTGTTTCTATTGATTTAAATTCATATTTCAAAGTATTTAATTTTCAGTATTGGTTGAAGACGTAAGATATGATCAGTTCTCTAAAACTGGAAGGAGGAAATTACTCCCTATATTACCTTCGATATGTATCCAGGGAAAGAAGTGCTCACCAACTAAAAAGATACCCAGCGTTTTGTACTGGTTTCAGATATACGTCGAAACCTGCTTGTAAGCAGGACTTTTTGTCAATTTCATATCTCATTATCATTCAGTGAGTGTTAGGGGTTTCGTTACCTGCCCCGTCTTCCTTCCAAGAAGTTGGACTTTGAATACATATTAATAAGTGTGATTATTTATAAAATAAATATAACAGTATGAATTGAGCAACTCAAGTTTGCAGGTGCTATGATAGACAACATATCTCTATATTTTTGAAGGTCAATTTGCCTTGCAACCTTACACTTCCCTTCATAACGTCTACTGAATCTCCATTTGGTGTGTGATCTCTATGATGAAGTGGGACATTTACAGGTTAAGCTCTGTTAGGAAAAAGTATGTGGAATTTATTTCAGCTCAAATTCTCACAGTTTTATTTTAGGCAAAGGATAGCACATATATATGATAGTAAATGCCCTCTCTTGAATCTTGTGCATCCACGTGCCTACAGAAAATCTGCACTCAAAGAATTTATTGTGTTTTAATGTCCACATTGTCTTCCGGCATCCGTGACTTTCTAGGCTTCTCGATTTTTCTCCATGTGTATGCGTACCTGTATTTTATATACAATTTTAAATTTGAAACGCTGTTTACTGTTGTACAGAGCATGAGGGTTTAGTGACCTCTCTTAGAAGTGGAGACATAAATAAATCAGCTATCTGTGTTTGAAAAGTCTAAACTAGAGTGCAGTTGTATACTTCAGCTTGTCAATGGGTGTTTATGAGGTGAGCATAGTACTGTAATGGCTGTAGCAGGGAAATACGTCCTGTGCACATAGCTAGTAAAAGAGCTCATGGGCATTAATGCCAGTGGAATTTTAATGCTGGAGAAATGGGAAGCTCTTGTTCTGGTTGATTCTATTCTTACTCGTCACAGTGAATGAATGAGCAAAGTTCGTGTTCAAACAAAGTTGGGTCTATATACTCTTTACCAAAATCAAAATGGCACTGCTTATTCTGGTCTCTTTTTCCTATATTGGTTTAGTTGACTACATAGCAGGAAGGGAGCAGAAGAAAAAGAAATTTACTTTTTGGCATCTATTTCCCATTCTCACTTATTATAAGGCCTAGGAGAAGGTATTTGCCAACAATAATTTCTGGAAAAATGTCTGCTCACTCTAATAGACACTAGTTCCTGCCTCAATGTCACTTCAGTGACATTGAAGCTGACAGAGTCTGATTGTGAGGTTAGCCTTTGTGATGACCAAGATTTTGCTTGTGAAGTAGCCTTGTTACTTTCTGTTCTTTTTCTACAGATGGGAAGTTCATTGTATAGTTTTCACATTCCTCCAAGAGATGAATTAGAAATGTTAATAATTGTTTAGTTTACAGAGAACCACATTGTGCTTCCATTTTTTTCCCCTTAGCTGGCAAAGAGAATGAGATTTCATTCTATCTCTTTAGAGTCTAAAGTTTAGACCTATGGAATTTATTGCTGATAGGAAAACATGGAGATTATATGATGAATAGTATAGTTCCAACATGATTGCATGGGAACTTTAAGTTCATATATGTTACTACCTATGTTCACTTAACCCAGGTTAAGTTCAAAGCAATCTACATTTGATATAATTCAGTTCCTAGTTTTAACATGATTAAATCTCATTTAGCATTATTTGACATAACAATCTATAGAGAATTTTATTACGTCCTACCAGAACATGGGAAGCGAACATAGAAGTGCATTGGAAATAGCATAGTCTTTTTGTATCATTTAGGTTTTGAAGCAACACAATTTTGGCTAAGATTTTAGTGGTTAAGAAGAGTTGAATTTGAATTATTAATAATTATGAAAATTAAGAATGATACTTAGTCTATTTCTAAAGGAACAGAGAGGGAAAATGCCATAAAACTTCAGGAAGAATCAGGAAAAATAACCATGGACTGATGTCGAGAGACCCTGTTTATATTTTGTATGATTTTCTCTATATGAAATCCAGGACAGGTAAATCGGTGGAGACAGTAACTAGACTAAATATTACCTCAGGGCCTGTCAGGGGAGGTTGGAAGACGTGGGAAACTAACGATAATGATACGAGAAGATGTTCTGAATTGGATGTTGGTGGTGATTGCACCACTCTTAATATGACTGAACGATTAAATTATATGACACGTGAAGTATATGCCAGTGAAAGTGTTTTTCTAAAAAAGACAACTGTACAAAAATTTCACAAAAATATTAAGTAGCAACTCTCACTGCCCTGTCATTAAGTCAAGTCTGACTCATCTGGGCCCTAGAGGGCAGCGTAGAATGGGCCCTGTTGATTTCTGAGAATGGCACTCCTTCCAGGAGGAGAGAGCCTTCTCGTTCACCCCAGGAACAGTTTGTTGTTGTTCTGAAGTGCTGCTGGGTTGATTCTGACCCACAGCGATCCCATGCACAACAGAAAGACACACAGCACCACGGCCCTGCACCATCCTCACAATTGTTCCCGTGCTTGAACGCATCGCTGCGCCCACCGAGCCACTCCCTCTCCTGGAAGCCCTTCCTCTGCTTCACTGCCCCTCCACAGTACCCAGCATGCTGTCCTTCTCCAGAACTAGTCTCTCCTGACAATATATCCCAAGTACGTAAAGACAAGTCTCACTGTCGTTGCCTCTAAGGAACATTCTGACTATTCGTTCAAGATAGATCGGTTTGTCATTTTAGCTGTCCGTGGGACTTTCAATATTCTTTTCCAGCACCACATTTCAAATACATGTGTTCTTCCGTCTTCCTGATTCAGTCCAACTTTCACATGCATGTGAAGCAATTGAAAATACCGTGGCTTGAGTCAGGCGCATCTTAGTCCTCAAAGGAACACCCTTGCTTTTCAATACTTAAAGAGGTCTTGTGCAGCAATGCAATACGTCTTTTGTACCCTTGACTGCTGGTTCCATAAGCATTGATTGTGGATCCAAGCGAGATAAAATCCTTGACAACTTCAACCTTTTTTCCAATTGATCAAGATGTTATCTATTGGTGTAGTTATGAGGATTTGGGTGGTTTTGAACTTTTGATTCATAGTGAGTGTAGGGCAGGTTAGAAGAATTCCCTTGTGAGTTTCCGAGACTGTAACTCTTCATGGGAATTGAAAGTCTTCTCCCTCAGAACTGACAGCGACAGCTACTTGTAAATCGGAACATTCTGAAGACGGAGCACAAAGAAAAACAAATTACCTTGCTTAGTTGTTATTATGGAATTAAATAATGTTTTACCTATCACCAGAGTTCCAGGAAAATTGATCCATGAAGAGCAATTTCACAAGAGCAATTTTCTAAAATGCCAAAATTCTTTTCCTCTGCCAGATACCATGGCAATTCTTCCTATCCCTAATATTGAAAGAGTAATACTGTAGTGCTCACGACACTCCTGAAGAGAAGTAAAGCAAGCAAATCAAAGTATACAAATTATTTCCTAGTCATTTGACTTAGTAGAGCTATGAAATAAGCTGGTGTAATAGGCTATGCACTGAGCTGCTTACCACAAGGTTAGTGGTTCAAACCCACTAGCCAATTTGTGTGAGAAAAGATGAAGCAATTGATTTCCTTAAAGACTGAAAGTCTCAGAAACCCAGAGGGGTGATTCTCTTCTGTGCTATAGCCTCACTGTGAATCAGAACGGACTCAATGGCAGTGGGTTTTCGGGATGAAATTCTCTTGCCTTGAATTGCAATTTTGAATGATATATGAGAGAGGAGCTACTTGGGTGAAATCTGGGATGAGAAAGTTTAATGTTTTCCCACTAATTGCTTGCTCATGAACTATTTCTGAGACTCCTTGTGGAGCCAAAGGAATTCATAACATACTCAATAAAACACAACAAAAACCAAACTGACTCATGGCAACCCTAACGGATAGGATAAAACTGTCCCTGTGGGTTTCTAAGACTATAAAGTTTTATGGGAGTAGACAACCCTGTCATTCTCCTGTTTTTAGAATACTAAAGAATTTCAAAAAGTTAATGGGGAAAAATCCATTATTTTTTATTCCATTTTTCTTTTTCTTTTTTTAAAAAATAATTTTATTGGGGGCTTGTACAACTCTTATCACAATCTATATACATCCATCCATTGTGTCAAGCA
>NW_022111369.1:39872299-39889178 GCF_000313985.2 Echinops telfairi
TGCAGAGATAATAATATGCACAAAAAACAAGACAGAGCAAAACAAAGCAACAAAATAAAACAAAACAACAACAAAAAAACCCAATGACAAAAAAGAGAAAGCCTGTAAATAGTTCAAGGTCTGTTTGTTGACCGTTAGGAGTGTTTCCAGGTCAAGACTGATGGGTGCTACACCCTGGCCCCATAGTCTATTTTTGATATTCCCTTAGGATTTCCTTGTTCTGCTCCCTTTGCTGTTCTGTTACACACCCTTAGTGTTTTGCCTTGGTGTGGTGGGGTCACATTGGGTGCAATGCCCACACTGTGTCTCCAGTGTTGTCCCCTGTAGCACTATGAATCAGTGAGGGATGTCGTGTCTCTTAGTGGGTCTGGCCCTAATGGTCGTCTCTGTGGATTGGCTGCTCTGAGTGGGAATATTGTCCTCAAGGCTTGGTGAACCAGGATGTCTTTCACTCTCTCCTCCTCTCCCTTCATTTGCTCCTGTGTGCTCTCCCTGAGACATGTCCCTCTCCCTGAGCTGTAGCTTCAGTGCTGTCCTCTGAAGTGAATTCTTCTGTTCAGAGTGGGGGTTGTCCATGTAGTTGGGATTGGGGCTGGCCTCTCAAACCTCTCTAATGGTTCCCTGCTTCATGTTGGTATGTTGCATTCACGTCTTGGAGCATGGGTTGTACTTCCATTTTTCTATAATCTTTTTGAAGCCCCTCATGCAGCACGAAAACCATTATCTCATTTATAGCTACCTTCACCATGATGACATTGCCAAGTGATGTGGAGAGAAAACATTCTTTTGTTGTTTCATGAATAGAGAACTATACAAGGAGCACCTGTAATATATGATATGTGTATATTCGTGGGCTCAAACTACTTCCACAATATCACACTTAAAAAAAAGTAGTAGTTTATGATCTAGCCAAATAGTTAAACACACATTTAATTGGGTTGTGCAGAATCTTGTGCCCTAGAAATGGCATTACTGAATGTGGATTATAAAGATGAATTAATCATTGACTTCTGCTACACCTGTCCATTCAGCTCGATACACAAGGATATTAAAATAAAATACACCTAGAGATGAGTAAACATGTCAACTTATGGGAACATAAGTGCTGAAAACTTGGGCATTTAGTAGCTGATGGTAATTTCTTACAATAAGTAGTCAGCAGGTTCCTTTTTAGGCTGACTTAAACAAACAAACAAACAAATACAAATTTTTATAAAGAAATGTATGTTTTCTTATTGAATTTCTGTTCGCAATTTAATGTTTTTCTTTTTAATTACTGAGTATTTTTAAACTATAGAAGGTATAAAATAAAATGCACAAAATTATATGCAATCCATTACCCATAATTGTTGGTATATTTTCTATTTGTCTTTTGTAATTTTGGCATATATAGTATAATAAAAATCATGGTATGTACCTGCTCATTCTTCAAGGGTTGTCCTAAAAGGCTGTCCTAAAAGAATTTCATTTGGAAACCTTATCTATCCATCCTTCAGCCCTTATCTTGTCCTTTTAATATTTCTTCTTGTTTCCCAAATGCACAGAACATTTTAAAGGAACATGATTGGCATTCCTCAAGGTTGCCAAAGCCCTCGTGTTGATGTGCTGTAAACGGAAGAGTGTGGGATTCTTTGTGGAACGGTTAGATAGATGGCAACAGTGCCTTTACACGTGCACAGACCGAGAAGAGCGAGGATGTGTTCAGAGACAATAGCTTCACCTGTTGATATTTTCATTTAATAAAGGTTTCTATGATTTGTAATAATACATATTGACTTTTCCTGATATATTTGTACTGTGTAGCCTTCACTTCCTTAAATATTTAAGAGATAGTACTCCGCCGTATATACTCATGTCTAAGCCGAGTTTTTTCAGCATATTTTTTATGCAGTTCTTGTGGTAATACTAGGTGCCTCAGCTGGTATTCAGGTTGGCTTATACTTGAGTATATATGGTACGTAATGCAAAATGATTTCATTTACCACTGATTTCAGTGCATCTGAGCAATGCTGTATCCTAAACCAGGACATGAGTGAAAAGTACTCATAGTTAATTTCTAAACTTATTAAATCTCAGGATTTAATTCAACTCAACTTTATATCAGCTCTATTTTATAATTGTTATAAAGTTTATATCCCAATGATTTATAAGGCATTATACATCTAAATTCATATTAATTTTCTTGATTGTTTAATTGAATACATTCTATGTGTTTTGCCTAAAGCATCATAATAACAAATATTTGTTTTGTACATGATTGAGATACATGATTAGATCATAATTTTAAGTCAAGAAAATTGTTTAATAAAAATATTGAAATAAGTTTCCCCCGATAGGGAAAATATTATTTCTTTATATTAGTAATTACAGTATATAGCATAATATTACTTTAATTAATATGTTTAAAATTTTTTGTAACATGTTCATTTTGGGAACTAATATTTCAAGCACAACTTGATAGGCGTATGATTACACATTCATCTTAACTCTTGCTAATGTAATTCTAATTTTCACCTTTCTTACCATACTTATTTTATAGTGGCTTATTTTAGTGAGTATCTAATTTTTTCTCTTTTAATATTAATTTGATCTACTCCATATCAAATCACTGCCATCGGGGAGAGGTCAACTCCACGTGTAAATTTTTATGGTAGCAGAAGACCTAGAACTGCTGCCTTGAAAGTAGCAGTCCAACCATTACCCACTCTGCCACTCCACTAGGGCTCCATTAACTAATATATAGACAATAAAATATTAGCAATTATGAATATGTATGTCTTTACTTATATACTATATATGTGTTACATTTAATAATTTTAACCAATTTAATGAGCAGTTTACAGTTCTCATTGCTTGCATTATTTATCAAAAGAAAACATAAACAATGTTTCTAGAAAGAAGTACTTGAAGTAATACTGCTTTCCTTTCTGTTTTATTCTGTGATTGGATGTGCACGTTATTTTACATTGCTTTGCTTCTTACCTTAATAACATACCTTTATTATGTAGACATTCTAAGTACGAAGATATGACAGACCTGTAAGGCTTGTCACATCCCATTTCCTGCAAATAAAAATTGCTGTGCAGTGTTTTGACTTAGGGTGTAGCCTAACTATTTTTGACCTTGAATATAATTACCATGATCACTAATGTGTTTTGTAAGATAGTATTGAGTAGTATTTGGGGATCACAGCCACTATGTCACTATCTTAGACCCCATATAGCCAGGACATGTTACCCCAATTTCAGAATATTCTTTGAGTTGGAATCAACTCAATGGCAGTGAATTTGGTTTTAGAGTAATTGAAAGATAACCGCCCACTTGAATAATCCTCTGGAGATATTAAGCTTGGCAGAATACTGAATAAGCATTTCCTTCTAGCTGATCATTTCTTTTTTTCCCTCCTATCCTTTCTTCTTTAAGGTTGCTTTCTTCCTATTTGTCCTTTCTTTTCTTCTTTCTTTTCTGCTATTATATTTCTAGTCTATCCTTTGTAATCTCTATTTTTCTGTCTCAAATTCATACTTATGCTGTTCTCTTATTATTGTTAAATATGGCTCCTACCCAGATGGAAATATTTGTTCATTAATTTTCATTTATGGAGGTATTTTTTAAATTTTTTATTCATGGAGATCTTTGTTTATTGATTCATACATCCATTACCCACCAGTTCATTTGTTCATGAGTCAATATTTATTAAGAGCCTGCTCCATATTAGTGTGCAAGGAATTGGATAGGAAAGATGAATATCTTTTGTTTTGGCGAGTTTACCACATGCCAGGTACTTTTAAAAGCATGTTTATGTTGTAAGGATATCAATTGGTTAATCTTTACATCAGCCTTACGAATAAGTCCAACTTTTAATCCGTATTTTACTGAAGAAGAACCCAAGATATCGAGTAATTAAGGAGTTGTTCATGGTTACAGTAAATTGAAGAGGTGGAATAAATATACAGGCTTCAGAGCCCTCACATTTAGCTACTTTTATCATGCCTTTTTGTTATTTGGACAATTAATTATGATACAGTGTGGTTTGGCTGTAGGGGGACTTTATGATGTTATTGAGGAAAGGAGCCCCATGACTGGAAAAGAGGTGGGGAGGTGGAGTGAGTCACAGAGGATGTGATATTTGAAAATATCTGTCTTAGTGGTCAACTTTTAAAATTCTTTAAAATAGAAGTGCACCCAGCCATTATTAGACATTAAAACTGCAAAGCACTGAGAGTCGATCATTGAGAGGGTTGTTTTGTCAATAGGTGTAGACTGTAAAATAGATGGGTTAATAATGCTTTTGGGGTCTCCAGAAGGCCCCAGAATATTCAGCAGTTGGCTACTAAAAGAAAGATTGATAGTGTAAATCCTTCTCGGGTACCTCAGAAGAAAGACCTACCCACCTATTTTTGAAGATAACCATTGAAAATCCTTTGGAGCAGTTCTACTCCGAAAGCGTGGGATTGCTATGAATTAGAGTTCATTTGACAGCAACTAGTTTGTTACCTTTAACAGGACTTTTAGGGTAATTCAATAATAGTCATTTGGCCGCTGATGATTGATTAATTTTGAATCCCAACCTTTAGAAAAGTTGTGGTAAAGAGATACGAGTCAGAATCAATAGGGTTTTCTCCATTTAAGTTTCTTTATCTTTAAATACACTACAATAAAATGAAATGGGTACTGAGTTAGGATGCTTCAATTAGGTGTAGATATTATTTGGAAGACTTAGAATTTCATTTGTTAAACACCAGCCTTTTAAAGTAAATGGTTCAGGGTCACTTTTTAGGAAGAATAATCAGATAATCAGAAAGATGTTGCCTCTATTTAGACACAGTTAATGAGTGTTGAAACAAAAGTAAAAGTAGAGCTGTCTATATAATTCTCTTAAGAAATATATGGAAGAGGGAAAACTGCCACTCTCTGACTCCTAAATATGTAAGAGAAAATTTCATTAGTTTATATCTTTGCTGTCATACATCATTCCTCTTAAAAATCTTTGAGTCTGGGAAATCTTCAGAAGATATTTTAAATGGTAATCAGCTTTTTAATATGCATGGTTCAAATCAATTTCTCATTGCACGTACAGTTACACTACTGTGGCTGCGAGAAACTTACCTTTTCCTTTCTCACTTTGCACTGCCACCAGTACGGGTTGATATACGGTGGGATGCAGCTGATATCAGGTGACAAGTTTTCTGCTCAGTTACTAATTATGTAGAAAGATTGATACAAAAATTTTTGATTGTCATAGTCACATAATCTAGGAAATATCATAAGCAATCCACTACTATGTATTTTTTTTAACTTTTTAATTTGAATCCAGTGAAGGTTATCAGAGCAGATAATCAATTTTACATTCAATACTTCATACACATATGGTTTTATCTCATTAATTGCAATCCCTTTGATGTAACATCACTTATCCCACTTCCTTTCCGTTTTGCCTCTTTCCATTTCTCCTTTTTTCTCAACTCTTCCAAACTCTGTCCTTGGGTCAACACTGCCCTTTTGATCTCAAAGGATTGATTATGCTAAGGTCTGCATACTTCTCTAGTGTGATTGTTCCCCTTATAAACCTCTCTGTTGTTCAAGTGGAAATCGGGTCATGGGGGTGCTATATTTATCACATATTATTCTATGAATAAAATTTACAATAAAAATTACTGAGGATTCTGTATGATCTGGTACAAAAGAATGTCTATGGAAGGGGAGTGACACTATGACTTACTACACTGGTGGCATCAGCCCCAGAGACACCATTATTACTTTGTTCAAATATTTATTATGTCATTTTCTCCTTGTTTCTCTCATCAAAAGATGGATAGATCCTTAAAATAGCATTTGAAAAGTTTTCTTGGCTTTTTTTTTTTTTTTTTGCGGGGACAGGCATATTTCACTCTTAGCTAATCTGGAGAATGGTATCACATCACAAATACTCATTCAAAAAATCCTTAAAGATTCAAGATAATACGAAAGTGCAGTCCGAGTAATTGATCCCTGAATATTGCATTATCAGGGAAATTTGATCTCACTCAAAGGTGGTTTTATTTCTACTATTCTCCCGTTTTCCTTTGAACTAATAATACTTACAGACATTAAGCTCAAAGTTAGTGACAGACTTGGCAATTGTAGCAATGTTGCTTCCAAAATTATTTAGAATAGACTATTTCATAAGTGTTTTCAGTCAAAAGCCCATAGAATTTATAAGTGTTAATTTTGTATGCTTTTCAGTTTTTACATTACTTTCTGAAATTTCCATCTTGACTGACTAGACATTTTTGAGAGGTGATACATACAAATCCTCTTTTTTTATATTTCCAGCATATTTTTCTCCAACAAAATTCCCATATTTACCCCCAAGAATATTTTTTGTAATTTTTCCATTTACTTTGAAACATCAGTAACAATACATCAGATATTTAAAATAGTGTTCACAGAGAGAGGAAAAAAGAAAATTTCTAATGTACACGATGGTTCAAGGCACATATTATGAGTCAAAGAACAATCTCAATAGAACAATAACCTTGACCCTATGATAGAAATCTGTATGCTATTTATAGAGTACATCAGCTTTGTTATAAAAAGAAGAGGAAGTTTTGTCACAAATGGAAGCTTCGTTTTCACCTAATCTTGGGTTACTTATAATTACGTATAAAAAATACATCCACAAGCTTTTCGTTCAACTGCTAAGGCACTGGAAAGGCAAAGACACTTTAGAAATGTGCAGTTATTAGCAATAGCCAATCACGATGGACAGGATCACTAACGAGTGTCTTGTAAAAGCATTTTTACAGAATGGGAATACATCGCTTCCCTTTCCACCGTACAAAAAAATCTTTTCATTATCACATGATCCACTGATATCATCATAGCCATACAGTTGTATGTAATGTTTTTAATCCATGAAGACGAATAATGACTGAATGTATAAAAATACTGATAATAGAAAATGGGAATAATGGAAAGTAAAAATAAAGTTAAGATATCTGACTTTCCTTAGAACCATCTAGCGTGCAGATAACAGAAAGAACTTTGTCAAGAGCCAAGGAACATACATGACACGTGAATAGTATGATATTAAAATGACGTGTTTTAATTGTACATGCTTGTCATTGTTTCAGTATCTCAATATGAATTTCTTTCTTTTTTCAGGGTCGGTGCATAAACTTTTCTCGAGTTCCATCTCAGTAAAAGCAAAGCAGGAAAACCAAAAAGGTACTAAGAAGGTGTTACATC
This sequence comes from Echinops telfairi, assembly GCF_000313985.2. Taxonomy (NCBI): domain Eukaryota; kingdom Metazoa; phylum Chordata; class Mammalia; order Afrosoricida; family Tenrecidae; genus Echinops; species Echinops telfairi. The sequence goes on from NW_022111369.1 coordinate 39,879,530, forward strand.
TTCACACTGCTAATTTCCCACCAAATGAAATCAGAAAAAGGAAGACATCTCAGAAGATTTTGGAAGAGCAACTTAATCCCTCTTATGCATAAACTCTTTTCTCCGCCTTCCGCTTTGCTTGCAGCAAACATTTCCAAACACGTGTTCTACATAGGAGTCCATAAAACCCAATGCTCACGCATGATTAATGACCTTGAAAATAATGAGGGACCTTGGTCTGCTTGCGATGGCTTCTATAAGAACGTTGATTTCAGTGTGCAGAAGAGGAAGGAGCAGAACAACAATCAGGACATGCACCCGCGGGAAGATGGTATCCAAACAGGGATCTCAAGAAAAGTAGCCAGGATGGGTCTTTAATGGAGAGAGGAGTTTTCTTGCATGGAAACATGGCGCTTGGTTTTACACGACAAGATCATTAGCTCCGGGCAGAGGATAAAATTTCCCACCAGGCTAAGCAAATAAAGGAGTCCCTTGCCTTATAACTAAGTCAGGTCACAAAATCCTCCCAAGTCTCCTATCACAGTGTGCCTTACGGGAAGCTTCTGACTGGAAAATCTTGTCATTTTAACACTGAAAAGTGCACACGCATGACAAAATGTAGACAGGATGCCTCAAGGTATCAGTAGCAAGCAAGATTTTGCCCTTTAGTTTTTGAAGAAACCTTTCTTTCATTATGCACTTGGGACAAGAAGAAAATTAATAGAGCGTTATTCTTCAGAAAGACAGTCCCTACCCAGCGATCTTGAGTGGAGTTTAAGGGACTCATGATTTGCAACTCTGTCCCTGTGACTGGTTGGTTTTCCAATTATGTTGTATGTTGAGGTTTTAGTAGTGCATAAAACATTAATATCTGTAAACATACTTAGGAGTGTGTTTTGTTTTTAATTTAAAGGAAGCCGTAACCACAAAGCTTCCGCTCAGGGTTTTTTATTCTCCAAGTCTCCAAGGGCTCTTCAGCGTCACAAGCCAGCAACTCTCTTTGCATGAAAATTTCAAAGTTTAATTAATATAATTAAAGGCAACAGCAAGCAGCAGCCTGTGAAGATTTTGCTCATCTTTTTTATGCCTTTTGACATTGAATGACCTATTACTGTATGCACATTATTTGGATTTTGAGGGGCACTCCACCTTGGCTATGATTCATAGAGGAAAAAGACTTCTTTTCATCAATTTCTAAATTAAACTTTCAGGAGGATTGGCCATCACAAACATTGGCGATGTATGTATCATAATTTTTCTTTTTTTTTTTTTAGCAAAACACCGCCGTGTCACGTCGGCTATGCCAAATGATGTTAGCATGGGTGGAAATGCTGGGGGTGGGGGGGAGGAAGGCAGCAGCTGAAGGAAAAGCTCAAATGATCTAGTCACTTTCGATCCTGTACTTCAGACGCGAAATGGATATTCGACTCGAAACCTGACAACGAGCGCCTGCTTTGATGGGAACTGGTACAGACAATGACCAGTGGCTGGTCAGTGGGATGTCTCTCTGCGAGCACAAAGGCTTATCAAATGACACTAAAAATAAGTTCAGCAACCATCACATCGGAAGGGAGAACGTGAACATTTTATGTTTGGCGGGCATGTGTGTGCACAAGACGGAAAGAGCGAGCCGGAGCATCCGGGTAGAATCACCTCCATTGTGCTCTTAAAGGACGCTTCAAGAGACCTGAGTGATTGTGTTGGTTCATATCCAGATTTGTAGTACTGCTCCTTACACACACACACACACACACACACACACAGTATATCTATATATACATATGTATCCTCTAGCTTGAATCTTTTGCTCGAGTTTATTTATGTCACTGGCTGGCTGGGTCCAAAGTCACATGCCCATGTATTCATAAATAAAATTTTGTACCTGTGCTTCTGCTTCCATTTTCTTTAAACCCAAAGAAAGCTTTACTCTTAATTGAATACACAGCCGACCTAGTTAGGGAATTGTATTCAGTTACAAAATGTCCTTCAGGTTCACAGATGGTACTGCTCCTGGTAGCTACCGATGTGTGTGCGGGTGACCTGGAAACGATGTGGTACACCCCTCCCTTTCTGCAGTTCATTTAGTTGGACCTTTTCTTTCTGGTACATGACTGTTTATGATACTCAATGCACACCCTTACTAAGAACAATTAGAATGCCTCAAAACTAAGGTTAGTTGGCCGTTGCTTTTTATTTGTGTAATATCATAGATCATACTTATGTTTAGCTGCATGAAAAGTATCAGTGGACCTTTTGTTCTTAAATGGCAAAATACCCTTCTGTAGATCGTAACACAAATGAAGGCTACTCCTGACACCACTGTGAAGTGCTCAGAATGAAAAAGAGGCATCAATTGGTCTACCTACGGACTGGAAAAGTACCAGACATAGAGTCCAAAGACAGATGGAATTTCATGCCACTCAAAAATATGAGCTAGATCGATGTTATGATATGCTGATTGGGCTAACTAGAAACTTCAAAGAGTTTCTTTTTAAAAATACGGTTTCTCACCGAAGAACCAGACCACAAACCTCCCCAACTTTCAACCAGGAAAATAATTTGCTAGAATTATTCCACTTCTGTAAGTGCAATGGCACTTGGTATTTTAGAGATGAATTTACAGTTTCATTTTCTGGACACGATGTCGGTCAAGATCTATTCTCTGGGTACACACAAATGAGTCTTTATCCATAATCCATTTGCATTGCATAAGGTTGCAAAGCAATTAAGTGGGAAATGACTTCTAACTTATGTGTCTACTCTGCCTAGAAAGAAAATTTTGAAGGCATCTATATATATTTCATAACAATGTCTGTTCTTTATGGATTTGATCCATAAATATTTATCTATCTGAAAACTTTGATACTTGGAATGTTTTCCTTAAAGCATTTGGTGCTCCAAGAAGAAACATTTGGTGCTGAGAGTTGCAGTACTGATGTCTCTCCCCAAGTTAATTCTATTTTAGAAATTTATATTTCATTCCAATGAGATGCAGAGTAAAATTTGAGACCTTCCATTAAGTAGGGAACAGCATCTGTCAGCTATAGAGAAGTAGTATTTTGACAAAAATATGAGATTTAAACCCCTATATTTAAAAATGCTTGAGAAAGAAGTGACTTACTGCTATTTACCTTTAAATTTTATCTTAACAATTTCATGAATTATTCAATATTTCCTTTTATAGTGAACTCCTACTGGGTATAACAGCATATCTCCGTGAATATAACAACATAAATATCACTGACCATTGTTTACCACTCACATGTAATATATGTGCTTTTGTTAAAATTAAGGAAAATATGTTATAAAATGGTTAAAATACTTTTTATATCTTAACATATTATTTTTAAATTGTAAGATGGCACAAAGGAGCCTTAGTGGCATAATGGGCTATGAGATGCACTGCTAACCAGCAGGTCAGCAGTTCAAAACCACCAGCCCCTGCACAGGATAAAGATGAAAATTTCTGCTCACATGGAAATTTCCAGCCTCATTGACCTACAGCGGGCAGTTCTATTTGCTTGTTAGGGCCTCTACAAGGCAGAATCACCTCTACAGCTGGGAGCGCAAGGGGAAAATATAATTAGATTTATTTAAAATAATAAAAATTTAAGTCAGCACAAGGATTATGCTAAGCAGTTTTACTGGATTATAGGACAGCCAATCTGATTTAAAAAAATAAAAACGAGAATGGCTAGAAGTAGGCTAATTACAAGGAAGCTCATAAAGAAAAGAATAGAAAATCCACCATTGGCTAACGTGATTGGCTGAACCTTGCCTGCCCTCTTTCACTGAAATGTAATTATATTTTGCCCTCTTGTTCCCTGCCTTGAGTTTGAGCCACAGACTGATCTCTGGACCTACACTCACCTGCAGCCACCATGCCTTTTGAAAAAAAGAATTCTTGTTAGGCTTAGCAATTTGGGGTGCAACAAAAGAGATCAACGGCGGGATTGATTTTGAGTTAGGCATGCATATAGTTAATATTTGGCTTTGTGGTAAAGTAAGCTATCTGTTACTAATTTTTCACTTTGACAGTTATATTTACATGTATTATAAAGCATTGTAGCTGTCTCTTCCACATGTACATTGCAAAACCCTAGTTAACTTTTACTAGACTTTCACAGCACAACATTACTTAGGAAATTTATTGTTGTTTTTTTACTACTAGAAAATAATGGCAGGTGTGTGTGCACAGGAGATAAATATATTTATTTTCTATTTTAATATGAAAGAAAATAAATGATCTAAAACAGAATGATTCTAGTGCATCTGTTACATAGTTCAGCGAGAAACAGATAGATGAAGATGGAAAATGGTGCCTATTTGCAGGTTACCAAGTAAGGAGAGCCAGATTCTAGATTTGGGGTTAGTTTAATCTTTTACTTAACGAGTTTCTACCACGCAGTTCTGAGAAAAGTCTTATTTTAATATAGTGCTTTATTTTCTGGTGGCACAGTGGTTCAAACACACCAGCCATTCTGCAGGTGAAAAACGAGGAGGCTGTGTGTTCCCCTAAACTGGTTTGCAATCTCAGAAACCATCGGAGGTTATCAAGTTTCAGAATAAACTGGACAGTAGTGAATTTTTGCCTATATTTACTAGATTCCAATTTAGTCATTTTGGGGGAAAAAAAGATTTCTTTTTTGGTCTTTTATAATCCAGGATGGAAGCAACACTGTGTTAGTTTTTTTTGTTTGTTTGTTTGCTTGCTTGTTTATAATTTATCTTATTCTTCCACACTTCTTCCAAAAGCAAAAGAAAGTGCATGGTGTAGCATGCAAATTTATTTCAAGAAAGTGCTTGTTCAAGTAGCATGATGAGAACTTGAGGAAGTGAAGTGTGAGAGAGCGAGCTGACTCATGGGTTGGGCAGAATTTGGGCTTGGAAATGTGATGACACCGATTGGATCAGCATCTCCACCATTTCCTGGAGAAGGACTGAAGGTAAAGAAATGGCCAGCTCTGCTAACCATTCTGTAAAGCCAAAGATAAAGGATATTTTAGTATATGTCTATCTCATATTTTTAATGACTAACTATTTGTAAAGCCTGACAATATTGGTGCTGTAAATTGCTGTGCAGTTATAAAGTTGAAAATGAATCACTGTACATCATTTATAATTAGCCATGCAGAGTCCTATTTAGGTAATTTCTTATAGCTAGATTTTGTCAAAGAGGCCACTGATAATATAGTTTCATCTGCTGAAGCATCTCAAAAGGTGAGTAAAATACTCTAAAGCATATGCATGTATCCACTAGGATTTTACTGCCCTCATAAATGTTTCCAAACCATATATAAGATGCTCTAAAATTGTTAAGAAATTGTCACTTTCGATGATTGGCATACTTTCAACACTGTGTTGTTTTGGTCAGGTGTTGTGATATATTCAATATTCTTCAGCAACACCAGGACTCAAGGGCATCAGCTCTTCACTGGTCTTCCTTGGTCAATACTCAGCTTTTGCATGTGTCTGACGGAATTGAAAATACCCTGGCAGGAGTCAGATGGACTTTTATTCTCAAAAGGATGTTGCTTTTTAACACATTAAAGAGGTCTTCTGTAGCAGTTTCCCAGGACAGTATCTCATTTAGTTTCTTTTTAGTTTCTTTTAAAAATCATTTTATTGGGGGCTCGTACAACTCATCACAATCCATCCATCCATCCATTGGGTCAAGCACATTTGTACATTTGTTGCCACCATCATTCTCAAAACATTTGCTTTATACTTGAGCCCGTGGTATCAGCTCCTCATCTCATTTAGTTTATTGACTGCTGCTTCTATGGGCACTGACTGTGGGTCCAAGTAAAAATAAATCCTGACAATTTAGATATTTTCTCCATTTATCATAATATTGCTAATTGGTCTAGTTGTGAGGACTTTTAGTTTCTTCATACTGAGGTGTAACCCATACTTAATTAAGGCTACAGTCTTTGGCTTTAATCAATAATTGCTTCAAATCCTCTTCATTTTCAGCCATCATGGTTGTTCATCTGCATAGTGTAGACTGTTACCGGGTCTTCCTCCAATCCTGACACAATGTTATTCATGTAGCTCTGCATCTTGGATGATTTGCTCAACATACAGATTCAACAATATGCTGAAAGGACATAACTCTGACACCCCCCTTTCAGGATTGTAAACTAGGCTCTTTTCTTCATCTCATTGAGTTTGAGATCTGCTGAATGCACTTTTCCCTTTTGGTTTTCTAATTGCAGATCTTGGAGCATTTCCTGAGCTGCCCTTTGGAATCTTCTCTTCAGCTCTTCTTGTTCAGCATTTCCTCCATTTATTTGAGCTACTGTACATTTAAGAATGAGTTTCAGAAGCTCTTCGGACAACTATTTGGTCTTTCTTTCCTGTCTCTTGAATGAGTTTTTACTGTAGATATTACTTGTTGATGTTAATCTACAACTTGTTTGGTCTTTGTTCATTAGTGCTCAAAGCATCAAATCAATTCTTAGAGATGGTTTCTAAATGCAGGTGTAACATATCCAAGCTCATAGTTTAGCTCTCATTGACTTGTTTCCATTGTCTTCAGCTACAACGTGTTCTTGCTAATTAGGAAATGATCATCTGTTCTGCAGTTGACACATGGCCTTTTTATGACTGATAATATTGAGCTGCTCCATTGATTCTTTCTATAGCATTGTGGATTTGATTCCTGTATATTCTACATGGCCAGGTGCTCATCTATAGTTGCCATGAATATTGTTGAACAGGGTATTTCCAATGAATCTGTTATTGACCTTGCAAAATTTTTCCATTCAGACTCTGGTGTCATTTCTATCATCAAATCCAGTTACTTCTTTGCTTCTGATTTTCGGATTCAAATAACCAGCAGAAGTTGGAAAGTATCTCCATTTTTTTCATTAGTGGTTGTTGTGTAAATATGAATAATCTTTGTATTTTCTTGTCTTTTGTAGGTGTGTGGACATCATTCTGTCACTGACATTGTATTCAGGATAGATCTTGAGATGTTCTTTTTTTAAAAATCATTTTATTGGGGACTCATACAACTCTTATCACAATCCATACATACATCCACTGTGTCAAGCACATTTGTCCATTTGTTGCCATCATCATTCTCAAAACATTTGCTTTCTACTTGAACCCTTGACATCAGCTCCTCATTTTCTTCCTCCCCACTTCCTTATGAACCCTTGATAATTTATAAATTATTATTATTTTGTCATATCTTACACTGTCTGACGTCTCCCTCCACCCACTTTTTGAGCACGAATGCCAGGTCATTCCTTTCAATTTTCCATTCTTGGCGTAGTAAACCAGGTCATTGCTGTTGTTGTTAGGGGCCCTTGAGTGGGTTCTGATTCATATCTGGAGCAGAAACACCATTCTGTGCTGTATCAGCTTCATATGTGCCATTGACATTGTATTTGCACCCATTGCTGCAGCCTCTATATTAATCCATTTTGGTGAGGGTCTTCCTCATTTTGTCCAATTCAAAATGCACTGACTGACTAGTTCATTTTATCTCAGTAATGCTTAGTTTATTGAACTCTATGTCTTCCATTTTTTTGGACGGTTTCCCATTTTCCTAGATGCATACTTCGTCCATGGCATATTCTGATTATTTGGATGTTTGCAGCCATTTGAAATCCTTCTGTCAGTTTATCATAATGTAGTGGCTTTTGCATTTCTGTGATGTTGGAAGCTTTGCCACTGGATTTTAAATACTAATAGGACCACCCACAGTGGACAGGTTTTAGCCAAACTTCTAGATGAAAAGAAACTCGGAAAAAAAGACGGAATACTGGTGGAGGTTCTGAAGGGAGAAATGGTTTCCTTGGCTTTTTCAGCTTCTTGTAGCTGCCTATCTTCTTTGGCTTTGGGCTTATTCCTCTGTCTTTAAACTACATCACTCCCATCTCTGCTGCAGTCATTCGCGATGTGGGTTAGCCTTGGGTTGCTAGCTGCAAGGCGGGTAGTTAACCTTCCCGATGCTCTGCCGAAGGATGACACTTTCTGCTTTTGTAAAGATTTACAGAAAGCCCCATATAGAGCCGCTTGGAGTCAGAATTGGCTTTGCTTTGGTTTGTGTCATTATACTAAAGGATCTTCATGCGTGCAGTAGTTAAACACAAGACTGCTAACCGAAAGATTGGCAGTTCCTACACATCAGCTAATGTGTGGGAGACAGCTATGGCAGTCTGCTTCCATGTAGATTACAGCCTTGAAGGCCCTGTGGGGAAGTTCTATCTGTCCCAGAGGGTTGCTATGATTTGGGTTTGACCCTTGTACTGACTGTTCCTGAAATATCCAGGATAACTTCTTCATTTCAGAATCCTGGATTTATCTTCTGCCACATGAACAGGCACAGGGATTAGAATAAAGAGAATTTGCAGGAACATTATCCAGCCTTTCAGAAAGTTTGTAATAATTTCCTTGCATTACATGTTTGTGCTGAATGGCTACGAAACTATACAAGTTGAGTGCAACTTTCTGCATTAGATTTTTACCTGTCAAAATTCTTCAATCTTCATACCAGTGATTTTTGTATAAATTCCATTTCCCCATACTTTACATCTTCATATTGTACTTGATATTTTCTCATTGAAGGAAAAATATCAGAGTTCTTGTGAATTCTTGTGAATTTTATTCCCAAATAGACAAAATTCGCATGAGAAAAGAGGGAGACGTCGGACAGGGCAAATATGACAAAATAATAATTTATAAATTATCAAGGGCTCATGAGGGAGTGGGGAGCGGGGAGGGAGGGCAAAAATGAGGAGCTGATGCCAGGGGCTTAAGTGGAGAGCAAATGTGTTGAGACTGATGAGGGCAATGAATGTACAAATATGCTTTACACAATTGATGTATGTAGGGCTTGTGATAAGAGTTGTATGAGCCCCTAATAAAACCATTAAAAAATAAATAAATTATATTAAATTAAAAAAAAGATTAGGGGCAATTTGTGTGTGTGTTCATGTTGTTTTGCTTATTAAATATTTTCCTGGTCAATCTGCATGAACCCAGAATTTTGCCTAAATTTAGTTTATGCAATCATCTGCCATCACACTTAAAATTTATGAAGGAGAGTTTGAAATATTACCATAGACAAAAATTGATATTCTAATGATAATATTATATATGTTATGCTTCATGAGTTATATTCATGATGTATTTCAGCACCAGAAGTGTAAAGAGAGAATTCAATGAACATTTCTTAAATTATTGTACTAACTCTTTGCTTTAAACCCTATGACCAGGTTCTTGAGAGAGTCTTAAACACTTCCAATTGTGTTACAAGATCATTGTTTTTCTTGCTTGGCATTTACATATAAGATTCTATGTTCAAACAGGACATTGTTCCAATTTTCCCACTCATATGTCTTGGCAATATTGCCTGGTTCCACATAAGATTGATTGAGCATCAGAGAAAGAGAATTAGTAGTGAGTTCCTGGGGAAGTGGCACAGAGAAAAGAGGCAGGTGTGGTGAAGGGAAAGTACTTGGTATGACTCTTCTATCAATAGTCTTTGGAGTGTCCGATCAAATGACTGGTGGGAAAATGCAAATAGATGTAGAGGACTCATTCAGTGATTGGTCAGTTTTGCCATTATGCTAGTATTCTATGCAACCACGAGGTGTCGAAGGGATCAGGTGTAAGGCATCATCAGAACAAAAAATCTTACCATAGTGAATGATGG
>NW_022111369.1:39889687-39898920 GCF_000313985.2 Echinops telfairi
TTGAGAAACGATGTACAAATGCGCTTTACACAATTGGTGTGTGTATGGATTGGGATAACAGTTGTATGAGCCCCTAATAAAATGTTAAAAAAAATAAATAAATAAAATGAGCCATTTCAGAAGCAGCGACAGGAAAGAGGCGTGGGACAAAGTACATCCAAGATTGCTTCATGGAAAAGAGGGGGCAGTAGCAGTAGGGACCATGAGGCCCTGAGTGGCTGTCTTCTCAGACCATGGAAAAATTCAAGCTGAGTGCCTTCCAGCAGGAGCCTGGCTTGCAAAGCAGGGTGCCATTTGGGCATTTATCAGTAATCAAAGAGCTTTGTAATTGCTGAACAAGACAGAGGCCAATGGACCATGTGGCTGAGAGAGGTCTTTGGACCATGTGGGCCAAAGACTGCAGAGCGAGACATGTCTGCTGGAATAGCTGAGAACAGGCACAGCAGACAAAAGAACGGTGTGCTGCATGTTTCTGCTTCAGACACGTGACCTGGGAGCTTTCCAAATAAACTTCCACAATTATATGTATTCCATGTGGCCCCTGAAACGGATTACCAAACCTAGCAGAGAAATGGGGTGCCATGAGAAGAACGCTCAAATGTCAGAACAGGTTGAAGAAAGTTGGACATGGACGAGGGTTCTGTTTCCGCAGCAGGATGGTCAGAAAGGTAGCAGGATGTGTAGAACAATGGGAACTACCTTGGACTAGCCCATTAAATGAAGAAATAAGAGAGAGAGAGCAATTCCACAAACCTTTGAAGGTCTAAGACATGACGGCAACAATACAGACTGACATTTGGAAACGATCATAGCAGAGAACATAAAGCATAAGAAAGTAGGACCAGTTGCCATCGAATTGATTACAACTCATGGTTACCCCGAGTGTGTCAAAATAGAGCTGCTCTCTGTGGGGTTTACAGTGGCTAAATTTTTGGTAGTAGATTCCCAGCCCTTTCTTCTAAGGCTCTGCTAGGTGTACTTGAAGTCCCGACCTCTCAGTTAGTAATGATTTGTGTCACCCTGGGTAGAAAACCAAACCAAAACCAAACTTACTGCCAGCAAGTAAATTCTGCCTCACGACGAACTCCTGAGACAGGAGAACTGCTCCTGTGGACTCCCAAGACTGCACATCTTCACAGGAGTGGAAAATCTCCTCTTGCTCCCACGGAGTGCCTGCTGGTTTCAAACTGCTTTGTGGTTAGCAGCTCAACGTATAACCCATTATGCCAAATGGGGACATCAAAGTAAGGATATGTTACCGGATGTACAACATCTCTTTTTCGGTTACTATCAGTTTAGATGAGAATTATCTGGATATTGTATTTTTGAGATTGTCATAGACCTTTGTATTTACGAGAGCCCTTATTTTGTCCTTCTTACTTAAAACATAACTCCATCAGTTTTAAACACGTCTTCTCTGTTTAAAGTTAGAATTAGTCAATCTTGTGTTCTTTTTCTGCTATTTCTAAAGATTCAGATAATGTACTATGTTGAATTATTAGCACCATACTGTTTCCTCAAACACCTGGTGTGGGACTTCTATTAATTGTGCTTAGATCTCCAGGGTCCTTCCAACTACCCAAGTCTCTTGTTGCCTTCTTAATTCTACTGTCTTCACCTTATATTAACTGGAGGTGATATGCTAATGCTTGCACAGCCAATTTTACAGGATCAGCACATCCTGCCCAGAAGGGCTAATAATGAATATTAAGATGTCATACCTATTAAATTATTTTGACTTTTAGGCTTTTTGCTGTAACTAAGACTAAAAAGAATCCTATTTTAATGTTGCAATTTATTATAGACAGGAAACAGTATTGAACAGGGACAAAGTCTCTGCCATCATGAATTTTACATTCAAGTGGGGAAATGGAAAACAAACAAGGGTATTGCCAGACAGAGAGTCTAATCAATCAAATAAATTATCTAATACATGGTGTGTGTTCTGAGAAAACCATAGCGCAGGGTGAGATAAGATTGTGTAGGAAAGAATTTAGACACGTGTTAGTCAGACCATGACCCTCCGAGGGAGTAAAAATCCCCCACAGTGGGAATTTTAAGGACTTAAAGTAGACATGAGCTTGACTATAATAGGACATTGAAGGAAGAAGCCCGATAAGGATGGACAGTAACAGGTGATAGGAAAGGAAGGTGAGGTAACAAAGACCAACACAACAGGGCTTTCGTGGCCATGTATGAAGATAATACTAAAGAAACTCTATTTTAGAGGAATAAAATAGGTCAATGGCATATTCTGTTTTATAAATGATTCCAGCTTTTGGGTGGAGAGTAGACTTTAGAAGGTAAAAATTGAAGCCCTTGGAGACAGAGTAGTCAAGGCAAAAGACTAAGATGGGTTAGCATAGAATTATATGTATGAGGAACCTGTACGTATTTTGAGGTTAAGCAGAATTTACTAGCATGGGTGTAGAAACATTATTCAAGAGTATCCTGTGGGGTTTGGGCCATGGGTTGTGGAAATCAGAAGTTCTATTTTGGATATGTTAATTTCAGTATCACTAGACAGGACAGGAGCCCAGGTGACATTGTTGGGTAAACATTTGCTTACTAACTTCAAGGTCATCAGCTCAAATCTACCAGCTAGTCTACAGAATAATGGTGACTACTTCCATAAATATCCACAGCCTTGGGAACCCTATCTAGGCTCACTATGAGTCAGACTAGACTCAATAGCAGTGAGTTTGGGGGACTTGGTATTAAACAGTAGAATGGCCACCAGATTGAGACTAGATCCTAGAAGAGCAATCTGGGCTGGGTTTTGTCAGTAAACCCATAATATTTAAAGCTAAAGAATTGTGTTGGGTTTTGAGGGTGTGAATTTGGATAGAGAAGAGACAATTATTGAGGAATTTGTCTAAGAGAATTCCAGAATTGGCATGTTAAATGGAAGAAGGGTAGATTTACAAAAGAAATGAGATTGTATTTTTATTTCATTTTAAAATTACTATTATTAGGAATTAATACATATGTTATATCATTCCATAGCTCAATCACCTAAGGCAGAATTGTACATTTGTTACCACACTCAGTTTCCAACCACTTATTTTCTACATGGAATCCTTGACATCATCTCCCCTTTACGCCCGCCCCCCCCCCCCAGCACCACCACTGGACCTTCCTACCCCCAAATCCCTTTTCTACTTTCTATCTCTATAGGTTCATCAGTCCTGGTTTCATATACCAGTAAAAGAAACAACGTATAGCACAACTCCCCAATGACCTACGGTGGCTCTTCTGAAATACCCCCTAATATGTACAAACAAAAACCAAACAGAAAAATGCAAACCAAAGATACAGAAACATTTGGAAACCAGATCAGGTCTATAGCATGCCTCATGGGGAGGGGGGTGTCTGATGACAAAGTTTTAACTGTTCAAGTCAAATTTATGTCTTTAATCTTCTATACTCAACCTCTAAATGCACTTTGTTTAGTAACCGCTTTCCTCCTATCCCTTAATTGTGGATAGAGGGAATTCCCCACAGGCTTATTTCCTATGAAGTGCCACAATGGGTCTTGGGCTCCCATTGTCATCCACAGCCTTCTGCAAATCAGATTCTTGCAATTTAGGCTCTGACCTGATCCCTCCTTCGACTTCGGATTATATGCCTCACAGTCCTTCAGTGGCTGATGATGATGCGCTTCTTCCATGTGGACTTAGTTGACTTCTCCCTTAGATGTCTGCTTGTTTGGAGACAAAACTTTTATACCCCAGATGCTATTTTATGTCATATCCAGTCACTATCTAATTGCTTCACCACATGTTGCTATAGCTCCTGTCTCCTTGGTGTTCCCTTCCTGGAGGTGAGTATCAAACAGAACCAGGATGAAAAAACTAATGGTTTTTAAGTTGGAGTTAGGATTCAGTGTAAACCAAAAATCCATTCCTGGATCTATGGTGTTTTGTTGTTGTTGTTGTTGTTTATTATTACTTGGGTGCTATTTCAAATGTTATATCATTGCATTGTTCGTTCATGTCCAACAGAATTGTACCATTGCTTCCAAATCAGTTTCTAAATATATGATTTCTTCTTTGGTCCTTGACATTATCTCCCTTTTACCCTACCCCCAGCCCCTCCTATACACACCACCCCTGAAATCCTTGTTCTACTTTATATCCCTATAGGTCCGTCAATCCTGGGTTTGATTTACCAAAAAACAGAAAAACATATATCACAACTTCAAGAGGGTAGCCCTCAATGGCATAGCACTTCTGAGATACACTCTAATATGAACAAACAAAAACCATATAAAACAGAATGACCGATCACCAGATTGCTAGAATAATAGATATCTTAATACAACATATAGGGAATTGATGTAGCTAGGCTTGATTTGTCTGTCTGCCTAACAGCATCGCACCAATCACGGTGCAGTTTTCTTCTGCTTCCTCAGACACCATGTCTTTTCTGGCTTATGCCCTCAAGTTCTAGGTGCGTTTGAGGTAGTCCAATTCATCCAGTGAAGTTCCCCTATGGGATCTCACTGGTGCAGCCTCTGGAGCATGCTGTGTGTGCCAGGAAGATCCAGGAGTCACTGTCCCAGCACACGTCGGTGCCTGGCCTTGGTCCCTAGGATGCATTCAAGTTCTGGGTCAATGTGGTCCATCTGGTGCACTCCATCAAAAGTACTCCCTGTGTCGGGTCCCCCAAAGCATTTCCAGGCATTCTTCCCCAAATGTGGAAGTCAGTCCTCCCTTCGTCCTACCAACAGATATACCTTTGTGTCCCTCCAGGCTCGTTTGCTCCCTTTCCTCTCTCCTGCATTGTTTCCATCCATAACCCTCCTCCCTCGGATAGGGCCGTCTACCTGTCCAGGGGGCCTCATCCGAGATTGACACATCAGCCTCTCATTAACCATCCCCCAACTTCACCATCCCCCAACTTGACCCCCGACTTTGATCCTAGTGACCTTCAAAATACTTACCTAGAGCCGATGGTATATGGTTCATCAGCACTGGTCAGGCTCTCTACAAAGCTGTCTTGTCCCCCAGTCAATCGACTGGATGCCTACAAGTCTGAGCTTGTGTCCCTCTTCTTGCTTGTTCCTACAGCAGTGGACTCATACAGTATCTGTCTTTTTTGTGCTTCACTAATTTCACTCCACATAATGTCCTTCAGTTCAGAACTGGGATTTTTGTTTTGTTTTGCAAAGTAAGAGAGGGTCAACAAAATTCCCCAATATTTACATCTTACAATCTTGCCACAAGACTGACTGTTCAACTTTGTCTACAATTTGAAAGAAAGGATTACTGGTCCAGTTTGAGATTTATTTGTCCAAATGATCTAAGGAAATAGAATTATAAAGCAATCTATTAACTCTTGGGAGACCTAGTGGCATTGCAGTGGGCTTCTAAACACAAGTCTAGTAGTTTGAAGTCAGTAACCGCTCAGTGAAAGAAAGACGAGGCTATCTACTCCTGTAAAGAGTTACAATTACAGAGGGTTTTACCCTGTCCTACAGCGTCGCTATGAGCTAAAATTGACTCAACAGTAATGAGTTATATTAACTCTTTTATATATGCATATGTAGATATATATATTTGGTTGAAGGCAGAGAATACCAAGAAGACATTTACTTGTGTTTTATGAAAATACATTCACCTTTGTGGATCATAACAAACTATGCATGATATTGAAAGGAATGGGAATTCTAAAACACTTGTGTGCATATAGAGCCGATGTATAGATCAGGAGGCAGTCGTTAGAACAGTATAAGGGGTACTACATGGGCTGCTGACCACGAGGTCATTGGTTCAAACCCACCAGCCATGAGGTCTTATAAGGATAAAGCTTTCTGTTCCCATAAGGATTTACAGCTTCAGAAAACCCAGGGAGCAATTCTAGTCTGCTCTATAAAGTCAATATGAGTCAGAATAATTCTGGTGGCAGTTATGAGTTCTGTATAGTTTAAAATCAGGAAAGGTGGTTCTGCAGTTCACCTCTCCTGCTGGCCTGCCATGCCCCCTAGATTTGACACCCCACAGTGGATCATTGTGAACTCTTTTCAACTGATGGGAAATCAGGAACTTACTCCTTTGGCCCTGATTATAACCACTGCAGTGAACGGCACCTCATCATTTGCTGTCTATTCCTGTCAAAAATCCAATGTGATCACTGATAGAAAAAATAATCCAGAACCCTGGAAAACTGTGGACCCTAATGTACCTCAAAAGCTAATAATCAACCAACAATGGAAACCCCTTGAAGAGTAGCAGAAGGCCATAAAGGCAGCCAAGTGACCAGATACCGCTTCTGTGCATCCAGGGGAAACACTTCCACATGAGCTAGATTACGGAAACCTGTGTGCATAAAGGCTTCTGCTACATTTTTAGGGTGTTGCCTAAATTTTGGACTGTGAATAAGAAGTTCAAGATAGTGTAACAAGAACCACATGGTCCAAAATGAAATTTCTGTGTTTATTTTTCTTGTTGTAAATTTGAATTTTGTATATTGAAATAGTTTTTGATGCCTGAGTATTTTCCTTGAAATGTGTAAAGATTTATAAATCAGATTGTCATATTAGTAAAATACCATTTGTGCAAAAAAAATCAGGAAAGGTGTATGCTGCTGTTGTACCCTTCCATTATATGTATTCAATGCTGAGCAAATAATCAAAGAATGTGGACTGTGTGAAGAACTTGGCATTGGGATTAGAGAAGTTACATTAGAAATATGCAGATGACACAAGTGAAGAGGGCTTGAAGCACCTTCTGATAACATTGAAGAATACAGCCTTCAGTATGGTTTAAAGCTCAGTGTACATGACACCAAAATCCTCACAACTGAACCAATAGACAACATTGTGATAAACTGAGAAACAATGGAAGTTGCCAGTGGTTTCATTTTCCTTGGATCCATAGTCAGTGCACATGGAAGCAGCAGTCAAGACATCAAGAACTATTGCCTTGGGAAAATCTGCTGCCCAGGACTTTAAAGTGCCAGGAAGCAAAGACATCATTTTGAGGACTACGGTGCATGTGACTCAAGCCATTGTCTTATAGGCACGTGAAAGTTGGACGGTGAGTAAGAAACTGCTAAATAATTGACTCATTAAAAAAAAAAAGAATTGATTCATTTGATTTATGTTGGTGGAGATTATTAAAAATATCGTGGACTTCCAGAAGAACAGAAAAAATAAAAACTGTCTTGGAGGAAGTACAACCAGAAAGGTTCTTAGAAGCAAGGCTGGGGAGATTGTCTCACATATTATCAGCAAAGACCCGTGCCTGAAAAAGGACACCATGCTTGGTCAAGCGTAAGGTCAGTGAAAAAGAGGACGAACCTTGACTAGATGGGTTAGGGCAGTGGCTACAACAATGGGCTCAAGCCTAGCAACAGTTAGAGGGTGACACGAACCCGGCAAATGGTTTCTTCTCTCTGTACATGGGTTTGGGCTGAGTTTGAACGGACTTAGCTGCACTTAACACAAATAATCACGCGGCTGTCTCTTCATTGCCCAGGAGCACCTGGACAACGGGGCAGATATAATCAATGTATCTTCTGATTTTTTTACTTCTGCTTGTGCATGCTTTGATTATAGAACAAGTAAAATAAAATAGTTGATAGCTTCAATCTTTTATCGGTTTATGATGATGTTGCTTATTGGTCTGCTTGGATTTCTGTTTGTCTGCATTGAAATGCAGTCTAGACTGAAGGCTGTCATATTTGATATCAGTGAGTGCTTCAAGTTCTCTTCATTTTCAGAAAGAAAGCTTGTACTATCTGCATTTCATTGAAGAAGTCTTACCCCAGTACCAAGGCTGAATTCTTATTCATATTCTACAGCTTCTTGGATTATTTGCTCAGCGCACAGGTGGAAAAAGTATGGAAATAGGATACAGCTCTGGTACACCATTCCTGATTTCAAGTCACATAGCTCTGTTCTGTTTTTCTTCTGTCTGAAGAAAAGACTTTTGCAGGTTCCTCGTGAGCACAATGAAATGTTCTGGGATTCCCATTTGTTGAAATGTTATTCACTATTTGTTCTAATCTACAGAGTTGAATGCCTTTGCATAATCAACAAAACACAGGTAAACATCTTTCTGATATTCTCTCAGCCAAGACCCATCTGACATGAATGATACCCCATAGCCCATGCCCCCTTCTGAATCCTGCTTGGATTTCTGGCCATTCTCTACAACTTCTTTTAAATTATCATCAGCAAAAATTTACGTGTATATGATACAAATATTGTTTGTGTGTCCATTCTGTTGGTCATATTTCTTTGGAAAAGGCACAAATATGGATATCTTCTAGTTGGTGGACCATGTAGCTGTTTTTCATATTTCTTAGCATAAATGGGAACTTCTAGCATTGAAATTATTTCTTTATACATTACAACTGAAATTCCCTCAATATTTTCCCCATTAATGCCTTCTGTGGATTTATTCCTTTAGTGC
The DNA here is from genome assembly GCF_000313985.2 of Echinops telfairi. Classification (NCBI taxonomy): domain Eukaryota; kingdom Metazoa; phylum Chordata; class Mammalia; order Afrosoricida; family Tenrecidae; genus Echinops; species Echinops telfairi. Next base: position 39,898,108 of record NW_022111369.1, read on the forward strand.
CACTAGTTTACTATGATAAATGCTCCCTGTGATATGAAGATGACACTCCTTGCTTTTGCAAATGGGAGGAACTTGAAGTACATGCTGACAAAGATCAAGGATTGCAGCCTTTAATTTGGACAACTGAAACTGGAAAGTAGAAAATCCTCACAACTGGACCAATAGGTCATGTCATGATAAACAGAAGAAAAAATGGCAAGGATTTCATCTTGCTTGGATCCACAGTCCATGTGCATAGAAGAAGCAGTCAAGAGATCAAATGCTATGTTTCACTGGGCAAATCTGCTGCATAAGGTCTCAGGCAGGGTGGTTAGCTGAGGACTAAGGCAAGCTTGACCATGGTATCGTCAGTCACCTCATATGCATGTGAACGTTGGACACTAAATAATAAAGGTCAAAGACAAATCAATGCATTTGAATTATGGCACTGACAAAGAATACAGAAAGTACCATGGACGGCCAAAAGAACAAACAAATCTGCCTGAGTAGTACAGCCAGAATGCCTGTAAGAGGCAAGGATGGGGAAGCTTCATCTCATGTATTTCGGACATGTCAGGGGAGCCCAGTTCTCAAAGGAAGTCATGCGAGGTAAAGTGGAAAAGCAGCAGAAAATAAGACTTTCCAGGAGATGAATTGACACAGTGGTTGCAAGAAAGGGCTCAAAAGAAAGAATAGGCAGGATGGCTAGGTTCTGGCAGTGTGTCATCGTGTCAAACAATGCTCTGCTGCTGCTCAGAGGGGTTGCACGGGCTAATCTTGTCAGAGTGGATTTCCAGGTGCTTCTTTGTAGTCTGTCTGCTCTACAGGTCCTGT
>NW_022111369.1:39899020-39901650 GCF_000313985.2 Echinops telfairi
TTCTTCTTCTTCTTCTTCTTCTTCTTCTTCTTCTTCTTCTTCTTCTTCTTCTTCTTCTTCTTCTTCTTCTTCTTCTTCTTCTTCTTCTTCCTCCTCCTCCTCCTCCTCCTCCTCTTCTTTTTCTTCTTTGATACTTATTACATCCTCAACATTTTGTACATAGAATCGTTGTGAAAATGAGATGGGAAACCACATCTGACCTCTTCTGGCAGCACAAAGGAAAAGGAGAATCCAAGGCGGACCGACACCAGGCCGCCCTCCCATAGCAGTCTCCTTCTCTGGCGGATTTGATAATTCATTCCAATGGCTACACAGATCTCACAGACAAAGCATATGATTAAGGAAATTGATAGGTTACAGAATGTGAAGGACATAGATTTTTCTGTCTTAAGGTCTTCTCACCATGCTAGAGGGTATGTCTATCTCTGGCCTGCTGCCTCTCAGCTGCATGGTTCCTCGCCTCTGCTTTGTTTCACGCACCGGGAAGCCTATTGCTCTGCCTGATGGCCACAGCGTTTCTCCTCTGCCTTGCTTCATCATTCCAGTGCTGGTCTTGGTGCAGTCTCAGCCTCAGGTGCCTCTGGTGTCTCTGCCGCTTCAGGCTGGGATCTGGCACGTGCTCTCTGGTGCCTTTTCCTTTCTCGCTGGTCACAGAACTGTCTCTCTGCTTCTGAGTTGGCTCACACTTAGACACTCTATGGATAACAAAACGGACCAATCCCTTCCATTAATACCGCACACTATTTGCATGGTCTCCCCCAATCATTTTATGGGAGTTATAAATACATGGATAGAAGAGCCATATTAAACTATTTCACTCACCACAATCCTTCAATAATGTAATTCAAGCCTTGATCCCCCCCGCCCCGTAAGTTCTTTTAGCTTGAGTAATATTGAATACGTTCTTCCTTTTGATTTCCTGATTTCTGATCTTAGCAATTAAAAAATCATAATAATCAACTTTATTTTCTTGGACCACCCTTGGTTTTCTTCACTTCAGTCCTTTTTATAATTTCTTACTCTTTCTTTAGCTTCTCAAAATTCTGAATTCCTTTCTCACATCCATTTTGCTTTTATCTCTTTCTTGTCTTTTAAGATAATGTTTTGCTTTCTTCATGTACGGTACCCTAGATGTCATTCAACAACTTGTCTGGTCTTCAATCCGCAGTGTTTGGTGTGCCAAATCTCTCTTGAGGAAGCTTCTGTATTCAAATGGGACATTCTTAAGATCATCTGTTGGCTTTCATGGACTTGTTTGAATTTTTTTCAGTTACAACTTGAACTTTCATAGAACAATTGATGGCCCGTTTGTTCCACAGTCTGCCCTGACTTTGTTCTGACCAAGACTGAGCTTCTGCATCACCTCTTTCTAAAGATAGAGTGATTTGTTTGTAATCTGTCTGGTGAGGTCATAAGTGTAATTATCACGTATGTACTGAAAGTAGATAATGTCAGTGAACAGGTCATCCATTTTGCAAAATTCCATCATGTGATCACTGGCATTATTTGTATCACCAAGGCTGTCTTTTCCAGCTACCAATCTTCTTTGTTTCCAGCTCTTGTATTGCAGTAACGGTAATTATCAATGCATCTTAATTACATGTTTGCTCAATTTCAGTTGCAAAAATTAGTATAAATCTTCCAGTTCTTCCTCTTCAGCATTAGTAATTGCAGTGTACATTTGAATAATAGTCATCTAAACTGATTTTACTTCTAAACATATGATTATCATCTGTCTCTGACAGTATTGTACTTCAGGGTAAATCTTGAAATGTTCTTTTTGACATCGGATGTGATTCTATTACTCTTCAGTTTGCCATTTTTGGAATAGTAAATCATATTATTTGATTTAAATGCCAACACCAGTCCAGTTCACCTTGCTACTACAACCTACAGCTTCCATCTTGAAGTGCGCCAGTTCTTGTTCGACCACTTCCGGTTTTCCTCGTTTCTTTCTTTGCTCATCCATGTCACATTATTAGTGGATGTTTGCAGCTGTTTCTTCTTTCAGCTCATGCCATATTTGCAAATAAAGGTCCCTAAAGTTTTTCTTTTCATTAAAATCAATTCTACTTTGAGAAGGCATGGCTTCTCAAATCATATTTGGTGCCTCCCAGTCTGAGGAATGTACCTTCTGACATCGTGTCAAACAATGCTCTGTTGCTGCTCAGAGGGGTTGCACGGGCTAATCTTGTCAGAGTGGATTTCCAGGTGCTTCTTTGTAGTCTGTCTGCTCTACAGGTCCTGTTGAGACGTGTCCAACATGGGTCACCCTGTTGGTGTTTGAAGCACTGGTTGCATAGCTTTTATGATCACATCAACATGCAAGTTATGACAGTACAACAAACTGAAAAAGGAGAGATTCTGCAATTAATTGGGTTTTTACTATTCTTTAATACTTAGTTTTCTAGATTTTTCCCCAAAGTAAACTTAGTTATAATTTGTCAGTCTGTTTTGAAGGAGAAAGGGGGAAGAGATGACAAGGTCTACATATAACCTCCTCCCTGGGGGACAGACAGCGGAGAAGTGGGTGAGGGAGACGTCAGATGGGGTAAGATATGATAAAATAATAATAATTTATAAATTATCAAGGGTTCAGGGGGAGGGGAGGGGGAGGAGGGTAAATGAGG
>NW_022111369.1:39901750-39917564 GCF_000313985.2 Echinops telfairi
GAATGATGAAGTCAACCTATGTACTAATGTGCTGGACACAAATGATGTATGTATGGATTGTGATGAGTTGTGTGAGCCCCTAATAAAATGATTATTAAAAATATATATCTACTGCAAAATTTTTTTAAAAATAAATGTATGTGATGTTGGTTGGTTTCAGTTTAAATACTTATATATTTTATAAATGTTAATTTTCTCTAAAATCTAGAAATCATGTACATACATGGTCAGTTGGAGGTATGTTCCCATGGCCTGATGTTCTAAGATGCTATCAGACAATTTACTAACTGTAAGTATTTGAGACAAAGGAATTTGTGCATTTACATCTCTCAATGTATGTGACATTATATAGTGAAGAGAGAAGCTAGTCTATGCCGTTTACTCCTATGAGATTTGATTAGCCTCACATTTCCAACTGGAATCATGGTAGCAGGTAAGGCTGTATCTCTAACCTTATTTATTAGAGTGCTGTTATATTGGGCCTCTCATCAGGTAAGCAAAAGCGGAAGCACCCAAATCTCTGAATTCAGTGACCTAGAATTATTTGCTGTAGTTTTTCTGTTCATAGTCCTTGTAAATCCCACCTAATGACTCAGCAAGATCATGCAAATAAGGTGTAGAAAACGCTGAGTCGGAAATGAGTCAGTTTTGCCTGTTCGGCTGTGTAGAGAAGTAAGTTATCCCAGAAGCTGGAATGGGAATCTCATACTCCTCGAGGAAAGAAGAGCCCTGAGCAGAGTTCAGGCTGTGTGAAATGACAATGCAGCTCGGATTAATGGCATTTTGTAGCGTTTCCCTCAGCTAAGAAACCTGTATCATTCATTGAAACAATTTCTCACTTAATACACTAGCATACTTAGTACTCAGACACAAGGAGTACTTGAAGTTTCCAAATAGTCCCAGTTTAAACATCAAAAGTAGCATTCCATCAATTGTGTGTAAGTTATGAAAGAAGCTCTATTCTTTTAAATACTTTATAAGTGTAAGAGCACTTAGATTTTTTTGAAGAACAGTCACTAATATATATTAATTGTATTTCAGGTTGAAAAATTAGTAAAAGGTGAGAAATTAAAAATACATTTCCTTCTAGTTGCTTATGTATTTGGGTAACTATAAAATTCATTGCCTTTTCTCTCATTCGCTTTGTAGAACAAAGAAGTATAGAGACCTTTGATAAAACTCAGTGAGGCTTGTGGGATTCTTACAAACACCACATTGGATGCTTTACCTGATCTCATTCAGGTGAAGTTCATCCCCGATTGTGAGTCCCAGAAGAATACGTAAACAAAACGGACTTTTGCTGCATACAAATAACGATATGGAGGGACTCCACCCTCTGAAATGTGCAAGCCAGACAAAGGGGGTGGGGTTGGAGGGAGAAGAGGAATGAACAACATCAGGTTAATTAAAGCATGCACTGAAGAAATGACAGGAAAGTTTATATATAATAGATTTGCCCAATATTTTCCTTTAAGTTCCTTCATTCTTGCAATTTAAATCCTTCCATCTTCTCACAATGACAGCTCTATGCTAATTCTGCTTTTGTGTCAGTGAAGGAAGTAGGCCGAGTTCAGTAACAGAAGACAAGGAAATAATCCCTAAAGCAACCTCACACAAAAAGAAGCCTTTCCAAAAAGTTTATAAAAATACGAGGAGGATTGGTCATTCCCAAACTGATGCATGGGTTTAAGAGAGCCTTACTTATGTATCTGAGATAGAATGTTTCCCCAGCTACTGTCTGCTTTTTCCCAGAATTCAAAAAGAATATTACCTCAAAAGAAAAACAATTACTTTTAAAGTTAATTAACCAAACATTTTTAAAGCAGTAACCCAGAATAAGGCATTGATAAAGTCAAAGTGATAGTAGAAAGATGAAGTCAGATTCTCCAGAAAGATTTCTCCCAAAACATAGCAGCATGTGGTAATGTGTCCTGAGTTCTTAGGAACAAATAATTCAATTCTTTGATTTCGTGTTTATCATATTTTTTTCCTGTCCAGCTACACATACATAGACTCATGTCTGAATAGTACACTTATGTTAAAAAATGCTATGAATGACTCACATTCTGAACTCTTATGTGCTTCATGATTTCTGATTATTTCTGAAAGCAATTAACATTGTGAAATGATTTATTAACATTGAATGAAAACAAAGCAAATAAACTGTTATTAACAAATTGCATTTATATATGTTTATATATTTCAAAGTACATGTATTATTCATTGTTTTTATTCAATAATATGGATTGCATATTATTATGTATACAGTACTAATTTTGTCAACATCTAGGCACATAAGGGTTAAATTGTGCTGTGAATGTGTGGGTGGAGGGTGGAAGGGATGGCCTTCTCATGATACTGAAGAAAAAAAAAAGAAGTCATAGCGTGAATTCTGAGTAGCCCATTTAAAAATAAGCCATGCTCACATGAAATGAGATTTAATGCTAAATGAAGTCAGTTTTATACGAGCAACTCCAGATAATTCTGTGTTGCTTAGAATATCTCATTTTGCTGCCACACAATTTTCAGTGTATGTTAACAACCTTCCTGAGGAAGCAACTGCTTTTAAATCATTCTATTTGTTGTAAAACATTAGTCTGAACCACTGATAAGTTGCACCATATAAAAATGTAACATCCCTAAGGGAATAGAAAACAAAACAAAATACCATTAAGCTGATGAGGTTAAGAGGGATGACATAATTACTCAGAATAGGGAAAAGTTCTATCATTTTGAAGCCTAGTTGAAGGATATTATGATAGAGATTATATGTTCAACACAATCTCAGAGGAATTCATGTTGAATAAAGGAAAGGAAATTGAATAAAGTGAAAGGAAAATTACTGCATAGTCTTAGTTTTAATGTCAAATATTCATATGGGATAGTGACCTTCAGATTGGAAAATGAAACAGCTCATTTGCGATATATATATATTTCTCTGGGTGGCACAAAGCGTTAAACAGTAAGCTACTAAACAGAAGGTTGGTGGCCTGAACTTATTCAGATGCACCTTGAAGAAAATAAGACCTGACTATTTACTTCCAAAGTTTTACAAACTCAAGAAATTCACTGCTATCAAGATGATTCTGACTCATCTCTTTGTCACCCCCCCAACACACACACACACACACACACACACACACACACACACACACACACATTATAGGACAGAGCTTCCCAGACTGTAAAGGTTTTTGTTGTTGTTGTTTTCAAAAGATCATTTTATTGAGGGTTCTTACAGCTCTTGCAACAATCCATACATCAATGTATCAAGCATAATTGCACATACGCTGCCATTATAATTTTCTAACCATTTTCATTCTATTTGAGCCTTGGTATCAGCTCCTGTTTTTCCCCTCCCTCCACCCTCCCTCCTCCCCACTGTGACCCCTTGATAAATTATAAATTATTATTATTTTCATATCTTACACCAGCTGATGTCTTCCTCCCCCTATGGCTTGGAAGTAGAAAATCTCATCTCTTTTCCATGGGATGTCTTGTCATTTTGAAAAGCTAACCTTGTATGAACAGCTTCCATAAGATGGCTAGCACCCCGCTACCCCTCCCGGCTCCTTCCAAAAAAAAAAAGCTCACAGTTATGAAAACAAATGCAGACAAGCATAGTTGTAGTCTGACCCACATGAGGTTATCATGAGTCATGGCTGACTTAATAGTAACTGATAGCTTGCACAGTACCAAGGAAGGAGTGTTTGAATTCATGTTGAATAATGCTAAAAACCACGTATTTTTGGAATAATGAATGAATAGGTCTGTTTTCTGTCTCATACTCTGTCTCTACTCTTCCTGTTCCTGTACTCGACTTTTTGCTTGTGATCATCAAACAAGATGGCAGCAGTTTATTGAGAGGGAACTGCCAGGAGCTCAGACCAGATTCAGAAAGGACGTGAAACAAGAACGATCATAGCTAATGACTTTTGGATCTTGACTCAAAGCAGAGATGACCAGAAGGACGTTTACTAGTGTTTCACTGACTATGCAAAGGCATGGTCAATAATAAGCTGTGGATAACCTTGAGAAGAATGGGAATTCCAGAATATTTTGCTGTGCTCATGAGGAACTTATATATGGATCAAGAGACAGCTGTGCTAACAGAATAAGGGCATTCTGCATGATTCAAAATCAGTAAAGGCGTGCACCAGGGTTGTATCTTCTCACCATACTTACTCAATCTGTATGCTGAGCAAATTAGCAGAGAAGAGGGATTCTATGAAGAAGAAGGTGGCAGCAGGATTGGAGGAAGGTTTATTAACAACCTGTAACATGAAGCGGACACAAACTTGCTTGCTGAAAGTGATGAAGAATTAAAGAATTTGCTGATGAAGATCGAGGATTGTAGCCTTCAGTATGGATTATAACTCAATGTAAGAACAAAAGCCTCACAATTGGACCAATAGGGAACATTACAATGAATGGAGAAAGGGTGGGAGTTGCCAAGGATTTTGTCTTTCTTGGATCCACAAGCAATGGTCACGGAAGCAGGAGTCAAAATATCAAGAGATGGATTGAATTAGGTAAATTAACTGCACAGACCTCTTTAGAGTATTGAAAAGCCACTGTGTTACTTTGAACACTAAGATGTTCCTGATCCCAGCTATTGTGGTCTCCATGGCTTCATGTGCACGTGGAAGTGGGACACTGAATAAGGAAGACACAAGAAGAATGGATTTGAATGGTGGAACAGAACGGACTGCTAAAAGGACAAACTGATCTGTATTGAAAGAAATAAGGGCCGAGTGCTCCTTATAGGCGAGGATGGTTAAAAATTCTCTTACTGCATTGGATATGTTGTCAGGAGAGACCCTAGAGAAGGACATCATGCTTGGTAAAGTGGAAGAGCAGAAAAAAGAAAAAAAAAAAAGAGCAAGGCCCTCAAGGTGATGGATTGACACAGTGGCTGCATCAATGCACGCAGGCAAAGGAACCACACTGAGGCTGGCACAGGACCATGCCGTGCTTAGCGCTGTGGTACAAAGGGTCTCTATGGATGGGAGCTCTTAACAAACAACCTTTTTCAAGAATTCATTTCAATGGCCATACAGATATCACAGACAATTCTCAGGTTAATTTTGGAAGTTTAACACCTTACAATGCAAGTGAGAAATCTCAGCGTACAGTTGTTAAGTCAGGACAAGTTACAGAGTGCTTTCAGGACTATAAATAAATGCCCAAAGGGCATGCCACTCCACTTTAAGCCTCCACCTTCAACTGGGAGGCATGGAGCTCATGTTCCATGCATCAGTAAACGCAGATCCCCCAGTTAAGTGCCCAGAGACATCCCAGTGCACAGACCAGCCTTCTTCCCCAAGCACTCAGTTTAGTGCTCTGTGAGCTGGGAAGCCCATCACCCTGTCTCATGCTCTGGCTCCTGGTTCTGATGCTGCTCCTCTGCCACTTGTCAGATGACACCACTATGTTCTTGATCAAGGAGGTCCACTCCTCTGAGATCTCGAGATCCAGGGCGTGCACTCCGTTCCTGGCTCTTGCTGATAGGAAGCCACTACCACTCCTGCTTCTCAGAGGGCTCCTTCATTCTATATACAGCAGAATGCTAATCACACCACAGTCTGTTAGCAATTACTCACAGGTGAATGCTCGCAGTGTCTTCCCCCACCTTCCTCCTTCAGACCCATGTACGACAAGATAGGTTGGTGGGAGTTACAGAAACTTTGGCTAAAAGAACCACATAAAACAATTCCCTTCCCTTGCAATGTCTTAGAAGTAAAGCCAAAGTGGTCTTTAGAAGCAAGGATGATGAGACTCTGTTTCATGCAGTTTTGACATGTTATTACTGATGTCCTTGAAGAAGGACATAAAAAAACAAAACATAGACCTCACTGCCATCAAGCTGATTCTCACAGCAACCATATAGGACAACTTAGAACTTTCCCTGTGGGTTTCTGAGACCAGAAATCTTTACAACAGTAGAAAGCCTCATCATTTCTTGCAGATAGGCTAGTGATTTTGAATCACTGAGCTTGACGATAGTAGCTCCAAGTGTAACTCGCTACACCTTAGAACAAGCCTGGGGATATTTTTTTTTCAACCAAAGGCCATTTGGATATTTATAACATCACTCATGTGCCATACAAAATGATAATATATTTGACCAAGCATTTCATGGACTCAGTCCTAAAGTGGTGACTGGATGGCTTCTCTTTGGTGAGACATGTGCTGTGGGATGATACGGATGCGGAGGGTCAGTGAGAAACTGAGTCAGTGTGGTAACTCAATAGGATGCCTACACCAAGGTCGGTGCAGTACCAGGCAATCTCTGGTTCTGTTAGAGTGCTGTTTGAGTCAGAACTGACTCACTGACACCTAGCAACAACAACAACAACCACCAGGCTTTTATTCCATTTTGACGTCAATGTCTTCCCTCCACTTTTTACAAACAGTTTTATTGGCATATAATTCACAATTCAGAAGTTTGATCATATTAAAAGGAGCTGTAAATTCATTCCCACAATCAAATGGGGACATCTTATTCTTTCTTGTACTCCTGTTACAAGCTCCCAATTTTCCCACAACCTCTCTGCCATACCCTTCATGAAACCATCAATGCAGTCTCTGTCTATTTTGTTTTACCTCTCCTGGCTGTCATATCCTGAAAAATATACAAAAAACACTGCACTCTGCATGATAGCAAGGTATTCACATCACGGGTACATGGTCAGAGGGGATTAACCAGAGACTTAATCCGTGTGTGGACTTTGCAAATGGATTTTGGCCTCCCACTATCATCCATTGCACACCAGGTGTTCACAATTTAAGCTCTGATACTATTCCCTCCTTCAGACTTGAATTTTATTATTCATAGTCCTTGGATCTCACAGGCTTTTGTGCTTCTTTTGTGTAGCTTAGTTGGCATTTCACTTAGATGTCTGCTTGTTTGAAGACAAGCCTTTTAGACCCCAGATACTATTCTTTCTAATACCTGGGACCATCTGTTTTCTTCCCCACACTTTGCTCTAAGATCACTCGCTTCAGTAATCTTTTCCTGTTCCTTCCACTTTTTAAAAAAAACATTTTATTAGGGGCTCATACAACTCTTCTCACAATCCATACACACATCAATTGTGTAAAGCACATTTGTACTTCATTCTCAAAACATTTTCTCTCCACTTAAACCCCCGACATTAGGTCTTCATTTTCCCCCTCCCTCCCCGCTCCCCACTCCCTCATGAGCCCTTGACAGTTTATAAATTGTTATTTTGTCATATCTTGCCCTGTCTGACATCTCCCCTCACCGACTTTTCTGTTGTCCGTCCCCCAGGGAGGAGGTCACATATAGTCCCTTGTAATCGGTTCCCTCCTTCCTACCCACTCTCCCTTTACCCTCCCTGTTTTGCCACTCACACCACTGGTCCTTAGGGCTCATCCGCCCTGGATTCCCTGTAGTTCCAGTTCCTATCTGTACCAGTGTACGCTCACCTGCACTGCTCAGGATGCAGTCAAGCACTGCACTGACAGACTCTGGAGAATGGCAGGAACAATCTGTCGAAGGCTAGTTGGACTTAGTGGCCAGAAGTAAAAAGACCCCCAGTGTAAACTATGTTCAAATAAGCAATGCAAAGTAAGCTAGCTGGTTCCATTGTCAAGATTTAGAAGATGCTTAACACTCCTAAGTCATCTGGCAAACATACAAAGACAGGAAGAATTCATTAGCTTAATTAGTGAATATTGATAGACAACTCATACCTATCTTTGATCTAGGCAATGGAATACAACAGTGTGATCTCAGCAATTTTATGGCAAAGTTGAAACAGGCACTGAACAAATAGATATTAGTGCTATTCTATAAAGTTGAATTAAAGTACTATCAGAATATATCATTAAAATTTGTTGTTGTTAGATGCCATCAAGTCTGTTTCCACCCATAGCGACCCTATGCACAATAGAACAAACACTGCTGGTCCTGGGCCACCCTCACAAATGTTTACATGCCTGAGCCTGTTGTTGTAACCACTGTATCATAATTCAATTAGGCTAACTTAATACAATTTTTTTCCTTCCTTCTTACCATTATTCCATTGATTTAATAATACACTTAGTATAATGTCTGGATCTCAATGAATATTTGTTGAATAAGTAAAAAAGTGACTTTAAAAATATTTTTTTATTAAAAGGCATGGGTAGCAGGGGAACAGGGCACTAATACATCCAAGGAGAGGGTATTGTTTATATCTCCAAAGGGAAAGAGGGACCAGACTTCAACTCAGTGCTCCAAGACATGAATGCAACATACTGGCATGAAGCAGGGAACCATTAGAGAGGTCTGAGGGGTTAGCCCCAATTCCAACTACCTGGATAACCCCTCCTCTATGCAGAACAGGACAGCACTGAAGGTACCACTCATGGAGAGGGACATGTCTGATCAGAGCACATGGGAGCAAATGAAGAGGGAGAAAGAGAGAGTAGAACCCATCCTGGCCCACCAACCCCTGATGATGATATTCCTGCTCAGAGAAGCCAATGCACAGAAAGGATCATAGGGCCAGCCACACCACGATGTATGATGTCCCTCACTGACATGTAGTGCTATGGGGGACAACACTAGAGACACAGTGCGGGAATTGTGCCCGATCTGACCCAACCACACAGAGACAAAACACTAAGGGCATGCAACAGAACAGCAAAGGGAACTGAACAATGAGGTCCTGAAGGAATACCAAAAATAGACGTTGGGGCCAGGGCATGGCACCCTATCTGACTCAACCAGAAAACACTCCTAATGGTCAACAAACAAACCTTGAACTATTTCCAGGCTTGTTTTTTTGTGTGTGTCATTGGTTTTGTTGTTTTGTTTTGTTGCTTTGTTTAGCTCTGTCCTATTTTTTTGTGCATATTCTTATTTCTGCAGGTCTATCTAGGTAAGATAGGTGGAATAAACAATCTGAAGGAGAAAACAACAGGATCGATGGTTGGGAGGAGGGCATGGGAGACGGGGAAGTGGGGGAAAGGAAGTGGTGCTAACCAACCCATGGGCAAGGGAACAAGTAATCTAAAATCAAGGGCAAACAGGGTGTAGGAGGCCTGGTAGGGCTTTATCAAGGGCAATGTAACTGAGAAGAATTACTAAAACCCAAATGAAGGCTGAACATGATAATGGGACAAAAAGAAAGTAAAAGGAATTAGAGGAAAGAACTAGGAGGCAAGGGGCCTTTATAGAGGACTAAATACAGGCATATACATATATAAACATATTTCTATAAGAGGATGAGAAAATAGATCTATGTGCACATATTTATAGGTTTAGTATTCAGGTAGCAGATGGACATTGGACCTCCACTCAAGTACTCCCTCAATGCAAGAATACTTTGTTCTATTAAACTGGTATTCCATGATGCTCACCTTCCTGACACGATTGCTGAAGACAAAGCAGGTGCATAAGTAAATGTGGTGAAGAAAGCTGATGATGCCTGGCTATAGCATCTGGGGTATTAAAGGCTTGAAGGCAAACAAGTGGCCATTTAGCTCAGAAGCAACAAAGCCCACATGGTAGAAGCACACCAGCCTGCATGATCACAAGATGTTGAAGGGATCAGTTACCAGACATCAAAGAACAAAAAATTATATCACTGTGTGCTCACCTCCCTGATATGATTGCTGAAGATAAACAGGGGCATAAGCAAATGTGATGAAGATAGCTGATGGTGCCTTGCTATCAAAAGATATAGCGTCTGAGGTCTTAAAAGCTTGAAGGTAAACAAGCAACAAAGCCCACATGGAAGAAACACACCAGCCTGTGTGATCACAAGGTGTCGAAGGGATCAGCTATCCGTGATCAAAGAACAAAAAATCAAATCATTGTGAATGAAGGGGAGTGCAGAGTGGGAACCCAAGGCACATCTGTAGGCAACAGTACATCCCCTTACAGAAGGGTCGCGGGAAGGAGATGAGCCAGTCAGGATGCAGTGTAGCAACATTGAAACATACAACTTTTCTCTAGTTCTTAAATGCCTGCTCTCCATTATCATGTTTCCAATTCTACCTTACAAATCTGGCTAGACCAGAGGATGTACACTGGTACAGATAGGAACTGGAAACACAGGGAATCCAAGACAGATGATCCCTTCAGGACCAGTGCTGAGAGTGGCGTTACTGGTAGGGTGGAGGCAGGGTAGGGTGGAAAGGGGGAACCATTTACAAGGATCTATGTATAACCTCCTCCATGGGGGATGGACAACAGAAAAGTGGGTGAAGGGAGACATTGGACTGTGTAAGATATAACAAAATAATAATAATTTGTAAATTATCAAGGGTTCATGAGGGAGGGGGTAGCAGGGAGGGAGGGGTGAAAATGAGGAGCTGATACCAAGGGCTCAAACAGAAAGCAAATGTTTTGAGAATGATGGTGGCCACAAATGTACAAATGCGCTTGACACAATGTATCTATGTATGTATGTATTGTGATAAGTGTTGTACAAGCCCCAATAAAATGATTAAAAACAAAAAACAAAACTTTTATCCGATGCAGTGTTCTGCCATGTTTCTCCCATGCTCTTCATAGTGTTGATAAAATCCTTGATGCATAAAATCCTTTATAAGAAGGAGAGATAAGAGACAAACATAAATATGTAGATATAAAATCTAATCTCATAATTTATTTATAATAATTTTATATTTATATAATTATATGTACAAGGCACCAATTTAGATAAACTTACATTTATGAATGTATTATATAAGTATGCTACATTAGGTTCAAATAAAGATTATCAGAGGAGAACCAAGGCCTTTGAAGTATAGTGGTGGCCAAGAATATTGAAAGTACGGAGGATCGCCAAAAGAACAAACAGAGCATCCAGAATGTTCCTTAGAGGCAAGGTTGGTGGGACTTCCTTCCTCTCACGTCTTTGGGCATGCCAGCAGAGATCACGCTGTCTGTTGTCTTCGCTGACGTGGGGTCCATACTGACTCAGAGAGACTAGGAGAGACCGGTCCCTGGAAAAGGCTATCATGGCAACAAAGTAGATGGGCAGGCAGAAAGAAACAGACCCTCTACAAGGTGGATGGACACAGTGGCTGCAACAAAGGGCGCAAACCAAACAACAATTGTGAACATGGAGCAAGACAGGGCAGTGCTTCATGCTGTCATTACGAGTTGGCGTTGACTTGTGGGCACCTGACAGCAACAGCAGCACCTTAGAGTATAGAAAAATAATCGTATCTCTATAAAAACAAATTTCATGAAATCTACTAGAAATCTTTTAAGATAACGGAGTTTAGCAAGTTTGTTGAACATAATACATTATGCAAAATATCGATATTTTTGTCTACTGGCAATGAATAATGAGAATCTTAAAAGAAAAATACACATTTAAAATATGAAGTGCAATTTATCTATTTCATCTTTTCTTACTTTGGCTTCTTGGTGTCATATCTAAAAGTCCATGTCCAAAATTGAAAGTCTTGAAGATTTGCTCCTGTGTGTTCTTCTAAGACAGCGGTGCTCAAGCTGTGGGTCACGACCCCTTTGGGGATCAAGTGACCTATTCACAGGGTCGCCCAATTCATAAGAGTAGCAAAATTACAGTTATGAAGTCGCAACAAAAATAATTTTACGTTTGGAGGATCACCAAAACATGAGGAACTGTATTAAAAGGGTTGCATCATGCTGAAGATTGAGAACCACCATTTTAAGAGTTCTTATACTTGGATTGTTGAGTTTGTTTTTTGTATATAGTGTGAGATAGGTAGGCAAGTTTCTCTCTGTTGAATGTAGAAATCCAATTGTTCCAGAACTATTTGTTGAAAATATTTTTTTACTGTTGAGTGGACTTGACAGCTTTCTTAAAAATAAATTATACGTAGATATGTTAATTTATTTGTGAACTCAGACTTATATTCCATTGATCTACTTGTCTGTTATATGTCATACCACATAGGTTTGCAATACATTTTGAAATTAGGATGTGTGAGTCCTTCAATTTTGTTCTTCTTCTCCACCCCCCATATTGTTGTGTACCGATTTGACATATGAGGAAACAAAGGCTTACATAGATAAAATGTCCAAAGTATCATAACTAGAAAAAGATATATTTGCTTCCAAAGCCCATAAACTAGCCTAACTAGTTTAGCACAATGCCTAACACATGATACTCTTATGAGACATGCCAGCTTTTTAGTACTATTAGAAATTGTAAACATTTGGAATGCTATTTATTTATTTATTTTTTTTTTGGGGGGGTTTAATCAATTTATTGGGGCTCATACAATTCATCACAATACATAGATCAATTTTATAAAACACATCTATACATTTGTTGCCCTCATTATTCCCAAAATTCGCTTGCCTTTTGGGTTCCCGGACGTGAAGAGGGGGAAGGGGCATGGGTGGAGGGAGAAACAGGGTGGGGAGAGACTGGGTTGGTGGCACGGAAGGAACAGGGCACTGGCCCACAGGGCGGGGGGCAGGGGGGAGAGTGTTGGTTGTGTCTCCACAGAACTGGAATGGGCATACAGCCCCATCAGGACACACCAAATTAGAGGAGCAATGTAAAACGAGGAGGAATACACGAAGAGAATGGACCAGGTGCCGGTCCTAGCCGGATATGGCCCGACCCCCACCATGGAAGGGAGCACCACAGAGGATGGAAGTAGATCGTCCAGTGAGGGAGGGGAGCTGACCTACCACACCACACCGAGAGGGAAGTAGGGACAAAGGAAGGAGGAGGAAAGGAGCAGAGCACAACTGGGCCCCACCAAACTCAAAGGACGATGGCCCAGCTCGGAGAGCCCAGTGTTCAGAGAGGACTGTGTGGCTGCCCCCACGGCGAGGTGCGGCATCCTGCGCTGACACATGGCCGGCACGGGTCACCACTGGAGACACAGTGTGGATTGGGCGACTGAGCTGACCCCACCACACTGAAGCAAAGCACTGGGGGCGTGCAATGGAGCGGCAGGGAAGCAGAGCAAGGAGGTCCCAAGGGAAGGAATGCTATTTATTTTGATTTAAGTTTATATCATTATTTACATTTGATGAAGGCCATATAGTGAGTGAAGGGAAGTAAAAGAAGATAATTGTTTTTCTGAATCTGGGAACTGAGAAAAGGAGGCAAATTGTGGAAGACAGCTATCAATAACAATTGCAGCTGTTGAGTGTAACATGCAGGTAGATCCTGATATGTGGGCCATTCCATATGTTTGCTAAAAAACATGGAAAATGTTGAAAGTTTAGAATATTTTTCAGGTATCACATTATGGTGATAGTAGTAACACACTAAAAAATGAATGCGTTTTCCCAAGGAAAGCACATAAAATGAAAGGAGTAGATCTCATTATCATGAAAAACAACAACAACCCCCAAACCCCTAGTTATCTAAAATGAATCTCAAATTGAAGGATATTGCTGGGAGATCTTTCTGGTAATAGGGACTTAAGGACCTCTTTCTCAACTCTGAGCTACTTAACAATCTACCCACTTAGACCAACCTGGTGATGCATCTACTAAGGAGCAGAACGGAACTCCATAGTGTTATCTTGGTGTGGTAGCTACATAATATTGTGCCAACTTGAAGATATAGAAGTGTAGGGTGGAGTCTAGCCTGCCAAACAGGTCACAGCCTGATGGTGACTACTTGTGGGTGTCACCTCATAAGAAGGATCATGGGAACCTCCCCTCTCTCTCTGCCTTCACCTTCCTGCTGGCTGACCTGTTGGCAGCCAGAGCCCTGGAGATGCATCCACCATCATTGGATCCACAATATTCTATACCCACCGACCTGTATTATTCCTGACTTCTGCATCATTGCTTGTGACTATGTGACTGAAGAAGGACTCATGGACTAGTATTAGACTTATGGACTTGAGTTGGGCTGGGCTGGGATGTTTTCCTGATATATAAAGCTTCTTTTCTAAAACTCTTTCTTATATGAATGTCACTGGATTTGTTTCTCTAGTCAAGCCAGTCTAACATACTTGGTCTTTCTCCACAACACTGCTCAAAGTCTCTCTCTACTATCCAGTTGATTTCTACTCATACCTGGGTGCAAACCTCACACTTTAGATTAGCACCTGTTTGCAAACTGCTTGGGTTACCCAGGCTTATATTCTATTTATGTTTTAGAGAAATTTATATGGAGACAAGAATTAGCTGAACAGAGTGATGTAAGACTGACTTCATATATTTTTGCTTATTTCTGAAATACAATCCTTCAGTGGTTCTAATTTTTCCATAACTTAAAAAGTTTAGCATGGTCAGTGCGTTAGTTAAATTCTTAGATACAAGTAAAAATTACTGCTTTGTTGCATCTGGAAGGATAGATATTGAATAGCTGACACATTGCTGCTTACTGAATCTGGTTTTCTTACTTGGGTCACCCGGTGTATGTGAAGGATATATGAGAAAGATTTAAAGGTCAAGG
Organism: Echinops telfairi; assembly: GCF_000313985.2. NCBI lineage: Eukaryota > Metazoa > Chordata > Mammalia > Afrosoricida > Tenrecidae > Echinops > Echinops telfairi. Next base: position 39,916,138 of record NW_022111369.1, read on the forward strand.
AGAAAAACAAAGTTGCAGAGAACTGGGTTCTAGAAACAGACATGTACATAGCAGAACATCAAAGTCCCTGTAAGTGGAGTTGTCTTGTGTGAACACTGCTGTAGTCGTAATGAAACATGTAGACTTTCTAAATAGACTTCAAAGAAATGTCCAAATATGCAATTGGGCCCAGATGTTGCACCACCAAAAGTGTTGCAAGATGTCCTCTGAAGCACAGACTGCCTGCTATGCGATTTCACTCATTTTCTGATAGGCAGAATAATGCCCCCCAAACATGTTCTGGAACCCCCAAATATGTTACTTTACAAAAAACCATGGGGACTTTGAAGATGTGAGGTAGATATTTCGTTTTCAGTTTAGCACAGGGGTTAAATTACCCCCTTCAGAGGAGTATAATCAACACATTTGCATATATGTGTTTATGTATATGTATGAAATTCACTTGAAATACTTTAACTTGTTCTTTCAGCTTCAACATTAAAAGACCTCAAGGCCAGAGCTACAATAAGATTCACATTTTGGAGGTTACATTAATATAGTAACACATTTCATGCTCTTGTTTCATAATTTGCCTATCTAATAAAATGAGATCAAGCAGTACATTGGAAGGGTCCACCTGTCTATTTATAAAAAGTTATATTTAGCTAATCAGGTAAGAAATTATTCTTTTCCAGAGTTTAAAAAAAAATTATTACTCTTGCATTTCTAAGCTAGTTAAAACTCAGAATTTAATAAAGGCATCATATTCTACAGAAATCTAGTAAGACTATTTTCTTAGTAAGTAAGGTCAGAGTAATAAATAGACTGGACAAGACTTAATGAGTTAATAAAGTGAATAAATATTTTCTGAATGACTATGTACCAGGTCCTTTGTTGGCCTTTATTCACAGCAGGGAAATAGATAGAAACATGATCTCCATCTTTATAAATTAAAAAAATCCTAATAGTTATAATCACAGGCGCCCCATATAGTGGGCTACAGTGTGTTGGACAGTTAACCACCAATCGAACTCACCAGCTGCTCAGGAGGAGGAAGGTGAAGCTTTCTGCTCCCACAGAATGGACAGGCTCGGAAACTCACAAAGGGATTCTACTCTGTTCCACAGGGTTAATATGAGTTGGAATCAACTCAATGACAGCAAGTTGCATAGTTTTAATTTTCTATTACTTCTTAACAAATTACCATAACTTCAGTAGGTTTAAAAAATACAAATGTATCATATTATAATGCTATATGTCAAAAGTCCAACTATATCTCTTATAGGGTGTTCTCAAGAGAGTACCTTGATATGGAAGGACTTAAATCTCTATTTTTTTTTTCTGCTAGCTGTCAGTTAAGGCCACCCATATTCCTCGGCTTGAGACCCATCCTTCATGTTTAAAGCGAGTGCTGGCAGGTTAGGACCTTCTCAAGCTGCATTTCTTTG
>NW_022111369.1:39920108-39929296 GCF_000313985.2 Echinops telfairi
GTAACTATGTCAACAGGTCTTAAGGAATTGTGTCATTACTGATTCTTCATGTACAGCACAATCTCCCAATAAGCATTTGTTGAGTGAATTAAAGATATGAAAATGAAAAAATGAGGCAATATATGAAGTACCTGGAAAACAACAACAAATGAGAAAATTGAAACAAAACTTGCATTAATATATATTCAAAGGAAACCACTTTGCTCTGAAAAAGGATAAGAGCATGCAGATAAAATGATCCTCATGTTCTTGGTAAAAAAAGAGGGAAAAATATAAATAGGTATATAAATACATATATTGAGTTATAAATTTTCTGTTTATATTATGAGTAAAACTCAACCTCAAAGTAGAACCTGCTAATAGAAAGTGTTTAAATTTCTGTATTAAAAAGCCAGTGTCTCATATTGAGTGAATGAAAACACAAAGTAATGATTCCACTGCTACCATGTCTAAGAGCAGACAAAACTGTATTAGGCAAACCACTGGAAGTGGCTGTGGCTTGGGAGTGGGAGTGGGAGTGGGAATATTGAGTTTACCCGGAAAGAGATAAGGAAATTATTGTGTTGATCACGTGCTCTATGATTACTGATCACTAAAGAGTGATTTCAGCCGACAGCAGCAGCAAGCCTTCCCAGAGATTTTCATACATGGTGACGTTGGATTAGCAGTACCTTGTTTAGTTTTTGTTTTTTAATCATTTTACTGGGGCTCGTACAGCTTTTATCACAATCCATGCATCCATCCATGGTGTCAAGCACATTTGTACATTTGTTGCCGTCATGATTCTCAAACATTTGCTTTCTGCTTGAGACCCTGGTATCAGCTCATTTTCCCTCATCCCTTCCTGCTCTCCCCTCCCTCATGAACCCTTAATAATTTCTAAATTATTATTATTTTGTCATATCTTACACTGTCTGACATCTCCCTTCACCCACTTTTCTGTTGTCCGTCCCCCAGGGAGGAGGTTATATGTAGATCCTTGTAATCGGTTCTCCCTTTCCACCCCACCTTCCCTCCATCCCCCAGACATCACCACTCTCAGCACTGGTCCTGAAGGGATCATCTGTCCTGGATTCCCTGTTTCCAGTTCCTATCTGTACCAGTGTACGTCCTCTGGTCTAGCCAGATTTGTAAGGTAAAATTGGGATCATGATATTGGGAGTTGGGGGTAGGAAGCATTTAGGAACAAGGAGAAAGTTGAGAGGTAATTATACAGTGATAATAAATTATCATAGATCTAAACATCTAGAATCAATGTATTTTATTTTATATAAATTGTATTCATTTTAAGGGAAGTGTTAAAAACAAAATGTTGTCTTTTTATCCCTACCTTCAACAAATAAGGCCGTGGCTTATATTTTGGGATGAAAATTAAAATAACAAAAGAAAATCCACCAAAAATAGTAATGATGTGTATACACATAAGTAACACTTTCTAGGAAAAACAGAAGCAAGAAGATTTCCAGACGTCATGTGGAATTAAGAATAGATTTCCGGACATCATGTGAAATTAAGAGAACGTGATGTCCCATAGTGTAGATGTCCAGACCCAAAGAAACGTTCAATGGCTTGCTTCAGAAAAAGGTTTTGATTAGTATGATACGTGGTTAAGACATAAAAAGAAAATGCAAATTAGTTTTACTTAACTAATTTGACCAAATTTTCTACAGTACTTAATGGTCTTCAGAGAACAAAATAGGTCAAGGAGTTCTTAAGCCAAATGTTTCTTCAACATATTGCTCATGAATTTGTTCTGAATCAAGGCTTAGTTGTAAGAAACATGAAGTCTATATATTTAAATAACTTAACTAGCCAATTACTGGGCAAGCACTAATGGCTGTACTCTATTATGAACAAAATATGAACTTCATGTAGTAGTCTGTCATTCTTACTACATGTATATGCAAGTCCCCGAGTGCCTATTTACAGGGTAAATTGCAGCACCTCCTAGCCGGCATGTGTTAAGGTCATGAAAGAGCTGTGTGTCAGCACTGCTGCAGTAGGCGTTAGTGTCATGCCATTCTAAGTGGAAAGTAGAAAATCCTTTTGTGTCTTCATGGGCAATTTAAACAAGTCCACATGCTTAATAATTTTCTATATATTTTCCTGTATGGTACCACTATACTGTTTTCTTAATGACAAACCGAATCCACAGTGTGTGTGTGGGGGTGCGGGGTGGGGGGGAATTGATCTTCACAAAACTTTATTCTGAATTGAGTGCAGCTAGAAGATGCTGAGAATCCCACTGGTTTGGAGTGGTTTGCAAAACTAAACAATTGTAGAAACAATGACAATTTAGGAAGAAATATTTACTTACAAAAAAGAAAGGAATGGAATACAGTTTTCAATATCAATTGTAGGCAATGACTTAGGAAACCATCATTTGGATATAATGGTATCATCTCAGACTCAATAGAAGTAAATATACTCTCATAGTCTGATGTTTCCCGTGTTTATCAATTTATAAAGCAATTATAATATATAGAAATCATTGTAGATTTCCTCCTTTATTTTTCTTCTCTCCTATTCTTTTTACTGCTAAGTTTTCTTTTCTCTTTTTTCCCCTTACTTTATCTGTCAACCTAATTTAGGAAATTACTGCATAATAGAACTGCCTGAGATTATTAAAAAAATCTTTAATATTGCATTGTTTACCATAGTAACAACTAGCCACAGGTGGTGATTGTGCACATGAAATATAGCTAGAGCGATTGAGGAAGTAAATTTTGATTTCATTCAAACCAATTTAAATGACGGTAACCGGAGGTTATGACAAATGTCTGTTATATTGGACGGCACAGGTAAAAAAATTATAAACTCACTTTTATATTGTAAACGTTGTTAGGAGCCATCAAGGCAGTTCTGACTCATCGTAAGTCCATGTACAGCAGAAAGAAACACCGCCTTGTATGGCATCAGCCTCAGCACCTTGCTATGACTGAGAATGTTTTTCTTGAAGGTATTGTTTTAGTCCATCTTGCAAAAGATCTTTCTTAAATTTTTCCTTTTTTATTTTTGACGACTCACTGCTTTACCAAGTTATCTCTTGATAACAGGTCCAACCTGCATTAGTCATAGTCTTGCTATCTGCCTACTAAGGATCTTCGTGGTTGTTCTGTTAGTTCTGGTAATCCCTGGTACATTTCAAAGACATCCGTTCTTCTTCCACCTCCCTGATCCATTGCCAGTGCTCCTGTGTGTATTAGGGAACTTGAAAATATTATGGCACGAGGCAAGCAAACCTTAGTCCTCATCATGACTCCTGAGCTGTTTAGCACTCTGAAGAGGTTTTTTGCAGCAGATTTGCCCCTTGTGAAATGTCACTTGACTTCGTGACTGCTGTTTCCATTGGGTGTGGATTGTGGATTCAAGTGAAATGAAATCCTTGACAATATGAATGTTTTCTTTATTTATTATGATCTTGATTATTGGTCCATATGTGTAGTTAGTCATTTAGAATATATATAAATAGTTTAGAAACCTTCTAGTTAACTCAGGCATTGTGGAAACCTGAATTTCAAAATGAGTTTAATAACAAAGACAACAAAGTAGTGGAGAAGTGCATAGGGTGGTATATTGGAGGATAGATTATGAAAGTTCAGAATGATTTAAGTATGCAATTTGATAGAGAAAATATATAAAATGAGGTTAGAAAATTTAGATAATGCTTGTGTCACGGTTAACATTGATTGAATATTCTATTGTGCTTACAGTATTTAGGCAACAGGCTAAACTCAACTCAAGTTGTTTTATTTTCTTGTTTTCTTATTTTAATTTTTTATGAGAAACAAATAAATAACATAAACTTTTCCAGTTGAACATTTCCCACATATATATTTGAAAGGAAATAAAAACAATTACATCAATCATGTGCACATATTGCAATTCCATGTTGCTAAGTCTTCCATCCCCACAAAAACTTTATTACCTAAACAATACTTATCAGCATTAATTAGAGACATTCATTCAATCAAAATAAGTCAATTAAAACCCAGGGACCAACTTCCAGGAAAATTAAATATATTCGTCCAATCCAAATAAATGGCAAGTTACTTACTCATACCAAATCCAAAACCCCAAACACACTGCCACTAGTAGACTGATGAGTCACGTGGTAGGAGCCTGGTGTCCTAGTGGTTATGCATGGGGCTGTGATCTACAAGGTCAGCAGTTTAAATGCACAAGCCGCTACCAGGACCAAAGATGGCAGTGAGTTTTGAGATTTTATGGATGCTTTATAGTTTTTGTTTCTTTTAAGTAAAAGAGATATGTAATTAGATGTGTACATTATAAAAGTAATAGGACACAGTTGAGTGAATGGATTGGAGGTTGTAAAATTTTAGAGACAGTGGGAAATTTTTTTATCATAATTGTAACCTCAAATAGCTATAAAAATAAATTGAATTACAAAAATACAAATAATATGGAGCTAGAATAAGGTGACCAGACGTCCGCTTTTGGCGGGACAACCCCGATTTTTGGCGTTTTAAAAAAGTCCCGGTTTTTGGAAAGAATGCACAACAAGCTAGGGAACTGTCTATTTGGTCCATATAGACCAAATTTTTAATCAAGAACCCCTCCCCACCCCCACCCCCAATCAATGGTGTCCCGCTTTAAATCTGGTCACCTTAATGCTAGAATCAAGACTTGGCCATTGATTACCTATTTAAGCTGAAGATAGTTAAGAAATCAAAGTCTCCTGATGGATTTCTGACTTCTGCAATTTGGCAATCTGCTGATGTCATTCATTTTTGTGAACAATAAAAGAATCCGTCTAAGATAACTAGCACCTAGAAAACTCCCGTTTTCCTTCTACTCTATGCCATTATTGTAGGCAGCACAACTGCTGCTTATCACTGGCCAACGGAATGTTTGGTGCCTCAAATGCTAGAGTTGTTTCTGAGTATATTTGACTTGATGATTTCCCTATCGGCTCTAGTTTTTGAGATATGGAACCTATGCCATATATTACTCTTCACCCTGCTTTTCTATAAAAATCATGATATTTTAATGTAGTGCTAGCTAGCTGAGACAGAGGAAGTACATGCTGGCTTTATATTTCACGTGGTTTCCTTTGATGCACAGATACATTTGAACAGTGAAAGTTATATGAACTTGGAATTTTCACAAGTATTCCTTTACTTTTATTATGAACTGAATAGCATAGAGTTCCAATTTGTCATCTTAAAAAAGGCCAGAAATAAGTACAATCAATGAGGAGTCCTGATTGGGGGTGTGTGCGTTATGTGTTTGATTGCTAACCACAAGGGCATCGATTCCATCCGTGCAACCACTCTGCAACATAAAGATGAGACTGTCTGCCCCTATAAAGACTTATAGTCTCAGAACCCAGCAGAGAAGTTAGGCTCTGTCCTTTATTAAAATCAAACTGTTCTGATTTTGTTATAAGATGACAATTTCATGTTCTACTGACGTATTATAACTTTGTCCAAAAGTCAGTGACTCGAAAGAGTAAAATATCCCTAACCTCAGAGAATGTGCGGGAGCAGCTTAGCTAGACAGTTCTGCTTTAGGGTCTCTTCTAACATGACAGGCAAGATGCTAGTTGGGGTTTGAGTCATCTGTGGGTTTGCTTGGACTCTGGAATTGCTTCTAAGGGAACTTTCTCTCATGGCTGTTAGCAGGTGGCTACAGTTCTTTATACGAGGCTCTCTTGACAGACCTCCTGAGTCTACAATACTTATCAGTATGAATTACCAACATTCATCCAATCAAACCAAGCCAATTAAATATTCAGTGATTGAATGTCTCCAAAAAGGAAAATTAAATGTAATTAACCTTCAAAACAATGAGTAGATTATTAAGTGATTTCCACCATAACCAATTATCTCAGAGACATAGTTCATAATGCTTTTATGATTTGGTTTGGAAGCCACAGACCATCATTTTTGCCGCATCATATTTATGAGAAAGGAGTCACTAAGTCCAGACCATGCTTACGGTGGGAGGCTCTGAGCTTATCTATTGTGGGAATTAACTTTGCTCTACCCTTGGGAAAGTATGAGAATAGTTCCTGTGATAGTCAGGTTCATTGTGCCAACCTGGCCAATCGGAACATGTGGGATTAATCAGGTTGCGGTTTGATGGCCAAAGAGATAAATGGCTCTGCAAAGCCTGCCCCCCTCTCTCTTATTCTCTGGTGATTGGAGCGTGCTGGGACCTGTGTGCTGCTGCTTTAGCTAGTTCTCTGCCTCAACCTGTGAGCTACTTTATGTGTGGGCCAGGCCAACCCATGGATCGTGTTGCTAGAGCTTGAGGCTCCTTCCAGACCTGCTTCGTCATGCTGCTGGTGTGTACATCGCTTCAGCTTGAGGCTGGTGGATCCTGTCACCTTGCATTGCTTGTGTTAGATATCCCATCTGAGCCTGCTTCACTAAGCTCCCGAGCTATGACTGTTGGTGACCCACCCTGCTGCTCTCTGCCTCGTGGGCAGACTCTGCTTGCCTTGACCCAAGTGGGACTCTGCTGTCTGCTTCCTTGACCTTGGACCAGCACCCCACGTGAGTTGAAGGACTTCCAGTACATTAACTGTTCCACGGAAGTGAGTTGAGTTGAACCCTCAGTACTGCTGTGTGGACTAATTAGCTGTTATGTTCCTTCTTACTGAAAATCTATCCATATATATAATCATAAGTGTCCAGGTTTCATTTCTCTAGAGAACCCTGTCTAACACAGTTTCATTCCCTAATATTAGTTTACCTAAGTTGAAAGAAAAAAGTCTAATCAACAAATTTAGTTAAGCAATAGCTGCTCACGAACAGGGTCCCCTGTTGAAATGCTTTTTAAAAAAGTGTATCTGAGTACGTAAGAAGAGCTGGTAACACAGCATTAGGCTAATCATTGGGCGGAGAACTGAAAGGTCAGCAATTCACCAGCTGCTCCACAGGTGAGATACAGCAGTGTGTCTCTGTCAATATTTATAGCCCTGGAAAACCTGTGGGAAAGTGCTGCTCTGTCCTAGAGGGTTGCTATGAGGCCGACTTGACTAGATGGGAGGGGGCTTGGCTTAGGTGTTTGGCATGCATAGGTATCTTGCCATTGTTTTCAATGGTTAATTATATTTACTTTTCCTTTTTGGAGAAATTCAGTCACTGAATATTAAATTAGCTTATTTGGATAGGATGAATGTTGGTAATTCATACTGATAAGTATTGTAGACTCAAGGTAACTCATGCTGAAAAAAAGTTGTTTACGTTTAATACTGTATAAAGCTGCTACCTTCAACACTGTCCCCTAACATCTGTGCTTTTCCAGTGACACCACATCCAAGATGTTATCCTGGGGGTCTCAAATTTGTTTCCTTTCCTTTGGTAACAAAAGGAAGACTGAAGGGATGGAGATCAAGGCGATAGGGTGACTGGAACAAGGATTCTTGATGAAATTCTTCTAGGACGGCCCTTGCTGCTCTTGAAGAACCAGCAGGGTTATTGGGCGGGGGCGGGGGGAAGAGATCCTTGGCACCACTTTCCTGGCATTTTTATTACCATTGCCATTTTCAATCTTCTGGAAACTTCTTCATAATATGTCTCTGTGACCGTCCTCTGTCCTTTAAGATTATCTATCAAGATTGCAACTTCAGGGTCCAAAAAATCAGTGCCATAAATTTCTGAGCTGAACTCAATGGTTTGAATTTAACTGGCCCAGCCGATCATCCTGGAGGGCGTTGCTCTGACTGGAGCTTTATTTGAAGGCACTTTAAAGAGGACATGAGACTAGGACCAGTCTCTCAGTGTCTACTGAGAGAACTTGTGAGCAGACTCCCACTGACTACAGAGATATGTTTAAATAATTGGTTTTGAAGTAAATCCATGCATGTATGGATTGGAATCCTAGTGTACATATTTTTTACTTAATCTTAATCCTTTTTTCTTTTTAAATAATTTTATTAGGGGCTCATACAACTCTTATCACAATCCATACTTAATCTTATATTGAATATATTAACAAAATTCTAAAGAACTATTAAATGTAGCCAAATCCTGAAAAAGTCAAGGAGGACAAGAAAATTCCCTGTATTTTGATATAAGATGATCATTATGGACTTGGAAAACAACGATTTCAGTTAACTGGTGGAGGTAGTTGACAAATGTCAGTGAGCTAAGAAGTTAATAGTAACCCTGGGGCACATTGGTTAAGCCAACAGTTCAAACCCACCAAGAGATAAGACTAAATGATAGTCTCTTGTATACATTGCAACACAGAAAAAAAACCCCAACTCTGTGGGGCAGTTCTGTTCTGCCTTATGAATTGGAATCTATTTGATGGGACACAGCAATGGCAGTAACAACAATAATACAAGAGATTGCTGGTTGTTCCTTTATAGAATTATTACCTTCCATGACGGAGACGACGGCTCCCATCTGTGCTAATGTAGCCCATGAATAGCCCCCCCATTGGTCAGTGAAGGTTACTAAATTGCTGCAGCAGACTAAGACGGTCTGGCTGGCAGCAGAGCTTCCAGAATAAGGCAGACTAAGGAGGAGGGCCAAGTTATCTACCTAAGAAAATCCATAATGAACAGGCTAAGGGTCAAAACACTTCAAGCCACAACTGAGTGTGGGGACAGTGAAGGAGCTGGCAGCATTTTCCCCATTGTGCATGGACTGGCCAGGAGGCATGTCAGCTGGACAGTAACTAACAAAAACCACACAAAGCTGTTCAGAAAGGTCAGAAATGAGGACTTCATAGGATAAAAGGAAGTTTTTCCTCACTCTCTCTTTTTTACATTTTCCTTTTTTTTAGAAAGGGGAACTTTCAAAAAAATGTCAGTAGACTGGGCAGGGATCTGATAATAGAGTCACACTCCCAAAGGGACAGGAGTAAGTCCAGAGGTCAGATAGATGGCTTGCCATGAACTAGACATGAGCATTTCTCTTTTCTTCATCTGGTGCAGGCGAAAAGATTACAGGGTGAAAATATAAGCTCCTGTCACAAAAGGAAAGTAAGACGTCTCGGTAAAGAGAGAATATTTTCTGAAATGGAGAGGAATAGGGATGTGTAGAGAATTTGATGGGAGTGATAAAAGTTTTCTGTTTCAAGAAATCAGAAAGGGGTCAACAAACAGATGTTGAATTATTTACAGGCTTTTCTTTTTTATGTCATTGTTCTTTGTTTTCTTTTGTTGCTTTGTTTTGCTCTGTCTTGTTTATTGTCCATATATATATATT
>NW_022111369.1:39930808-39932379 GCF_000313985.2 Echinops telfairi
TAGTTTGAAAAGTGAAACTGTCAATGTACTGCATGGAATAAACAGCAGGTAGCAGTGATGCAGGGGCAAGGAAAGCTAGATGGCCAGTACATGGCATGGTTTCCTATTGTGTTTACACTCATGAGAACTTATCATGCATGCTCATGTTCAAGTGCAATGTCCTGCCTCTAGACACAGCCCATTCTTTCATTTGGGGATACTTGGTGTAACTGTCACTCTCAGGAATGTTAACAATTAAGAGCTGGCTGCACTACTTGGCTACAATGGATCACTTTCCTAACCTCAGCTGACCTATGTGTGATGAAAAACTGATGTTTATTTTTGTACTCCTTTTAAGGCTTCTTAAAAATTTGAAAATTAAAACCTGGTTTGGATTAGAAAAACAATAAAAAAAATCAGAAAGGAATATGAAACAAATAAAATAATGGTGGAAGCAACTATTTGAGTTAAAATTGTTAATTTTCAAGAAGCGATGCTGAGAAAGACCAAATGTTTATTGGGGATCAACCCTTAGGAAAATGGAAATTATCAAATGACTTATTTTCAAAAGTAAATAAGCAGGATATCATTTGTGTAGTTAAAATAAGTATTTCATTATATATCAGTCCTCAAAATGCAACATTAACACAAACAAGAACAACTAAAAGCTGCAGAAGCACACCTAGTATTTGATATAATTTATGTAAAATTTAAAAGCAAACCAAACAATTTATTATGCATAAAATAGATATAATGCAAATATAATGGAGGTAATAAAAGGACACAAACTCTAGGAATAAGACAAAGCAAGTAGCTTACCACTGGAAAGCATTGCCTGGGTCAGATGGAGGGGACCTGTCCAACAAATATGGCAGCACACTGCCATTTTTATTCTTATTAGTATGGACACTATGCCAGTTATAATTTTCATTTTCTTGTATGCTTGAAATGTTTATACTTCGTGATTATGCATGTGATGGTTAGGGGATTTTTGTGTGCCAACATGGCACCTGTAAGAAGATATGGGTGGACTTTAGCATGCCAATCAGGCCGCAGCTTGATGACCTCCTCTGGATGTGCCACTGAGATAATGACTCTCTGGAACCCAGCTTCCCCTTGTCTCTGCCTTCACCTTCCCGTGGCAAGCCACTCTGAGACCTGCCAGAGCCCTGGAGATGCATCCACCACCATCGGTCCCACAAAACTGTGCCCCCGCAGCCTGTGACCTTCCCACATTATGCATCATTGCATGAGAATGTGTGAGTCTAAAGAGGGACTTATGGACTTGTATTGGACGTAGGGACTTCAGTTGGACTGGAATGGGATGTTTTCCTGATATATTAAGCTTCTTGATATAAAGCTCTTTCTTACACATATGAGTGTCACTAGATTTGTTTCTCTAGTCAACCCATCCCAACATGATGCACATACACAAATACATCATTAGAAGCTGATTCCTAATCATACAAGATCAAAAATAATGATTTTAGACCTAGTATTTGAATTTATTCTCAAATTATGAAGGTCAAAATTCTGTGAATCGGTAACCAAGTAAAAACAGTTGTGAATAGCACATTATTTGGATGAACATA
>NW_022111369.1:39933322-39935060 GCF_000313985.2 Echinops telfairi
ACACAAGCAAGATAAAAAGAGAGATGATATTGAGTTGTCAAAGACCTCATTTTACTTGAATCTACAGTCAACGCCCATTGAAGGAGCAGTTCAAAAATTCAGCATATTCTGTGTGAGAGTAGCTAGTCCCCCCCTACAAATCACTGGTTCAGCAAGTGCAATTGTACGGCTGAGATAAATAAAGATTATAATAAAGTCATAGAGAGGAAGAGTGATAGGAGAGAGAGTGAAATAAAGAAGTAGGACACACTTCATGGTAGCATGTTCCCTTCAGCTCCTCTTGGTGGTACAGGGCAGGAGAGAGAGTAGGAGGGAGATTTATTGCAAGCCCCCTAATTACAGGTAAAGACATACGTCACAGGAAAGGGTTGTACTATAGGTAATACAGTAATGGGAGGAGGAAGATCTAGGGGTATACATGCAGTAGGGAGAGGAGGGATTATGGGTATACATGTGACAAGATGGGCAGATCCTAGATTCAGGATGGCGGGGCCTAACCTTGATTGCCCTAGAGCTGGAGACTTGATTAGCCTAAGCTTTCAAGGGAAGCCATCCACTGTCCCTAACAGCAGCGAGTGAGCTCTGCCTGGAGTGGGAGAAACAGTGGAGTCTGCTAGTTCTGGATGGCTGGTGTCTTCAGGGAGATAACTTGACAATCATTTACCATTAGCTGTAAGCAGTGTCCTAAGACTAACGTATATATTTAGGGGAGTCAAGCGGGGGAACAGTATGTTTGTATCCCACATTACTGTCTTGGGCAATTCTGCTGCAAAAGACTCTTGGGAGTGCTAAAAAGCAAAGACATCCCCTTGAGCACTGAGGTATGCCTCACTGAAGTCAGGATATTGTTAATAACCTGCATGCATGCACGGGAAGGAAAACGAATAAGGAGGATTAAAGAAGAATTGGTGCCTTTGAATTATGATGGTGGGGAATACAACAGAACACGCGTGCACTGCCAGAAGAATGTAGAAGTACAGTCAGGATGCTCCATAGGAGCGAGGAGAGGATGGGGAGACTTCAACTCGTGTACCTTGTACGTGTTGTCAGGAGAAACCAGTCCCTGGATCATGACATTGTATTTGGTAAAATAGAAGGCCAGTATAGAAGGAGATGGATTGAAATCCTAGCGGCAACAGTGGATTCAAATTTACAACAATGATTGTAAAGATGGCGCAGGAAAGGGGAGTGTTTTGTTGTACATGAGGTTGCGCTGTCAGAGCTGACTTCATAGCACCTAGCAACAAAAACAAGTTATGTAGACATATATGTATACATATTTATGTCTATATACACGTATAATTTATGTATCGTAAAAATACAGATTTCATTCTACCTGGATGTAAATGTATAAACACTGAGGGAGAAAGATGAGGCTTTTTACTTCCATAAAGATTTACAACCTACAGGGGCAGTTCTATTTTGTTCTACAGGCTTAACATGAGTCAATAATGGCAGTGAGGTTTGTTGCTTTTCAATCTCAATATTATAGAGCCTTGTTAAGTCTGTGAGGTATCATATTTATCTCTATTTTCTTCTTTCTTTAATTTTTTTAGGGGTGGTGGGGAAATATCCCCTCCTCCTTGTATCACCATGAAACAGCTTACTTGTGAAAGCTGACTTGTGCCAAGATTATTTTATGCGCCTTGTCCTCAACTACTGTAAAGTTAGTGTGCCTTGCTCTTTTGCTCTAGAACTGTAGGACTATGATTTAAACATAGACTGTAGACTGATATAT
>NW_022111369.1:39935819-39972141 GCF_000313985.2 Echinops telfairi
AAGTGAAATTAAATTGAAATTCAGGATTCAGGATAGAGCTTTCTACCTACATGTATGCATACACACATACATACATGCATACACACACATACATACATACACACATACATACATACCATCTGGCCCCTTTCTCAGGTGGTTCCATAGAACAACTGGAAAGAATAAACACCACATACCAAGCACTGTGTAATTCAGAAAATGCTTTTGCTGTTGACAACAGTTTTAGTCTAAGGCCTAGAAAAACTCAATAAAATTCACTGCCATTGAGTATGGGACATGGTCAAACTGCCCTTAAGACTGTAAATAGTTGCAGAAGTAGAGCGTTTCATCTCTCTCCTGATGGCCGGAAGGTTCCTTATAAAGTCAATGTGGATATTGATGTTTATAGATGTAGTTGATGTCCTCTCCCCACCTGCATCCCCCGCCCCCACCCTCCGCGTTTAGCTTGACAGTAGACTCTGGAGTCAGAGACTGTCTGTATGATGCTGGCTTGTTCACTTGCACACTTTTTGAATGCATGGTTAGCTCATGCATAATAAATCCTCAACATGTATATGTTATGAAAGGATTTACTTACTTCCATTTATAAATACAAGAATGAATATTTTAATTCCCACAGGGAATGTGCTTGCTGAGTCCTGTAATGCACTGGAGAGTCAATTCTGCCCCTTGGTTACCAATGCCAGAGCCGTCACTGAAGATAAAAGACATCCGGCAAGAAGGGCTATTTTTCATACTTTACCTGCTCATTGAATGCGAAGATAGATTTTTACTCAATTAGAGACCTGCCAATGAAAATGGTGGACAAAGACAGCCTCAGGCCATGTTGTTCATTTCCATTATTGTTCTCTAGTGAGTTACAAAGTTGCAACCTCTCCTGCCACAAGTTATATCGATCCAAGATTCATAAATCTGGTACAGTAGACTGAGGTGCTGAGCTACATGTTATGACCAGGTATTTCTACTAACAACATCAATCAGTTGCTTACGAGGAAGTAGCAGTTCAAAAGTGTTTGATTCATGCCCTAGACAGAGAGGGCATCTTAATAGAGGACTTCCCGTCAGTGTTTCTCTTTCCCTCGGAAGGGCCCACACTCGTTTTTCTCTGTAGCTCTTCCAGCTCCAATTTATACTCTACTTTGATTTTGCCAATTAAAAATGAACACATTATGTATTGATCAAGATAAATATGTATAAGCCCTAAACTTTAAAGATAGAGATGAAATTTAAAGGACAGAAAGGACATTGGCACAATTAAAATCACTACCCTGCAGCGTAGACATCCAATAGCAGTGGAAAATGAATTTGAAACTTTCATTTTCCAGATAAATGCTGTTTTTAATTTTTGCCTTGTCATGGATCAATTCTAACTTTTCTTCAACAATGAGTAATTATCTCCTGTAGGAAATACTGAAGTTCACTGGAAACCAGCCGACACATCTGTCCCTAGTCTTCCAAGGCAAAAATACAAACAATGGGCTTGCATCTGACAACCACCAATTTATGTGGAAAAAAGGAGAAGTGTGACAAATATTTGACTGTATTCCATTAGAATATAAAATGTTAGATTAGTATTAATGAGATAAAGTAAATGAGATTAATTTAAATCTGTACAGTGTAATTACACCACTTCTCACAGTTGTAACTAATAAATAAAAGTACTTCTAACTAGTAAATAAAGTACTTATAAATATTTTGATTAAAAAATATACAAGATACATTTTGTTGAACACAAGTCTCCCCGATATTGGTGAGTAGACCAGAGAGCATTTATTCTTTTCTTGTTTCTCTTTCTCTTTAAACTTTCATAAAGCACAAAGTGTGTAGGGGACACTTTGTCTTAATTGTTAATCACAAACAAGATTAATTTTTATTTGGAGGAAACAGAAGAGTTCTCAGAGTTTATTTTAATTCTTACTAGTGTACATAATGTGTTACATTTTCAGATAATGTTGTTCCTATCCTTCTGTCACTTCTAAAATTTTTAGAAAACCATTAGTAAGAGTTTAGTTGCATACAATTTATCAGAATGATTAATTTAAAACTAATTTCAATTTGACATTTTACCTATTGTTTTTAAAAAAATCAGAAGCAGCAGCCCTCTGGCATAATGAGTTATATGTTGGGTTGCTAATTGCAAGGGTAATGGTTCAAAACCATCAGTCGTTTCATGGGAGAAAGAGGAGCCGTTCTACCCAAGTAAAGGTTTACAGTCTCTGACACTCACAGGGGCAATTCTACCTTGTTCTATAGGGTTGCTATGAGTCAGAATAGAGTCAATGACAGTGAACTTTTTGAAAATTATTATTCATAATATTGATTTTCTAGTTATACTAAGAGTTGAAATAGGAAGTTCAATTGATTTGACTTTTCAAAACATATCTGTTTTAAGCTGGGTTGTCTAGAGAAATCAAATGACACTCATATGTATATGAAAGGGCTTTATATCAAGAAATCATCTTATCCCAAGAAGGCATCCCAATCCAGTCTAACTCAATTCCCTAAGTCCTATGCAAGCCAGGGCCCTTCTAGAACTCACATAGCTATGGGCTGTTGATGCAGAAAGGTGAATTATACCATGAGCAGGAATATTAAAGGATGGTGGGTCAACATTCACATAGGTTCAAGGTCAATGAAAACATGGCAGGGCACTCACAACCCTCAGGTTTGGGTGGCCCACATGGGGCTGTGGAGGCAGACACAGGGTCCCAGTGAAGAGGAAGGTGAAGTGTCAGAGAAAGAGGGAATTTTCCTGCTTCTCCTTCTAAGATGGCCACACCTCCCAGGAAGGCATCATCAGAGTGGATTCTACGCCTACCCTTCCATACATATTCAAGTTGACATGAAATCTACCTGCAAAAATACCAACTGGTAATTTCTCTCAGCTTATTTTAGCCTAGGTTTTCAATAGTGTTTTGCCACTAACTGGTTGCTTTGTAAAGCCTCAGCATTATCTGTATGGTAAGGGCTATTTTAATGCTACAGATTCATAATAGACAAAGTAATAAATAATTGTAATACTTACTGTTTATTAAGTCAACCTTAAACCATCTACCAAGTCTACATTTTGTCTAGAAAACTGAGTCTCTGGGTAATAAAGAAGCTTAATGGAACGTTGTATAGTACAAAAGGGTTTCCAAAGTTCTAGAAATTTTCCATTACTTTTTTACTCCATTTTCACAAATATTTTGAAGTTCCCTTGTACAATTAATCTCTGAAAATAACACTAATGCTACTATTTCTTTTTATACATACAATAGGATACAACAGCAAAACCACTGTCTAAATATTTGGGTTTTGCTTTGGATGCAGTGTTGTTAGGTGCCATCAACTTAGTTGTGATTCGTAGCTACCTGATGTGCAATAGAACAAAGCACGGCTCATTCTTGTGCCATCTGCACATGCACTGTTATGTTTGAATCTATTATTACAGCCACTGTCCATCCATCTTGTTAAAGTTGTATTAAACTGGGTTGACTAGAGAAACAAATCCAGGGGCATTCATACATGTATGGAAAGAGCTTTATATGGAAGAATAATTGTATAGTAAGAAAACATCACAGACCAGTCAGTCTAGATCAAGTCCGTACGTCCAATATTAGCCCATACATTTGATTCTCGTCCAGAAATTCCTCTTCAGACTCATGCAAAGCATGCAATGATGCCGAATGCGGGAAGATGTTCTTGATGTGATTGAACTATGGAATGATATGATAAGTCTTGTGAATTCAATGGCAGTGGAAGTGCTCAGCGCTGGTGCAGGTCTCCACGTGGCTCATTAGCTCTCCGAGTGTCTCTCTTCAACAGGAAGGGGAAGCAGAGAGAGGGCCTCCTTGGAGGTCTTGGCAAGTCTCTATGTGGTTTTCCAACAGGAAGACAAAGACAGAGAGAGGAAGTTCCCAGCATCCTCATTAGAAGGCCATGCTCATGAGGTGGTATCAGGCTGTGACTTGATTTGCCAGAGCCTGCCGGCAAAGCAACGGGGACTCGATTGAGGGGGTGAGGACTGAGAAAAGACAAGACACCAGAAAGCTGGGGTCAGGAGGACTGCAATTCAAGACTGCAGTCCCGAGTTGATTTTCCTGCAAGCTTTTATACACTGTTAAGTGGGAATGTACTATTGCTCCAAATAGCGCCCCCATCCTTGTTCTTGTTTGTCAGGCAAATATTTTTCCCAAGGCTAAGCACCAGATGTTTTCAATAACATTAAAGCACAAAAATTAACCTAACCGTGAGAGAGACAATCTGACCGTGAGAGAGCTGTGTCTGCACGTCCACATTTGAACCAACAGACCTCTGCTTTCAGAGCAGCTCCCAACACCGATCGACAGGCTCGACTCCACCTCTTCACTCTCAATACTCTCAAGTTGACATGAGATTATGTAACTACCACAAAAGTCTTCTGTTTTTGCTACCTTCTAGTTTATCAAACACGATGTCCTCTTTCAAGGACAGGTCCTTGCTGATGACATGACCAAAGTATGTGAGTAAACATGTCACCATTTTGACTTCTCATGAGCATCTGATTGTATTACTTCCAAGACAAATTTGCTAATTCTTCAGGCTCCAAGGTATGTTTAGTAATTATCACCAGTACCATAATGCAAAGGCATCAATTCTTCTTTGGGTTTCTTATCCATTGTTTAGCTTGTGTATAAATATTAGTTGACTGACAATACCATGGCTTGGGTCATGCACATCTTAGTTCTCAATATGACATCTTTGATTTTTGATACTGTGAAGTGTTCTTTTGAAGCAGATTTGTCCAGGGCAACACCCCGAAAAAAAACATTTGATTTTTTTCCTTTTTCCAAAACCATTTTATTGGGAATGAATACAAATATATCATTCCACAGTTCAATCACATCAAGCTGTATTGTACAATTGCTACCACAATCAGTTTAAAACATTCTCTTCCTTCTTTAACTCCTTGATATCAGCTCCCATTTACCTCCTCCCCTCTCCCACTACACCCCCAAGGAACCCTGATAATAGTTACTGTTTCTATAGGTTCATCAATCTTGGGTTGCATATACATAAAAACATATCATTAAAAGTCAAGAGGGTTACCCCCAATGACAAAATGCTACTGAGTAAACACCAATATGAAAAACAAAGACAAAAACCAGACAAAAACAATAACAAAGAGACCACACAGAAAATATTGAAAACCAGATCAGGTTCATAATGTATCAGAGCGGGGTTCAACTGACAAGTTTTTAACTGTTCAAGTCAGGTTTATCATTTTGATCTTCTATAGTCATCTGCTACCTTAATATTTAATATATAAATATCAGTATATAGATCTATTTCTCTATCATTATATATATAAATATATTTACATATGTGTCTGTACTTCTCCTAAGAAAGATTTGCTTGTCCATCTGTCAGCCTTTAATACTTTCAATATTCTTCACCAACACCATAATCTAAATGATCAATTTTCTGTGGTCTTCTGTATTTAATGTCCAACTTCCTCATGCACATGAGAAATCATTTTTATAAGGTCATGTATACTTTATTCCTCAAAGGAACATCTTCTTGTCACTTTAAATAGGTCTTGTGCAGCAGACTTGCCCAACACATTGTGTCAATCAATTTCTTAGCAGCTGTTTTCGTGAGCATTGATTGTGAATCCAATCAAGATGAAATCCATGGTAACTTCAATCTTTTGTATCATGGTGTCTATTAGTGCAGTTATAAGGACTTGTTTTCTTTACACTGAGTTGAAATCTATACTGAAATTTGTAATCTTTGATCTTCATCAGCAAGTGCTTCAGCAAGCCAAATTGTTACATCTGCACACCACAAGTTGTTAATAAGTCAACCTCCAAATCTGATTCCATTCCCCAACCCCAACCCCAACCCTGTTAGTTCTACTTTCTCAAATGATTTGCTCAGTTTACAGGTCACATCAGTACAGTGAAAGTATACACCCCTGACACATACATTTCTTGATTTTAAACCACACAATATCTCCTTCTTCTGTTCTAATAACTGCCTCTTGGTCATGTCCCACATAAGCCAATTAATGTTCCAGAATTCTGAATCTTCCCAATGCTACCCATTATTTGCCAGATCCACACAATTAGATTCTTTTGTTTGGAACCATTGTCTAATTTATAGGCATATCAATATCACTTTATCACAGACAGCATTATATTTCATTGTATATATCTTGAAATATTCTTTTGTTCTTTCAGCTGCTCAAAAGTATTTGTTTAGCAAATATTTATTAAGGTTCTGTATAAGAGAGGAGCCTGGGTGGTGTAGTGGCTATGAGTTGGGCAGCAATCTGCATGGACAGCAGTTCAAAACCACAAGCCGCTCCACCTGGAGAAAGCCTGGGTTTTCTATTCCCATAAACAGTTCCAGTCTTGGAAACCCATAGGGGAGTCACTATGAGTTAGCATCAACTGATGGCAGTGAGTGAGATAGGAGAAGTACTACATTAGGTTCAAAGATTACAAGGCTAAATACATCACCATTGGGAAACCCACAACTAAGAAACACACAGGTAGAAAAAAATATATTCATGAGAAATGAATCCTCTCTTCTGTCAGGGTCAGCCTAGATGATCCATGAGGTCTGAATCACCTATTCCAAATTGTCTCACCTGATGCATTCCAGTGCCATGCTCAGATGACCTATTGCTAGACTAACACCGCCCCACATGATAATGAGGTGCACAAGCCGTGGATTAGGGGACCAACCATTATGCTGGAATAGGACCAATCAGGAGGCAGGAATAAGTACCAGTGGGAAAACAGGATAGGGGCTCAAGCAAACCAATGGTACTGCTATTATGATGGCCCCTATAAAATCCAGTGTCTTACCCCTAGACACCATCAACTCCCTCAAATCAGGAGCAACCTGGTTCATGACTGAGGGTACTTTGCTTATCACACCTTTGCTTCCCTTACTGTCTGTTATTACTGTCCTGCGCGTGTGACTCCCTCTGTGGTGGTGGCAAACTACGCGGGGGAAACTTGCCGTTCTGTCTGAGGAAGAAATGTCTGACAACATAGGCTTATGCCACATTACGTTTTCCACAAAGGGTACCGGAATAGAATTTCCCCAAATCACAGGACACATAAAATTAATTGAATCCGATTATAAATTGGTGTGAAAACAAAAGTGACTTGGGGTTGACTTGACGACAGTGAGGGTTTTAAATGGTTTTATCCATGGTGTATGTAAGGTTGGAATTGACTGGGCAGCACCTGACCACAACTACATATTAATTTGATATAAAAATAATAATAATATATTTTGACATCCTGGGTCAGAACCGAAAACATCATGCTGAGCAAAAGAAATCACGCATAGGCAAGCACATACAGTATGACTCCATTTATAAGACGGTCAGGAACTGGTAAAACTGACCTATAGAGAGAGCAACCAAGAAACAGTGCTTGGGTGGCATAAGTGTTGTCATGGAGATATTGAATGCAAGGAAATGTCAAGAGAAATAAAAAGGTTGAATATTTTAATGGTTGTTTTATGATTAAGCAAGTGTGTCATTGTCAAAATTCATCAAACCCTATTCCTGAGATTTGAGCATTTTATCATATGTAAAATATGTAAACCACAAACAAAAATAAATGCCTTCTTAATATGTGATAAATAAAGAGTCAGAGAAAAGAAAAAAGGAATAATTATTGAGCCTTTGAATTTGACTGACTATAAAGGGCCTTGGAAAGAAGTCTGTGATGTAATCTGACTCCTTTGGGAACCTACATTGGGCCCAGACACCCAGAGTAAACGCACACAACAACAGTATTGTACTCTATGAGAGCAAAGCCTTTCATCAATAATGATACTATCTTCCTACCCTTGAAGTCCAAACAGTCCCATAACTTCTAGCACGTTCAGACCTGAAGAAGCAGGTCGCATGGTCATTTGTGAGGAGAACTGTGTCCTCACAATAAAATCCATCACGTTTTCAGGCCCAGTGTTTCAAATACACTAAATGAGCAGAGAACCTTTGAATTTTGGAGCTCATTCCTGAGGTTCTTGTGTACTAACCAGAGTACTAACCTTCAGGCCATAGGGCAAGTTCCATCTGTTTCTCCTCATTATGAAGGGCGGGGACGTTTAGTTTCAGTCTCTGTGGGAAGGGTGGGGATGTGATTCTCTTGTTAATTTTAAGTAGATACAGGAGACCAGCAGTTGAATATAGTTTTATATTCAAAGTCAAAATGAAACAAAATTAATAAGGTCAACACAGCTGATTTTTTCTTTCTTTTAGCTTTTCTTTCTTTCTTTTTAAAGAAAGAGTCATGAAAATTCTGATTAACCCTTTACAGACATATATAAATGCTTGGGTAATCATTTACGTCTTAATACTAATTTGCATTTCTTTGGGAACCCTTTTAAATCTACCTGTTTGGCTGAAAGGCAATCTCCAGAAGTGAGTTCAGGTCTAGGTTTGAAGGATTTCTCAAGGCCATAGTTTTGGGTGGTCCACTAGTCTCTATCAGCCCACTAAGTCTTGTCTTTTGTATCATTTTGAATTTTGTTCTACATTCCACTCCGTCCAGGCCCTTCTCTGGTGATCTCAGTCTGAGTGATTGGCACTGACACTGAGCAGCATCTAGCTCTTCCCACCTCAAGTGAGTGGAGGCTGTGGTTCATGTGATCCATTAGTCCTTTGGACAATTATTTCCTTGATTCAGATTTTCTTCAAGACTTTGTTTTGGACAGAAAGAGACCAAGAATTGTATCTTTGATAGCGATTCACAGGCTTTTAAGATCCCAGTCACTAGTCACTAAAATTGATCATTCCCTTCTTGCTAGTTCTCTTGGATATACTCTGACTCTTGTCCTAAGCGCCAAGCCCTCATTCCTTACAGGTGTGTAGTTAGGGTTAAGTAGTGTGCAAAACTTTGCCCCCTGTATACTATACTGTGTACTTGGCTATATTGGCGACATGGGCAAATATGTACGCAGAAAACTAATAGATGCTTCTGGAAGTACTGCTGTATGCCTTCTAAAACCTATGTAGCTTACATCTCTACCTATGTGCTTACTGGTAAATTAATGTTTGTTCTTACTGCTATGCCTGTAAAACTGTTTTTTCTTTTCTATACTGCAATGCAGGAGCACTGCTTTGGGTTAGGCATTGGACTGATAACCACAAGGCCGGTGGTTCAAACCCACCAGCTGCTCCATGGAAGAAAGATGAGGCTGTCTGTGAAGATTTACAGAGCCAGAAACCTCAAGTAGGGAATTTATGAATCAGTATCCACTGGATGGCAGTGGGTTTTTTGTTTTATTGTGCCTATGCCTATGTATTTTGAACTTTTGAGAACTATAGAAGTGTAACCAGAATGGACTTCTTTAATTTCTTCATACACTCCTTCATTTCACAAATATTTATTGAGCACCTACTGAGTGAAACGCACAGCATTAGCTTGGGGAGATGAAGATAAATATGGCACATCCCCTGCCTTCAAAGAGATCGATCCATAGCTTTGAATGAAGCTGTAGAGAAAAACAGTAACATTCTCCCAAACGACAGCTTTCCCAGAGTGACAGATCACAGCTGCTCCTACTTTCAGTACAAAAAAGTTCACAGCCCCACGTCTTTTCTTCAGCAGGGTTCTTACCTTATGTAGAACTTCCTAAGAACCAGGAAGGTTTTTTTGTTTGTTTGTTTTTCATTCTCTCTCCCCTTTTTTCTCTTTTGGTGCCTAAATGAATAACACAGGAGACAACCAATAGCCAGTTAATACTCCCTGCTGTCCTTCCAAAACCTCAGCCCAAAATAAAGGTGCTGCGGAGGTGGAGAACACAATATTCATTCTAAGTTTCACACAGTGGGTTTTAGTCAATTAAAAAGTCTGTTCCTAAGCTACAGTTGCTTATGGAGGCATGGAGCACCCACATTTTTGGGAAGCAATGGTTTTAGCCTACAGGAACTTTCTTCCCTGAATACATGTGGAGACCTCAGGTAAGGGACTTGGTTCAGGTTTTGAGGGGATGTCGGAAGGCATTACCTTTGCTCAGGCATCAGGTTCTTCTTGTCCCCTGGATCTTGACTCCTCTTCATTACACAGCGAGTATCTTGGGGTGTTGAAAATTAGAATGAGAAATCTAACCAATTGCAGGAAACCAGTTATCCCTCATTCTACTCTTTTTCAAGGTGTGCAAGTCCCTAACATGGTCCCTTGGATAGCATTGTTACCTGCTGTCTTTAAAATGAAATTAAGTCCGGAGAATCTTAAAGTTGTTAACGCGTGGCTAAAGTATAATCAAAGCCACTTGTTCCTCATTTGTTAAAAAAACCAGAGCTGGACCGTAGTCCGGGGATCTAGCTCACTATCATTATAGCAAGATGTTTATTAAAAACCTGATATTGCTTTCTTGTTGTCATTGGTACTTGGACTGCTTGAAATATCAAAGTACTGTTATCTTTGGAATACTTTCTGAATATAATATGTTTCTTTTGAGTGATTTACCTTGTCATTCCTAAACAGCAAAAGTATAAATCAATGCAAAAATGTGATTTAAAGCCCATTCATGTTTTCTTTCACTCTTCATATACTGTGGAAAATGTTCAGCTTCTGGGCCAGTTCTGCACACCCTCCCCACGCCAAATACATAAATATTTTTTCAGTTACGGATCATGGAAAGTGAATATGAAGCTTGAGGACTTTCTTCTGGCCACTGATTCATATAAAATTCTCCTCATAAAGCATCATCATTTTGATTGGATTCTCACCCATCCCCACCTTTTTACTCTCTCTCTTGAATCCACTTGCTGGCTATTGAATGGCGCCATCTCTCAACATGCCTGTATGTTTTCTTAGCCATGGCCCTGTCATTCATATCTGCAGTGCTGAGGCCTCATTTAGTCAGGAAAGCAAAACCCTTGTGATTGCTAATTAGGTACCAATTCACTTTTATAGGAGGCCCACTTGTTTGAATCTTATAAATAGATAATGAGCTTGGAACTCTCTTCAGGCATTAGAATAGCATGCTTGAGGAGGAGTGGGCTGTTTGAGTTTTAGCAATTGCTCTGCTTGGCCATAGACTTACTTTCCTTTTAAGGCCTCTTTGATTGTGGTCTAGGCCCCTTCAATAAATGTGGTCTAGCCTCCCGAGTAAAGACAGAATGTTTCTGAATTCCTGGGAATTTACCAGATGGTACCAGGTTTCCGAAAACAAGTGGTGACTTTGACCAAGTTGTGGCTCTTATGCTGCCTGGCTGAAACCACGACCCTGTCAGTGCACAGCTAATGCTTTTAAATTGTGAGAAGAATGTGCGTGTAGCTGAAGTCTTGACTCCTCAAAGACTAACCCCAACCAAACTCAAACCCTGTCATCGTGTCAATTCCAACTCAAAATGCCTTGTCAGAGCAGAAGAGCTCCCCATGGTTTCCAAGGCTGTCAGTCTTTGTGGAAACAGACTTGGCACACTACTCTGGCAGAGCTGCTGGTGACTTAGGACCCTGGACTTTTCAGCTCTGCCACCACCGGGGCTTCCCTGAGAAGGATGAAGGGGGAACTGTGGTGCCATAAGACCTGCTGTGTGAATGACTTTGGAGCTTACACTTGAGAAAGATCTTCACCCCACTCACACTGAGGTTCTTTGAAGCTGCATATGAAATGATAATTCACATGGTAATTTTGTGTGTCTGTGTGTGGGGGGAATTGCCACCAAATTTCTAAGATATTTTAAACTCTGCTTTGGTTTCATACCTTCAAAGAAAGTTACCTAGGTGGAAGCCCAGGCATGTTACCATACAGACATGTTCAAGGAGGCAGTGTATGACAGGTGCCAAAACTGCTGACAAGCTCTTCAACCTTAGCTAAAACTAAAATAGTTCATTACAAAATTGCAAAATGGAATATATTTCTAGTCATGTACTCCTGAGAGTGCCACGGCATGCTAATTCCAAAGACTTGTCAACTTAATCTTGTATTCTTGGGATTCTTGTGTGGCAGCGATCTTTCGCCTTGTGGGGTTTTGTTCTCTATTTGATCATAGGCAATGGAATGTTCTGAGTATCATGGTAACTGTGGATATTGGAAGACTCTAAAAGACACATGAACTGACCTTCACAACTTGCTAGCCGAAAGTCCTCTATTAGTGAGGTGTTTGATATAGTTAAAGTTTATTGTGCCAACCTGGCCGATAAACACATGTGGGGTTAATGGAAGGATGGAGGGATAAATGGCTCAGTGAGCCTCACCTTTCTAGTTCTCAGTCCAGATCTTGCTTCTCAGCCAAGCTCTTGCTTTTTGATGGTCAGTCCAGGGGGCAGCCACCTTAGCTAGTTCCCTCCTTCAGCTGACAAGCCTCACTTCCTGGAAGACATCCCTGAGGAGAAGTTGAAGGGACCTACCACGATGCAACCCTGGGTGCTGGAGCACCCGTATGGAGACCCCTGCCAGCACTGAGATGCTTACACATTCACTGATTCGGCTTTCCTCCTGCAGTTGGCGTCATTGCGTCTATTTGGTGAGATGGAGGAGGACTTTGTGGATTGGTGTTGGACATATGGGTTAATGGGCTAATGTTGGACTTGTGGGCTTGGGTAGCACTGGGTTGGGATGTTTTCTTGATGTGCACTTAACCCTTTATATAAAACTCTCTTACACATATGAGTTTCTGTGGATTTGTTTCTCTAATGTACCCAGACCAACACAGTGTTCATCCCAGAAACTTAATCAGAAAGCAGCATCCTGAAGCCTTGCGCTCCCTTTGGTCAGTGTACAATAATTCTCTCAGGCAAAGGGGTAGTTTGTGAATGCCTGGCAGGTAGCACGCTGACCTGGGTTTGCAATAGTGACTCTGAGCTGCTGAAGTCCAAAAGAGGAAGAGGTGAGAGGCACAGTGAGTACTCAGAACCATACATTTAAAAAATATGTGTCAAGAAGGTGGGGCTGTGCTGGCACAATCAGTGACAAAAGCAACAGAGAATGTCATATATAAACAATTCCCCAAAAGAAAACTCGATTTATTATGAGTCAGACCTATGATTAGGGATTCCAAGGGGAATGGCATATGGGCTTCCATGGAAAAAGTCTTTTTTGTCTTTGGTGAAAAAGTTATCATTGCATGTAGAAGACAGAAGTCTTTTAGGGAGAATAGATTGTAATTTTTAGAATGTTTTCCAGATACATTAAACTCCACATCTAGGGTCATTTAAACGAATCTATGTACAGGAAATTCAATCAAAATGCATCACCTATCATGCCCATTCCCTTCTCTGAGATCTTCTCCTGAGAGAGGACTTTTAGGTTTTTCTTCTAGTATTTTGTTGCATTTTTCTACATAGCAAGATAATTATTATTATTTCTTAACTTTAGCATTGTATAGATTATTATTTGCTTTCTTGCTATGGAGAAGTATACCTCCTCTCTCTGTCCATCGCACTACAGACACATGTGTTACTATATGTGTCCTATATTGATCATAAAGAACCCCGCTGGGACCGGCATGCTCTCCCCTTGGCGGTCTGTAAAACTATTGTACAGTCATTTCCCCCCTCTAGGTGGTCGGTCCTCCCCTTTTTCTACCAATAGAAATTCACTTGTCTTCTTCCAGATGTGCTCTCCTTCCCTCCTCTTGACTTGATTTTTCCATCAGTATCACTTATCACACGGGCAGGAATGGCTGCCCACGTGGAGGACCTCATCATACTTTTGCATAATAGCCACTGAATGGTCATCTTCCTTTGCCCTACTCTTGAAAATCTGATCCTGGCTGAAACGACTCCTGTGTCAACATAGTTTGCAAGATATCCATACAGCGAAGATGGTGTATGGTTCATGGACACTAGTCCAGCTCTCTACAGCATGAATCTAGAGAGACAATAACTAGAAGAAGGATTCTTGGGGGTACAGCAGGGGAGGGAAGGGTAATGAGGAGCTGATATCAAAGAGTACAAGAAGGAAGAAAAAACTTTGAAAATGATTGTGGCAGCAATTGTACAGCACTGCTTGATATGACAAAACTATTGAATGGTATTATGTCTGGATGATGTCCTAATAAAATGCTTTGGAATGAAAAAATAATACTAATGGCGCAGTGGTTAAGCATTGGCCTGAAAGGTTGGCAGCTTGAATTCACCAACTTCTCTGCTGACAAAAGAGAAGGCATTCCTCTTACGTAAAGATTTTCAGCTTGGAAAACCCCATGGAGAAGTTTTATTCTGATCTGGGGGATCCCTATCAGTTGGAAGAGATACAATAACAGATGATTCATTAGGGTGGTTGTACCAGTCTTGGTTTAGTCAGTATTTACTATTTACATTATTGATGTTACCTGCTGTTGTTAGGTGCCCTCAAGCCAGTTCTGACCCCTAACGACCCTATGTACAACAACGGTCTGGTCCTCGTCTATCCTCACAATTGTTATATTTGAACCCTTGTAGCCACTGTATAAATTTATCTTGTCAAGTGTGTTAGGCCAGGTTAACTAGAGAAATAAATCCAGTGGCACTCATGTATGTGTACAAAAGAACTTTATGTTAAGAAGTAGTTATAAATCAGGAAAACATCCCAGTCCAGTCCAACTCAAGTCTACAAGTCTTATATTAGTCCATGAGGACCTCTTGAGACTCACACAGTCACAAGCAATGATGCAGAATGCAGGAAGATCACAGGCTGGTGGGTGGAAAGTCTTGTGGATCCAATGGGGGTGATTTTGACAGCAATCAGGGTCCACCAGAAGGAAGGTGCAGGCAGTGAGAGAGGGAGAGGTTTTCAGGGCCCTCTTTATGAGAAGGTCATGCCCACAAGGAGGCACCAACAGGCTGTAACCTTATTGACATGTTCAATACCACACCTATACTTTTATCTACCTTCAAATTGACATGAAATTAAGCAACTACCACAACAAGGATCTTCCTTTTTCATTTTTTTACTCCTTTACTTTACCAAGCTGTTGTCTTTTTCCAGTGACTGACCTGTTCAAAATATGTGAGATGAAGTCTTACCATCCTTGCTTCTAAGGAGCATTCTGGTTGCATTCTTTCCAAGCACATGTGTTTGTTCTTTTGACAGACCTTTCAATGTTCCTTTCCAACACAGTAATTCAAATACATCCATTCTTCTCAGGTCTTCCTTATTCGTTTTCCAACTTCCATATGCATATGAGATGATAAAAAATACAATGGCTTGGGTCAGGGGCACCTTTGTTCTCAAAGCAAAATACTTGATTTCCAATACTTTTAAGAACTCTTGTGCAGCAGATTTACCCAAGGCAAAGCATCCATTGATCTCTTGAATGCTACTTCTATGACCATTCATTGTGTACCCAACCAGACAAGATGAAATCGTTGACAACTTCACTTTTTCCTCTGTTTATTATGATACTACCTATCAGTCCAGTTGTGAGGATTTTGTTCTTTACATTGAGTAGAAATCTCTACTTAAAGCTGTAGTCTTTGATCTTCATCAGGACCCTGTCACTTTCAAAATTATGTCATCTGGATATCCCAAGTTGTTAAAAAGTCATCTTCTGATCCTGACATCACATTCTTCATCAAACAATCTAAATCCTCTATTTTCTAAGCGTACAGATTGAATAAGTATAGTGTGTGGCTATAACCCAGACAAACACCTTTCTTGATTTTAAGCCATGCAGTACTTCCTTGTTCTGGTTGCTTAACTACCTCTCGTACCATGTACAAGCTCCACAGAAGCACAATAAACTGTTCTGAAATTCCTCTTCTTCTTAAGGTTATCTATAATTTGTTAAGATTCACATAGTTGAATGCTTTTGTGTAGTCAATAAACCACAATTAAACTTCTTTCTATTATTCTCTGCTTTCAGCCAAGATCCATCTGATGTCAGCAATGATATCCCTTGTTCCATATCCCCTTCTTTCTGAACCCAGCCTGAATTTCTGGCAGTTTCCTGTCAATTGACTGCTGTAATTGTTGAATGATCTTCAGCAAAATTTTACTTGTATGTGATATAAATGATATTGTTCTATAATTTGAGCATTCTATTAGGTCACTTTTCTTTGGTATGGGAACAAATACAGATCTCTTCCAGCCAATTGGCCAGGTAGCTGTCTTCCAAATTTCCTGGCATAGACAAGTGAGTGCTTCCAGTGCTTCAACAGGTTGTTGAATTGTTTCAGTTAATATTCGATCAAATCGTAGAACCTCCCCCCATCCCCTAATACCTTCAATGCAGCTGATAGCAGTTTCATTCAAGCTGTTATACAGATCTTCTTTAATACTTGTGATAGGTAGGTTTATTGTGTCAAACTGACCAATAGGAACATGAGGGATTAATAAGGTCACAGTTTGATTGGAGGGCAAAGAGATTAATGGCTCAGAGAGCCCCACCTCTATCTATCTATCTTGTTCTGGTGAGCGGACCTGCTTGCAGCTTCTTTAGCTAGTTCTCTGCCTTAACTTGTGAGCTACACTACCTGAGGGACACCCAACCAATGGCTTCTGTCACTAGAACTTGAGGTTCCTTCGAGACCTGCTTTGCCACGCTGCTGGTGTATACATTGCTTGAGCTTGGGACTGTCAGATCCTGTCATCTGGCTGACTATTGATACCCCACTCTGTTGTTTGCTGCCTGTGGCTGGACTGCCTGCATTGCTTTACTGAAGACTCAGTTGTCTGCTTCCTGGACCTTGGACCCAGCAACCCTCAAGAGTTGAAGGACTTCCAGTGTATTAACTGTTCCATGGAAGTGAGTTAAACTGAGCCCTCTGTACTGCTGTGTGGACTAATTTGCTCATATTTCTTGGTGCTGTATCTTACAATCAATTTATGTATCTATCTAATCATAAGTGTCCTGGTTTTGTTTCCCTAGAGAACCCTGTCTAAAACACTTGTGTTAGTTTGTGTTCTTTAGAAGAGCAAAATCAGTGATGTTCATATTTAAATAAATATAGATAGAGTAGCTTAAAGAAAATGGCTAATGGACATGTGGGGAAATGGTTTTGGTGATTGTAGGGGAAGGAAAGACCCAAATCAACGAGTCAGGTGGCAGGCTGAAGACCTCTGATGGCTCACAGAACTGTAGACTCTGACAAGTCCTAAATGTTCAGATTCACATGGAAAGCAGAAAATATATGCATGATTATGTTCCAAGAATGGGCTTCAGGAAATGAGAAGATTACAGGGTGAAGAAAGAGTAAACCCAGCTTGAGTGTTCATTTATATATTGGAGTCAGGCCATACTCTCAAACAAGCTCCACTTTCACCTAATTGGTTGATGAAATCATATCATATCATGGAGGCGATTCATCCTATTGCATGATGGAAAGCATGTCTGCCAAAACACTGGAATCATAGCCTAGTCAAATTGCCCCATGTTAGTTACCATCACATTGTTGGTTTGCCACTTGATGTAGGAAAGTGACTTTCCTTTAGGTATAACTTGTGATTTCTGCTTGTTTTTCCTTATTTTTCTTCTGTTTTACCTATGCATTATTAATTAGCTCTGAACATCCATGACAAAATGACTAAACACATTAATTAATCTATCAGTTTGGTCATATTTTCCATATGGGCTTTGTATATGATCCTAAAATGTTCTATCTTCATGCTTCTGTCTTCATATGATGGAATTTCTTCACAATCACCTTCATCTTTTCTGTCATGAGTCCCACACGGCTATCTTTCATGTTTTCTTTTCCTATCAGTTCATGCCTTAATTTTGTTAAAGAGCATTCTCTAGTAACTTTATCATGTTGAGAAAGGTTCTCTATAGACTGGTTTCTCTAGCAAAGGAAAATCAGTGATATGCACATTGCTTGCTCACTGCCATGTTGATTCTGACTCATGGCAACCCTATAGGACAGGATAGGTTTCTAAGACTAAATATTTCTGGGAGAAAAGGCCTCATCTTTCTCCCTTTAATATATACATTTCTGAAGATAATTTAAATATGACTGCACTGTACATTGATGGGGTACTTCGAGACGTCCAATCTGCATTTATAAGAGGACATGGGACAAGGGACATTGTTGCTGATAGCAACTGAATCCTGGCAGAGAAGACCAGAAAGATGTTTGCTTTTATTCTATTGACTATGCAAAGGCATTTGATTGTGTAATTAATAACAAACTATGGATAACATTGTGAAGAATTGGAGTTCCAGAACACATCATTCTGTTCATGAGGAACCTGTACATTGATCAAAAGTTATGTTTTCAAATGGAATAGGAGAATGCTGCATGCTTTAAAATCAGGAAATGTGTGTGTCAGGTTTATCTTCTTTCAGCATCCTTATTCAATTTTTATGCTGAGCAAATAATCTGAGAAATTGTGGCATCATTGTGTGGCATCAGACTTAAAAGAAGACTCAGTAACAACTAGTGATATTCAGATGATCCAACCTTGCTTGTTGAAAGTGAAGAGGACCTGACATAATTACTGATGATGAAGACCAAACATTACAGCCCCATAAAGAAAACAAGAAATCTCCATGATACATGGAGAAAATACTGACATGATCAAGGATTTTATTTTACTTGGTGAGGTAGTTTATTGTGCCAACCTGGCTGATAAACACATGTGGGGTTAATTAATGGGCAGAGGGATAAATGACTCCGTGAGTCTAGTTCTCAGGTCTCTTGTTTTGTGATGGTCAGACCAAGGTGCTGCTGCCTTAGCAGTTCCCTGATTCAGCTTGCAAGGCTGACTTCCTGCAAGATATCCCCAAGGAGAAGTCACATGGACCTACCCTGATGCAGCCCTGGGTTCTGGAGCACCCATGTGGAGACCCCTGCTATAGCTGAGGTGCTTACACATCCACTGACTTGGCTTTCCTCCTGCAGTCAGCATCATTATGTCTGTTTTGTGAGATGGAGGAGGACTTTGTGGATTGGTGTTAGACATATGGGTTCATGGGCTAATGTTGGACTTGTGGTCTTGGGTAGCACTGGGTTGGGATGTTTTCTTTTTTTTCCTTTTTAATCATGTTATTGGGGGGCTCATACAATTCTTATTACAATCTGTACATACATCCATTGTGTCAAGCACATTTGTACATTTTTCCCATCATCATTCTCAAAACATTTGCCTTTTACTTAAGCCCTTGGTATCAGCTCCTCTTGATGCTCACTTAACCTTTATATAAAACTCTCTCTTATACATGACTTTCTTTAGATTTGTTTCTTTAAAGTACCTAGACTAATGCACTTGGCTCCATCATCAATGAACATAGGGCACATTTGCTGCATAAGGACTTTTTAATATGTTAAAAATTAAGGATGTCACCTAAGGACTAATATGTACCTGACCCAAGCCATGTTTTTTTTTTGTTTTGTTTCTAGTAATTGCCTCATAAGCATTTGAAAACTGGATAATGAGTAAGGGAGCCCCAGGAAGAACTGATTCCTTGACATTATGGTTTGGCAAAGAAGATCAAGTATGCCATAGACTATGAAAAGAATGGCCAAGTCTGTTTCAGAAGGAGGACAGCAAGAATGCTTCCTAGATGTGAGGATGCCAAAATTCATACCAGGGACTTTAGACATGAAAGAGCAGCCTCTGGAAAAGGGCATTACGCTTTGTAGAAGTAGTGGGGGGGGGAGTGTGGGAGAAAAAGTTTTTGAAATAGGTTGACGAACTGGCTACCAACTCAAGTTTAACTGTTATACCACCAGGACTTCTTAGCCAGGACTATTATCAAATATGCACATAGAATATAGCTGTGGTCTCTGTTATCAAAGCTATTTATCCTAACTGAACTTACTTATTTTGTAGGACAGCCTTGAGATTTTGACTTTGTTTTACATTATTTTTTGGCTTACTTGACTCTATGCTTTGATATGAATTATTTCCTAATGAACTCTGAAAACACCCTTGTTAGGAGTAAGTGACTTTGCTTCTTCCCCCAAATATGCTCTACTACCCCTATAATATCTATAACTCTTGGGGCTATCAGGTGAATGATTTCTGACCCATTTAACTAATGAGCCATGTTCATTCTACGTGCCCGTATGGTTATTACATATCTTGCTGTGAGTTACAAAAGCCACAGATTGCAAAACAACTCTAGCTTACCTAAACAACTTTCCATTATACTCGCTAAACTCACTGCCCTCTAGTCAATCCATAGAAATCATCAAAAGTCACCCCAATCTTGTTAAATAGGGAAGGAAACTTGAATCCTTTCATTGTTTGGGAACCAACTTGATATCCCTGAAACAAAAAAGGTGTGGCTGTAGAGCTGATTTTGACTCATTGTGATCCCATGTGTGTTAGGCGGGACTGTCTAGTGAAACAAACCAGTGACACTCATCTGTGTACAAGAAAGAATTTTATACTATGAAGTAACTTTACCTCAAGAAGACACCTGTCCCAGTACAACTCAAGTCCATAGATCTGACGGCCATCTTCAGACTCAGGGAGCTGCAGGCCGGTGATGCGTAGAAGCGAGGCAGGAAGCAGCGCTATCACTGGCCAATTGGTGCAGTCTCGTGAATCTAAGGTTGGTGGAAACATGGCAGAACATTGAGAGCTTTCAGGGTTGGGTGGCCCACATGAGGCCGCTCCTGGAGGCAGACATGGAGCCCCAGTGATGTCCCAGGGTAGAGGAAGGCAAAGTGGCAGAGAAAGTGGCAGTTCCCAGAGTCCTTCCCTCTCAGACAAAAGGCCAAACCCCCAAAGAGGTGCCATCAAACTCCCGCTTGAGAGACATGTTTGACTTCACCCCTAGCCAGGCAGGTCAAGTTGGCCTAAAATCATCCACTCCCCCACCACGTGTTACAGAGAAGAACTACTCTATAGGGTCTTCTTAGCTGTGCTCTGTATGGAAGCAGTTTGACTGACCTTTTTCCCTCCTCCATAGCATCATTGTTTGGACTGCCAATCTTTTAGTTAGGTGAGCACAAGGCGTTTTCTTCCTAGCCATCAGTGAACTTTTGAGTCTTCTCCTCAAGATTTTTCTTATATGTAAAGGATTTAGTCTAGCCCTCTGTGGTAACTTCTTGATTTATGGTTTTGAGGTTTTCCAAATAGCATAAATATTCAATATGAATATTTTAAATTAAGGTTTGAGACACCTTTGCTAACAGAGCTATAGCCATAAATCTGCCATGTCTGCTCCTCTGTGTCAACTGGGAATGCTGGGAACGATGGCCTTCCTAAAGCCCGAGCAGTGTAGGGGTCTTGCTGTGCCGATTCTGCAGTGAGTTGCGTTGGTTAACTCAACAGGAGTTTTGGGAAGATTTACTTGGGTGAGGATAATATAAAAATAGTTTCCCTTGGGAGCTGTAGCAAAGCTGGAACATCAGTTTATTATTATGTATTTTTTTCAAATAATGTGCGGGTTACCATTATTTTGCACACTGTGCCCCCTCCTCCACAACTTGAATTCCTATTCATGTAATATATGCTACGCATTTCTGTGTGAACAATTAAGTTATCGTTTAATTATGTTTGGAAAAATCTTTTTGAAGCCCCTTTTATAAGTTATTTAAGTTGGCCATGATATGCAAAAACAAGATAACTTCACCTTGAAGAACAAACAAGGAGAAGCGTGAAGGAGTTGATAAAGGGAGATTTTCTCACATCCTTCTGGGGATGAATGCTAATGTTGATAAGATCATAGACTAGAAGACCGATTCTAAACTCTGCCTCGGTTTCTGACGTGGTATGTGCTGACAGTGGAAGTTCTCGGAAATATAATTCCCTAATATCCATAATGAAATATACAGACACAACTTCTCGTCTTACTAATCACCTTTACCCCAATGAGAAATCAATTAATGGACTAAGATATAGTGCCCAGAACAACCAGAAAACATGAAAAATCATTGATACCATTTTGTGGTTTAAAGATTACTACAATACTTAGCAGAATGCGATGAAAGTTTTTTTTTATCTGTTTTCTTTCTGCTGCTTGATTTCTTTTCATATGTCTTCACAATCATATATGCTAAATAATCTGTGAGAGAAATAGAATATAAATCAAGGGTGTATAGGGCCACACTTGTGATGGCTAATCTCATGATGTTTTGTCATAGCTCTAGTCTAGAATTAGGATTTATTTTTTAAAACCCAGATTGATGAATATACATTAGTATTAGATGCTGCTAAATAGGTTCCAACCCATCGTAATTCTATGTACTACCGAATGAAACACTGCCCAGTCCTGCACCGTCATCACAATTGTTATGCGGGAGTGCATTGTGGCAGCCACCGTGTCATTTCATCTCCTTGAAGATCTTTTCTGCTCACCTACTACCTTACAAAGCCCTTTCCAGGAACCCTGGTGGTATAGTGGTTATGTATTGGACTTCAATGACATGGTTGTCAAATCAAAACCACCAGCAGCTCTGATGGAAAAAGACTGGACTTTCTACTCCCATAAACAGTAAACAGTATTGGAAATCCACAGGGCCACTGAGTCAGCACTGACTCAATGGCAGTGAATTTGGTTTTGAGAAAAAACAACAACAAACTCACTGCCACGAAGTCAATGTCAACTCACAGCAAACTTATAAGACAGGCTAGAGTTGTACCGGTTGATTTTCAACTCTAACTTTTCATGGGGGTAGAAAGTTATGCCTTATTCCCATGGAGCGGCTGGTGGTTTCGAACTGTTACGTCCTAATGAACATAGGCTCATTATGAATCTGGAACTGGAACCTTACAATGGAACCTAACAATAGAACAACAGCAATAATACTTCTTAACACTTTGGGCACTAATTATTATTTTTCTTTCCATTATATTGCCAACATTCAAAGAAAATGTAATATCACAAAATTTAAATGGTTTATTTTTAAGTATTCAATAATTATAATTTTTATCATTTTGACTCTTTTAACCCCATCAAAAACTTCTATAATATTTTTGTATTTACTGAAGAATGACATTCCCCTGCCTACATCATATACCAGATTACTCATAAACCTGGACCATATGTCACTGCAATTTACTGATGGGCCTAAGCTGTTTTGTTGGATAAAAAATTCAAGGGGATTAGAATGGCTCAATTCTCACTTGTGAACAGAGCATCATCCATAGGGCAACTACATACAACCCTCTTATTTCCTTGTCAATATATCATCTCTGTTCTCTTAATTTAGCTCCTTTATGACCCCAAACCTGGGATCACTTTAGAATCAAACCAAATTGTGTCAAGTTATTTATGACTCACAGCAATCCTATAGATCACACAAATACCCACAACAATGAATTTCTCTTCTTTCTTCAGACATCTAGGGAAGAAAAATGAGAGTTTCTATTTTCATAAGGATTTAGTCTTGGAACCTACAGGGTCAGTTCCACTCTGTCATTTAAGATCACTATGAGTCAGAAATCACTCAATAGTATTGTTGTCATAGACAGCTGGACCAATATACATTTTTCAGAGACATGCCATGCAAGGGATGAAAGGGAAATTTTTATGTGCAAAAGTAGGAAACTTTCCCCTTAATTCTAGTTTCAAGAAGGTTCTGGCAGAAGAACAAAAATAATTCTTTAATTGGTAAGTGCCACAAAACAACTTTCTCAAACCCTTGTTAGGGTTCTCCAGAGAACAAAACCAGGAAACATGATTTTATAGATAGATAAATAGATAGATAAAGCATGAAGGAATATAACAACTAAATAGCAGTATACCACACAGCAGTACAGAGGGATCAGTTCAACTTACTTCCGTGAAACAGTTAATACACTGGAAGTCCTTCAACTCATGAGGGCTGCTGGGTCCAAGGTCAAGGAAGCAGACAGCTGAGTCTTCTGTAGAGTAATGTAGGCAGTCTGGTCACAGGCAGCAAACAGCAGGACAGGTCACCAACAACCAAGCACATGACAGGATCTGACAGTCCCAGCTCAAATGATGTATACACCAGCAGTGTGGTGAGTCAGGTCTCAAAGGAACCTAAGCTCTAGTGACATGGTCCATGGCTTAGGTGTCCCACAAGTAGTGTAGCTCTCAAATTGAAGCAGAGAACTAACTAAGGCAGCCACACACTGGTCCAATCACCAGAGAGCAGGAGAAAGACAGGTGGGGCTCTCTGAGCCATTTATCCTTTTGCCCTTCAAACAGCGGCCTTATTCATCCCATATGTTCTTTTGGGCCAGGTTGCCACAATAAACCTACCTATGACATTGGCTATACTTGTATTTTCTGCTCAGCAGAGTTAATAGTGTTATTTTTATGACATTGATATTTGAAAGATTTCAAGTTCCTTATGTATATTGAAGTGAACCTCCATTAGTATTCACTTGAAATCAGAATATGATGGTTGATGAAATTATCGAAATGTAACATGATCTTTGGGAAAATAAAATTTTCTTGAAGCCATTTTCCCATGCTTCCACTTTTCCTTTTCTATCACAAGGGAAACTTTCTCCTAAAGAGAAAATTAGTATGACTTACATTTTGTGCCTTGAAATCTATTTCGTTGAGGGTAACTCCTGGCTTTATATGCCTGACATTGTTTCTTTGAAGTTTGAACAATGAAGCATATTATCATTGAAATATTTTAATTCTTTATAATGCAAACATAAAGCAGTAGAATAAATTTTAATTGTTGACATTTCTGATTCTGTTGCTGTTAAATGATCGCACGTGGTACAGTAATGTGTGGAACTAGGAGGATAGAGTAGTGTAAGCTTAGAGTTGGAAACATCACAGAGCCATCAGGCTAATGCCAAGAATGCAAGAATCATGTTTACTTATTTCTGACCAAAAAAATGTAAACACTTTGAACACTTCTGGTGATTTGGACTACTAGAGAGTAATTTTTAAAATTGAATTTGAGTTTTCATCCCTCTTTACTTCACGTTTTTTTCCACTTTGTCTTTGAGGACTCAGCACAACCATGTAAGTTCCTTTCTTCCTCATGACAGTCCCTCAATTACTTGTCTGAGAAACAGGGTTCTGTCTTCAGGAATTTGACACTTATGATGACTGAACTTTCAAATGAACTCACCTTTCCTTGATGACCCATTCCTTATCTATGGGGAAGGGCGTTGTCGTATATAAGCCATTATTGTATCACAAGATGAAACCAGCTAATACTATGTGTATACAAAATTCATCACACCCGTTCAGTCACTCATTAGAGCTGAAGATCTCTTCTAGGCAGAAAAATATCATGGTCTCCTGTGAATTCCTATGCTTTGTTGAGTGTAAAATTTGGCTTATTTAGAAGGCTTGGCATGGAACTATTAAAAAGGACTCAACACATGGAGTCACTGTTAATCAGGTTGGGCTCAATAGCAACTGATTTCCACTACCCATCTGTCAGTTTGTCATACTGTGGTGATTTGTGTGTTGGGATCAGTACTTTATATATTAGCAAAATCACCCATTTCACTCCCTTGAGTCAGTTCTGACTCATAGTCGTCCTATAAGATGGAGTAAAACGGCCTCGTTGGCCTTCTGAAGTGGCCAGTCTTTAAGGGAGCAGAGCCTTCCTCTTACTCTGATTGCTTGGTGGTTTGAAACTGCTGACGTGAAGTTATCAGCACAACGTATATGCTATAATACCTCTAGGGACCATCCATGGTTTTGTTAGGTGCTATTTGGCCAGTTAAGACATGTTGTGACCCTGTGTACCACAAAGGAATCAGAAAGAAACACTGCACCATTCTCACAATGGTCATGATAGAGCCTTATCGTTGCAACCACAGTGTCAATCCATCGTGCTAAGACTCTTGTCTTTTTTTTTGCTGCCTCTCCTCTTTGCTAAGTATGCAGTCCTTTTCCAGGGACTAGTCTCTTCTGAGAACAGGTCCAAATTATGTGTGACAAAGTTTCATCATTCTTGCTCCTGAGGAGCATTATGGTGACAGGTTTTCAAAGACCAATTTGTTGGTTCTTTTGGCAGTCCAAAGTACTTTTAATATTCTTTACCAGTACCATAGTTAATATGCATGGGTTCTTTGGTTTTCCTTATTCAATGCCTAAATTTCACCTGCATATGAGGCCATCGAAATAGCACAGCACGGGGCAGGCACATCTCAGTTCTCATAGTAACTTCCCTGCTTTTCAACCCTTTAAAGAGATCTTCGGAAGCCGATTTACCCAATGCAATGCATCATTTAATCTTTTGACTGCTGCTTCCATGAGCATTGATTGCAGATCCAAGCAAGAGGAAATCCTTAACAACTTCAATCTTTCACCTATAGTAGATGGATTTTAGGAGAGTTTCCAGATCGTGATAGAATAAGAAGAAAAGAAAGGTGATTTATTTGCAAAAATTAGCCAATTGAAACCTCAGGTATCATAATAAAAATTGTCTGACTCGTTTGCTTTGGATACACGAGGGCATTACAGGACCAAGCAATATTTCATTCTTTGTGTATAATATTACCAAGAAAAGAGAATTAAGGGAATGTTAGCGATCTTTGTTTCTTGTTAAGTTCTGACCCATAGTGACCCTATGCACAACACAATGAAACCCTGCCTTGTCTTGCACCATGTTTACACTTGTTCCTATTCCGGGGTTCATGGTTGAAGCCCCTGTGTCAATCCACCTTGACGAGGATCTTCTTTTTCACTGCCTTTCCACTTTACCAAGCATGATATCCTTCTCCAGGGATTGCTCTCCCTGACAATACGTCCAATGTCCAAAGTCTTGCCCTCCTTTCCTCTAAAGAGTAATCTGGTCATTTTTCTTCTAAGCTAGATGTATTTGTCCTTTAGCAATCCATGGGACTCTCAATATTCTTCTCCAGTCCAAATGCATCTCTTCTTCTGTGGTCTTCCTTATTTAATGTCTCACTTTCACATGCATATGAGACAATCAGAAATGCCATGGCTTGGGTCAGACACATCTGTGCTTTTCAATACTCCAAAGAGTTCTTGTGGAAGAGATTTACCTCATGCAATGGACCTTTTGATCTCTTGGCTGATGCTTCCGTGAGCATTGATTGTGGATCCCAGCCAAAATCCTTGAAATCGTCAGCCTTTTTTCCATCTATTGGTCCACTAGTAAAGATTGTGATCTTCTTTATATTGTTATAATCCATCCTGAAGCCTACAATCTTTGATCTTGAGCAGCAAGGGCTTCAAGTCCTTCTCACGTTCAGCAAGCATGGTTGTGTCATCCACATATCTCAGGTTGTTAATAAGCCTTCCTCCAATCCTGATGCCAAGTTCTTCTTCATATAATCCAACTTCTCTGATGATTTGCTCAGCATGCAGCTTGAATAAGTATTGTGAGAGGATACAGCCCTGACACACACCTTTCCTGATTTGAAACCAAGTTTTATTGTTTTATTCTGTTCCCACACTGCCTCTTGATCCATGTACAAGTTCTGCATACGCACAATGCAATGTTATAGACTTTCTATTTCTCTCAGGGTTATCCAAAGTTTGTTATGATCCATACAGTCAAATGCCTTGACACAATCTATAAAACACAAGTAAACATGTTTCTGGTATTTTGTGCTTTCAGCCAAGCTCCATCTCACATCAGCAATGATATGCCCTGTTCCATGTCCTCTTCTGGATCCAGCCTGAACCTCTGGAAGCCCCCTGTCAATGTACTGCAACAATTGTTGTTGGACGATATTCAGCAAAATTTTGGTTGCATGTGATATCAATAATATTGTTCAATAGTCTGAGCATTCAGTTGGGTCATTTTTCTTTGTAATAGGTAAAAATACTGATCTCTTCCAGTCAGTTGGCCAACTAGCTGTCTTTCCTATCACTTCCAGTGCTACATCAGCTTCCTGAAATATTTTGATTAGTTTTCCATTAGTTCCTGAGCTTAGTTTTTGCTAATTTTTCAGTGCAGCTTGAACTTCTTCCTTCAGCACCATTAGTTCTTGCTCGTACGCTACCTCCTGAAATGGTGGACTGTTGACCACTTCTTTTTAGTGCTGTGATTCTGTATGTTCTTTCCATCTTCTTGTATCCTTCAGTGTTGTTCCCAGGTAATATTTCAACATCACATCTCTAGGTTTGAATGGATTCTTTCAGTTTAACATACGCTGAAGGTCTTCTTTCTTTTTGGTTTTCTAACTAGGTTTTAGCATAAATCATTATAACACTTTAATTTGTCTTCTCAATATTTTCTGTTCAGCTCTTTGGCTTCATTATTTCTCCTATTTACCTCAGCTATTCTGTGATTAAGAACAAGTTTGAGTCTCATCTTTCATCTACTTTGATCTTTTCTTTCTTTCCTGACTTTTTAATGATCTCTCACTCTTTCTTTCTTCAACTTTTGTTGTCTTCATGAACGATTGAATGATGGTCTTGATGTCTTTGCATAGTTCATCAGCTCTTCTGTCATTAGTGCCTCATGCATCAAATTAATTCTTGAGATGTTCTTGAAATCCAGGTGGGATAGACTAAAGGTTGTATTTGGGCCTTCGTGGAATTGTTTTAATTTTCTTTGGCTTTATCCTGAATTTACATTTTAGCAGTTGATGGTGTCTTGGACAGTCAGCCCCTGTCCAGGTGTTAGCAGCTGATATTGAGCTTCTTCAGCTACCTTTGTTGAGTCTTTCACATTTCATCATGCCTTTACTCACCAACTTCTTACATTTTCTTTAGTTTTGAAAGTAAACTCAAAATTCATGTTTGTCAAGTGGATTATGATTCATACTTAGTCTATAGGACAGGGAAAACTGCTCCTGTGAGTATCCAGGGCAATATACCTTTATGAGAACAGAAAGTTTCATCTTCCTCATGAAGTTGGTAGTGGATTTGAACCAACAACCTAGTGGTCAGAACTCCTCGTTCAAAGTAACACAATCTTACTTCATTTTACCATAAGGAACAACAGTATGTATATTTTTTAATCATTCCATTAGGGGCTCACACAGCTCCCATCACAATTCACACATACATCAACTGTGTCCAGCACATTCGCACATATGCTGCCACCACCATTCTCAAAACACCCGCCCTCCACCTGAGCCCCTGGCATCAGCTCCTCACCTTTTTCCCCTCCCTCCCCACTCCCCCGTCCCCCCTGAACGCTTGATAATTTATAAATTATTATTTTGTCATATCTTACACTGTCCTATGTCTCCCTCACTCACTTCTCCGCTGTCTGTCCCCCGGGAGGAAGTTATATGTAGACCTTGTCATCTGTTCCCTCTTTCTCCCTCACCGTCCCTCCACCCTCCCAATATTTTTATTTTCTGTCTCTTTGTTTTTCCCCACAAGTAGAACTGGGTACATGACTCAACCATGTAAACAAAACTTCTTTCCCCATGTCTGTTGTTCTTACACTCCCATCGTGTATTCTAGGTAGGCTTTGTCTAGGTGGCAAGGGAAATGGCTATAAATAGCCTCAAGATTGTGTCATCAGCTCAGTAACATTACAGGCCTAGAGAAAACCCTGTAAGTGTCTACATGAAAAATTCTAGGAATGTTGAGGAAACACATACATGGCCAGTGTATTTGTCAGGCTGGAGACATGGGGACCAATTTGTATCCAGCTTCCAGGACAAACCTGTGTGGTCTTTTCATCTTTTGCTTTCTTTCTCCAACAAGGTGCCTTGGTTGCTATCTTGGTTTTCTGCTCATTACTGCATTTCTTGTGAGATGAGTTTTTAGCTTCCCCTCATGCCCCCCCCATTTTCCCCCCTTTACAGTGTGTCCTTACCTAAAACCAGTAACAAGGTCTTTCTAAAGTGCAATTCACCCATTAGAAACTCAGGATAATTTTATCTACACCATAGACTTATTGTAAAGATTAATGAATACTTGTAATAGAGCAAATATTTTAAAAGTGTACATTCTCTCCTAATGCCTTTATTTATAGCAAACCATAAAAGAAGGAACATTGACTGATATAAAAGGCCAGGTGGTTCAATGCAGTGTGCATACGATTAATGAGAATGCTGTGAAGTTGCGGTTTGCATCTTCCCAATGATTTTTAGAATTTTACACATTGAACATGTACATTCTTCTTCATTATTATTTGCCATTGTAATGGAGAAAAAATATTTTACTAACCTATGCCTGAAGGTGGTCAAAAGTTCATCTATTTCAGAAAAGTATTTATTATTCTGAGATTATTTAAAGTCTTAAGCCTATAAAAATGTCAAATAGATGGACAAATAGATTTCCTTTTATATGATCATCTGACTTTGCTCTTTTTCTTTATAACAATTTTCATATTTAAATTACCATATGCACTCGTGTATAAGTCAAATTTTCAGCACTTTTTAAATGCAGTTTTGTGGTAAACTTAGGTGCTTTGGCTGATATTCAGGTCAGCTTATACTTGAGTATATACGGTATGCACTTATTTGTGTTTTCTTTTCCCTATCTCCTTGAGATGGCTATAAGTTCTTTGAGGCTGAAGAACACCTCTGTTTTATACATGTGTCACTCACAGGTCTCAGTACAAGTTCCTGTTCCAATTAGATGCTCTTGAGTCAGTTCTGACCCATAGCAGCCATATGCATAACAAAATGAAACACTGCATGGTCCTGGGCTGTCCTCACAATTG
Source organism: Echinops telfairi (assembly GCF_000313985.2). NCBI lineage: Eukaryota > Metazoa > Chordata > Mammalia > Afrosoricida > Tenrecidae > Echinops > Echinops telfairi. The sequence goes on from NW_022111369.1 coordinate 39,966,191, forward strand.
TTCCTGTAGCCATAGTGTCAATCCCTCTCCTTGAGAGCCTTCCTCTTTTTCACTGTCCCTCTACCAAGCATGGTGTCCTCCAAGGACTGGTTTATCCTGACCACATGTCCCAGGTGTTAGACCACGTCTCTCCATCCTTGTCTCTAAGGAGCATTCTGACCATACTTCTTCCAAGACAGATGTGTTTGTCCTTTTGGCAGCCCATGGTACTTTCAGTATTCTCCAGCACCACAATTCAGTAGGTACTCAATACATATTTGTTAGATATTAAATTTAGCTTGATTATAAAGTTAGAGAATCACAGTTTCTGTGCTCCTAAAGTTATCATTTTGTTGGAATTAAAATACAAAGTGACTGAACTAGAACTTCTTTTAGGGGTAACATAGATAAGAATGGTCAAGAATGGATAGTTGGCTTAGACAAACATAGCTATGACAACTATATAGCTTGTAAAATCAAATAACTTTAGAAAGAAAACTTTAAATAAGACATTTCATATCAATGAGGTTTTGAATATCAGTAAGGGCTAAAATATCTCATGGATGATCTCCATTCTTAATCACTTCTTTAACATATTTTCAGGTTATCTTTAGTTATTCAAATATACTCACTGCCATCAAGTCAATTTTGACTCATCGTGACTGTAAAGGACAGGGTAGCGCGGCCCTTATGTGTTTCCTAGCCTGTAAATCTTTGCAGGATTAGAAAGCCTCATTTTTTGCTTATACAGTAGTTGGTGATTTCAAACTGCTCACCTCTCAGTTAGCAACTGAACACATACCCACTTCACCACCAGGGCTCCTCTTTGTTGATCATGGTTTTCTATATGGTTAATTAGGTAGTACAAGTCCATCTGCAAAACTTTGAATTAAAATACATGATAGCTTTTCCCAAAAAACTTAAAAACAAACAAACAAACATTTTACTTCCAAAGCTTCTGTAGTAGATACATTATATTAGGAAGAAAAACCTGCTATTTCCCTGGATGAATTTTTAGAAACAACACAAAACAAAAAACTCAACAAATTATATAAAATGTAAAAAGTGAGTACCAGAGGATGTAAAAGTTGCTTTAGAAAGAAATGAAAGCATGATTTTATTTTGTTCTTTTATGATTACAGCTTCCCTCTTTGAAAGGAAGTTCTACTTTCTTTTGTTCAATATTAATGAAAATAAATTGACTTAACTTTCCTTTTCTGCCATGGAAAGCTTAAGGCTTGAATCCCACTTTTCATTATCCTGCAAAGTAAATATTAATGGTGTTTGAGAAAAAGAGATTGTAACCCGCTGTGTACTTCAGTAGTGACTATTCCTCCCTCAGTAGTGAGGTTAAAGGTCTCAGAGCTGTAGGTCTACGTCCATCAACAAGATGCAAAACGGGGACTCATAATACAATTCAACACAGCTTTGTGGAGTGACAGTATCATAGGCAATGAGGTTGATCCAAGATATTATTGCTGGTAATACAATCCAAAATTTTGTCTCCATTTTCCATGGGTGTGACTTGGGGAGGGTTATGTTTTTCATCAAACTTTTGTAATACTTCCCATAGTCTCTCCCAAAACTGAAAAGTGAGATAATTGTAAAGTCTTTGTATGAATATTAAAAACTGAAATCCATGCAAAAAACATAGTATAATGGGAACACTAAATAGAAACAATGATTATATACTTATATGCTGATATTTTAGATTACTAATTTGAAATTTTATTGTCTTTGTAATATTTTAATCAGAAAAAACAGCTGTTACTGCACTGAAAAAAAAATTCTGTTGATGAGACTGAAATATAATTCCATAATCATTCCTTCAAAAGTGACTCATATCCCCTTGACTTTGTCAAATATCATGAAGTCAGAGCTGAATTGAAAAAAGCAGAGAAAGGAAGATGTAAGGTAGATTCATTTACAGGTTTTAGAAACCAAATCAAGAGTATTTGTGATGCAATCTCTGCCTCATGAGAAGATCATGTCTTCAGGTAACAACTAAAGATACAAAGACTCTGTCATCAGGTAGAATGCTTCCCAATACCAAACAGTGTAGAGATGAATTTATCCAGTTGTTACAGATAAACTTCCATTAAATATTTTAAAACTCTCACAGTATTTTAATTCTTATAAACAGTACAAAATGTGGGAAGTGTGAAATAAAAAATGTTTTCACTCATTAGAGATGTCCTTATATAGTTTCACCACTTAAGAGTTATCAGGACATCTGTAACTTATGACAATTATTTTAATATCTTTTCTCTAGCATTATGTATTTTCTCTTTACTTTTGAAAACATGTAAATATGCAAATGTACAAACAGATAATTTTTCTATTTATTTATTTGTATCAATTCATTAAAATTGAAATTTAAAATGCATTAATAAGCATCCCATCAAAGTCATAACTAAACATTCCAAGTTGTAGACAACCTCAGAGTCTTTTCCAAGTACGATGGCTCTGACTCTCACAAGATGGAAGGGGATGGAGAAGTTTGAGGGCGGATTGGCCTGGCCTGGCTGTGTTGCACACTGGGAAAGTGTGTGGAGGCAGTGACACCTCTTGAAACTATTGAAAAAGAAGTGATGGTCGCTTTCAAAAGATAGAAGAGGTAGATCCAGTAAGAAAGTATGAGACCCTATATACATTTAGAGTCATACAATTTTCTTCTAGCAGACATGATGTAAGATCAAAGATAGGGGAGGAAAGACTCATTTCAAAGTTTTAATTGAAAAACAGAAAATAGAAAGAAGGATATTGCTATTAATTGTGTTTTATAAGATATTTCAAAGGCTTGTGAGAATGCTTAGGTTTTGTAGAGAATGAATTTGTGGTACTTATTATTTATCCATGGAAACAATTTAAAAGACTCAATAAATGTGCCTGGAGTTCAAAAGAGGATGAGTTAAGATGAGAATTCTGGAATCATGCCCTGTTAGGCTGTTATACTGTTGTACTGTTTTTGTAGATAGTTGCCATTGGGTCAACTCCCAATGACCCTCACTGGATGAATACTGAGGAGTCTGAGGCTTGCACTTTGGGCTACTTCCATATTTAGAGGTTAGAGGACTGTGATAGTTAGGTTTATTGTGCCAACCTGGCCAATAGGAACATGTGGGCAGAGATTAATCAGGTCTCAGCTTGATTGGAGGACAAAGAGCTAAGTGGCTCTGCAAAGCCCTCTCCTGTCTCTCTTGCTCTCTGGTGATCGAACCAGCATGCTGCAGCTTTAGTTGGTTCTCTGCCTCAACCTGTGTGCTACACTACCTATAGGTCAAGCCAACCTGTGGATCGTAGGTAGAGCTTGAGGCTCCTTTAAGACTTTCTTCGCCAAGACGCTGGTGCATACATTGCTTGAGCTCAAGGCTGGTGGATCCTGTCATCTTGCATTGCTTAAGTTGGACATTCATTATGTCCTGCTTTGCTAAGTTCTTGTGCTTAGCTGTTGCTGCCACACCCTGCTGTCTTCTGCATGCGGGCAGACTCTGCCTGCTTTGCCTGAGGGAAGACTCAACTGTCTGCTTCCTTGATCTTGGACCTGGCAACCCATGTGAGTTGAAGGACTTCCAGTATATTAACTGTTCCACCACAAAAGTGAGTTGAACTGAGTCCTCTGTACTGCTGTGTGGACTACTTAGCTGTTATATTCCTTCTTGATGTGTAAACCTATCCATATATATAAATATAAAATCATAAGTGTCCTGGTTTTGTTTCTTGAGAACCCTGCCTAATACAGGGACTAAAGAAAAATTTGTAATGCAACCAGAAAGGAAATGAACAACAAATACCAAAAACTTGTAATGGGAGGATTAGAATGGAGTAGTGGGGATGGAAGGGTTAAGAAAAAGGTTTTATTTCTTTTTAAATGATGAGAGTTGCCATGGCATGCATATAAAGTACTTAATAGAAGTTACTTGTTCTAAACACATTGCCATCGACTTGACACACAGTTAAGTTGTAGTTGTTGTTAGGTCAGTTCTAACTCACAGCAATCCTATATACAATAGATTGAAACACTGCCTGGTCCTGAGCTGTCTTCACAAGTGTTATATTTCAACCCATTGTTTCAGTTACTGTGCCAATCCACTTGTTCAGGGCCTTCCTCTTTTTCCACTGTCCTACTTCACATTCATAGAGATCCTATATGGCAGACTGGAACTACACTACAGGGCTTCCAGGATTATGGAATCACTTGGAAGCAGATTGCCACATTTTTCTTATGGAGAGACTAAGGGATTCCAAGAGTCAAACGTTTGGCTCGCAGGCAGTTGCTTAACCACTGTGTGGCAGGAACTCCCAGAAGTTATTCTGGAGAAAGTGAAAATTAATTATGCATAGGATAAGGAAGCATTGCTATATCGATGGCTACTCAAAGCAGAGAGGACCTTATGGTACATGTGGATGGAGCAAAGCTTTTGGACACTTCTTCTGCTGATATGATAAAACTCATAATGGGAAGAAATAACTGAAAACAAACTTTTAACAATTAGATGCTATTTTGCCTAAGACAATCGTGGTCTACTGCGTCAGGAATGTAAAAAAATGAAGAGGAATGGTACTGTAATCATTGTTAAAAATAGTATTTCAAGATATATTCTGAAATTCAATGCTGTCAGTGATCGGATAACATCCATATGCCTATCAGGAATACCGAGTAATCTGATTCTTAAAATTTATTCACCAACTACTAATGAAAAAAGATGAGTAAGTTGGAGATTTTTACCTACTTTGAAGTCTGAAATTGATCAAACACAGTTAAGGTGCATTGATAGTGATCAGTTGAAAGCAAATGTTTTGAGAATGATGAGGGAAACAAATGTACAAAGTGCTTGACACATGTATGGATGTATGGATTGTGATAAGAGTTGTATGAGCCCCCAATAAAATGATTTAAAAACAGGAAAGTTGAGAACAAACTGAAAATATTAACACTTGGAAAATATTACCTTGGTGATAGAAATTACTCCAGAGATCTATGATAGAATTTTGAAAGAGCAATGACATTACAAATACATTTTTCCTACAAAATAAACAGTGGATGATATAATATGTTCCCTCATTGGGATGGAATACACAACAATCAAATCAACTTCATCTGTGCAAAGAGAAGATGAAGAAACTAAGCATAATCAGTCAGAAAAAACCACGGGTGGAGTGACCAAAATAGACCATCAGTTTTTCACCTGGAAATTCAAGTTGAAGCTGAAGAAAATTAAAACAAGTCCACATGAGTCAAAATAAAACCTTGAGTATATTCCACCTGAATATACTGCCAGAAGAACAAACAAGTCTTCTTTGGAATAAGCCAGAATGCGCGGTAGAAGCAAACATACTATGTGTATTATCAGAAGGTGGGAGTCCATGGAGGAGGGCATCCTGGTAAAGTAAAGGGAAGGTGAAAAAGAGACAGACTCTCATGATATGGGTTAAGAGAGTAGCAGTTAACAATAGACTCAACAACAAAGCTGAACAGGCAAGAGATCTTGAGATCCAGTATATAAATGGCCTTAGGAACACAGAGTTTTTTTAAAAATGCAAGAAACTAGAAGAGGTGACACAGATGCAGAAAGGTGACCATAATGCAAGATTTATCCTTAAGATGACAATTCTTTATAAAATAGGAAGATAGCTCAGCAGCTGAAATGAAGATTGAAGGGGAGGTGTTGGATACAGGAAGACTGGGAAGAGGGTTTGAAATATTCATCCAGAATATTTGGGAGAGTGAATAGATTAGGAAAATGTATGTGACTTTTCAATAGCTTTAGGGATCGATTTGATATTGGACACTTGAAATTTTCTCTTTCAGCTATGTTCAGTGTGATGTAGGTGTAGAAAAATAAAAAAGTTGAATTTTACCAGGGTCAGGATGGTGTTAGTGAGTTGATAAATCAAGATAGATAAAAGGTAACTGAGAGTGTATAACAAGAATTTATCCGACATCTCACTTCACCCACTTTTCTGTTGTC
>NW_022111369.1:39972657-40002830 GCF_000313985.2 Echinops telfairi
GGGCACCATCAACTTTCTTGGACACATTTGCTTATGCACCCATTTATAAATGATTTATGAATTATCAAGGGCTCATGAGGGGGCGGGGAGTGGGGAGGGAGGGGGAAAAAAAGAGGACCTGATTCCAGGGGCTAAAGTGGAGAGCAAATGTTTTGAGAATGATGTGGGCAATGAATGTACAAATGTACTTTACACAATTGATGTATGTGTGGATTGTGATAAGGATTATGAGCTCCTAATAAAATGATTAAAAAAGAAGAATTTATTTAAACGATAGCAATAGTTTTATCATTATTTTGTCTATCAGTTTGTAATACTCTGATTGCAATACCTTCAATATTTCAACTACCAGAACAGTCAACCTTGGTGAAAATTTTCAAAGGATTTTTTAGACTAAGAACAGACGAGGAACTTGGAAGAGACAATTCACTTTGGAAAATTTAGTTACTGAAATCCCAGTGGACAGCAGCAGAACATTGTCTAACATAGAGTCTGGACATGAGTCCCTCAGTTTGGGAAGCACTCGCAATATGGTCAGGAAAGGATTAATTCCTTAGAGTGAAGTCTACCTTACTATGTGGATGAAGCAAGGCTTTCTGACCTTTCTTGGCCGATGGGGCACAGCTGGAAATGAGAGGAACCAGCAGCAAACCCCCATGGGAACATAGAACATAGCAAGTATGTATTGAGTTAAACTGGAAGTCATCAAAAACAAAATAGACTGCATAAAAATCCAGGCTTTGGTGAGCTGAAACAGATATGGTTTATTATAATGAGAATAATAAATTCAAAAGGTACAGTCTGAAATTCATCATCAAAGAGAACATTCCAAGATTTATGTGTAAGTGGATTGGTGTTTGTGATAGGAAAAATTTTATATGCCTGCAAGAAAGTCCATATAATGCAAATATTATTCAAATTTATGAACAAACCGCTAAAGCCAGTGATCAAGACATTCAATAACTTTATCAGATTATTCCATCTGAGATTGTTCAGACATGTGATCAATATCCCTAATAAATATTGATAGGAATTCAAAAGCTAGGGACAATGAGGAAGAATTTTGTACCTGGAAAGTATGACCATGGTAATAGAAAAGAAGCTGATATTGCATGACCCACAACTTCTTTATTGAAAATGCTTTTTCGATATGGAACTCAAGAGACTAAGCACACAGGAATAAAATAATCTATAGCTGGGGGGAGATATGATGGAGTTCAGTATCATTAGCTAAAATAAGACTAAAGGATGACTGTGAAACAGAGCATTAATTACAACAATGTAAATTCAAGTTGGAATTAAAGAAATTTTAAACAATTCCAAGAAAGCCAAAAAATGACCTGGAATATATCTCACATGAATCTATAGAATATCTCATGAACAGATTTAATGCCTTGAGCATTAATGAAGGGAGACCAATGAGTTGTAGGATGAAATCAAGAACGTCATATATGAAGAGCATTAAAAGTCATTCAAAATAAAGGAAAGAAAGGAAAAACCGAAGCAAAATGGATGTCAGAACAATTCTGAAATTTGCTTTTGTGAACAGAGTAGCTAAGTGAATGGAAGAAGTGACTGAGTAGAGAACTGGAAGGACAATGTCGAAGCACAGTGCAAGAAAGAAACACAAAGCCTCATCGTTGAATGTGGAGAGACGGGGCTAGACAATGAAAACGGAGCAGCATGCTCAACCTATCTGGAGCTGACGGAATTGAGGAAAAGAAATTCAAGCCTTACGTTGGATATTGAAGAATGTTAAGGGCAAAATATAGATTGATGCAGGGGCATCAGAATAAAAGGGATATGCAGATTCACTGAACTAATAATAATTCACCACCCTTCATTCATTTCAGGAAGTATTGTAGAATCATGGAACAATGACTTTGAAAGAAGTCCAAGTTTCTCTGAAGGCGTTATCAGAAAACAAGTCTGCAGGAATTGGCATAGTACCAATCGAAGTGTTTAAAAATACTAGTGCACTACTGGAAGAACATACTAACATACTAGTCTACGTCAAGAAATTTGGAAGAGAGTTACCTGGACAACTGACTGGTTCATATCTATGTTTGTGTCCATTCCAAAAAAGTGACCCAGAAGAATGTATGAGTTATCAAATAACATTATTAATATCATATGCAAGTAAAATTTTGCTGAAGATAATTAAAAAATGGTTACAGTAGCATTTACAGCTGCCAGAAAATTTAAACCAAGTTATAAATAGGAGGTGGAATGAGGGATATAATTGCTGATTTCAGGTCAATCTTGGCTGAAAACAGAGGAAGATTATCACTGATGTCTTTTGACACTGCAAAATATTTGATTGTGTGGATCATAACAGCTATGGAATCCCATCAGACTTAATTCTGCCCATGTGGAACCAGCAGCACATATTCCTTTATACATAATCAGGCAGGGGACATATTTTAAAATCATGAAAAATGGGCATTCATCAGGGTTGTGTCCTTTCAAATAATCTGAGATGCTTGGCCCCCTGAAGAAGAGTCTGGCGGCAGGATAAGAAGGCTTTTAACATCATTAAAATATGACACCACGTTCCTCGCTGAAAGTGAAGAAGATCTGAAGCACTAATGGATGAGAATCAGTGTACATTGCTCCTCAGTGCAAAGAAAACAAAAATCCTCACCAGTGGATCAAGAGACACCAGCATGGTAAATGGACAAAATACCAAGGTTGGCAAGAATCGCATTCATATGGACCTGCAACCAGTGTTCACGGAAGCAGCATCTCACCAAAAAGCTGGAAGAAAGACCTGGCGATCTAATTTTGAAAAATTAGCCATTGAAAGCACTATGGATACGATTCTATTCTGTCATTGTGAGGTTGCCATGAGTTGAAAAATTTTGTGCCAACTGTTTCATTTTTTTGTTTTTAATTAAGGATTATAAGAATAGTAAATCATGTTCCTCGGTAATTGAAATAGTTTCTCTCCCTGTTTCTACATTTCTACCCCTGATTTGCAAGGGGAGGAAACTTATCCTTAAATACAGTGAACAGCTCTGTTATGGTCCCACATGTTATGGGAACTCAGAGATTAACAAGGCACCCCCCCCCCTTAAACTCATTATTCCAAAACAGGAGTGAGGAAACTCTGGCCTGCTGTTCACATTCATAAAAAAAGTTTTATTGACACAAATCCACATCCATTTATTTACATAAGTCTATGTCTTCTTTCCTGGTACAGTGGCAAACATGAATTGCAACAGATATTGTATGAACAGGAATGCCAAATATACCAAATATCTTATCTTTTACAGAAAAGTTTGCTAACTCATGTTGTATCATATTTTAATTATTTTAGCAATTTAAGTATTAAAATATTAAGTATTTTATAAAAGTACCTTAAGTGGATGTAAAACTCACCAGTTATGTTCTTAGCTAGTTATAATAGAATTTAATTGATCACACAATATTTAATTAATATCTATAATAGTTGTAAAATATTATCTTCTAAAAATTAAATGTCTCAGTGAGATTAAAGGTCAATTCTCACTTATTATTTCTCATATTCAGAAATGTTCTCTAAGATGAGGCAAAACACATGAACTGCACCCAGATTTAAACATTAATTTTGGGATGTTTGCCAGACCAGATGGTTAGAAAAGTTAAATACCATTGATTTCATTTTACCCTTTGTGAGTCAACATCAGAGACAATGGATCTTATCCAAACAAATGAGTTTGAACAACAGAATGTAGATCAGCAAGGAATGAAGAACAAATGCTATTGGCTTTTATCATGCTATAATTCATTTTATATGTAGGAAAGCAAAGATTATTAGCAAATTGTTAACTGTATCAGCCAAGTTCTTTTCTCATGACCATTGGTTAGGGATGGGCTTTCCATTTCAGGACTGTCCCTTGTCTTAGGGCAGTCCTATGAATGTGATTCCCAATGCCCTGGGATGAGGCTTTCATGCCAACGCCACGAATTCATCCACCAAATACCTTTTGAACACGTAATAAGGATGTATTAGAGGCTGAAAAAACCTGATCCCTGTAAACAGTATTATAATATAGTGATGGTTTCCATCCTAGGGATTATGGTCCATATTTTGGGGGATCACAGACCCTTCTGGATACTTTTTCAAAGCTGCAGATCCCATTTTTAGGGGGGAAAGTAAAGACACATACTAAGAAAACTTGAAATATATATTTTCAAGAAATTTTGCATTTATGGAAGTCCTTCATGGATGTCCATATAGAGATTACCACACTTTTAGAACCTTCAAGGTACAGCTTGTCCACAAACAGATGTATGAGTCTGTGTATGTTTGCTCACATGTGTGTGGGTATGTGTATGTATGCATGCACACATTCAGACTACTGTGAATAAAACATCATTGCTCTTCCTAACTTACTGCTTATTTGCTCTTTACTTGATTCCTTTTACTTTTTCTTTTTGCAAATTAAAATGTTTCTGAAGTGAATATGTAGTACAAAACAAATATTTGTATATACACCATGATGAAATTAATTTTATATCAATATTAATGGGTTACTTATATTTTGTTTACGTAAAAGAAAATTGAGATGCTGAGAGCTTATTAATTTTCTCACAGTCCTCGTGGAGTAGTGGATATGCATTGGGCAGCTAGCCTTGAGGTTAACAGTTTAAATGCACCAGAAAATACCAACGGCTTTGTGGAAGGAAGAACAAGACTTTCTACGCCCATAATGAGTACAGTCTCTGATATCTATAGAGTCAGTTCTACCCTGTCCTGTAGGATTGCTATTTGTCAGAATCAATTGGATGACAGTGAGTTTAGTATTTTGGTTGTTGACCAGCTAAAAGTGGCAGAGTTGGGAACTGAATATTATTTTTTTTTATCCTTACTCCAAATTTTATATATTTTTATTCTAGATTTAAATACCCATTTTTAAAAGAATGATATAACTTATGGCAAATGCAGAATGCTCCCTTAGAGTAAGCAATTTGTTACTTAAATTCATATTTTTTAAATAGCAGAATTTGAAGAGTAAGGTGTTGTTCAGTGATCGCGTCAGTCTTACCCACCGTTAGGCTTTGTTATAAAGGTTCCTAGAACTGCAGAAACTGAGGCTGGCAACATGGACCAGAACTAAGATGACAAGGAATTGAATCGCAAATTTTATAAATAGTAAAGAAAATGAAAGATCACAAAGAACAAAATGCACTAGAGAATTCATAAAACAAAACCAGCATTGTGAAACATATCATCTGGGTCTCTATAGGCAGAAAATTAACTAAGAATGACTTCTGAATGGCTAATAAGCACGTGAATAAATACTCTCATTAACAGCCGTCCGGCAAATGTGAATCAAACGATGAGATACCATCTAACACCACAGTATTCCAACTCTAAAAACAAACAAACACCAAAACCGCAGTGAACAATAAATGCTGGAAAGGCTGTGGAGAGATTGGAATTGTTATAAACTCCTGGTGGGCCAGCAAATATGTACAACCACTGTGGAGAGCGATTTGGCAATTCCTAAAGCAGCGGGCAATGGAAATACCCCGTGACCCAGCAAGACCATTGCTGGGCACGTCCCTCAAAGAAATAAGAGCTAGATCATGAACAGTGTGGTTTTCGCGTGTTTATTGTGTTCACAACAGCAAGAAGTTGGAAACAGCACAAATACCTTCAGTAGACAAATGGATAAATACATAAGTAAATAAAACTTTGATATATATACACACACGATGGAATACTATGCATCCCTAAAAATAGTGATGAAGCCATGAAACACCTCATGACATGGCGGGATCTGGAAAATATTATTCTATGTGAAGTTAGTTAATCACCAAAGGACAAATACTGTGTGAGTCCACTGCTGTAGGAATGAGAACCAGCATGGAAGCAGGCTCAGGCTTTCAGGCCATCCAGTCTGCTGACCAGAGAGGCTGGGCAGCTTGGCAGAGAGCCTGACTGGTGCCTGTGAGCCAATGACCATCCCTCTGTGTGTATCTTTAAGGCCATTTGGTGGAGGGGTCCTCACATCAGATGGGGTCCAATTTTTGAGACAGGGGGAGGAGAGGATGACTGGGTGGTGGCTGCCATGCAAAGGGATGAAGGCGTATTCCAGACTGGAAGACATTCCTCTTAGAGTGATGAGGGATACTGATGGGAAAGTCAAGCTGGGGGTGGGGAAAGGGAGCCAACATATCTGGGAGAAGAGAAGTGCAGCTCTGCTGGTGGGAAAAAGGGGAGAACCAACTTCCTAGTGGTGGACCAATGACTCCCAATATTGTTAAAGACCCTAAGGGTGTTCGTGCTGGTAATATGCTGCTAATAAGCCACATTGTTTCCAGTTGCTGTACACTCTTTTGGGACCCAGGCCATGTGCCATAGGCTACTGGGGCATTGAACTCTGGATCTTCAAGACACACAACATACTCCAAAGCCCATACAAGAGGGATGTGTTATGGGAACCCCACAAGGCTAACTAGACTACCTCAAACACACCTGCAACCAGAGGATTTAAGACTGAAACTACATGGGGTATGAAGGAGCAGAAGGCAGCTATACCAGGAGTATTGAACTGTCGGTAGGAGGATGAATATAAAATTACTACTTTAATGCCTTACTTTCTGTATCAAAATATGTATTGTTCTGGCAGAGCTGTGTCTGACATTGTCAGTGAATATTATTATAAGTTTTGCCTGACCACCAACTCCCATTGTTGATGCAAATAGTGTCCAGTCACAAAAGGATTTTGTCTATACAAGGGAATGATCCAGTTATTTGCAAAATTTAATTAGCCTACACTTATTCAATCTCCCTTTTTTAAGAGTGTCTTAAAATTTAGTACTATGGGCTAACCAAGGACATTTTAAGTCCAAGGTCCTTATGCTCCAGGGATATGATCAACAAGATTTTCTACCATAAATTGACAAGGACATCTCTAAGGTAAATAAAGCAGACACAGATAATAAACATAGATTCAGGAATGGCTTTTGGGTTCTCACTTAATCCTAGTTACAATCTAAGAACGATTAGTTCTTACATCATGGCCATGCTAGATGCTCACCTTCAGGAAAACGAACACAAGAGACATGGATGCTATAGCAAAGTGTGGTGAAGAAATTAGATGGTGCCTCTGGCTATCAGATACAATAGCATCTGGAGTCTTGTTTCGCAAAAACCAAAAACTTGTTTCAAAACAAGCAGCTATCTAAGTGAGAAATCAACTAAATCAACATGGAAGAAGCACATAAGCATCTTTGACTCAAGGATTGTAAATCATATGATCTAAAGATGAAGGAGGAAATAGTATCAAGGCTTAAATTGTGAGATTATGATTTGTAGAAGGCTGTGGATGAGACTGAAAGCTCAAGGTATATTTGTGATGTCTACATAGGAAGACAGCCTCCTGTGATTTCCGTCTATTCATGATAGGAATAGCCTGATTATCAGACAGAGGAGTGGAGAGGTGACGATAGTAGATTAAAATGGTACATCGGCTTGAACAGTTAAAACCTTGTCACCTAATCTCCCTTGAGACACTTTGGGCTTGATCTGGTTTTCATTATTTTCTGTTTGTTGTTGTTGTTTTCATATTGGGGTTTACATTTGTTGCATTTTGTCATTGTTGGTAGTGTACTTGACCCTTTGTTGTGTGTTTTTGTTTTCTGGTATATGAAACCTAGGATAAGTGAGTATATAGAGACAACAATTAGAATAAATTTTCCTGGGGGTATGGCAGGGAAGGTGGTGGTGGGGTTAAAGGGAGCTGATATCAGAGGGTGTAAGAAGGAAGAAAATGTTTTGAAACTGATTGTGGTAGAATTGGACAACACAGCTTGATCTCATTAAATAGCATGATTTCTGGATTGACTCCTAATAAAATGGTTTGGGAACAAAAAGAGAAAAGGTTTCCAGGGATGGAGAAAGTATCTAATTACAACACTAAAAATGCGAGCCCTGGTGTTGTAGTGGATGATGAGTTGAGCCACTCATTACATGGTCAGCCACTCACACTCTTCAGCTGCTTCACCAGAGAGAGGCTTTCTGCTCCTGCAGTTACGTAGTCTGGAAATCCACAGGCACGGTTTACCCTGCGCACTAGTGTCTCCATGAGTTGGAATTGACGGAGGGGAATGAGCTTGTTTGGGGAAGTAGTGAAGGCCGTGGTTACTTAAATCCACTCCTACTGAGTTCATTATGACTCACAGCGATCCCATAGTGAGGAGTACAACTGCTGAAAATCTTTATGGGAGCAGAAAGCCTCATATCTCCTCCAGAGAGGCTGATAAATTCCAATGGCAGATCTTGTGGTTAGTAGCCCAATTCAAAGTCCACTATGTTACCAGGGCTTACTAATTATCACTTAGGGACAATAAGCATTGTGCATATTTTGCTCAAATATAATAATTTAAAGTGTCAAACAAGAATTAAACTTATCTCTGATAGTTTTTCCTTTTTCCATAATAGATTACCCCTAGAAAGCCATTTCAAAATTAACACCCATTAACACATTATATGGATAACGTTGAAAAGAATGGGATTCAAAAACACTTAATTGTGCTTATGTGGAATTGATGAATGGAACATACCTGTGAGCAAACAAGGTACATTGCATCTTTTAAAATCAGGAAAGATGTACACCAGGATTGCATCCTTTCACCAGATTTACACAATTTGTATGCTGAGCAATAATCCAGATATTAGGCAATATGAAGAAGAACATGGCTTCTGGATTGGAGGAATGTTTATTAATAACGTGGATGCAAGCAAGAAAGACTTGAAACACTTGCTAATGAAAATCAAGGAGAGCAGCCTTCAGTATGGATTGCAATTCAGTGTAAAGAAAATCAAAATCCTCACACCTGGACCAAAAAGACAACATCAAGCTAGGCAGGAGGAAGATCAAAGTTGTCCTGGATTGCATTTTGCATGGCTCCCAAATCAGTGCTCAAGGAAGCAACGGTCAAGAAATCAAATATGCATTGATTGGCAAATCTGCCTCCCAGACCCTCTTTCAAGTGGTGAAGAGCAAAGATTCTACTCTGAGGTGTGCCTGACCCAAGTCAGGGTATGTTCAGTCTTCTCAGATGCATGTGAAGGTTACATGAGGAATAGAGGAGAATGGATGCACTCAGATTATGGATCACGTGGAGAATATTGAGGACTGCCAGAACAGTTAAATGTGTCTTGGAAGAAGTGCATGCTTAGAAGCAAGGCTGGTGCTACTTTTTCTCAAATACTTTGTACATATTTTCAGGGGAGACCAATTCCTGGGGAAGGGCATTGTGCTTAGTAAAACAGAAGGTCTGCTGAACAGAGGAAGACCTTCAAGGAGCTGGCTTGATCAAATGGCTGCAACAATTGGCTCATACATAATTGTGAGGATGGTGCAGGTCTAGGGAGTGTTTCCTTCTGGGCTACTCTGATTCAGAACTGACTGCTTGACACCTAGCAACAATAACAATCCACTGAATTCTATTGCACATGTAAGCCAATTAAAAATGAGGGATTCCGTGGTGATAGATCAAGAATTCGGTTGAAATACTATTTAGGACCTTAAGCTACCAGAAAGGTCATAATTATAGTTGACACAAAATTTGAGACTTGATGATTAGCCGAGTGCAGTGTAAGGCTATTGTAAATCCAATAGAAAAAGAGAAGACAATGGTGATTCAACATGTCAAAGGTGTTGAATTTTCAATACACGAATCTGGCATCTGGCTGAATTACTAATTGTGTTTAGGATTTAGGACTTAGTCTGATTATAATACAATAAGGTCCATCATATGGTGAAACAATTTCTACTGAGGCTTACTGAGTCCCATTAAGAAGAAAGGAAAAAGTGCCCAGGGCACCTCTCAGTGTTCCGTAAATGACAGGGATGTACATCTGGAGTGGTTTGTTTTTGTGCCCTCCTCTGTGAGGACATGCTCTGACTCGGTTACTGGAGAGCCCTTCAAACTACAGCTCTGTTGATGCAGAGGTTACTGTGACCTTTTTGGCCCATCTTCCCTTCAGCTGGATCCCAAGCACAGCCCCGGTTTCACAGCCTTGCCTCATCTCCTCGGAACACAGCCAGCGGCAGAGGAACAGCTGGGAAAGGATGGTTGGGCAAGTCCCCAAGGAATCTGTGGAGTATCACACTTATCAGACAAAATGACAGTGTGAGGAGTGTGGCCAGTGGGGTTGTAGGGGGTGGGATGGGGTTGCACGTTGAGAGTGGGGGTCCCCATTGAAGGGCAGAGGGATTTGTAACAGTGCTACAAGTTTTCAAAATATTTTTTAGCATTTGATAATACTAGGATAGACATGTTTACTGAAGCCTAAGAACCGATGCTCTTCATAGATCAATAGGGCATAGAGTTCTACAGAAATGTGAATTATATCTTAGTAAGAGGAATACATAGTTTACAGGATTTTGTGATTGCTCGGCATCATTGTTCACATTATGACTTTTTTAAAAATTTCCAGGTTTGGAGTGGCATTTTAGACTATGGGAGATAGCCATAATCTGACTGGAAATATTTTTAGAGTCTCTCAGTTGTTATTTTATTTTTCCCCTCTGAATTGAAAGGCATGACTATTCATGAATATTTCAGAGAGATCTCAAGCATTTCCCCTTCTATTTTCATTCTTTGAATGAGCTTCACTGCTGCTCTATGATTTACCTGCTGAGTATTCTTGCAGAAGTTTTAATCTCTCTGTGCCTGAGTAATTACAGTTACAAAATAGTATAATGTCAAAAATATACTTGATACAGTCATTGGAGAATTAAATAGATAAAATATGTACAGTGCTTAGCAGAATGCTTGGGACATTGAAAGCACTCAATAAGTGCAAGCTATAATAGTTTTATATTACCTTCATCATCAGTCATTGAAATTTATGTCTCTTCTAGTAGGTCAAGAATACACTAATTTTAAAATAATAAATTTTATCTTTGAAGATAGCATATAATTTCTCATTATTAACTTTACACAGTTATCATTACTGCCTAATTAAAAATGTACAAAAACTTAAAACACCCTCCAAATTTAAAATTTGCTAGGTAAGAGAGTCATATATAAATAGGGAAAGTTTTTTTAAAAGTAATTCATCTGAAATATTAATTTCAGGTTAATTTTTAGGAATGACAGTGTTTGAATTATGTCAAAACTGGAAATCTCAATGACTAAGTTTGTTAATAATCATGTGTCTATCATATATTTTATATAGCCCAAAATCTAATATATCAACATTAAGACACAAGTTTTATAATTCGTTCCTTTTTTTAAAAGGAAAAAACCAACAACATATGGAAACATTTGTATACCAATGTGTTATGCTTAAAACATGTGCCAAGCAGAGAAAGTTGGACGCAATGTTTATGAATCCCAAATTCATGTTGCATTTGCTACATTTTTAGAGCAACAGTCTCAAGCTTTATTGAGAAATGCTTAGAGATGAGTGTAAAGGAAATTGGTGTGCGTCAATATCTATTTACTACAGCATCAAGATTTCCCTTTATTTAAAGTCCAGCCAAGCGTTGTCTTTGTATCATCCTGTGAATATCCAAATGAAATAAATGGGAGTGTCACTATTGAATTCTTTCCAGACTTGAATGCATCATATGCTGTTTTGTTTTTTCAGTTTGAGGGTAATTTCTAAGCTAGTTTTCTAAAACTTCACATAGACTAGAATTAGGGCAAATCCCGTCTATTAAACAAGTGAATTTCTCCAGATCCTTTTGTAGAAAAATAATATCTCTGATTTCTCAATATATCGTTGTACTATCATAATAGTACCTCAGCATATATCTCAGAATAGTCTATTGATGACAAATGCCAGTCTTGTTCAATTTGTTATTCTAGACATAGTAGTTCATATGACTGTTAGATCACAGTGATCAATAGCAATCAATTTAACTCATTAATGCCTAGTATGATGCTCTGCAAGCATCCCATTTTAATTTTTACGACTTCACATGTTCATACTTTATACAAGCTACACTCTGATTTTAACAGATATTTGCAGCTGTGCTCATTTGGGGTCAAGCCATATCTATAAAATAAGGTCTCTGACTTTTGCTCTTTCACATCCTGCATACCGACTTAAAACTGAGAAGTCAGCTCTGTGCCAGGTAGACGTTGATTACCTTCAATAGTATATCATATAATAATTTGCTGGTCTCTATAAGATTTTCACTCTTTTTCTCTCCTAGGAATAGACTACCAGATCTTTCTTCTCTTTCTTTCTCAGCCTAGAATCTCTGCTGAAACTTGTCTCTCATGTGTGACTGCCAGTATATACTGTATCACACCAATATTCAGGCAACCACACTAGTACAAACTGATATTTGAGTTATTTCTGACTACCCAATATTAATATGTTTTCTTTCTTTTTTGTAACAGTATGGTTTACAGGGTCTTTGACTGTGTCAATCATTCAATAAACATGGACTGCCCAAGAAGAAGAGTGAATTTGTGAAGCCCCTTCATATTACTCCCATATATAGACAGCATTGCTACCGGACCACTGAACTTCTTGACTTGAAGGGTCTTATAATGCTCTTCTCATGATAAGTTACTCAGGTCCCATAGTCATCTGATGTTTCAAGTAAAGTTCAGTCTTTGTTAGTGTTTCATCATCTTCTAGTGGCTGATTTTCAAATAGTGAGTAATACTCTTCTATCGAAGGCTTACCCTTGATCCAGTTTTTGAATAATTTGCACTGTGAATTTCTCTCTGGTACTTGCCTGAGACTGCAAACATCATCATCCCATTCTGTATGGATACGTCTTAGATAGGTCTTCTGGGCCACACGATTTGACTGGTAAGACAGCTTGCATCACATCCTGTACCTGATGATAAATCCTCTTTTGCTCTGTAGGCCACTCAAAACTAGCACACTTAGTCACCTAAAAAACCGTCTCAGAAAAGTGTTTCCAAGATTGATGTGATTCATACAAAATTTCATAAACCCACCAGTTGCCGTCCCCCCTCTTGTAGTAGACTGGCACTGAGATGGCTTTCAGGGCCCTGCTTTGTGTTGTTGTGTGCTGTTGAGTTGACTCACAGTGACCCTGTGGGAGAGTGTACAACTGCCAGTAATGACTTTGGACGGTGATCTGTATGGAAATGAATCATCAGGACTTTTTCCTGTGGAGTCTTGGGGTGGGTTAAAACTCCCAACCTTTTGGTTAACAGCAGAGTGCTGAGCCATCAGACCTCCTGGGCGTGGATTTTGCTAGACTGAAATGTCATTTTTGTAATATTGCCTCTGAATAGTAATTGAGAGAAAAGTGTACCACAAAGATGGTTTTCATGAATTCTATTCATTTAGTTTACTTATTCTGCATGGATCTGGTCAGGTCTTAACCTCAAAATTATGAATCCCTTTATTTTTAAAGTCTGTTTGGAAAGGCTAAAATGGAGCCGCTTAACATTGTAGAGCAGGTATGTCAGGGGTTTTGCAGTATTTGTGATGCACTCAGATCTTTGGGCTCACCTTTGTGGTGGGATAAGAACCGGAACCATATTTTCTCCAAGTCCCACCATTTTTCCTTCTGTGTCTCCAAATCCTCAGCCAGGTGTGTAGGTAGGCAGCTTCATGGTGAAGTGTGCCAGCTCTTCTTCACAGTTGACTTCAAGGTTGAGAGATTCATCGACTCCCGTTCATTCCCATTGGCTTCAGTTTGCCTTTGCTCTCCTCTACTCACTTTGATCTTCACTTTCTGACTTCCAACCCAGCTGGCTTCATAAATGAAATTAAGAAGCTGTAGACTTATATAGATTGCTGCATTAGCTACTACAATCATGCAAGGTCTAATCATTATAATAAACTCCTTATATTCTTACTACTTCTCTTTTTGAACTCTGTTGTGAGGTGCCTTCAAAATAATTCTGACTCATGTAACTCTACTAAAAAGAGTAAAATGGTCTCATAGGGTATATTAGACTATAATCTTTATGGGAGCAGATTGCCAGGATTTTTCTTTGAGATGTGCTGGTAGGTTATAATTGCCCACCTTTTGGTTAGCTGTCCAGCACTTAACCATTCTGCCACCAGGGCTTCAAAGGATCGCCACCACCCAAAACACCCCCACCAAATCAAACAAACAAAAACACGCAAACACCCTGCCTTTGTGTCAGTCCGTACTCTTAGTGACCTGACAGCACAGAGCAGAACTGCTCTACAGGTGTTAGAGACTAAATCTTTTCAGGAGAGACACCCTCAGTTTTCTCTTGCAGAGAAACTGGTGGGTTTGAACCACTGGCCTTGTGGCTTGCAGGATAATTCCTATCCCATAGCACTACCAGGGCCCTTGAGAGATGGCTCAGTATGTGCAGTAAATTGAACCCTTTAAATCTTCACTAATGTGACAGACTACTGAATCTTTGAAGTTCATCTCTGGCAAGGAAAGTTCTTATTGTGAATACTTGTCACTTCCCTTTCACCAGGTTCAGTTAGCATGATGTTATAGATACAGTAACCAGCAAAATATTCTGGAGAATAGCAACACAATAAAGTATCCTGTGGACAAAATTTTTACAGAGAGAGAGAGAGAGAGAGAGAGAGAGAAGGAAATGAACCTGGTTTTGAGATAAGACAGCAAATGTATTCTGATATCTTCTCATGAAAGCCCAGCAGCTTTTAAGCTTCATCACCAATAGAGTTTCAGACTACAACATAGAAAAATCCGTATTTCCAGTCTCAGGGTTCTAATGTTTTCTTATCATGACCTTGACTATGTATTCTTGAGGCCATGTATTCATTCTCCTTTATAATTAGTTCTTGACATTTTAATCACCATACTTTCTGTAGGACTATAGGATATAAAGGAACCTTGGTGGTATAGTAATTATGTGTTGGGCTACTACCTGCAATATCAGCAGTTCGAAAGCATACCCCGACCCCCTACAGGAGAAAGATAAAGGTTTTTACTCCTAAAAACAGAGTTTTGGAAACCTACAGGGGCAATTCTAGCCTGCCCTATAGGGTTATGATGAGTGAGCATCGACCCAGTGGCAGGGGGTGGGTTTCTGTGTTTTGGGTGGAATCGTGGGTTAAGAGTTGGACTGTTAACTGAAAGTTAGAACCTCGTAGCCACCCGATGGGAGAAAGCTGTCCGCCTCCACAGAAATGTACAGCCTTGGAAACCTACTGGGCAGCTCTCCTCTGTCCTTCAGTGTGACTAAGGGTTGAACTTGTCGATGGCAGGGTCTGACTTGGATATATTGTCCGCTTAAACACCGAGGAGACAACGCTCCACATTCTCAACTTTTACTAAGTTGATATATAGCTGATTGAAGCTTATTATTAAGGCATGTCTAGCAGTTCATCAAAGTCAACCATTTTCACAGTCACTATAATGCCTATTGTCTCCCGTTGCTCACAAGGTCCAGTTTCCACAGATCCCACTGCTGCTCCTTCCACTAGCTCCTCCTCTACTCCAATAAAAATTTCAGGAATATTAGGCTACTGCCCATCAGGAGCTATTATAATTTCTCTTATGACTTGTAATGAGCTCATTTTACCACCAGACCAATAAACGATCAGATCCAAAATCTCAATTTGAGGACTATTTGTGGACTAATTTACCAATATTTTAATAATATATTTTAATATTTGACAATCTTGGGTAAAATCTAACATCTATGTTCTCCACACTGTAATTTAGATTAATTTCCTCTAAAATTTTTATATTTCCCCACTCAAAATATATCAAGCATATTACATTTCTTTACATGAATTTCTATGTGATAAGATTAAGTAGGTTTAAAAGAAATTAGTTGGCCTCTTCCCATCGAAAACTGTAGTCTATAAGAGAGGGATATTGAGCACAATATTAACGGAAGATCTTTATGCCCCAGGGGGTTGATCCATAAGACTTTCTACCATAAGTTAACAAGGAGGTTTTCAAAGGGGACAAAGGCAGATAAATAAACAAAACAAAACAAAACAATCATATAGATCCAGGAATGAATTTGTGGTTCATACTAAAGTCTAGGTCAAATTTAAGAATAATTAGTTCTTATATCATGGCCCTGCTGGATACTCACCCTCAGGAAGGGAACACAGGAAGATATTGGTGTGATAGCAAAGTGTGGTGAAGAAATTAGATGGTGCCCAGCTATCAGATAAAATAGCACATGGGGCCTAAGGGATTTTTTCCAAACGAGATGCCAACTAAATCCACATGGAAGAAGCACACCAACATCCGTGACCAAAGGATTGTAAATCATATAATCTGAAGCCAAAGGAGGGAATAGTATCAGAACCTAAATTGTGAGAATCTGTTCTGGAGGAGACTCTGGATGACAGTGAGAGCCCCAGATACCTTTGTGAGATCTACATAGGAAGTAAGCCTTCGGTGATTTCCCTCTATCCAGAGAGGGATGGGAAGAAACTGGTTACCAAATAGAGCGCATTGAAGAGATGACCGTAGAAGATCAAAATGAGAAACCTGACTTGAAAGGTTAAAGACTTCTCACTTGATCCTCCCTCTGATGCAGGTTATGCCTGATCTGGTTTTCAACGGAAGAATCCAGCCCATATTCAAGAGGTGGGAACTTTAGACTACAGTTCTTTGGTTTTGGCTGCTTGGCTTATTTTTATTTTTTCGGAAACCATTTTATTGGGAGTTGAAACAGATATCGTATCGTTCCATAGTTCAAACATACCAAACAGTATTGTACAATTGCTACTGCAGTAAGTTTCAAAATATTCTCTCCCTTTTTTGAACTCCTCAACATCAGCTCCCTTTTATCATACAACCCCAAATGTACTCCCCAGAATCTTACTCTCCTTGCTTTCCCTATAGGTGCACCAATCCCGGGTTTTATCTACTGAAAATCAGAAAAGCATATAACAAAAACTCAGGAGGATGACCCCCAATGACATAACACTTCTGAATAACCCCCAGTATGAACAAACAAAAGAATGCATACGCAGCCTCATGTGCAGCCGTATGAGAGCCATAGAGTGAAGTGCCCTTCATAGTTCTTCACAAATTCCTCATGTTCAAAATAAACAGTAGTTTAGAATATTGTCTCTCATAGTTTTAGGGTAACTTGTTAGGAAGCAGTAACAAATCGAACCAATTACTCATGTCAAGTTCTCTACGTTGTACATAATCTTGATCAACTTATTTAATTCTGACAACACTGCAAAGTAAGTGTTCTTACCATTTTGCAGATGAAGATATGAAGTTCATCCTCCCAGTGTCTTGCAACAAGGGAAAGGCAGAGTTGGAATTTAAGCCTGATAATTTAGACTTCTTGCCCTACCCTGACCAAGCAAATCAAAAATTAAACAATACTAAAAAAGTGTCAAACTTATCTGACACTGATTACATTTTAAAATATACCCATTTTCAAATCAAATAATTAAAACACTATCTAGGGTTTAGCACGCACAGGCTGGGGCTAAACATTTTGGCTGGGAGGGCCCTAGAGAACAGCACATTGCTACCACAGGAACTTTCTTGCCTGGATGGTGATGATGCCAAATGGCTGAGAACAAGGCAGTGGAAATAATCCGTAACAACTTTTGTCAAGCGGTTTTGGCATAGAAATGAAGAGTGAAAAAAAAAAAAAAAGAAGAACAATTTCATGTTGAAATATTGAAAAGCATGAGCAAAAATATAATTAGTGTCTGTAAAATGTGAATGATTAGAGTGCTTTGCTTTAAATGACCTTTGATGAATTCTAGTTCTTCAATATTTAACCTAACATAAAAAATTAACCTAGCATAAAATCTGTTCATTATTTAACCTGACACAAAAAGAAGAAACCATTTTCTTTTCCTTTTATCCCCTTTATAGGTTTGCTGTCAAAACAGAAATATTAAATGTAAACAGTTGGATAATAAGCCAAGACTGGTTAAGAGACTATGATATATGATTATGCCCTTTCACTCACACATCTCTTACTCTCTCTCTCATTATATATATATTACAACGTGACAAAATATAATATATATAATTTGGTTTCCTGTGATTTTATGTGCATTCTGAAGTTTATTTACACAAACTAAAACATTTTCCTTTTCTTATTCTGTTTGATTTATACAGTTAAAAATTATTGGTGATAAATACAGGCAAAGTAAGTTTTTATCCCTGTTTATCTCTTTACCTCTTAGCTTGCTCTAGTATTTCTTCTGAGTTTACTTACTTTATTCCTCTACATTATTGGTGTTTTATATATAGGTTAGGTATTTAATACACATATACTCGAATTTGACTCTTCTGGTTCATGGTCCTTCAATATTAGTGTATAAGAATCATCTGGGGAATGCATGATAAAAATCATAGCTGTCAGAGCCACATTGTCAAAGAATCTGGTTAAATGCTGGTGGAATTTTATTCTTAAGGTAAACTTTTAAAATACTTTTTGAAGATAATCTGAACATATATTTGGACAAACACTGCACTGAGGTATTATGCCTGAAATTTCAGTAACTATTATCAGATTATAGAGTGCCATTTGCCATAAATTACCAAATAGGTATATGTCATCTATACAAAGGTGTATGTTGTCATAGAAATGCTTGAAAAAAATTTATTTAGTTTAAACTATTACTAGAAATATTCTCTAAAAGTAAATATAAAATATTAATCATAACTATTTGAGATTATTGCTTAAGCACATTTTAATACAAAATTAAAATGCCTTGAACATCAAAAGACAACCAAATGATGGAAGACAATATTTACAAAACATCTATCTAATAAGGAACTTGCATGAATTATCTAAAGAGCCATAGTAGTAAGTGGTTGAACTGCTCAGCTACTAACTGAAAGGTTGGCAGTTTGAACCCACCAGCCACTGTGCAGCATAAAGATATCTGTAACAATATAGCTGAAAACTGGTCAAAAAAAGTAGATGTTTCTCCAAAGAAGATAAACAAATGATAAACCTATAATTTGTTCAAATCAGATACACAAATAATATGCATGCAATAAATGAAGAATATATATTTGAAATTTATTAAATAGGAAATACTCTTAGAGCTTAATAAAAAGGAAAATATCTTAATTAAAAATTAGGCAAAATATCTGAGTAGACATTTCTCAAAAAGAGGGAAAAAGCTACTGTATACAAACACTCCAGGGGTGAGGTCCAGGTAGTATGGCAGGGGCCAGACCAAATCCAGGGGTACATATGATAGCCAGCTAAAAAGGAGTAGGGGGTGTGGGGCGGGGGGAGGAAAGGAAAAAAAAAAGAGAGATGTGTGGCGGGGGGATAGGGCACTGACCCACCCAAGGGGAGGGTATTGTTTGTGTCTCCACAGGGAAAGAGGGAACAAACTTAAATCCGGTGTTCCAGGGTGTGAATGCAGCATGCCTGCATGGAGAGGGGAGCCAGTGGAGTGGACCTGAGGGCTTGCCCCCCATACCAGCTACTGGACAACTGCCCCTCCCCCAGAAGAATTTACTTTAGAGGATGGCACTAAAGCTGCAGCTAGGGGAGAGGGACATGTCTGGTCAGAGCACACGGGAGCAAATGAATGGAAAGGAAGAGAGAGTGGAGTGCATCCTGGACCACCAGGCCTGGAGGACCATATCCCTGCGCTGAACAGTCAATGCACAGAGTGAACTATATGGCTGATCCCACTATGAGACACCACGTGCCTTACTGATCCATGGTCCTACGGGGGACAACACTGGAGACTCAGTGTCGGGATTGGCCCAGTCTCACCCCGCGACACCAAGGCAAAACCCTAAAGGTGTGTGCCAGAGCAACAGGGGGTGAGCAGAGCAGGGAGCTCCGGAGGGAGTGCAAAGGATAGAATTTTGGACCAGAGTGTGGCACACCATCAGACTTGACTGGAGGACATGCCTAGAGGTCAAAAATCAGACCTTGATCTATTTACAGGTTTTTCTTTTTAAAATTTTTTAATTAAAAATTTTTTTTAATTAACATTTTTTCAGGGTCATTGGTTTTCTTTTTTGTTATCATCATTGGATTCTCTTTTGTTGCTTTGTCTTGCTATGCCTTGTTTTTTGGTGCATATTATTATCTTTGCAGGTCTTTGTAGATAAGACAGGCCTGAGTTTTTCCCATAGTGCTATCCTTGTAAGCTGTGTTCAATATCACAACAGATTCTGTGGCATTTTTCCTGAGCAGGAAACAAATTTTCACAGCTGCACCCTGTTCTCTTAAATAGGCCATCACAAAAAATGAGGTTTGAGTGAAACTGCTTTTACAAAAAAATTTCACTGTGACCACAGAGAACCTTCCCAGATGATGCCACTGGGTGCACTAACTCAGAGCAAGTTGCTGATGCAAATATCAGGAAAAATGTGTACTACAAAAACTTCACCTAGGGGAGCCTTTTTCCATTTTAGGGGTAATATCCCCTACTACTTATACTTATTTTCTCACTGCCACAAGTCATTTTTAATTTGAGTAGTTTACACAAAACTAAAAAACTCAAACTCACTTTCATCGGATTGATTCCAAGCAATAACAATGCTTTATGGCAAAGTTGAAGTTCCTCTTTGAGTTTCTTAGACTTTAATTTATTTTAAATCATTTTATTGGGGGCTCATACAACTCTTATCACAATCCATACATACATTCATTGTGTGTCAAGCACATTTGTACACTTGTTGCCCTCATCATTCTCAAAACATTTGCTTTCTACTTGAGCCCTTGGTATCAGCTCCTCATTTCCCCCCTACCTCCCTACTTCCCCTCCCACATGAACCCTTGATAATTTACAAATTATTATTATTTTGTCATTTCTTATACTATCCAACATCTCCCTTCATCTACTTTTCTGCTGTCCGTCCCCCAGGGAGGAGGTTATATGTAGATTCTTGTAATCGGTTCCCCCTTTATCCCCCACCTTCCTTCCAACCTCCCAATCGCCACTCTCAGTACTGGTCCTGAAGGGATCATCTGTCCTGGATTCCCTGCATTTCCAGTTCCTATCTGTACCAGTGTACATCCTCTGGTCAAGCCAGATTTGTAAGGTAGAATTGGGATTATGGTAATGGAAGGGAGGAGGCATTTAAGGACTAGAGGAAAGTTGTATGCTTCATTGTTAATACACTGCACCCTGACTGGCTTGTCTCCTCCCTGTGACCCTTATGTAAGGGGATGTCCTGTTGCCTAAAGATGGGCTGTGGGTCCCCACTCTGTACTACCCCTCATTCACAATGATATGATTTTTTGTTCTTTGATGCCTGATCCCTGATCCCTTCAACATCTCGTGATCACACAGGCAGGTGTGCTTCTTCCATGGGGGCTTTGTTGCTTCTGATCTTGATGACTGCTTGTTTTTCTTCAAGCCTTTAAGACCCCAGACTCTATATCTTTTGATAGCCAGGCACCAAGAGAGCATTGGACTTTTTGAAGTTGGGAACCTTGATATGCGATGGTTCAAGAGTGACTGCTAATAAAAAAATGGGCAGTTTTTTACCAGTCACTTTATGGAGAAAGATGTGCCAGTCTGTTTCCACAAGGATTGCAGCTTAGAAACCCAGTAGGACTCTACATTATAGTCATGACAAGTCGTATTTGACTGAGCGGCAGTGAATATGGAGAAGGCACGTTGTTTGAACCTTGTTTATGCAGAATAAGGAAGTGATGTCTAGATGAATGTTTCTGATATAAGCATGGGGCACTCTGAAAAAGAACAGTTAAGATGTATGATTTCCCAGGGAAGAATACATGAAACGTTTGAAATAGTCTCCGATTTTATGAAGGCGTTTTAGTCAGTGTCATTCCAGGAGGAGAAGCAGCAGCAGCCGCCACCATATTCTTTCAAATGGGATAAATTCAGTAGAAGGGGTTGTTCCTACAGGATGTCGAAGAACTAAGAAGTCAAATAGTTTTGGGTTTTGACAAGGCAGAGATTAGTAACATCGGGAAGCCCTTTGATTTCTTGTGGACAGAGAAAAGATGGAAGAAACACTGTTGCTGGGGCGGGCTTGCAGTGAGAGGGAGGATCAAGGCAGAAGTGACTGTCAGGAGCTGAAGGAGGAGCAAAGAGAGTGGCCGACAGGAAAACTTACTGGAAGCAGAAATATTCTGCTTTTTCTACTCCTGCATCCTTTGAGTTAGCACAATAGTTCCTATGATTTTCTAGCATTTTAACTATATAATTATCTCCCTTGCACACTGAGAAATGTACTATATTTCTTATAAGCCTCTGTGATAGTTTCTGGAATACAGGAGGAATTCAAATGGTTGATGATTATTGGAATTATGCAGGTATCTGAGAAGGCAAAGACACTTTTGAGAATGTTTGGGAATGGACTGGGCTTTCTTTCCCTAGATAGTAAGTAACCTTATGAGTTTTGTAGAAAAGTAATGTGTACTAACATTCACTTAAATGAAAATGCCCAAAGTATTAGAAAAAATTATTTTGTATGGGTAATTGTAGCAGATATTGTTAGTGCTCCCTGTGGATTAAAAAAAAAGTGACCCTTTAGGACAGGCTAAAACCACTCCTGGGGGTTCATGACTGTAAATCTTTCTGAGAGTAGAAGGCCTCATCTTACTGCTGACCTTGCAGTTAGCAGTGTAACATGTAACCCACTTTGCCACCCAGGCACCTTAATATGGTTACAATGCTCCTTTAAAGGGGAAGAGTAAAGCAGAATAGAAGATTAAAATGATTTAGTCAATACAACTATTATTGAAAAGTGCACAACCACCACTAGAACTCCAAAAACAAAACTCTGGGCTATGACTTGATTCCAAGCTGGAGTGGCAGAGTGGGTTATGTGTTGGGCTGTTAATGGCAAGGCCAGCAGTTTGAAATCACCAGCCACTGCACAGAGGAAAGATGAGGCTTTTTACTCTAGCACAAATTTACAGTCTCAGAAACACACAGGGGCAGTCGTAGTCTATCATACGGTTGCTATGAGTCCACTAAAGCTAGTGATCTAAAATAAAATGGACACATACTACTAACATCTTCAGTCTGAACTTAATCGAACATGCACTCAAGATGGACTGATAATTATTGATTACTGAAATGCAAAATTTGGAAACATGGGAAAGAAGAGCAGGTGGAAAATCGGACCTGACAGATAGAAAAGAAGGCCAGTTGTAAAATAGAATTTTACAAGACTAACCACTTCATGACACATACATAGATATTTTTAAACAACATAAATGGTAACTATATACATCAGTCTCTTCAAGTGGAATACAGAGCATTAAAAATTCTTGTATTTGTGGGAAATGACTATGGAGAAGCTCAATATCAGCAGTCAAATCAAGGTCAGTGTCGGACTGTGAAACAAACCATCAACTGCTCAAGTGTAAAAGTTTGAAGTTGAAGAATATGAAAATATGTCCTGAGAGCCAAAATGTTACTGTGAGTAAATCCCACCTGAAGACATGATGCTGACAGGAAATTTATCCTGCTGGGATCCACAAGCAATGTTCCAGGAAGCAGCAGTTAAGAAATCAAATGATACATTGATTTGGGTAAATCTGCTGCACAAAAGGTCTCTTGAAAGTGTTGAAGAGCAAGAATGTCACTTTGAGAGTGTGAGTGGACCTGACTCAAGCCATAACATTTTCAATCACCTCATACGCATGGGAAAGTCAGGTATTGAATTAAAAAGACTGAAAAATAATGTATGCATTTGAATTATGTATGGTCCTGGAGAAGAATATTGAAAGTGCTATGGACTTCCAGAAGAACAGAGTTTTGTCTTGGAAGACGTACAACCTGAATGCTCCTGAGAAGTGAGGGTGATGAGACTTTGTCTCCTTTACTTTGGAAATATTTTCAGGAGAGATTATTTCCTGGGAAAGAAGACATCACACTTGGTAAAGTATAAGGGTAGAAAAAAAGAGGAAGACCCTGGATGAGATGGATTGAAATAGGCTCAAACATAAACAGTCGTGACTAGGAAGCATTTCATTCTGTTGTACAGAGAGACACTATATGTCCTCAGTGACATGACCTAACACCACACCACCATCCCAGTATGATCCATTATAATGTATACAAACTGACCTTGCAATTAAAAAAAAAAATTTTATTGGGGGCCCTTACATCTCTTATCACAATCCATACATTCATGTGGCCATCATCATTTTCAAAGTATTCTCTTCCCACTTGAGCCCCTGATATCAGCCACCTATTTTGTCCCCCTCCCTCACCCGCCTGATTATTTTGTCTTTATCTTACATCGTCCTCCATCTCCCCTCACCCACTTTTCCATTATTCACCCCCACCCCCGGGAGGGGTTTCTAGGCTGATCCTTGTCATCAATTCCCTTTTTCTCCCCCCACCCTCCCTTAATCCTCCTGGTATCTCTCCTCTCCTTGTTGGCCCTGAGGGGTGTATCTATCCTGGATTCCCTGTGTTGTGGACTCCTAACTGTAGCAGTGTACATGCTCTGGTCTAATCTGATTTGCAAGGTAGGATTGAGGTCATGATAGTGGGGGGAAGAAGCACCAAAGAACTAGAGGAAAGTTGTGCGTTTCATCGGTGCTATACTGCACCGTGACTGTCTCATCTCTTCCCTGTGACCCCTCTGTGAGGGGATGTCCAATTGTCTACAGATGGGCATTGGGTCTCCACTCCATGCCACCACCCCCAACTAACCTTGTGATTTTGAGGTAATGTATCACTAACCTTAATTCTATTTGCATTATAATTTTTCTTTGCCATGTAACAGAATATATTTATATGTTTCATGATTTGCCGCATCAACGTTTTAAACCCAAACTAAACCACTAATACCAAGCTGATTAGTACTTATAGCTGCACTATCCAGGGTTTCTCCTACTGAAAATTGTTAAAAGAACATTAGCTTTAACGTTCTCCTAATGGAGGTCCATTATTCTCTCTACCACCAAAGTATGAAATGTTCCACTGTGGGGAAAGTGTTACCGATTTCTGTCTTGTTAAGAACAAGAGGTCTAGGAAAAGCCACCTCATACTAAGTTACATTGGTTTCTAAGATCTGTGCTCCATTTTGGTTCTGTTAATTATCTGTGTCCATCATATTTAACTCAGGAACGTAGTGTAATCTCTGTGTGTCTGGGGGACAAACTCCTCTTGCCAATCTAAAGCAAACAAGAGAGACCAGAAGTTCTGCAATGATGATGGGGAAATGAACATTTTCTTTAAAATTGGAAATGAAAAGGTATGAGAAATATTTCTTTACTAGTATATTTCCTTTTACTTAGTGTTAAAAATTATAATAATAATAATATATATTATATAATAATGGAAGGGAGGATAAAGGGGAGCTATTATCAAGGAGTTCAAGAAGAAAGAAAATGTATTAAAAATGATGATTGCAGAAACTTTACAACTCTATTTGATCTAATGAATCAATGGATTGTAATTATATATGTAAGAGCTCCTAATAGAATGTTAAAAGCAAACAAAAACCGCCTGTCAACTGCTTAAAAACATTGCAATAAAAAGTCAAAGTATGATGACAATTAGACAACTGTTGGGGTGAGGTGGTGTTGAATTGGTTCCGACTCATATCCGAATGAAACACTGCCTGATCCTGCATCCTCCTCTTCGTTGTTTTTTAGCCCATTGTTTCCCTTTGCATTTTGAGTGTCTTTCATCCTGAGGGGTTCACCTTTGGGCGCTGCATTAGACAACATTCGGCTGCTACTCAAGAAGTTCTCAGTGACTGATGATCAGAGTGGACCGCTTAGATGCCTTTTTTTCTAGTCTGTCTTCTTGGGAAAGCCTCTCTGAAACCAGTACACAACACCCAGTTATTTGAAACCCGCTGACATCGCTTTCGGCAGGAAAGCACAAGCAAGCCCCCATGTCCAAAAAGCTGACAGCCAAGGAGTTGGGCAATTATACTAGATACCTTCATCCCAGGTTTATCACTGCAATGAGCACCACAAAACGAAGAAAGGCTTGTTTGGGAGACTTTTGAGATCACACACGTACCCAACCAATGACCCATCCAAGCGGGAGAGATAAAAGAGAGCCTATATGTGCCAGAAGTTACGTGCTCTCTCACTAATTAGATACTCAGCAACAAATGAGGGAATGATAGTATTCTGACTAGTGTTCAAAATCAAAGATTTTAGCTTTGGGGGAAGTTGGGAAAGCCTTCCTTGGGAGTTTGGGAGATTTTGGTAAAGTGCAGAGATTCATAAATTAAGTACTCATGTAAGATAATACTTTGAAACCAAGAGAGAAAAGGACTTTTTCATGTGCTTATTCTATTTTATTGAATGCCAAAAAACCAGAACACCACACTAGAATTGTTTGTCATATCCGAACTGTTGATCAGAAACTCAGAAAGGTGTTTCCAAAGTGGGATGTCAGCTTGTTCTAAAAAAAACATGGGGGCTACTTGCCAAGACTGGAAAATCCATTTGCCACAGACCCTGTGCAATACAGCCTTTCTTGTAAATTTGTCTACTCCTTAGAATTATAAACAATGTGAGGCTATACACATGAGATTGCTATATGTATTGCTTTTGTTTGCTCTGTCAGATGCAACTTTATTTAATATCAACTACTCTGTCAAAATCTATGAGGATTCAGATTGCAGTAGGTCCTTAAATTTCAGGGATCCTAAGTGATGTTTTGGTTCTTTTTTCTTTTCTTTTGCTAAGCTCCAGTATATTCCTTTCAGTAGTTGATACACAATTGCTATTAAATAAATCTTTGTTAAATGATTCACCAACAAATGAATGAAGAGTGAATGAATGAACGGTTGAAGAACAATGATTAATTGTAGAGGCGGTTCTCCAGTGCTTTGTTAAATATGACATGGAACAGTTTAAGTATATGTTGCTGTTTTTGTTGCCAGGTGCTGTCCAGTCAGTTCCAACGCATAAGTGACCCTGTGAACAATTGAACACAATACTACCCAGTCCTGCTTCACAATCACAATCATTGTTATAGTTGAGCCCATTGTCGCTGCTAAGGTGTTTGAGAGTTAAGGTTCTGTGTCTACTTGGTGAGGAGAGCATGCTCAGTGGTTTGGGAGTTAAGACCTAGAAATCCTCCACGATGATATATTTTCAAGAATATAATCTGTTTCCAGAATAATTGGACACTGGAAAGACTGACTTGCCTTTTGATGGGTCTAGATTTTTTATCTGGTTGTTAGACTTTCAGGTCTTTAAAGTTGAGCCAATGGGTTACCTTCTTGCCTGCTGCTGCGCACTTTGGATATGTATTTGTTGTTGTTGTTGTTGTTGTTGCTGTTAGGTGTTGTCAAATCAGTTTTAGTCATAGGCACTCTATGTACAACAGAATGAAACTGCCTGGCCCGGTACCTTGCTTACAGCTGTTGTTATGTTAGATCCCACTGTTGCAGCCACTCTGTCAATCCATCTCATCAAGGGCCTGTCTCCTTTCACCTCCATCTTCGTTTTGCTAAGCAGGATGTGCGTTTCAGTAGTTGGTCACTCCTGAGCATATGTCCAAAGTAAACGAGATTCAGTCTCGTCATCCTCACTTCAGGAGCATTGTTGTTGTACTTCTTTTAGGACTGAGAGGAAGTAGGACTTCTCACAGTCTCTCTCGTAGAAGAGGCCACACTCCTGAGCATTACCAGTCTGGTATCTGATTCAGACTTTCACAACTGCCACAGCACCAAAGAAGATAAGATTACCAACACCAGTTTTTCTCCATTTATTATGATGTTACCTATTGGTCCGAACAACAGCACCTAACAACAACAACAATTGTTCCATTTGTGAGGATTTTGTTTTCATTACATTGAATCTATACTGAAGGCTGAAATCCATAATAAAGGTTTTATAGAGAGGGAGAGTTCCATGTTTTTTCTATTTTCTTCTTATTTGTAGACTATAACACACACAGGGAAAAGCAAACAAAACTCAGTTGAACAGGTAAAAGCATCAGAACAATGGCAGTATCTCAGTAAACCACCACATGTGTGGTCACTTCTGCTTTTTATTTTCCTTTCCCCTCGCCTCTTTCCCTTCCTCTACTCCCTCCCCCTACTCCACACTCCCAGAATTGCCACAGCCTTCAAAGCTTCTTTTGGAACAAAACCCATTTTTTCTTAGTCTTTTCTCCTTTGTAATTATGGTGTCATGTAGCATTTGTCTTCAAGAGCCCGTCTATCATGGTGGAACACAATATCTTCCACATGTGTCTATGTAAAGTGTTGTTTGACCGTTTCATTGATGTTTTCTAGAGTTGCATAATATTCCATTGTGAATATATACCAAAGTTCACTTATCCATTCTTCTGCTAATGGGCTTTTTGGTTGTTCCTGTCTTTTAGCTATTATTAAAATTATTGTGAGAAACATGGGTGTGCATGTGTCCATTCATATTTTGGTCTGCATTTCTTTGGGGCACATACCTAGTTAAGCGATAATGCAGTCATATGGTCTTTCTGACAACATTTGTTTAAGGAAGTGCCCTATTATTTTCCATAGTGGCTGAACAACTAATTTGCAATCCCACCAGCAGTGTGCTAGTGGTCGAATTTCTCCACAACCTCTGCAGCACTTGGTGGTATCTCATTGTTGTTTTCATTGGCATTTCTCTTGTAGCTGACGAGCATGAGAATTTTTCATATGATTGTTGCCTGTTGGATGTCATCTGACATTTTTTTCCTGCACAATTTTTATTGTATTATTTGTGTTTCCTTATTAAGGTGTTGCAGTTTTCTATAACTATTTGAGACTCATCTTTTATCTATCCAATATATTATCAACATTTTCTTCCTCCTCTGTGGGTTATCTTTTTACTCTTTTGATGTACATAAATGTATTTTTAGGAGGCCTCATTTCCCAATTTTTCTCCTCTAGTATGGGTGTTTTTTATGATGTTTGGTGGTGTGGTTTTGCCTGTCTTGTTGCTGTCGTGAGGGGCCATTGCGTTGGTTTCACTGCATAGTCGCCCTCTGTATAACAGAGCCAGAGTACCCAGTCCTATTCTTGAGCTCTTGTTGCAGCTGTGGTGTCAGTCCAACCCCTTGAGGGCATTCCCTCTTCGGCTGCCTGCCTACTTTACCTGACATGATGCCCTTCTCCAGACCCTGCTTTCTCCTGACAACATGTCCAAAACATGTAAGACCAAGTCTCTCCATTCTTGCACTAAGGAGCATTCTGCCTGCACTGCTTCAAAGACAGGTTGGTTTGTCCTGCAAGCAGTTCATGGTACTTTTAATACTCTTCTCCAGGACCACAATTCAAATGCATCAATTATTTTTTCTGTTTTCCTTATTAAATGTCCAATTTTCACATGTATATGAGGCAATGGGAAATAACATGGCTTGGGAAAGGCGTCTCTATGGCCTCAAAGTAACGTCCTTGCTTTCCAATACCCTAAAGAGGTCTTGAACAGTAGATTTACTTAATGCAATGCATGCTTTGACCTCTTGGTTACTGTTTACATGAGCATTGTTTATAAATTCAAGCAAAACAAAATCCTTGAGAACTTCAACTTTTTCTCCATTTTTCATGATTTTACCTATTGGTCAAGTTGTGGGGATTATGGTCTTCTTTACATTGAGTTATAATCCATACTGAAAGCTGCAGTCCTTGATTTTCATCAGCAATTGCTTCGAGCCTCCTCATTTGCAGCAAGCAATGCTGTGCCATCCGTGTATAGCAGGTTGTTAATAAGCCTTCCTCCAAGATTGATGCCATATTCTTCTTCATATAACCCAACTTCTCTGATGATTTGATCAGCATATAGATTGAATAAGTATGTTGACAGGATACAATCCTGGCAAACACCACTCTTAATTTTACACCATGCAGTATTCCTTGTTCTGTTTGCACATTTATCTCTTGTTTATTGTAAAAATTCCACAGGAGCACAGTGAAATGTTCTTGAATCCCATTTCTCCTAAGGTTATCCATAGTTTCTTATAGTCCTTTGCATAGTCAACAATTCAGCAATGATGTCACTTGTTCTACATCCTCTTCTGAATCTGACATCTCCCTGTCAATGTATTGCTGCAACCATTGTTGGACGACCTTCAGCATGTGATATCAGTGATACTGTTCTGTAGTTTGAGCATTCTCTTGGGCCATCTTTCTTTGGAAAGATGCAAAGATGGATCTCTTCCAGTCAATTGGGCAAGTAGCTGCTTTTAACTTTCGTGGCAGAGAAGAATGAGTACTTTCATTGCTTCATTGGCTTGTTGAAAAGTTTTCTTTTTTATAATCTTTTTATTAGGGGCTCATACACATCTTCACAATCCATACATACAGCACATTAGTACATATGTTGCCATCATCATTCTCACAACACCTGCTTTCTAC
>NW_022111369.1:40003851-40055041 GCF_000313985.2 Echinops telfairi
TAGTTGGGCACCATTAGCTTTCTTCACCACATTTACTTGTGCACCCATTGGCATTCCATTAATTCCTGGAGTCTTGTTTTTGCTTCATACTTTCAGTTGAATTTCAGCTTCTTCTTTCAGCAGTTTTGGTTCTGGCTCATATGCTAGCTCCTGAAATGGTGGAATATCAACTAGTTCTTTTTGGTACAGACACTCTGTGGATTCTTTCCATTTTTGTTTGCTGCTTCCTGCTTCATTCAATATTTTTCCCATGTAATATTTCAATATTGCAACTTGATTTTTTCTCAAGTTCTTTCAGTTTAAGATCTGCTGAGCATGTTCTTCATTGTTGGTTTTCGAACTCTAGATCTTTGCACATCCATTATAATATTTGACTTTTTCTTCTCAAGCTTCCCTTTGAAATGTTCTTTTCAGCTCTTTGCCTTAATCATTTCTTCCATTTGCTCAAGCTAGTGTATGATTAAGAGCAAGTTTAAGTGTCTCTGGTGACATCCGCTTCATATTTTCTATCTTTTTAGTGTCCTTTTGCTTTCTTCATGAATGCTGGTCTTGATCTTCTCCCACAGCAAATAAGGTTTTCTGTCATTAGCGTTCAATGAATCAAATCTATTATTGAGATGTTCTAAAAATCCAAGTGGGTTAGACTCTAGGTCGTCCTTTGGTTCTCATGGACTTGTTTTCATTTTCTTCAGCTTTATTGTGAATTACATCTGAGCAATTGATGATCTGTTCCACAGCCATCCTCTGGCCTGCATTTAGCTACTAATATTTAGCTTTTTCTAGGATCAGTTCCTAGAGATGTAGTAAATTTTATGTCCAGGTGTTTCTTCTGGAGAAGTCCAAGTGTATCATTGCCTTTTGTATAGTGAAAAAAGGTATTGCAATGAGTAAGTCATTGGTTTTGCAAAATCCTGTCATTCGATCTCCAGCTTAATTTCTATCACCAAGTCCATATTTTCTAACTGCTGCTCTTTTCTCTTTATTTCTAAATTTTGTACTTCAGTTGTCAGTAATTATCAATGCATCTTGATTGCATGTTTGATCAATGTCTGAGTGAAGTCGTTTTTAGAAGTCTTCAATTTCTTTATCACTAGCCTTTGTGGATAGTTGTATTAAATGGAATTACTTGAAAGTGGATAGATATAATCCTATCACAGACAGCATTGTACTTCGTGATGGATTTGACAATGTCCCTTTTGACAATGAATGCCACGCCATTCCTCTTGATTGGGTTATTCCAAAGCTAGTAGATCATATAATTTTCTGATTCAAAATGCCCCAATAACAATTCATTTCAGCTCAAAGCCTGGTATTGATCTGTATCCATTCTATGTGTGAGGACTTCAACATTTCCCAAACACGTGCTTTGTACATTCCAAGTTAAAATCATTAGCACATTTTTGCAGTTGTTTCTCCTTACCTTAAGTTATGCCCAACTTTCAAATGAAGACCCAGAAGGCTGCAGGCCCACCGGCTTTACCCAACTGAAATCACCATGGCTGACTCCACCCTGAGAAATCAGCTCCTCCTCAGTCACGTTTTGAGGATCCTCTATCCTGTTGCTGTCTCTGACAAAGTCCTGACAAATAATTGGGCCTTCAGTACCTGCAATCAAAATCAAACTATGCATAAGGCTTACAGAGCCTCCTTCCTCCAAAGCAGGGGACCAAGTCCTTCTTTGTTTGTGTTCTTAGTCCAGGAAACTCACCTTAACACAAGAGCAAACCAGATTTATTGATCCTACTTACAATTGATGAATTGGTAAAGGAAATAGATAAACTCAGGCTTCAGATTCAAGGTTCCAGGATTGCTTATTACCGCTGAAAGTTTGACTGGTACTCTGAAAGAAAGCCTGATATTGCCAAAATCAGATCCAGCATCTTATCTTTAGAGTGGCTGCATTACAATGCCAGTTGAATTGCCAAACTTGAATGGTGTCTAAAGTTAAAGTGAGGGTATTTTGGGGCATAAAATGAGATCCTGAAACTTGGGATTGGGATATATGGATAGATAATCAGGATGATGGGGACACTAAGCCTTTAAATTTCATGGACTCATTCCATTCAATTGCATTACCCATCCCTTCTGAAGATATTACTCTATCTTTGTCTGCTAATCCATTATCAGTAAAATCATAGTCCCTTCCATCTAATTGTACCTGCTGATAGGGTAACTGGGGCAGTGTCTGGAACATTGCCTGATGTGGATGTCTTATAAGACATCTCTTCATGTTCTAGGAAATGCTCTAACCACCCAATATTGCATTTAGATTTTTAACTAGACTTAAGTAGTGGCCCCCAAATTTGTATAAACTGTGACCCAGAAGTACAAATAATGACCCGGAGGAAGTGTCCTGTGCTTTCAAAGAACTGCTTGATTTTTTTTTTTTGATATGTACAAAGAGAAACCTGAAGAATATGTGTGGGTTTCACTTTTAACAGTATAGAATAATGATGCAAGGAATAAAAAGCTGAATCTGTCTGATTTTATTTATATGAATCCAGTTATCATTCACTCATCTATGCCAAGAAATTTGGAACACAGCTACCTGACTGGAAGAGAAGCATATTTATGGTCATTCTGTAGAAAGGTGATCAAACATGTCAATATTAAATTTGCATTAATATCATATGCAAGTAGAATTTTTAATAAAGACAATTTTTAAATGGTACATCAGAAAAGAGAATATCAGAAAGATGTTTACTTGAGTTTTGTTCACTATGAAAATCATTCTGCGGATCATAACAAATTATGGATAACATTGAGAAAAATGGAATATCAGAACACTTGTGGTACCTGTGCATGGACAAAAAGGCAGTCTTTCAAACAGAACAAGGAAAGACTGTTTGGTTTGAAATCAGGAAATGTGTATATCAGGATTATATCCTTTTATCAAATTTATGAATTATGTATCCTGAGCAAATAATCTCAGAAGTTAGACTATGTACAGAAGAACAAGGCATCAGCATCCCAGGAAGGCTTAACAGCTTTTGATATGCAGATGACACACCATGCTTGCAAAATGGTAAGATGCTTTGAAGCTCTTGCTGATGAAAATCAAAGACTGTAGCCTTCAGTATGGATTGAAACTCAATGTAAAGAAAGCCCAAATCTTCACAATGGGACAAGTAGATAACATCATGATAAATGGAGGAAAAATGCAGAAAAGATTGAAGTTGTCAAGGAATTAATTTTGTTTGGATCCAAAATCAATGTTCATGGAACCAGCAGTGGAGAAATGAGACACTGTATTGCATTGGGCAAATCTTCCTTTTCACTTATGCCTGTGAGAGCTTGCCAATGGATCCAGAAGACTGAAGAAGTGATGCATTAAACGATGGGCTTGTCCAAAATATTGAAAGTGCCATGACTGCCAGAAGAACAAACAAATCTGTGTGGGAAGAAGTACAGCCAGAATGCTCCTTGAGAGCTCAAACAGTAAAACTTCTATTCATGTAGTTCAGATATATTCTCAGGGTACACCACTGTCTGTCAAAGGACACCATGTTAAGTTAAAAAAAAACAAAGAAAAGAAAAAGACCATAAAAAATCCTACAAACTGACAAATCAATAGTGTTTTGGGTATACTTAGGTAGAGACAATACCAAATTCTTAACGGAACACAAGGGGACACCTTCCTAAATCATTGAAGCTTGGCAACAGTATATAGAAACGGTGTCCCATATAAAATAATAGTTTCAGATAGACCGTGTGTTTTTAGGAAAGGCAAAAAGACCTCAAAGCAGAGTCTAGAGGGGGAAGCTCTTGATCATAATGAATGTAGAAATTGTGACTGAAGTTGAGAAACTGATGGGTCAAAATCATAGAATTATAATGTGATAGCTAACAAAATTGGGATTTCAATTGTTTTGACATTTTCAATTGTACATGAGCATCTTGACCTTAGTAGGTTTTCAGCTGGATGGGTGCCAAAAGGATGTGTTAAGATCAGCAAGGTCAAAGGGCTAATCTTTCCAACAATCTTTTAAACAAAACCAAAGTGAATGAAGAGGACCCCATGCAATAAATTACAATTGGGACAAATAAACCATAGGTTTACTAATACAATCCAGAGAACGTGGCCCAGTCAAAATAGTGGCTTTTCAGGGGAACATGCTGAAAACAAAACAAAACAAAGCTCACTGCTGCGAAATCAATTCCAACTTACAGTAATTCTATCAGACAGAGTTGAATGGCTGCTGTAGGTTCTGAGACTGTAAATCTTCCTGGGGAAAATGACTAATGCCTCTCCCTCGAAATGCCTGATCATGCTGACCTGCTGACCACGTGGTTAGCAGCCCAATGTCCAGCCCACACTGCCGCCAGGGCTTCCTGTGAAGGCCAACTCAAGACAGAGGTTGACTCAGAGAGATATAATTGTATTTATTTCCATCCCAAAGGGGTAATCTTTATATTTCCTCACAAGACAATCAAAGGGGCTTAAAAGGATGAAATTATAACAAAATTTTCTGCATTGATACAGAAAAAGATAAGGAAGATATATATATATATATTTCATTCACAACAATCAAAATTATTCTATGAGGGTAGCAAGGGTTGTCCTACCGGAGTTGGTTGGGAAATTTTTATCTCAATCACCCTGTAGTCCTGATTTACCCCTAAAGACTATTTTGTTGCTTTTAAAGCACTCAAGTAAAATTTTAAACAAATAATTTCAGTCCCTTGAAAATGTCAAAATTGCCTTCAAGGAAGGGCTGGAGAGAAGGAAACACCACTGTCTGAAATGTATAAGATCTAGATGAAGGATAGATCAAGAAACACTAGCTTCCTATTTCATATTTATTTAAAATAAAGAATTTCGTGACTTTGTAGCAACACTTTTGATACACACATTACATATATGATTTAATACATATATATATGTCAGTGAGTCACTATGCTGTGTGAGTTTTTCCTTACATCACTGTCCTATAGTCTTGCTTCTTGGCATATCTTATATTTGTACATTCGATGCTAGAATACTGTATATAAAACAATACATCTGCTAAGCAAATAGAGCAATATTTGTCTAAAGTTTGAACTGTATCTGAAATACAAAATTGATTGGTTTCTGTTTACCTTAGGTTTCCCTTGCTCCTAGTTTCATCTGTGTGCAAGGGTGGGTTTTTTCCCCCCTGTTTCTTGGTTTGCTGTTTTGTTTTTTTGGTTTTTTGCACATTTTGCTTTCAGGCGGCTAGTGTCTTCAGTAAGGTCCGACTAGGGAAAGCTTCACTGTGGTGTCAGAAATTTGCAATTTAGTCCATCTCTAACTTCAGAATACAGTGAATTTTATCTTGGGAAAACCCAGTCACACATTCATCTCTTTGAGGGTCCTCTCTGTTTCCCTGACCCTGTATTTCACAAAGCATTCCCTGTACTGTCTGTTGGTTAATATGTAAATCTGTCTTATATACCTGATTT
Organism: Echinops telfairi; assembly: GCF_000313985.2. Lineage (NCBI taxonomy): Eukaryota > Metazoa > Chordata > Mammalia > Afrosoricida > Tenrecidae > Echinops > Echinops telfairi. The sequence continues at coordinate 40,009,273 of NW_022111369.1, forward strand.
TCTTTTCTTCTTTTTAAATTCCGAAGCCTAATTCTAGTCCCTGTTAATTTCATCATGGCTAGAGTTAGAAGCTCTATGGATAATTTTTTGATGATGCATTTAATTTTATTAGTGAAGACTATCACTGTTTATATCACCTGATGTCATATTTAATAAACTAAGTTTTTTTAAAAATTGCAATTTTTTTCAAAGATGTAGACTACAGTACTTAAGATTGTTCAAAACTTTTTACTATTCTTTCAATGCCTATACTATTTTTCATTCTGACTCTTAGTAATTTTTTCTTGTTCAGCCTTAACATGGATTCAACAATTTTATTAGTTTTTTTTCAAATAAATAATATTTGAGCTTACTAGTTTTTTATTGCTTATTTCCTATTTTAGTGATCTCTGCTCTTGTGTATATTATTTTTTCCTTCTACTAACTTTGATTAATGTTACTTTATTTTTTTCTGGCTTCTTAAATGAAAACATTATGCAATTAATTAATATGTTTCTTTTAAAAATTTTTTAAATTAATATTTTTATTCTTTTTATTCAAATACTTCTTTATTTCTTTTTCTTCAAATTCATTTTAATCAGAGTTAATACAGAGTTAATATCATCCCATAGTTCAATTACATTAAGCAGTATTGTACAAAATTCCTACCACATCAGTTTCAAAACATTCTTTTCCTTCCTGGACTCTTTGACATCTGCTCCTTTTACCCACCCCTATCCCCCAATGTACCCGCCTCCCCATCTCAGAAACCCTTATTGTACTTGCTGTTCCTACAATGTAATCAATCCTAGGTTTCATATACTGAAAAACAACAAAAAATTCAAGAGCGTCAGCCCCAATGATGTAACACATCTGAGATAATCCCTGATATGAACAAACCAAAAAAATATAGAAAATGTTGAAAAACAGATCAGTACTAATATGCATCAATGGGGGATCAAACTGATAAGGTTTTAACCATTCCATTTAAGCTTATTATTTTGATCTCCTATAGCTATCCCTCCAATGTACTCTGTTTAGTAGCCAGATTCTTCCCATCCCTCTGTTATGATAGAAGGAGCCAACAGCACATGTATTTCCTGTGTGCGTTCCACAAATGTATCAGTGTAGATTCCATAGCTTTCTGCAAACAAGATCCCACAGTTTGTGCTCTGATACTATTCCCTCCTTTCACGTCATATTATTTCTAATCCTCCAGTGACTAATTTGGTGTACTTCTCATAGATGGCTCCTTGTTTGGAAACAAACCTTTGAGACACCAGTGTTAATTTATCTTATAGTTGGGCACCATCTAATTTCTTCACCACTTTGCTATAGCACACGTATCTTCTGTGTTTCTTTCCTGAGCGTGAATATAGAGCAGGGCCATGATGTAAGAACTAATTATGAGCCTCCAACCATTCCTGGATTTAGGTTTTTTAATTATTTTATTTGCCTTTGGCTCCCTTTCAAAACCTCCCTGTTAACTAATGGTAGAGTCTTAGCAATCATCTCTCCAAGGCATAATGATCTTCTGTTAATAGTCTTTGATTCAACCTTGGACCTAATTTTTTAAAGCACTGTTGAAAGAGGGATATTGAGCCAATGTAGGTGTGGTAGTCACACAATTTCATGTAAACTTGATAAAAGAATGAAGAGGGGGAGTCTTGCCTGTCAAGCAGGTCAGAACCTGACAATCCCTCCTGGTGGGCATGGCCATCTCATGAGGATTCTGGGAACTTCCTCTCCCTTGATTCTGCCATTAGAAGAGGTGGGCCACTCTCTTTCTCTCTGTTACACATTCCTGTTGACAAGCCACATGGAGCCACACTGATGGCAGCCAGAGTCTGTCCACCACCATTGCTCCCACCACAGATGCTATCCTTTTAACTCTTCCTTGTGTTTTTTGTTCTGCATCTTCTCTTTTTCCTTCTTCAAGGGTCATCAAACATGTTTTAGTTTTGCATTTCAGTTTATATGTTGGGCTTTTAGAATACTTTTGAATATGTTTTTTGTATATAATTTTTTAAAAATTGTGGCAACAAAAGAAAAACAAGAAAACATTCAACAACTTTTACATTGTATAATTTAATGCCATTGATTATAACCTTCATGTTGTAAAACCATTATTGATATCCTTTTAAAAATTATTCCACTACCAGTAACATAAATTCAATGTCTCCTAAGTAAAAACTCTTCTTCCTTCACCCATGGTAACCACAGGTCAACTTTGGTTAATTTTTTCTAGTAGTTTCCTTGATATAATATTCACATATCATACACTTCCATAGTTAAATCGCTTTTTAAAAGAGTTGTATATGCAACAACACCATCAGTTTTTATCCCTCCCCGCTCCCTCATTAATTGTTTGTTCTCACATTCCCCTCACTCTCCTCCTGCCCTTTTTGATAAACCATTGCATTAGTCATTGTCTCTATGCATCCACTCCTTTTGTGCTTGTGTTAGGCAGGGTTCTCTAGAGAAACAAAACCAGGACACTTATGAATATATATATATACATATATATATATATTCATACACACACATACATACATATATTCATCTTATGTATATATGCAGCATGGTAGATTTATACAGCACGAAGGAATATAACAGCTAATCAGTCCACACAGCAGTACAGAGGGCTCAGTTCAACTCACTTCTGTGGACCAGTTAATATACTGGAAGTCCTTCAACTCTTCAGCTCACGAAGGCAGCTGGGTCCAAGATCAAGGAAGCAGACAGCTGAGCCTTCCCTCAGGCAAGGTAGGCAGAGTCTGGCCAGGGGCATAAAATAGCAGGGCAGGTCACCAACTGCCAAGAACTCAGGAGCTTAGTGAAGCAGGCCTGAATGGGATATTGAATTCAAGCAACGCAAGATGAGAGAATCTATGAGCCTCAAGCTCAAACAATGTACACACCAGATGTATGGCGAAGCAGGTCTCAAAGGAAACTCAAACTCTAGCAACACAATCTACGGGTTGGCTGTAGCTACACAGGTTGTATAGCTCACAAGTTGAGGCCACAAGCTAGTCAGATCACTGGAGAGAAGGGGGCAGGCTATGCTGAGTCATCTATCTCATTGCTCTCCAATCAAACTGTGACCTGATTAATCCCACATGTTCCTATTGGCCAGGTTGGCACAATAAACCTACCTATCACAGTGCTTCATAAACTGAGAAGCCTAGCAGAAACAATTTAAAAATAATTAAACAAACAGAAGGAAGAAAACAATAATAATATAAAGATAAAAATAAAGAGTAAGAGAGAAAATACCAACAACAATATTTTTAAAAATCCAGAGAAGAAATTTCTGCTGTGGGACCAACGAGAAAGGTCAACTGACCAAATATCATATTAAACCATGGTTCAAGCCACCATAATCAAGTTTACAGTAATCACTGGTAGTAAAGCTGTTTGAGTCCGTTGCCTGTGAGCAGAGGAGATCGTCCAGAGGCTAAATTTGTCTAAAGAGTCTTCAGATGGATTTGGGGCTCCCATCATTGTCCAGAGTCTTCTAAAAATTGCGTGTTCACAATTTTATTTTAAGATCATTTTATTGGAAGTTCTTACAGATATCAGAACATTCCATAGTTCAATCACATCAGGCAGTATTGTCCAATTGCTACCACAGTTAGTTTCAAAACATTTTCTTTTTGAACTCCTTGATGTCAGCTCCTCTTTATCCCCTCGCCCCCCACGCCCCCTGCTAACCCTTATTTTATTTACATATAATTTTGTTGTTTGGTTCCCTCCAGTGAGGTTATTCAGGGTGTTCACAATTTAAGTTCGAATATGTTCCCCATTGTATTTGGGTTATGTTCTCATCATCTTTGGATCTCATAGGCTGTTTGTTTGAATACAGGCCTTTAGGACCTTTGACACTATTCCAGTTGATAGCCGAGTACCATCTACTTTCTTCGTCACACTTTATTGTAGCACCTTATTTTCAGTGATCTCTTTATGACGGCTAGTATGAAGCAAAACCATGCTATAAGAACTAACTATTCTTGAGTTGGGGCTAGAATTATGGGGGAGCCCAGAATCTATTTGCTTGTGCACAGGTTATGAACAACTCTGGTTTACTTTGGCTGTCATATTATGACAAAAACAAAAACAAGACTCACCAAGAACAACAACAACAAAACGACCACCACCCCCTCCACAAAATAAAAGAAAACATTGTCAATCACCCCCTGGGGTATAAGGCAACTGTTTAAATAACATCAATAATTTCTCCAATGGCTTATAATTTAAGGTACTGTTGATATGAGGAGTTTATGCCAGTGTAGCCTAACTGTGAACTGCAAACTATGAGTTGTTGCTTTGTACAGCTTCATTTCTTAAATGATTGAGCTCTGTTTACACTGAGCATGGGTGTTGATTATAGTGGAAAGTTTCCTTTATCATTTCTTACAAGGGCAGATCCTTGCCACTTAGATTAAAAGCTGTCATATTAATGCAGGGGGAGCATTGAGATATTAAATATATGGTTGCTCTGGGTCCATTTTTGTTGCATACCCTTTAAGCCAGGGATCCTACCCAAGGTCCAATGACTGCCATTTCCACTTTCTTGGGGCGGCCATCCTTTACTTCCTTTCCCAGCAGAGTATTTCAGTCCTAAATCTAAGAGCACACCTAGTTTGAGATAGGCCTCCGTTTGTGTAGTGAGGCTTCCATGTGGAGTGCTACTGGTGAGGCCCTTGGTGGACGCCATGTTCCTTTTAAAGCCAGTGTCTAAGGTCATCATAGTGCTTAGTCCATGGTATGGTTCTCCGAGGGTGGAGTAGAAACATATTTCAATATAGAACCTAGTTTATACTCCCCTTACGTTCCCACAATGATTGTTTAACATCCCTTCCTGACGTGAGGTTGCTTCTCCCCATTTACCCACCATACCCCCCAAAAGAAATATTGGTGCTTCCTCTGAAGTGTAGATGTTCCATTTACTTCTTAACTTGATTTTCCGATAAGGTTCTGCTCGCTTTCCTACGAAGGGCCTGTTGATATGTCGCAGCCCTGTCTCAATGTTGTATAGCATCAATTGATGGTCTTCTCCCTTTTTCCTTTCTTGAAGGAGCGACCTCAGCCAATGTGAGATCTCCTCTTTTGATGGGGTTCTTATGAAGTGCACGCAGGGGAGTGATGCATGGTTCATGAATGGTAAGCAGACATTCTACTCCTTTGTTGTTGAATTGGTCTCTTAGATTTGTTTAATTGGTGTTTCTGTTTATAGTGGACTCGTACTATAGTTATTCTTTTGCTATTGACTTACTTTACTTAGCATAAGGGTTTCCAGGTCATTCCATGTGGTGTGGTGCTTCATGCTTTCATCACTGTTTTTTAGGGATGCAGTATTCCTCGGTGTGGATGTACGATAGTTTGTGTATCCATTCTTCCACTGTTGGACAGTTGGGCTGCTTCCAGTTTCTTGCTTTTGTGAACTCTGCTCCTACAAATATGGGAGAGCCTAGATCCACTCCTGTTGTGTCTCCTATTTCTTTGGGGTATGTGCCCAATAGTGGTATTGCTGGAATATATGGTATTTCAATTTTCAGTTGCTGTGTTGCCATATTATTTTCCATTATTGTTGTATGTACTTAAAAGTCCACCAACAGTGTATGTGAGCTCCAATCTCTCCACAGTTTGTGCCCAGTATTTGTTTTCTGTTTATTTGAATTGGGCTAGCATTGTGGGTAAAAAGTGGTATCCCCTTGTGGTTTTAATTTACATCTTTCTGAGAGCTATTGATCGTGGGGATTTTTTCATGGGCTTGTTATCCATTTGTACTTCATTTTTTGTGGAATTATGTTTTTAGTAGTTGGTCTAGGATTTCACAAAATGAACCATTAGGGTTGTTAATATACAGTAGATAGCATGGGACATCAAATGCAAACATCGCAATCTTGTCAGTCCATTTACTAACCTCTGTTTATGATGAAATATCTATCCACATTCATTGTAAAGTCCAAAATATAGTGTATAATTTTTTTATTCAGATAATATACATTTAAAAAATAAATTAATGTAAGAAATAATCTCTATTTCTCTTTTACCTCATGCTGTTCATAAATTTAAATTATCATTTGAAGAAGAACTTTAGCCAAAAGAGTTCCTATGATCATTTTTGCTAACGTTCCCTATTGTCACTTTTCTCAAAATACCTTTATTTTGCTTTCATTTAAAAAATTTAAAAATTGCAATTCATGTGATTATTTTAGTACTTTAAAGGTATTATTTCAATGTTATGACCTTCATTATTTATGATGAACAATTTATTATTATTTGTATCATTGTTTCTTGTGTACAATGTGATATTTTTCACCTTTTAATACACAATTTTGTATTCTACTAATTTTAGCAACTTTAGTTTGCTTCATTTTTAATTTTGTTAGTTCCACTGACATTTTTGCGAGTGTAACTTTATTTATTTTATCATATTTTGCAACAATTTGTTAGTATTTTTCAAAACCCTTTTTTTTCTGATTCACTCTCTCTGAATGTTTTGAGACTTTATAACAGTTAAAATAGATTTCCTGTCCATAGTTCATGATGCTTAGACCTTTCTCTTATTTTTCAGATTGGATATTTATCTATCATTAACTTTACTGATTCCATCTCTAAGCCCAGGCAGTGAATTTACTAAGTTGGATATTATATTTTATTTTGAGTATTACATTTTAATTGTTTATAGTCTCTACTTCTCAGTTTCCATATTCCATAATCGTTATGACCTTCTTTCACCTGCTCTTAGAAAACAGAATAACCACATCTTTTCCTGTCTGTAATTTTGTCATGTGAGTTATCTAATGTCTAGCTCCAATTGTCTGTTTATTTATTTAAATGTTTTTCTTCTTTTTATCCTGACTCTACCTATTCCTGTTTCTGGTGATGTAGTTACTCGCTGGGCAGGAGCCGCAAGGTCAGCAGTATGGAACCGCCAGGCGCTTCCACGGACAAAGACTGGGCTTTCCACTCGTGTAAACAGTTAAAGTCTCAGAAACTCACGAGGCAGCTCTTTTCTGTCCAACTGAGTCACTGTGAGTCGGCATTGACTCCGGGGCAGTCAGTGTCGTGCCTCATGTTTTTTAAGATTTTGTACTGGACACGTGAATGATACATAGTAAAGAAGATAGAATCTGTTATTTTCTTCTGAAGATTTAAGGCAGTGAACATAGCTGACTTTGTCGATAATAAATGAATGACTTCTGGTGTCTATCAAAAAGAGTCCAGGAGGTGCAGCGGTTTCACTTTGGGCTGTTAACCACAAGGTGAGCAGTTGGAAACCACTGCCATTCTGTAGGAGAAAGATGAGGCAACTCTCTCTTCCGGGAAGCTGTTCGCAGTCTCAGAAACCTACAAGGACAATTCTTCCCTTTCCTGTAGTGTGCTAGGGGTCAGAATCGACCTGCGGGCAGGGAATCTAGGTTTGGGTTTTGGATTTCTAGCAAAGCATTTCATAGATAAGATATAATAATACAAATTTCAATACAATTCATAAGCTGCATTTGCATCATAAGATGATTCATACATCCAACTGCCAACTGGAAGTGCCTCAAAAGAAAGGCCCAGGGAGTGACTTTTGAAAAGTCAGCCATTGCAAGCTCTGGAGCATGATTTTACTTCGGTGCACAAAGGGCCACCATGAGTTATTAATTACTTATTTACTTAGTTAGTTTATTTGTGTGTTGCTTGCTTATTTTCCTTTGGCTGTTTAGGCTCAGAAAAACAAACACACAAGCAAGCAAACAAACAAATAAACAAAACCCCCAATTACCCAATCAACACAGTGTCTCTTTAGCCCGTTTCTCCTTGCATTGTGTGATCAAAAAGTTGGTTTCTGATAGACCTGATCCATTCACTCATGCAAGGCAGATCATCTACTAGTTCTTTTTATAAAGCTTTTATAGTGATTTACGTAAAAGTTTAAAGAGAAGATTATTGGTCTTAAATTCAATAATTCATACACATTGTGTTTTAACTCATCTATTGCAATCCCCTGGACATACCCTCACTCATCCCTCTTCCAATCTGTGTTTCCTGTTTCCTTTCCTCCCTCTTTCTGAACCACTGCACTTTGCCACGCTCTTTGATTTTCAGTAGTTGAGTACTTCTACATGGGGTGAGTTCAGTTCCAGACCTGAAGGGTGAATGAGGACTTGGGGTCCTACCAGTTTCTATCTTCACAATAAACTTCGTTTCCTTTTATGATTTTGAGTCTTATTCTACTTTTTTCTTGTACTCTCTCCAGGATCTTCTGGGCCTTCTTTATAAATGCATTCCTTTATAAATCAATTGACAGTCATGTCCAGGCACCATCCAGTACTTCTGGTCTCAAGGTTGTGAGACCGATGCTTGTGGGGAGTGTTAGTCCACTGGACTAGCTGTTTCCTTATGTCTTTCAACTTTCATCATTCTTCTTTCTGTGGGATGGGAAGATACCAATAGTTCGACCTAGGCAACTGTTTATGAGCTTCTAAGTTTCCAGGCCCTACCTAACAAATGAGGATAACCCACTAGTTCTTGTCTCTCTCACCAAGGGATATTTGTGTAGGTAACTTGAGAAAATCATCCCAATTCTAAGAAAAGTCTGGAAAAAATAAGTCAAAGCTCATACATCCTCTACATGTGGATGCAGATTTTGCAGCATTTTGCAAATATTTTTAAGGTTTCAGGGATATATATAAATATGTACATATGAAAATTATATATACATGCATAAATATATGTATACATTTTTCTCATTCTCTTTTAATTGGAAGTCAAAACAGTACTTTTTAAACTTTTAATTTATATTGCACCTTTTAGATAAAAGTGATAAAGATAAAATGATGTCAGATTTATGATACTTCTTTTGCTGTTCAGACGGGTTAGAATGTCTTGAATCCTACAGCGTAGATTTTTACTGTATCTTAAACCCTTCAACTTAAGTGGCATTTATTAGAGGTTATAGTTTAGTGTAAAGGTTAATATAACTTTGAGGATAGACAAGTTGCATTAAGGCATTAGATTTATCATGTACTTGTATGATATTAAGCAACCTGCTGAATTCCACTTCCATACATTAGTACCATATATACTTGAGTATTAAGCCGACCTGAAAATCAACTGAGGCACCTAATTTTACCACAAAAATGGCATTTAAAAATGTGATGAAAAAACAACTTGTACGCAAGCATATATCAAAATACCCATTTAACAGATACTGGAGAAACCTGGAGCAACTGACACACAGTAATTGCCAGGTAAGGAACCTTGGTGTCAATGGTTCAGTGCTAGGCTGCCAACCAAAAGGTTGGCTGTTTGAATTCACCAGCCATTCTACTGGAGTAAGATGTAGCTTTCTGCTTCCATAAAAATCATAGCCGTGGAAACCATATGGAGCAGTTCTGCTCTGTTCTATAGGATCTCCATTGAGTCGAAATGGCGTGACAGAAATGGATTCATTTTGAGATTTTACTTGCTGAATAAATAGTAGTAGCTATGGTCATTTTTCTAGGGAAAGATATGTAAATGAACTAAATTGTGATTTAATTGCTATGATGTTTTCTTGCTAAGTTCTGCCTTTATGATCCTTGAGAAAAAAAGAAATGTGTATCCTTTTCCTCTATTTTGTCAGAGAAACAAAAAAATGGTTAACAATAGTTCCTACGTTCAAGGATCGTGATGTCTAAGGGGTGGGCTTAGTAGGAGTGAAGCTTTGCTCATGGTCGTTCATGCCAGCTGGTAGCATGTTATCTTTTGTCTTGTCTACATCCTGACCTTTCAGCTTTATAACTTCCAAATGTTTATGTAATGAGAACTGCCCTTTTAAAATTGACACAGTGATTAAAATTGAAAATGAGAACCAAGAATCTTCTCTAATAAATAGGCTGGATCTGAGCATACATCTGTCCAGCAAAAATTTTCTCAGCAAGCAGGCACACATTTCTTTGCTTGTATCAAAAGAGTGAAGGTGACATTTATACCGTTCAATGATTTTTCTCTCCATCTGTTTATATAATGGTGAGATTGAAGTTGGCAAATGGAATATTCACATTGATACCACTCTTAGGCTATCTTTCAATTATTCAGCTTTTAGATGGATGTATCTGGAGTCTTGTTGACACATAGCAATTCCAATTTATAAAATGCCCCTGCAAGAAAAGGATTAACATCGAAGCAGAAGCTTCCCTGCTCAAGCAATTCATCTTGCTAACAGGCCTGCCAGTTCCATAAAAGGGACCGAGGTCCTTTATAAGATTTTTCCAATAACTTTTTCTACTTTCAAGCATATATCTAATTTACTTTTCATGTGACTAGAGATGAGTTTCAATTATTCAAAACCATCTTTCTAAGAGAATAGAAAATAATTATCGAAACATAACCAAGTACCTATGTTGTTTTTGTGAGGTGTCTTTGAGTCAGTTCTGAGACATGGAAACTGATTCACAATGGACCGAAACACTGCACGGTCCTCGCCATCCTCACAATTGCTCTTGTGCCTGGGTGCGTTGTTGAAGCCACGGTGTCCGTCCATATCATTGAAGTCCTTCCTCTCTGTCACCACCCGTCCATGTTACCAAGCATAATGTTCTTCTCAAGGGGCTGATATTTCCTGACAATGTAGTCAATGTATGAAAAATAGAGCCATTCCAAACTTGCCTTTAAAGATCAAACTGACTGGACTTTTTCCAAGACAGATTTGTTTGTTCTTGTGGAATCCCTGGTATTTTCTTTTCTTCTTCTTTTTTAATCATTTTATTGGGGACTCTTACAGATCTTATAAAAATCCATCCATCTATCTATTGTGTCAAGTACATTTGTACATATGTTGCCATCATCTTTTTCAAAACATTTTCTTTCTACTTGAGCCCTTGGTATCAGCTCCTCATTTTCCCTCCCTCTCCCACTCTCCCTCCCTCAGGAACCCTTGATAATTTATCAACTATTATGAATTTCATGTCTTAAAACAACGGCTGTCTTCCTTCACCCACTTTTCTGTTGTTCATCCACGTTGGAGTGGGGGGGATTTAATATGTTGAACATTGTGATTGGTGCCCCCTCTCTGCCCCTGTCTTTCCTTTACCCTCCTGGTCTCATTATTGGTCCTGAGGGGTTTATCTGTTCTGGATTCCCTGTTAACAGCTCTTATCTCTACCAGTGTACATGCTCTGGTCTAGACAGATTGGAAGGAAGAATTGGATAGTGGATCGGAGGAAGCATGAAAGAACTAGAGGAAAGTTGTGTTTCATTGGTGCTATACTGCACCCTGGCTGGTTCCTTCCTTCCTTGTGAATCCTTCTGTGAGGAGATGTCCAATTTTCTACAGATGGGCTTTGGGTCTCTACTCCACCCTCCCCTGTGTTCATTGTTTTTTTCTAGTCTTTGACGCCTGATATCTGAACCCATCGAAACATCATGATCACACAGGAAGGTGTGAGTTTTGTCCATGTTGGCTTTGCTGCTTCTCAACACTTGTTTATCTTCAGGACTTTAAGACACCAGATGCTCTGTCTTTTGATAGCTGGGCACCATCAGCTTTCTTCACCACATTTGCTTATGCACCCATTTTGTCTTCAGCAATCGTGTGGGGAAGGTGAGCATCCCAGAATTCTGGGTTATTAATGTTTTCTTGGGTTGAGGGAGTAATTGAGTAGAGTTCCAATGTCTGTTTGCTACCTTAATACTTAACATATAAATATATAGAGAGATCTATTTCTCTATCATTTTATATATATAAATATATTTACATATGTATTTGCCTGTATTTAAGCCTCTATAAATGTCCTTTGCCTCCTAATTCTTTCCTCTCTGTCCTTTTACTTTTCCCTTGTCCCACTATCATGATCAACCATTCAGCTTCCAGTAATTTCTCATGGCTACATTGAACTTGATCAAGCTCCATCAGGTATGAATTTTAGATGACTTGTTGTTCCCTTGTCCCTGGGATTGTTGGCTTCCCACTTCCTTTCCCCCACCCATTGTTTTCTCCTCAGGATTGTTTATCCTATCTTATCTAGATAGGCATGCAAAAACAATGACAAACACAAAAAAAACAAAGAAGAAAAGTCTATAAATAGTTCCAGATTTAGCTGTTGACCTTTGTGACTGTTTTCTGGTCGAGTGTGATGAGGAACCACACCCTGCCCCCTAAGTTTATTTTTGGGGTTCCTCTGGGACTTTATTGCTTTGTTCACCCTTGCTGTCTCTTGCATACCCTTTGGTTTCACCCTAGTGTGGTGTGTCAACTTGGGCTCAATTCCCACACGGTGTCTCTAGTGTTGTCCCACGTATTGCTGTGGGTCAGTGAGGGATGTCATGTCTTGTGGTGGGGCTGGCCCTATGTTCCTCTCTGTGTATTGGCTGCACCAAGCAAGAATATTATCCTCTGGGAATGGTGGGCCAGGATGTGTTCCACTCTCTCTTTCTCTCTCCTTCCCTCTTAGTTTGCTCCTGTGTGTTCTGAGCAGACATGCCCCCTCCCTGAACTGTAGCTTCAGTGCTGTCTTCTGTAGTGCATTCTTCTGGGGAAGGGGTCCATGTAGCTGGGATTGGAGCCATCCCACAGGCCTCTCTAACAGTTCACTGTTTCATGCTAGTATATTGCATTCATTTCTTGACACACCAGGTTGAGGTCTGGTCTCTCTCTCTCTCTCTCTCTCTCTCTCCTGTGGAGATATATACAATAGCCTCCCCGTGGGTGAGTAAGTGCCCTGTTCCCCTGCTTTTTTCTTTCTTTCACTTCCCCTCCTTTTTAGTTGGCTGGCATATGTATCCCTGAGTTGGGTCTGACCACTGACCTAGTGCCTGGACCTCATCCCAGGAATGTATGCATACAGTAGCTTTTCCCCTATGCCCTTTTGCTTTTTAAACTTACCTCAGTGGACTCATGTTGTACTTGTCCTTTTGTACTAGGCTTACTTTGCTTACCATAATTTCCTCCAATGCTTCCCATGTGACAATATGCTTCATGCATTCGTCACTGCTCTTTAGGGATGCATAGTACACCATTGTATGTGTGTACCATCAGTTTTTCCATCCATTTTTTTGCTGATGGAAATTTAGATCGTTTCCAACTCCTTGCATTTGTGAACTGTGGTGAACAACGGAGCACAGTTGTCTGGCCGTGGTTTGTTTCTTGCCTTTTCTGGGTATATGCCCAGTAGGGGGATTGCTGAGTTGTATGATAGCTCAATCTCCATCTGTTTTAGATATCACAAAATAGATTTCCATGCTTACATGTACACCAGCAGTGGATAAGAGTTCCTCTCTTACTCCCACAAAAAACCTTGTTACTTTCTGATTTTTTGAATTGGACGATCTTTGAGAGTATTAGGTGGTATCTCATAGTTGTTTTAATTTGCATTTCTCTATGGTTAATGATCGGGAACATTTTCTCATATGTTTGTTGACCATTCGGATTTCTGCCCCTGTGAAATTTCTGTTCAGGTCCGTTGCCCACCTCCTCAGTGGGCAGTTAGTTTTTTTCTCTTTGGAAGCTAGCAGGGTATTGTAGACTTTAGTAATAAGGCCTTTGTCTGATGTGTCATTGCTAAAGATGCTTTCCCATCTGTGGATTCTCTTATTTCTCTCGATGAATTCTTTTGATGTACACAGGTGTTTTATCTTCAGTATATCTCACTTGCAAAATTGTGATTCCTCTATATTTGTATCCTTCCCTATTTCCGATAGCCTATGTATTCACTGCAGCAAAGTTCTCAAGTTTGTCCCAATTCCTCCATTGATGGCTCTAATGGTTTGGTGTTTTACTCAAGATCTGTGATCCACCTTGAGTTTTTTCCTGTGCATGGAGTCAGATAAGGGTCTTACTTCATTTTCCTGCAGGTACATAGCCATTTTTTCCAGCACCACTTGTTTAAGGGGGCATTCGCTTCCAATTTGACATTTTGGGGCTCTAATCAAATATCAGTTGTTTGTATGCTAATCATTTTATTTCTGGGTTTTCAGTTCTTTTCCATTGGTCTAAGTATCTGTAATTGTACCAGTATAACACTGTTTTGACCATTATAGCTGAATAATAGGTACTAAAGTCAGATAAAGCAAGCCCTCCAACTTTGTTTTTCTTCTTGAGGAGTTATCTACTAACTCTGAGCTTTTTCTCTCTCTATATGAAGTTGGTAATCAGTTTTTCCAATTCTTTGAATAAAGATGATGGTATTTGTATCGGAGCAGCATTAAACTTATATAGTGCCTTGGGCATAACTGACATCTCTACTATATTGAGTCTTCCGATTAATGAGCATGAGATATTCCTCCATTTGTTGAGGTCACTCTTGGTTTCTTATAATAGATTCTGTAGTTTTCCTTGTACAAATCATTTGATTTTTTGGTATATCTCTAGATATTTTAATATTTGCTTGACTATTGTGAAGTGCCGTATGTTTTTTTATCCCCTTCATTGGTGGCCTTTTCCGATGTCGATAGCAGTCAGATAGACTCCTGTTTGATGATCTTGTATCCTGCCACTCTGCCATATTCCTTAATCACTTCCAGCTTTCCCCCTGAGGAGCATTTAGGATTTTCCGTATATAAAATCATATTATCTGCAAATAATGATAATTTCACCTCTTCCTTCTCCATGTGAATACCTTTGATGTCTTTTCTTTGCCTTGTGTTGTTAGCTAGGACCTCCAGTACAATGTTAAATAAGAGTGATGACAAGGGACATCCTTGGCTGGTCCCCTTTTTCAGAGGGATTGTTTTCATCTTTTCGCCACATTGGCTGTTAGTTTTTCATATATAGCTTTTATTATATTGAGGAATTTCCCTTCCATTCCTATCTTCTTGAGTGTCTTAAACAGTAATGGGTGTTGGATGTTGCCGAAAATTTTTCCACATCTATTGATATTATCATGTGGTTCTTGTAATTTTTCATGTAAACGTGGTGAATAATACTAATGGTCTTTCATATGTTGGACCATCCTGCACCTCTCTTATGAATCCCACTTGGTCATAGTGAATTGTTTTATATACTTTTATATTCTATTGGACAATATTTTGTTAAGGGTTTTTGTATCGATGTTCAATGGGGATATTGGTCTGTAGTTCTCAATTATTATGGGATCCTTGCCCACCTTAGGTATCAGAGTTATACTAGTGTCATAGAAAGTGTTTGGAAGATTATCACCTTTTTCTATACTCTGGAAGAGTTTGTGTAGGATTGGTGTCAGTTCTTCCCTGAATGCTTGGTAGAATTCTCCTGTGAAGCCATCTATCTAGAGGGACTTTTTTGTTGGTAATCCCTTGATAATCTTTTCTATTTTCTCTATTGTTCTGGGTCTATTGAAATTCTTGATGTCCATCTGGGGTAGTCTACTGAGGGATAGTTTTACCAAGCATTTGTCCAAGTCTTCCAAGTTGTTGAATTCACTGCACTACAAGCCTTCATAGTACTTTGTAATTATCCTTTTAATTTCATTAGGGCCCATTGTAATGTCCCCTCTTTCATCCCTGATCCTTGCTATTAAAATTTGTTCCTTCCTTTCTATGGTTAAGTTTGACAGCATTCTGTTGATTCTGTTAATCCTTTCAGAGAACCAACTTTTAGCTGCTTTAATTTTTTCCATAGGTTTTTATTTTCCCTCTCCTGTATCTCAGTCCTAATTTTCATTATTTCTTTCCTTTTGCTGTTAGTAGGATGATTGTCGTGCTGACTCAGCTCTATTCTTCTTGGGATTCAATCTAGTTGGTGTTCTTTTGGCCTCTTGAAGGGTTGCCAGGTTTTCATTCATTAAGCTGGGGAAGTTTTCCTCTAAGAATTCCCTTGCTATTTCAAAAGAAATCTTGTGCAACAGATATAACGATTGCAACTCATCGTTTGATATCTTGACTAATCCTTCCATGGATGTTGATTGTTTTCCAAGCAAGAAAAGTCCTTAACAACTTCAATGTTTTCTTCAGTTTTCATGGTGTTACTTATTAGTCCAGTGGTGAAGACTGTGGTTTTGACATTGAGTCATAATCCATACTAAAGACTGCATACCTTTATCTTCATCAGTAAATGCTTCAAGTACTCCTCACTTTCAACAAGCAAGGTTGTGTTATCTCCATATGGCACATTGTAAAAAGCCTTCCTCTGATCTCGATGCTGCATTTTTCCTTCTAGCTTCTCTGACAATTTTCTCAGCACACAGATTAAATAAGTTAAGTATAATGAGAGGACACAACCCTGATGCACACCTTTCCTGATTTTTAAACCATGCAATCTTCACTGTTCTGCTGGCACAATTGCCTCTTGATCCGTGTAGAGGTTCTGCACAAGCACAATGAAGTATTCCAGAATTCACATCTTCTTGAGGTTATCTGAAATTTGTTATCCACAGTGTTGAATGCCTTAGCAAAGTCAGTGAAACACAGGTAAACATCTTTCTGGTATCGTGTTTTATTCAAGATCCATCTGACATCGCCAATGGTATGTATCTCTGTTCCATATCCTCTTCTGAATTTGGCCTGAACTTCTGGTAGCAGCCTGTCAATGTACTTGTTGCAATGCCTTGAGCAAAATTTTACTTGCCTATATTATCAATAATATTGTTCTATAGTTGAGCACTCTGTTGTGACACCTTTCTTTAAAATGGCTAAAAATAGGGATCTCTTCCAGTTAGTTGTCCAAGTAGTTTTTTCCAGTCTTTGGTTAACTCACTGTCTTCCAAATTTCCTGGAATAGATGAATAACTGCTTCCAATGCTTCCTCGGTTTTTGGAAACATTTCAATGGGTATTCCATCAATTCCTGGAGCCTTGTTTTTGGCTCATGAATTCATTGCAGGTTGAACTTCTTCCTTTATTACCATTGGTTATTGATCATATACTACTTCCTGAAATGATTGAGTGTCAATTTGTTCATTTTGGTTTAATGACTGTGTGTGTTCTTTCTCTCTCCTTTAGATACTCCCTGTAGCATTTCATACTTTGCCCATAGAATCTTTCAACATTATAGCTCCAGGCTTGAAATTTTTCTTGAGTTCTTTCAGCTTAAGGTATACCGAGCATGTACTTCCTTTTTGGTTTTCTAACACTAGGTTTATGTATATTTCATTATATTTTACTTTGTCTTCTTGAGCTGCCTTTTGAAATTTTCCATTCAGCTGTTTTAGTTCATTATTTGTTATCTTTGCCTTAGGTATTAAGAGCATGTTTCAAAGTCTATTCTGACATTCATTTTAACTTTTATTTTTTTCCTGCCTTTTTAATAACTTTTTGCTTTTTTCACATTCCCGATGTCCATCACAGCTCAAGTCTTCTGTCATTAGTGTCCAATGTGTCCAGTCTGTTCTTGAAATGTCTCAAAATTCAGGTGGGACAGACTTTAGTCGTATTTTGGCTCTCATTGTCTTGCTTTCATTTTCTTTAGCTTTATTGTGAATTTACATATGGGGGGTACCCCCCAAAATGGATTTTTTTCAAAGCTATGTATTTAAATTTCTTTTTACAAAACAACTTTATCACCTTCAAAGTACTCTCTGTTACACTTAATACATTAGTCAAATGCACAATTCCATTCCACAGATATAGTCAAATTGATTTCTTTATATTCCATCTGGAAAAGTGCATGTGTACAGGACACTCTTAGCTTGAAAAATGATATTTGCTCTCAACACGGTTTTGGTCTTAAGACATTTTGTCATGCAATCTCCATCTTCTCTTCCATTACCAAGTGTGTATTTCCCATCTTCTCTGCTTTCCTCTGTGTTTGCAAATGTTGCATTTCAATCAACAATGCCTCTTGATTGCATGCTTGATCATTTTCAGTCTGAAGTTGGTGTAATTCTTCAATTTCTTTTTTACTACCTTATGTGTTTGGTGTATAAATTTGTATAATAGTTGTATTGTTTGATTTTCCTTCAAGCCAGATATGATCCTATCATAGGATTGTACTTCACGATTGATTTTGCAATGTCCTTTGTACTTGATTCTTTTTTTAATACATTCATCTATTTAGGTACTGTAGTACCTGTTTTATACTTTTTGAAAAATACATCAATTTATAAACTCAAAATCCATTGACTGCCATCTAGTTGGTACTGAATAATAGTGATCCTGTGGAGAGAGTAGAACTCCTCCATAGCATTTCTGAGGCTGTGAGTGTTATTGAAGCAAACAGCATCATCTCTCTCAATGGAGATGCTAATGGGGTCAAAGTGCTGGCATTTTTCCTTAGTGGCTAAAAGATTTACTAGCAACAGAATGATTTTTATTTAAATATCATTGAATTAAATGGGGCGCTGGTTGCTTAGTGTGATAATTGAAATAAAATCAGATGTGAAGTGGAACATAAGCAGCTTCTTGCCCTCTCTTTTTCCCCTGCTTTACTCCACATACCTTTTATTCATAGTGACCTTCCTCTTTACCATTGTGCTTGCTCAGTGAAACCATTCTGACCAGAGTTTAGGATCCTTTCATAGGGTAATTCCTCTCCTTCACGTCATCTTTCTTACCTTTGTATTACTCATTCCTTCATTATTCTATTTGGACCGGAATTCTATCCGATTTCACTGGATTTGTAGTTTAATTAAAACTTGATAGCTTGATCCAAGAATGTATTCAGTCATCCAACAGAAAAGGCTAAACTCATTTTTGCACATTCAATACCAGATAATCCAGATTTTCTCCATGTTAGTAGATATTTGGGCATGGAAAGAAACTGCATTGCCTGCTTTAGTGTCAATTAACCAGTACCAGGCCTTCATTTCACTGTGTATAAAGGAGTAAATGAATGTGAAACAAATACACAATTCACAGTAGAGGCAATTTATATTTTTAAAGTACAAATTTGCATAAAGGTAACTGTTTTATATATATATATATATATATATATATATATACTTGTTTTATTCTAGAGGTGCATTTATAATTAACACACCCATAACAATAATGTTAATATACATAGTAAAGAAAGCAGCATTGTTGTTAGGTGCCTGCGCACAGTGACTCTGTGTACAGCAGAATGAAACACTGCTTTGGCCTAAGCAGAAAGCCTAATCTTTCTTCCTCGAGGAACCGGTGAGGGCAAACTACTGATTTTGTGGAAAATTTTGCTTATCTTTATAATTTCTCATAACGGCCCAACATTTAACCCCCTACAACACATGGGCTCCATAATATATTATGTTTTATATAGAGACAATTTAGCTTTCTTGGTAATATATTATGATAAATATGATCATTGTAATAATAGTGATAATATTTATTGAACTCTTATTTTGTGCTAAGCCTTGTGTTTAAATGTCAACAAGGATAACATAATTACCTTTTTACAATTGTTTTAAACGAAGATAATAATAATAGATTTTACAAATGGGCATAGTTGTTTATGACTACACAAATAATATATGTTGGAGCTAGAAATGGACTATTAGTCAATCGATTTAACTTACATGTTCTCTACTGCTGTGTTGTAGAGGAAATCAAGGGGTAAAACAAGTAGGAATGAAAAATAAAGGACAACAACAAGCACAGTTTTATACTTAACAATCCTATTTTCTTGTTTGTTGTTGTACTTTGGTGGCTCATGTGTTGCTGTGATACTAGAAGTTATGCAGCCAGGATTTCATACACCAGTAGGGTCATGGTGTTGGGTAGGCTTCAGTGGAGCTTTCAAACTAAGACACGCTAGGAGGAAGGAAGAGGTGGTCCACTTCTAAAAACGTAGCCAGTGAACTTACCATGGACTGCCAGAAGAACAAACACAATTGTGCACAGAACTGAGGATAAAAATAACTAAGTAAATAATAATTAAGTTAAAAACGTATTAAGTAAATCAGGAACGGGCATATGAATAAGAAGCAATAGCGCTGAAGGAAGAATTTCACACTATGCTGGGTACATTAGCCAAAACCAAGGCTCTAGGAGTTGATGGAACACACTTTGAAACATTTCAGAAAGCTGAGGAAGCACTGGAAGCACTCATTCATCTCTGCCAGGAAGCTTGCAAAACAGCTGCTTGGCCAACTGATGGGCAGTAATCCACATTTGTGGTCATTACAAAGAAAGACCCCACAGAACACTCAAACTATCGAACAATATCATTGATATCACACACAAGTAACATTTTTCTTAAGATGATTCAACAGTGGTTGCAGCAGTACATTGACATGGAACTACCAGAATTTCAGGTGGGATTCAGCACCTGGAACAAATGATATCATTGCTGATGTCAGATGGATCTTGGCTCAAAGCAAATAATTACCAGAAAGGTGTTTACTTGTGTTTCATTGCTGTGCAAAGACAGTCGACTCGGTGGACCATAATAAACTCTGGATAATCTTGAGGAGAATAGGAATTTCAGACCACTTCATTGTGTTTGTTTGGAACTTGTAGTTCCAAATGGATCAAGAGGTAGTTGTGAGAAGAGAACAAGGGATACGGCATGATTTAATTCAATAAAGGTGGGTAACAGGGCTGCATCCTGTCACCATACTTATTCAATCAGTAAATTTGTGCAAATCATCAGAGAAGCTGGATTACATGAAGAATAGTGCAGCATCTGGATTTGGGGAAGGCTTACTTAAAACCTGCTATACACAGATGACACAACATTGATTGCTGGAAGTGAGGAAGATTTGAAGCTCTTGCTAATGAAGATCAGGAGTGTAGCCTTCAGTATGAATTACAACACAATGTAAGGAAGACCCAAATCTTCACAAGTGGATCAATAGATAACATCATGATAAATGGAGAAAAAATTGAAGTTGTTAAGGATTTTGTCTTACTTGGATCCACAATCAACGTTCATGGAAGCAGCAGTCAAGAGGTCAAAAAGTATATTGCATTAGGTAAATCTGTGGCACAAGACCCCTTTATAGTATCAAAGAGCAAGGATGTTTCTTTGAGGACTAAGGTGTTTCTGACCCAAGCCATGGCATTCTTCATTGCATCATATAAATGTGAAAGTTGGACATTGAATAAGGAAGACCATAGAAGAATCAATGCATTTGAATTGCAGTGCTGGAGAAGAATAATGAAAGAGAAACCAATCTGTATTGGCAGGAGTAAGGCCAGAGTGCTCCTTAGAGGCAAG
This sequence comes from Echinops telfairi, assembly GCF_000313985.2. Classification (NCBI taxonomy): domain Eukaryota; kingdom Metazoa; phylum Chordata; class Mammalia; order Afrosoricida; family Tenrecidae; genus Echinops; species Echinops telfairi. The sequence continues at coordinate 40,030,273 of NW_022111369.1, forward strand.
GATAGCTATGCTTTGAACATATTGTCAGGAGAGACCAGTCCCTGGAAAAGGTCATCAAGTTTAGTAAAGTGGAAGGGTGTGGAAAAAGAGGAATTGGATTGACATAGTGGTTGTGTCCATGGGTTCAGGCATTGAAACAATTGTGAGGATAGCACAGCACGGGGCTGTGTTTTGTTCTGTTGTGTGTAGAGTCGCTATGGGTTGGAGCCAACTCAATGGTGCACCTAACAACAACAACAACAAGAACAACTACAAATCAAGATAACAAAATTATGAAGATTGAGAAATGTTTGCTAGGGGCTGGATATGATGGATAGAGGGAGAGTGATGGGACTAAAAAGGCAGTATGAAGGAGATCTTTATGGAGATGGAATAGTTGTACCTTGATTGTAGTGTGGCTACCTAAATCTTCACGTGTGATGAGATAGCACAGATATGCACGTACATAATTTGCATCATTATTAAGTCCCTGGTTCTGTTATTATTCTATAGTTACATAAGACATTGGAAGAAACTGAGGGAATGTTACACAAGACCACTCCACATTTTACAATTTCTCATCAAGGTATAGCTTTTTTAAATTACAAGTATTAAAAATGATTAAGCAGAGTGAAATTTGACTTTACTAATTGTACTTCCTCTTACCTCTTACATTTAAATGTTTTCCACAATTCTAGTTTGAATGCTGCTATTTACAAACTGTACATACTTGTGCCTCTGACAAGCAATTGCAGGTGGAATTTCCACTCACAAAATGCATCCTGGGCCCTTTTTATGTGATGAGCACGTGGCATTCAATATGACATTTTTATTTGAAGGGCAGACTTTCTTGTTTTGGCTGAAACACCATTGAGACACTTCCTCATTTCCAACTTTACTGTAAATGTGCTGTTATGTATTTCTCCAGTGCTAAAGCAACACAAAAGATAAAAACCAAACCTGCTGCCATTACATCAACACCGACTCACAGCGCTCCCATGTGTTACAGTGTAGACCTGTTCCCAGGGCTTTCATGGATGTCATCTTAATAGAAATAGATTGCCAGACCTTCTTCCCAAGGCCACCGTATGGGTTTGAGTCAGTAGTTGAATGCAAACTGTTTACACCTTGACAGTACAATGAAGACACATAAGACACTGAAATGTTCCCTATTTATGATTTATTTGCAATGTCAAGTGCACCTTGAAACAGTGTGTCCATATTCAGTTATTCAAAGTTTCATTCTTTTGCTCATGTATATTGCACATGTAGGTCATCCACATAATACTAAAAGACACACAGCTGGAATATTAATTGTGTATGTACAAAAGCAGGCAAGAAAAGTATCAGAATTCTCTTCCCACCAGTCAGTTAATGGTGGGAACCTTCAACAGGCAAAAGATTTACTTCATTATTAGGAATAGCACTCTCCTAAAAATAAGTAAAATAACCATTTTAATGCTTATTTCCATTTGTGCTTCTTATTTTATGAATTGCCTCTTCGTAGTGGTTTGCCTATTTTTCTATTTCAATAATTATCTTTTCTCAAATTATCAAAGAGCTATTTATGCTTAATTACACAGCATCTTTGCTCTATAGGGTGCAAGTATTTTTCACTCTAGTATATACCTGGTGGCAGAAGGACAAAATAGTATGTTCAGAGAAATTAGAAAAATGGGAGAAAATGCATGCTATGGCTGATGTGCAAAGTGATACTATTAGAGTCTTAGACCCACACAGGTTGTATAAAAAGATTACTGTTTATCATAAAGTAATAGGACATAAGGAAATACTTGGCATTGTGAGTGCCGGCAGAGTGAAGTCTGGAGATAATGGGGGTTGTAAATTAAGGCTTATTATAAAAAAATTAAGTCTTCCTAAAACTTCTAAGAAAGCAAAGCAAACATACATCTATTGAACATATGCACAAATATATTCATCATTAATGTAAGTATAATGATTACTATAATCATTTCTGTCAGAAGACTCAAAAGTTCCAAGAGGCGAAATGACTTTTCTCCAGTGTCGCAGCTATAAAGAATGACAGCTGCTTCTAAGCTAGATATCATCCTCATTTTGATATCAGAGTGTAAGTGTGTCTGCAATGAGCAATTCTTACACTCAAACACAAATTCAACCCGGGATCGAGTCTGTTACAGACAGAAACATTAGGCATATTAAGAACAGAAATTTAATTATGCCATTGGGTTCCTCTCAGGAGAGTCATATCAAGTACATGTGATGAATACATTGGAGGCTAAAAGACTCAATTGCAATAGCATTTAAACAGAATAGGTTTTGAGAAACAGTATTATGCCCATTAGAGGGTTAGTGTGCCAGGATTTACTAGTGGCATTTTTCAATATTAACTGATCTGCCAGCTTAGGGTTCACCAGCACCTACCTCAGTGTTACATATATTGCGGGCTCTCAATAAACTCTAGCTGACTGACAGATAAACACCCCATATTTCCTTCTATGTTAACTGTGGCCATATATTTGAAGAGGCAGTATCAGATCTACGTGTATAAACTGGAGTTGAAATATATGATAGACAGCAAAATTGCAATAGTGAAAATATCTTCCTAAATTGTTGAGCTTCTTAAGTGGCAAATGAGATAAAATCCAACTATAATTAAAGTATCCAGAATGAAAATTTCCTAATATAATTTTACTCCACAAATAGGTGTGCTTTTTAAAGATTTATATGTGAATCAATTTCTATAACTTTAAATCTATACTATGACTAGCAATGAGTATATCACTAATACTCTAACTGATCCGTAGCAAATCTTTAGTTAGTTGACCTTGGGCAAAATTTAACTTGAGTTTAGCCTGTTTTTCCATCTTTATAAGGAATAACTCATTATATAATTGTTTCAAACAAAATGTTTTGGAAAAAAATGTTTGGGAAAATTATGTAGACTATCTTATAGTGCTGGGCATTAAACAATATGAAATAGATTGCTTTAAATCATTGTAGCAATGTCATATTATTATTAATTGGTGACAATAATGGTAACTTCCCTAGGAACAAAATTCTATTTATACATAATCCCTCTTGACAATGGAGCAGTAGAGGAAAAATCTAATTTTGACAGTTGAGACAACTTAATGATGGGATAATACCATGGCCTCTGGGGGACAGGGCAAGTCTGACTGAAAGGAGGGTCTTGCTCTCTGGGTTGGCAGAGGGGGTTGTGCCAGTCATCCTGACTAGATCCGAAGGAGGAAGAAGACCATAAAACTACAAACCATCTCATTTTCAGAGAAAGATAAGTGAGTAAATAATCCTAAATAAGAATTAGAGGGAATCCAAACCTCAGGATAAAGACATAATTCAATCTATTATATTAATGATTAAGGCAATTTGCTTTGTTGTAGGTGATGTTTGTTTAATTATACTTATCGGCTATTGGCATCTATATCAATAAAATATTAATTTAAAGGTCACACTGATTTTCCTATAGTATGCTCAGAAATTATAAGATTGTAGACATCCAAAACAGTTTTTACGCTGTATAATTTAAAATAGTGTGTAACCTATAAAATTGATGTGCAAGACTGTCTATTGTTCATTACCCACCATTACAACCTCCATCTGAACTTCTAATGAAAATACTCATGAATTAATACTACTATTGTCAACTAGAAATTGATCAGAACTATACACACTCAGATGAGAGGGGGCTTACTCTTCTACGGCACAATGAAAGACCCAGCTGATACTGATTCTGTTTAAAAGACTGGGAGGTAGATGAATTTTATTGATTGGCTATGCCACCTTCCAAAGAAAGTTGTATTTAAATGGGAATAAGAATTCAGAAGAACTTAAACGTTATTTTCAGAGATCAGCCAACATAAAATCCTCAAGCTTGTCTCTTTGAGATATGTAAAAATTACTAGGGAAGGCCCAGAAAGATTTGTGCTGGTGACTTTAAATGGTGACCTAGAGGACAAAATTCCATAGCAGGGACACCTCATATTGCAGATGATAGTAAAATCACTAGGACAGTAAATAATAAAGAACTATGCAGCTAGCGCAGAAGTCGGTTCACTTAAGTACCTGGCCTAAAAGATGGCAAACGTCAGAAATCAATGCAGATAAATGTAGAATACTGAATTTTGAGAAAGAAGAAAAAGAGGCAATGTTGGCCACAAAAAAAAAAAAATTAAATTCTTCAACATATTACCTGAAGAAGAGATTTGGGAGTTATGGAACAATCCTACGAAGCCTGAAATACATTTGTATCTCTACAATGATGGAAGCAGAAAAGATGGTGACATATTTGTCCTCGAATTGCAGGATAAATCAATAGGAAGAGGAAAGATACTTGGGCAGTCCCTAAGGAAGTAACAGTATATTGCTGATATTAGCCATATTTATGCATGGGAAGGCATGGGCAGGGGCAAGGGATCATTTTTAATGCTACTAAAAGTTGGAATTGAACTTTATTCTAGCACTTTTTTTCCCCAAAACAACATTTATACATTTCCTGAAAGTCATGAAGCAAATATCCCTTTAAAATAACTTGAATATATGTCAACAATTTTGCTTTAAATCAACATATTTGTATTGACTTCCATTCCCGTGTGGTATAATGGTTATGCATTGGGCTGATAACTGCAAGGTCAGCAGTTCATACTCACCAGCAGCTCTAAGGGAGAAAGACAGGAGAAAGACAGGGAGCTCTACCCTCATGAAGAGCGAGTCTCGGTTCCACTCTGTCCTATAGGGCTGCTGTGGGTCAGTCGCGACTCCAGGGCAGTGGGTTTGGGTTTGGGTTTCAGTCTTGTTACTCAGTACATTCCTCTCAAAATATTGTATTGGAAAAAAGCATTTTTTTTTTCTAATTTGGAAAAGGATTCTTTTTTAAAGTAATTACTTTTAACTGATGCTGGTAGTTTTTTCTCTCCCTGTTTTTTTTCCCTTTCCTCCCTTTCTTTCTTTCTCAGTCTTAGAGATTAAGAACTTAGTAGGTCTCTTCCGGCTAACTTTCCATGATTGGTTTCATCTGGCTACCACTAGAACCGGTACCTATTGCCATCGAGTCTGTCTTGACTCATGAGCCTCCATGTGGGTTTTCAGGACTGGACTGAGGATCTGGCCTTCCCAATTTAGGTTCCTATTCAAGCATTTAGCTATTTGGACTACCCATGACTTACCAACCATAGAATACCTTAAAAATGTATTTTGTTTGTATTTCTAATAATGTTAAAGTCCTTGTATCTTAATAGAAATACCATTAACTTAATATTTGTGAGACTGCAAATGAATTTTGCAAATCAAAATGCCAGAGATCATCTTGTAAAAAACATTCTGTGTTAGGTATTATGTGAAATGCATTATTTTAAATTTTCATCATAATTCTATGGAATAAACCCTTAAATCATCATGCCGGTTTCAAAGGAGGAACTTTCAGCTCTGAGGGATGCTTACAACATTACTGCATGGTAGATCAGAGATATGTGAAACCAAAAATACCTGGTTTCAGAGCACGACAACATCTCACCACACTGCTATCTTGCTTGGGTTAGAAACAATATGGTTAGTTTTTATGGGACTTGCCTGTTCATTAATAGTTCCCAAGATAACACAAGGCATGTACAAATAGTTACATATTTTGTTATTCCATTATAAAGGGAGAGATGCTTCAAGTTCTGAAAGGTAAATGCCATTCCATTTCTCTGCCTCATTTTCTTCATTTCCTTCCACTTGACTATAAAAGCAAATGAGAATATAGAAAATCTTCAGTGTATCACTTGGTTATATGATGTGTACGAGTAGCCTAATGGTTTCCTAGGTTTTTTCCCAAGCCGTAAAAGAATCATAATAGCTTATTACCTTTCTGTTTTAATGGATAAAAGCAGGCAAAATGAAACTCAGTCCTCAAGTTTGTCTCTTACATGAGACTGAACCAAGTATATTTTAAGGATTATTCAACAGTACAGACACAGCTGACTTCATGCTGATAGTTATCTTACATACTATTGGAGATATAGTATCACTAGGAGGCGCATTACACACTAAAAGTAAAATTACTAGAGAAAGTGATCTCTAAAACATCTTGCTGTGGAATGCCAGAGAAGATTAGACCAAGCAGATTCCTTCCAAATTCAAAACGACTGTGAAATCTTGCCTCCTCGGATGTCAGTATCTTAAGAACTAGCCTTTTAATTAGCATCCTACTTTATCTAAAGACATGAAAACCCACAGCAGCCACCCTGCCCAGCATCTAAGTTGCTTAGAACACAAAGTTGTGACCTAGAAAAAAGAAAATCAGGACGGAAACCATCCAGATAGATAAATATGTACCTGGACTATCATTTTCTGGTAACAAATGGCAAAAGATATCCGGGTGACAGGGAGGGAGATGTGTAGAGGCCTTCTTTATCACCTGCCTCTGACTGTGGTTCCCCAGCAGCACCAGCCCCAGTCTTACGCCCCAAGCCATCATTAGTCCTTGCACATGGAAGCAATGAAGGTGTCTCTGAAAGTAAATCATTCCAGGATTTTTATAATCTCAAATAAAATTTCCTAATATTTTTTTCAAAGTTTTCCAGGCTTAAGATTTTAATCTTTTATTATTTATTGTGCAGCAGTTTTGAAGAGGATGGGAAGAAGCCCCGAATAAATAGTTGGATGGCAAAACATGTGCCATAGAAGCTCTATTAAAAGTGAATAAGATCTTTCTTTTTTCATATTTCACTGTTCTATCCTGTGGTGCTTAAAGCTTAATAGCGTGTGGGTTTATAATCCTTTGGCTGTCCATCAGGAAAATCGCTGAAAAATATCCTTTTAGAGATTTCATGGGAAAAGGTCTGCATATAAATTTTCTTTTCAACCACCGAAAAGACCATCAGCAGCCATTATACCTGATCATATTTTCTGGTTGTTTTTAAATATATATATTTTAATATAAGAATAAAAAATATAATGCTAAGCACACATTTCTACTCCAACTGCAACTTTGAAAATTAATAAGAAAGGTGTAAATAGTTCAGATGCTGTGGGATAAAGATACTTACTATGTTTCACTTCACTACTAATGAAGATGTTACACAATAACTAATCATTGAAGATATTTTGCTTTGGGGCAAATTTAACCAGAATAACTTCAGTAAGAATGAAAACATTCAAACACTAGTTTTTAAATGAGTAAGCCTCAGAATTTACATCTGGAGTTTAATACGATCAACTTGCACCTGCTTCTTAAGGCTCCCGTATGGGTTGTTAGAGATTTATGAAACTGGAAAGGACGTGACTCTGATATTTGGAGGGGAAAAATAGAAAGCAGGGAGAATCATGACAGAGCAAGAAGCCAGAATTATAGTGACTACTTGAAGCAGCCCTGGTGGTGCAGTGGTTAGTCATTAGGCTGTTAACTGCAAGATCAGCAGTTCAAAACCACCAGCCGCTCATTGGAAGAAAGACTGGTCTTTCTGCTCCCATAGAGCTACATCCTCAGAAATATGCTGGGGTAGAACTACTCTGTTCTCGGGGTTGCTGTCCGTCAGCCCAGACTTTTTGGCAGTGGGTTTGGGATGGTGTTCTGATTGACTGAATTATTGTTCACATATATATATATTTCCCAATCACAACCCATACATACATCAATTGTGTAAAGCACATTTGTACATTCATTGCCCTCATCATTCTCAAAACATTTGCTCTCTACTTAAGCCCCTGGCATCAGCTCATTTTTCCCCTCCCTCCCCGCTACCCCCTTCCTCATGAACCCATTATAATTGATAAATTATTACTTTGTCATATCTTACACTGTCCGATGTCTCCCTTCACCCACTTTTCTGTTGTCTGTCCCCCAGAGAAGAGGTTATATGTAGACTTGTAATGACATATATTTGTATATATTCATATGTATAATACACACAGGAAGACAGTGAAAGAAGGAAAAAAGAGAAAGAAGGAAATCATAGGAGGATAAGGAATGCGAGGCAAGAAAAAGGAGGAAGACTAATAATTACTGGTGATTGTATTAAGAATTGAATTAAATATAAAATTACTTGAATTCTATGGTGCTTTACAAAACTATTTCTCAGTAGTACTCTTCTGTCAATGTTTTGTTGCTGTTGTTGGCGCTGTTGGGATGTTTCTGACTCACGGTGACTCTATGTACAACAGAACTAAACATTTCTCAGTTCTGCACCAACCTGACAGCTGTCCATAGGTTTGTCCTCATTGTTGCACTCTGTCAATGCATTTCATTGAGGAACTTCCTCCTTTTCATCGATACTGTACTTCACCAAGCATGATGTCCTTCTCCAGGGAAGGTTTTCCAAAGTATATGATCAGTTTTGCCATTCTTTATTCCAAGGAGCAGAAGACTTTGGTTAGTCCCTCTCAGATTTGTGCACATTCTGCCAGTCTATAACATATTCAATATTCTCTGCCAACACCCTAATTGAAAGGCATAACTTCTCATTCACTCTTCCTTATTCATTGTCCAGCTTTCACATACCCATGAATGAGGCAATTAACAATACATGGCTTGCAGGTGCACTAGCTCTGCCCATTGTAATGTGTTGTTTGAGTTCCTAACTGCAGTATCCACGAGTGTTGATTGTAAATCCAAGTAAAATGAAATGCCGGGCAATTTCAATATTATCGCTGTTTATTGTGATGCTTCCTTTTGGCCTAGTTGTGGGGAATGTTTATTTCTTTATGTTCATGTGTGATCCTTGTGAAGGTTGTAGGCTGGCATCTTCATCGGTAATCATGCCCAAGTCATTTTCATTTCAGCAAACAGGGTTGCGTCACCTTATCACATTGATGTGGTGTTCTTTTTCATACAGTAAAGCTTTTCACAGGCAGTGGAACCTTGACTGATGTCATTCTGGAAGATAATTCACTTCTCAGATTGGAAAGCATTCAAACTATGACGGGGCAGAGCTGCCTCCTCAAAGGAGAGTTGAACTTCATGATGTGGATGGAGAAAAAATCACTGATATGATGACATGACCAAAAATGACAAGAAACAGCTGTCAACATCCAGTAATAAGCAGACACATGGTGCACAAGGTAGGAATCTGGGAAAAATTAAATTCACCAAATATAAAATGGAATGTATAACGTTTGATAACTTGGGCTTTAGTGAGCTGAAAGGGTCATTTTGCAGAAGACAATCATATTGTTTACAATGTTGGGAATTGTATATTGAAGAGGAATGGTATTGTATTCATCTTGATAGAGGACATTTCACAATCTATGGTGAAGTGCAAGGTTGTCAAAGACAGGAAAATATACATCGGTCTACAAGTAAGACCAGATAATACAATTATGATGAAAATGTATACTTTAGTGACTGAAGCTAAAGATGGAAGATTTTTGCCCAGGTCTGCAAGCTGCCCTGAAGACGTTTGTGGAAAAGAAGCCTCCGGGTGTTGACAGAGCACCAGATGAACTGCTGCAATGCGTGGGTGCAGCGCTGGAGGGGTTCGCTCGGTGTGCCCTGGAATTTGGAAGACAGCTGGCTTACCAACTGAGTGGAAGTTATACATACATGTGCCCAAAGAAAGGCAATCTAACAAGATAAGAAAAAATAAAGCAGTGCCATTCATCTTATACTCAAGTAAAATGTTGCTGAAGATAATTAAAACGCGGTTTGAGCAGTACATCCACGGGAACTGTCAGAAACTCAAGCTGTATTAAGAAGAGAATATAGACGAGGGGTTTTGTTGCTGATACCATTGGTGGAAAGCAGAATATACCAGAAAGATGCTTACTTGGGTTTTATTGCTTTTCAAAGTCATCACCCCTCGTGGATCATAACAAAAGATGCATGACATTATGAAAAATGGAATTCCAGAACTTTTTATTGTGCTGCTCCAGAACGTGTGCCTAGACAAAGCGGCAGTTGTTCAGACAGAATACTGGGGTTCTACGTGGTGCAACGCCAGGCAATGCCGGGTCAGGGTGACAGCCTTCTGCTTATCCTTAACGTTTCCAACAAAACATTCAAGCTATACTTTCAGGATGAGCACATTTATGTTTCCATTAGACCGGGCTTTAAAAGGCTTTCGTTTTAGATTATGTATGCCAGTGGGACCTTCAATTTGTTGTGGCAGAAAGCATTCTGAGTGTCCTGTTTCTCTGATTATTGATATCTGCCAGCGAGCATTTTGTTACACTATGATCTCCTAGCACATTTCATTCTCAAAGAGATGTTTCGCAGACTGATTCTTTATTCTGAGGGATGCCTCACAAACTTCTCTGGGCTTAAAAATACTGAACATGATATTTTTAATAATAAAAATGTAACAACATGATCAGAACTGGGACATGCTTATGAAATTCATATTGAATAACTCCATTTCATTTCACAAATGAAAGTATATTGTGGGAAATAACCTGGCATTCATAATCAATGCATTTAAGATATGTATTAATGACAGAAACAAACATGTGGATGTAGAACTAGCTTAGTTCTACAAACAGTCTTCCTCATTGCTTTTTGTCCAACAATTCTTTCTTTCTTTTTGAAAGTTCCGTCGTAAATGCAGTGATTTTATTAATTAAATGAAATCAATTAAGTCAAGTGGAATTCTTTTCTCTTTTTCCCCTGTTAAGTAAAGAATGGCTAAGCTGCGTTTTTATATGAATGTTACATTATTGGCCTAAGCCATCGTCATGGCTTTTTAAAATGCAAAGAGTTATTAGAAGAAATTGAATTTTAAAACATGTGGTTAAATAAATTTAATTCTTATTATAACTGTATATAGACCCATGTAAAAGTACCTTGTAAAATTTACTATATAAAAATTATTTACAATTGATATGTATTTCTAAAAATGTATTTGTAGTGCCTTACACAAAAGTAGCTGTAGGTCATTGAAGGTAGGTGAGACATCTTACACAGAAGTAGCAAGATGATTATAAATGTAGATAAGCTAGAAGAGAAAAATATTTAAGATTTTTGAATAAAAATATTATAATAGAAATATAGGACAAGACATTTTTAAGTATATTTAAATATAGTTCTGGGCTTCCTGATTGCCCAGCCCAAATAAAAGTGTATTTCTATTATATGGCAAAAGAAAACATACCGAATGATGTAGTAAATACAGTTACATAAATATTTGCATTTATATAAATATTTCATTTGCTATGGAAAAGTAAATTCTCAAGACACATGTTATAGATGGGCTCGTGCAAATATGTAGACAGAAATTACCTATGTTTTTGATGAAGTGGGGAAAATATTTTCCCTCCCATGGCTATCAATTCTCCACATTCATCTAGCAAACTTCTTCCATAATAGTGTTCGCGAGGGGTGTGCAGTGTCTCTTCACATGTGTGGCTCTCTGTCTGAAATGCTCTTCTTCCCTGGTTCCACTACATCTTGTTTACTTCTGTGCCAAAAGCTGGTTGTCATTGAGCTGACTCAGACTCAGGACAACCCATGTATGTCAGAGTAAAACTGATCCATATGGTTTTATTTTATTGAATTGGAGGCTCTCACAGCTCTTATACCAATCACACATATATATGTATCCATTGTGTCAAGCCCATCTGTACATATGGTTCTTTCTACTTGAACCCTTCGTAGCAGCTCATTTTTCTCTTCCATCCCCACCCTCCCTCCCCTATGAACCCGTGATAATTTATATTTTTTTTTCATGTCTTACACCAACTGCTGTCTCCCATCATCCACTTTTTTGTTGTCCATCCTCCTGGGAGAGGGCCAAACGTCAATCATTGTGATCGGTTCCCCCTTGTTCCCCCTCCACCCCCACCTATCCTTACCTTCCTACTATCACTGCTCCCCTTATTGGCCCTGTGGGGTTTATCTGTCCTGGATTCCCTGTGTTGGGAGCTCTTATCTGTACCTGTGTACATGTTCTGGTCTAACCACATTTGTAAGGTAGAATTGGTGTGATCCATATGGTTTTTAAAGGCTTCTTTTTCAGAAGCAAATCACCAGTGCTTTCTTCTTAAGTGTGCACTTTAACTTTCATCTCTTTGATCAAATGTTTTAGCTGTTTCCATTACCCAGGGATGCCTTTTAGGAAATTTCTACCCATTCTTAGTTCTTAATGCTTCCTCCCTGCCCCCACTATCATGATCCCACTTCTACCTTACAAATCCGGGTAGACCAGAGGATGTACACTGGTACAGATAGGAACTGGAAACACAGGGAATCCAGGACAGATGACCCCTTCAGGACCAGTGGTGAGAGAGGTGATACAGGGAGGATTGAGGGAAGCTGGGGTGGAAAGGGGGAACCGATTATAAGGATCTATATATAACTTCCTCTCTGGGGGATGGACAACAGAAAAGTGGGTGAAGGGAGACATCAGACAGTGTAAGATATGACAAAATAATGATAATTTATAAATTATCAAGGGTTCATGAGGGAGGGGGGAGGAGGGAAGGAGGGGAAATGAGGAGCTGATACCAAGGGTTCAAGTAGAAAGCAAATGTTTTGAGAATGATGATGGCAACAAATGTATAAATGTGCTTGACACAATGGATGTATGTATGGATTGTGATAAGCGTTGTACGAGCCCCCAATAAAATGATTTAGAAAACATCTCCTCGTACACTTTTTCTCTTAAAGGAAGTTTTCCATTAGTATCCCTTTCATAAGGCACTTTTCTATTTGTTCTTAGAGTTTGTTTACTTCGCTGCTGAACTATAAACATCCTAAATGCATGGAGCATCTTAGACGATATTTCATTCACATACCTAACACGTCCTTTGACAGCTAATAGAAGATCTCTAAATCTTGGACAGAAATGGGATGGCTTGATGAATGAATGAGTGAGTGAGTTAGGGTTGCCGTGGAGAGTCTTGTCCTCAGAGGGCTGGGGATGAGACAATGCAGTGAGAAGTCAAAAGGAGCATAAAGGTCATGGGTTAGCGGGGTCCGGAAGTATCCTCAGCCAGAGCTCAGCAATTGTTTGCTTCCTTAGGCAGCTTCCCCATCCCTAAACGTCCGTGTAGTTCATTCTTGTGAATGGAATATGGTGAAAGATAGCAGAAGATTTGTCTAATTACCTTTACAAGTATCAAGCTATGTGTGCACTCAAGGACTGCAGCAAAGAACAGGAGAACATTTTTATGCAACCCTATAAAATCTTTGTGCATTCGTTCTGTCTTGATCATAGTTGACTCTGAGAAAGGCGATTTATATTTAGCAAGAACTGCTATTAATTAGTATTCAAATGCATAGCCTTTCTTTCTCTTCATTCGGATGTTCCAAAGTTGCAAGGAAAAAACTGCCTGTCATTTAATTATATTAAATAAGATATGTGAATAACACAATTCTGACGTCAATGACTATATTAGCAAATTGTGCCAATTAGAAATACACATGTATCATGCATTTTCCTTTGGAATCAGTGACTTAAATCATATAGTGGCATAATAACATTCAGCGAGCATGCTATGACTGTCACATTTTCCACCCATTCATGTTTAGCTTTTTAAAGAAAACATACAGTATGTTTTAGGCCTACACATAAAATGCTTCCCATAATATCAGAGATAATTATATGCATAAAGAGTAATTTGAAAACATATTCATTAGATAATTATAAATAGTTATTTCTCAATGTGGGATGCTAACCAAGAAGTAAAGACATATTATACATTGGGAAGTCATCCATTTTTAATAGGAGCTAGTACCCCATGAAATAAAAACAAAAAAGATTTATCAGTTTTATCCTGTACAAATGAGCAACATAAAGTAAAAGAATAATCAGAAATTAACAAAATCAAACTCCAAATACCCAACTAAAAATAATTCCTATGAGAACTGAATGGACTTGCTGGCCCTTGACCACACAAGAGCCAGACTTATAGCCAGTGCTGTCAGAATAACTCTTCATGTTCATTAAAGTCTTCAAGAAATGGAAAAAGTAATCATCAACTTCATATTAGGGAAAAAACACAGGATAAACTGAACACTATTAAAAAACAAGAACACGATCACTCCAAGATTTCAAAACCTACTAAGTAGCCAGTTTCTCCTCTGAAACCCGCAGTGGTAAGTTCTATCCTGTCTTTTGAGTTACTCTCAGCCAGCATTGCCTCAATGACAGTGGGTTTGTTTTCTCTGATGTTGTTGTTGTCATTAGGTGCCATCAAATCAGTTCTGACCCATAGCGACCTTATGCACAGCACAACAGAATGAAGCACTTCTCTGTACAAAGTCTCTTAACAATTATTCCTGTAGTCACTGTGATAATTCACCTCCCTTAGGGCCTTCCTCATTTTTTTTTTTTTGCTGCCACTCTACCAAACATGCTGTCCCTCTCCAGAGACTGGTCTTTCTGACCATGTGTCCAAAGTATGTGAGACAAAGTCTTGCCATCCTTGCGTATAAGAGCTCTCTGCAGTTTAAGATATGCTTCTTCCCATACAGATTGGTTTGTCCTTTAGCAGTCCGCGGCACGTTCAACATCCTTCACCAGCACCACACTTCTAATGCCTCCATTCTTCGATGGTCTTCGTTATTCAATGCCCAGCTTTCACACGCATATACGTAGGGCAAATGGAAATACCATGGCCTGGATCTGGCACAGATTACTCCTTAAAGTGTCTTGTGCAGCAGACTTACCCAGGACAATGCTTCTTTTGCTCTGTCGACTGCTGCCCTCCTGAGCATTGAATGTGGATCCACGCAAGCAAAATTTCTTCACAACGATAACCTTTTCTCTATCTACCTAGCAGTTAGGATTTTCATCAACATTGAGTTGTAACCCTTAATGAAAACTGCAATCCTTGATGTTCATCAGCAAGTGCTTTAAGTCCTCCTTAAATTTGGCAAGTTAGATTATATGATCTGCATATGACAGGTTCCTAATGTCTCTTCCTCCAATACTGATGGCATATTCATCTTCATTCAAATAATTCTCTGCTTATTTTATCCACATACAAATTGAATAAGTATGGTGAGAGGATACCTTGCCTGATTTAAACCATGCAGTATGCCTTTTTCCTGTGTGTACAACTGCATATTGATACAAATACAGGTTCTGCGAGAGCATACACTGTGGTGTTGTGGGGTTCTCCTTCTTCTCAGGGTTATCCATAATTTGTTATGATCCACACAGTCTTAGGCCTTAGCATAGTCAAGGAAACACAAGTAAATATCCTTCTGGTATTCCATGTTTTTAACAAAGATTCATGTGACATCAGCAATGGTTTCCCTTATTCCACATCCTCTTCTGAATCCAGCCTGAACACTTGACTGCTCTCTGTCAATGTACTGCTGCAACCATTGTTGGATGTTCTTCAGCAAAATTTTATTCACTTGTGATATTAATTATTTGTTCTCTAATTTAAGCATTCTGTTGGGTCACCTTTTTTTTGTAATGGTATAAATAGCAATCTGTTCCAGTTGGCCATGCAGTTATCTTCCACATTTTTTGGCATAGACAAATACGTATTCCCAGTCTTTCATCAGCTTGTGGAGACATTTCAGTTGCTAGTTGATTCAGTTGATCCAGGACTTGTCTAATGATCTCAGTGCTGCTTGAACTTCTTCCTTCAATACCATTTGTTCTTGCTCATCTGCTACCTGTGAAATGGTTGAATGTTGGCTCCTTCTTTTTGGTACAATGACTGTGTACTTTTTCCATCTTGCTTAGATATTTCCTTTACCATGCAATATTTTGCCCATAGAATCTTTTAATATTGCAACTGGAGGCTTGAATTTTTTCTGGACTTCTTTCAGTTTATGATATGCTAACTGTGTTCTTTCTTTTTGGTTTTCTCACTCCAAGTCTCTGGCTGTTTTATTATAATAGTTGACTTTTTCTTCTTGAGCTATCCTTTTATAATTTCTGTTCAGCTCTTCATTTCTCCAATATACGTGAACTAATCTATTATTAACAGCAAGTTTCTGAGTCTCTTCTGATATCCAATTTGGTCTTTCATTTATTTCCTGTTTTTCTAATGACCTTCTGATTTCTTCATGTATGATGTTCTTGATCTCCCACAGTTTGTCAGGTCTCCTGTGATAAGTATTCAGTACAAAAAAAGTCTGCCCTTGAGATTAGTTTTTAAATTCTGACAGGCTATATTCAAGATACACTTTTGTCTCTTGTGGACTTATTTTTTTTTTAGCTTCAGGGTGACCTTCTATATGAACAATTTCTCTGGCTCCTTTTAGCTACTTATCTTGAGTTTCTCCATCATATATTCCCACAGATGTATTTGAATTTGATGTATTTCATCAGGAGAAGTCCATGTATATAGACTTTTGTGTTATTGTAAACAGATATTTGCTATGAGCAAGGAGTTGATCTTATAAAGTTCTATTGTGAGATATTTGGCTTTTTCTATCACCAAGACTATTTTTTCCAATCACTGGCCATTCCTCTTTGTTTCCAACTTCTGCATTCCAATAGCCAATAGTTATCAATGAATCTTGATAGCATGTTTGATCAGTTTCAGACTGGAGATGTTGGTTGAATTTTTCAATTTCTTCAACTCTAACTTTTTTCAGAAGAATTGTGAAATGATATTAAGAAAATCATATATGAATAAAGCAAAAGGCTTTTAAAATGACAAGGGAAAAATAAAGACCACAGTAGATAGGAGACACTGTGATACTTTTTCTTGACTGACAAGTATCTAAAGCAAATGGAAGAAATGATGATGTAAAAGAGATGAAGAGATTTCAAGAGACAGCTCAAGATGGCAAAATAAAGTATTATAATGAAACATGCTAAGACTTGATGATGGGAAACCAAAAGGAAGAACTATCGAGCTGAAATAATTGAAAAGAAAATTCAAGCTGAAAGAACTGAAGAAAAAAAATTCAAGAATAGAGCTATAATAATTCTATGTGAAACTATTGAATGACGCGGGAAGCATTAAAAAAGGAAGAAGTATATAGTCAAAAAGGAAGAAGTATACAAATTTGGACAACATTCAACCATTTTAAGAGGCAGCATATGGTCAAGAATCGACGGTATTAAAGGAAGAAATCTATACTGCACTGAAGGCACTAGGGAAAAACAAGACTCCAGGAATTGATGAGAGAACAGTGGAAATATTTCAGCAAAATTATGCAGCCATGAAAACACTTATTAGTCGATGTCAAGAAATGTGGAAGATAACTACCTGGCCAACCAACTGTCAGAGATTCACTTTTGTGTCCAAAAATGAAAGTTGCCCTACCAGACTGTAGATAGCATTGAACAATATCCCTCATATCCCATAGAAGCAAAATTGTGCTGAAGATAATACAAAGGCAGTTGCAGCAGAAACTGGCAGGGAGCTGTCAGAAATCCAATCTGGATTCAGAAAAGGACTTGAAACAGGATGGAAGGACATACCTAGTTGACATCAGATGGATCTTGGCTGAAAGTAGGGAATACCAGAGGGATGTTTCCTTGTGTTCCATTGGTTACGCCAAGGCATTTGACTGTGTGTATTGTAACAAACTATGGGTTGCATCATGAAGAATATAAATTTTATATTCTTATCACATGAAGGGCGATGTTATTCCATCATATCATCTCCAAGTTTTCAAAGTTCAACTTCAGTTTCAACCTAAAGCAAAATTCCTCTTCATTGTGGCCCTAGAATATAAGTTGTCTTCTTTCTTTTTCCAACAGTTTTTGGTACATAAATTACATACCATACAACTCAATCATTCAATCATTCAATCGTATCAAGGAGAATTGTACAATTGTACATTACCAAGTAACTTTTCGTGTATTTTGTACATTACCATTGTACATTTGTGTATTTTGTACATTACCAATGTACATTTAGTGGTAATTGTACATTACCAAGGTAATTATTGTACATTGTACATTTGTGTATTTAGTGTATTTTGTACATTACCAATGTACATTTAGTGGTAATTTTACATTACCAAGTCACTTTTAGTGTATCCCCCCAACTCCCCATGGTTAAAATGCCTTTAAAATGAGTTGTACAATCACAGTACATTTCTAGTACTCCTTCTCTCCCGCTTTTATAATTTATTCCCGAAATCCCCTTTCCATCTATTTTACCCACTCCTGACCCCTGTCTTCCCTATATCCCCTTATATCAGTTATTATCATTATGCATCCACTCCTATGCTTCGGAGCTGGGGAAACCATAAGTTGTCTTATTTCAATGTACAGTGGTACAACATGCACGCAGCAGACGTTTTCATTATAAATGAGAGTCCTTAGAAGGAAAGACAGGATAGTGGGCACCAAGCACATTGAAACTCTAGTAGGAAAATGTATGCTTGTGCCGTTGCGCTGAGACCATCCAAGCTAGGACTCTATCCTCCAGACACTGCTCAGGCTCTCTGGACTTCTGGTCGAGCCCTCCCAATCCGGGGCTTCAGCTCTACCTTTCAGACTCACTGGAATGACAATTCTGCTCACAGGGCTGACATCTTGGAAAGGTCTGATTCACCTAGGCCATCTGAGTGTTGACCCAATGTTCTCAGCCTTAAACAAGCCCCATATGCCCTTCCCTTGTGTATGACCGCTGTGACACTCAGCTTTGGTAGGCAGCTCTATCTTACTAGTAGCTTCACACTTCAGCACTAAGTCAGTCAAGATGTGATTCCTTGAAACCTGGGATATGGTGCTCCACCTTTATAGACCCTAGAAGCCATGGTGGACCTACTTTTAGAGACCAAGACCACACCTCTTCTTGTCTATTCAGTTTCTGCTTCCTGGTTCCTTGGTCTGTCAGGGACGCCAACCAGGCCTCTGCTCTGCTTAGGCAAGTGTTTCAAAGCTGTTTCTATATCAATATCTATTGATATATAGCTTGAGGCATCTCATTTGCCAATAAGCCTTGATCTGAAGGTGTTCCATTCGATAGCTGTTTGGGGAGGTTCTCGTGAAGTTTTGAGCGAGTCACCTGGTTCGGCCATCATCGCTTCTCTGCCATTGCTTCTTGTGGTCTGGAATCTTTCTGTGTCACATACAGTTCTTTTCACTTCCTTCTGAGACCTGATCACAGCTACCCTTCAGGCTCACAATTCCACCACCAGTGGACAATCTAGGGTTTTAGTAACCCGGCAGTTTTCCACCTTTCCACCTCTGTTCATCACCCAATTCCTCACCCGTTTTCACATCGGAAGTCTCTGTTGGAGCAGCACCTCACTCTCTGGTACCAAATTCTGTCTTAATTAGCCAGTGTTACTGCAACAAAAAGTGCCACAAATAAATGGTTATAGTGAACAGACATTTCTTTTCTCACAGTTTAGGGGGCTAGATCTCCGAAATGATGGCATCACTTCTGAAGAAAACATTTCTTTCCCTGCTGTCTCCCAGTTCAGAATACTATCCTGTTTCCTTTCAACACCTGTAAGCCTGGCAGTCCATGGGGATCTCTGTGTGCTTTGGCAGACCCCTTCCTCTGAAGTTAGGAGGTTTCCACAGCAGAGATTTGGGTCCAAAGGAGGTGCTCTGTTTCTAGTTTTTCTGTCTTGATAGTACTAGGGCTCCCCTCCTTGACTGAGTTTTTGGTAGTAGGAAGGCTTCCTTCCTTGGCTAGTTTCTAATGATTAATATTTTGAAAGTAAATTGTTTACTTTATCACCCAAAATAACTTTGGGTAGACTTGAGCTCTCCAACTTCTCACTTATGTTAACTATTTATACCATCCAGAGACTTCTAGGATCACACAGACTTAATAGTATGTCTTGGCCCTTCTTTTTCAATATATTGAAGTTGGATGATTATTTTATGTTCCAATGACACGTAGCTAAAGATGGATTTATAATACTCAACATTTTGTATTTGTTTTTCATTTACTAATTATAAAATGAAGGTAAGACTTTGAACTCCTTCTTTCCCATGATCTTTAAAAAACTTTTCTTCTTCTTTTTTACTTGCTTTAGAAAATAGAAATTCAATACCTTATTTGCCTGCACATAAGGTAAAACATGCTTTGCAACAGCATTTTTCTATGCAAGCAGAAGTTATAAGAAGTTTTGCATTTATCTTATGTGAAGAGACATTTTCTCTACTCATAATTCTTTTCATTTGTACCCTGTTAGAAGCTTTGAGTGTTTTATGTCTGATTAGAACTTAAAGACAAGGAGAACCAGAGACACAAATCCATAGCACACTTACTGTTATATTTCACTCAAAAGAGGGCTTCTTTTCTTATCATCAACCAATAGTTCCGTCTACAGTCAGGCTAAGACCCAATTAGTTATTAATTGATGTGCATTAAAATTCATTAACTTTGCATGTGAGGCCTGGAGTATGATTAACTGTCTTTGTTGGGTTTTGTTCTGAATTCTCTGGGTACAGATCCCATTGCTAATAAGAAGAAAGAAAACAGTTTTGTGCTTGTAGTAAGAAACCATCAGAGAACAGGATGGCAGGTTTCAAAATTGCTGACCATGACCTAGCTGTTTCCCAGGTCTGTCACTGTGCTCCAAGCTTATTTTATTTTTATATTTTACCCTTAATAAAATCTATGTTCAACCAAACCAAAATTTATATACAAGAAACACACCCTAAATACACAATTGAAAGTTGTTTTAAAAGTATATTACCTTTAAACTAAATGTATGCAAATCTCTGTGTATTTTTAAAGACATTTTACAAATGAGTGGAAGACAGAGTAACTTTTTACCTCAGACTCAATCTGAGTAAAAATAATTCTAAGACCATGTACATGAATAGACGCATCTCTTCCAAGCATGGTATTTGAGCACATGTACAGTGACACTTATTTTGGAGCTACCAACACGTAAAACCTTCATGTAATCATTATTCTCCATGATTTCGGGTCCCCTCGGAGATATTATGTTAGTACCTGAGCAGTGGGTTTCATTCTTGGCTATGTACAGTAGGAAGAAGCAATATAATCCATCACATAAACAAAACAAAGGGAAATAACTTCACAAGCCTATCGATACAGAAAAGGCATCTGACAAAATCCAAGGCCAATTCTAGGTCAAAGCACACAACAAAATAGAACGAGAATTCCTTAGCATAACTAAATCAATGACCAACCTACTCTCAATGAATAGAAACAAGACATTCCTCTCACAAACAGGAGCCAGACAAGGTTTCTTTTTACCGCCGTTCCTATTCAATATTGTGTTCTAAGCCTTAGAACTATCCGACAACAAAGGGCAATTCAAGGCACTACAATTAGCAGAGACAAAGTAACGCTCTATTTACAGATGATATGATCCTACACATTAAAAGTTCCAAAGAATTAGCGAGAAAATTGTTGGAACTAATTGCAAGATTCAGGAAAGTGGCATGGTGCAAGCTCAACATACACCTATCAATTATATTCCTTTATATTAATAAAGAGATTTCTAAAAATAGATTGGGAAAAAAATCATTTACAATGAGTAGCCAAAAGTTAAAATACTAAGGAGTAAATTTCACTAAAGAAACAAAGCTCCTGTGCACAAATATCTACAAAATACTACTATAATAAATCACAGAAGATCTGCACAAATGGAAGAATATATCACAGTCTTGGAGAGGAAGGCTTAATATTGTGAAAATGTCATTATTACTCAAAGCGACCTAGAGATATAATGCAATTCCAATCCAGATTCCAGCATACTTTAGAGCAATGGAAAGACCATTCACAACTTTACCTGGAAAAGGCTCCAGGTAAACAGAAGGCTCCAGAAGAACTTCTCAAGAAGAACAAACGAGGAGGCCTCTTGCTTCCCCATCTCAGAGCCTACGACACAGCCACGCTGTCAGAACTGCTGGGTGCTGGCAAAACAATAGCACATAGACCAACGGAGCAGCCTCGACGGGGGAGAGATCGTTTCTTTAACAAATGGTCTTGGAAAAATGGAATATCCACTTGCGGCAGAATGAAACAGGACCTGTATCTCGTACCACATACAAAAATGAACGTGTGATGATCAAAGACCTACATTTAAAACTGAGAACTGTAAAGATCACTAATGAAAAAATAGAGAGAACTTGAGTGCCCTGATGCATGGCAAATAGTAGAAGACAAATAAGACACCCGTGGCTTTCTGGACATTAGGCATTAATGTACATTAAAAGATTTCACTAAACAAGTAAAATGAGAACCAAAATACTAGGAACATATTATTGGCAGTGACCTATTAGATGTGCTAGTTAAAACTTTATATCACCTTGGCTGGTCCTGGATTCTCAGTTGTTTGCCAGTTAATACCTGATTATCCTCTGTGATAAAATACAATATAATGACAGCCAATCAGATTTTAAGTTTCACTAATTGGGTAAAATTAGAGTGAAGTGTATCACCCTTATTTAGGTCACAGCCCTGAAGCAATTGCCTTGTGGGTACAACCTTCTTCCAACATTAGTGGATGCTGTGGAAAGCTTGCTTGATTTTTCTGGGTCCAGATACTGCATCTGGCTCATCAGCCTTCAGTTCTTTGCATTTTAGCCAACAGCCTGCCGTATTGCATGCTTATCCTATGAGTCTTCAGTCATTTGACCTTATTACCTTAGATTCATTCACCTGTGCAGCCACCAGTCTGCCATCTTCCTGTTGAGCTTGGGTTCATCAGTCCCTGCAGCTACATGAGTCAGGAGACGCCTCTAGCCTAACATCTGCCTTGGAACCTGGCTGAACTTAGACTTGCCCATTTCTATAACTGTGTGAGCCGCTTTCTTGATATATAAATATACTTTTCTATATGGACACATATAAACTTCACTGGTTTTGTTTCTCTAGAGAGCCCAGCCTAAGACATCAGAAAAGGGACACAACTGTAATATATTTGGAAAACATGAATATGTTGACAAGAAAAAAACCAAATAGTCCAATTAAAATAGGGGCAGAGTATATGAACAGAAACTTCACCAAAGGAAACATTATGGTAGCTGACAGATATATAAAAAAATGCTCACGGTCATTAGTCATTTAGTAGATATGAATGAAAACATCAATGAGATATCACCTCACCCTAGCATTCAAAATAAAAACAATCAGCCAGAACCTCATAGACTGCTAGTGGAACTGTAAAGCAACACAAGCTCATGGAAAGCACCATGGCGCTTCCTCAAAAATTTAGGACCAGAAATACCTTACAACCCAGTAAGCCTTCTACTTGGTTCATGTCCTAGAGAAATGAGGACAACATGAAAAGATATGTGCACATCCATATTCATGGCAGTACTATGCACAATAGCAGAAGATGGAAGCAATCTGAGTGACTAGTAGCGAAAGAATGGATAAACTTTGGTACGTACACATAATGGATGATTATGCAATGTTGAAGAATAAAAATTAATCTGTAAAACATTTTATATCATGGTTGAACCAGGTAAGCATTATGCTGAGTGAAATTAGTCAATTACATAAGGACAAATATCATATGAAGCCACTACTAAAAGAGTCAAGAAATTACTTTCATATTAAAATAAACATTATTTGATGGTGACCAGAGATGGAAGGGGATAAGGGGGAGGGGACATCACAAGTTAGTGTGTACATAAGTGTTAACTTGGGTGAAGAGGAAGGCAATATACAATATGGTGGAGGATGGCAATCAAATGATGGAGTCTGGGCAAGACACTGGAAGGTTTGGAAGAGTGTAAGGCAACAGACGCAAACTATGTTATATACACAATCCTTCAGGACACACAATGAAACAATCCTTCAAGTGGTTGTCTATGAGTAGATACTTCAGTACTCAAGGGCGCCCTACTTCACAAGCCCCCCTTCTGTCCCCAAACACTCATCTTTGTTTGATCTGTAGCCCGGGAAGTCCACCACTCATTTCATGCCCTGGCTCACGGTCCTGCTGCTGCTCTTCTGATGTCACAGAAGCATCTGGATCCAAGGGGTTCACTTAGCAGGGATCTGGTAGTCCAGCATTGGGCCTCTCCTGCCTCCTGCTGATAGTGAGATCCCCATTCCTGCTTCTCCGAGGGCTCATTTTATACATAGCAGGATGGCAATCACGAGGTTTTCTGTTAGCAATCACTCACAGGTGAATTGTTATCCGTGCCTTTGCCTGTACTCTTTGCACACAGACACGCAGGAAAAGGTCATTTGGGGAGAATGAGAGACGTTGGCTAGAACAGCCACATTCAATAGTTCACTGCTCCCGCACCCCCTAAGTCTGTGTCACTTAGGCACCCCAGGCCTGAAACTGAACTCATCCCCAAGTTAGAATAATCAATCATTTTAGATCAAAAGGACAACATTTAACCAACTATAAAGTTCAGGGAGTTAAAGTAGAAGGAATAAAACCGGAAACAGAGAAGAAGGGGGAAAGTGACAGTATATTGAAAAGATTGCAACAGATCAATCGAAACAAAATGTGTATGAATTGGTGAATATAAACTATGGTCTGCTCTGTAAAATTCATCTAATTTGCAATTAAAAGTAAAAAAAAAAAGATAAAACCTCCCCAAACAAAATATTTCAGCATTACATTTGCTAATAAAAGTAAGGAAAGAGCTATTGGAATATTAAATCACAATTTCAATTCTTATACATTAATGAAAGGCTGTAAAATTGATATTTATTTTAAATACAAGTTGCTTTCCCCTAAAGAATCTCAAAAGTAATAGAATTCTGTTTAATTACTTATTTATTTAAAGCATTGAGACATTATGCATTAGTGTGCCTGGATTATTTTGGTATTTTTGCTGTTCCTCTTCCCTTCAACCTCTCAATGTCCAATTGGTCCTGGTTATATTTCATATATATCTCTATATAGATATAGATAAAATCGCTTCTTTATCTAAAGCTCCTTCTTATACATATATATGAGTGTCACTGGATTTGTTTCTCTAGTCAACCCAACCTCACACAAGTGCCAAGATGTGCCAGATATTTTCCATAGCCTAGTATCCAT
>NW_022111369.1:40055141-40058282 GCF_000313985.2 Echinops telfairi
CATTTTCTTCACTTTGTACCCATTATTATTAGCCTTCCAAACCTCTGCAAATTCCCTTGACATAACCTAAGAAACTATAAATCCAGCCATGGATTTATCTTTCCTAGATTTCATATAAAGAAAATCATACAGAACCCCCCACCCTGCACCCCCAACAGCACTAAGAAATAAAATAGAAGAAACTCAATGGAAAAGAAAGTAGAAAATAATTTTTTAAAAAACCACATTTAAAATGGGTTAAAAGGGAGAACAAATGATAAGGTACTAAATTTTAACCTAACTACAGATGCATTAATTCACTTTCCAGTGCACTCTGTCTGGTTAATAGTCACATGGCATTCCCCAGAGGCTTTATTCACATGGGGGCTCTGCAAATGGATTTGGGGCTTTCATAGTCATCCATAACCTCCTGCAACCCGGAGGCTCAGAATTTAAGCTCCAATTTTAGCTCTCTTCTGATCCTGGATTTTATTATTTACCATCTTTAAGGGTGTAGAAAGTCTCACCTGCAGTGTGTGGGTTCAAAGTCCTGACATTGCGTTAGCTGCCTGTGGTAGTTACATGCTCTCATTTCACTCTGAGGGCATTAAGAGTGAAGGGGTGCTTTCAGTTCGTCCGTCAAGTCACAGCATGATTGGACGGCAACCAGGATAAATGACTCTCTGGAGGACTGCCTCCCTCTCCTCTAGCTTTCTCCTTCCTGTTGACAAGCCACATGCAGCCACGCTGAGCCCTGTGAGAGCCCCGGAGATGCTTCCAGCACTACTGGAGCCACAAGCTTTTGCACCCACTGGCCTGTGATCTTCCTGCATTTCACATCTCTGCATGTGGTGTGTGAGTCTGAAGAGGAATTTATAGATTGGTCTCATACATATGGGCTAATATCAGACTTATGGACTTGGGATGGTACTTTTAAAAATATATAATTACTCTTTGATGTAAAGCTCTTTCTTAAACATATATGCGTGTATCTGGATTTGTTTGTCTAACACACTGCCCAAGCACATACCCCACTACACCACCCGGACTCCTCTGGAACACATCTCACTGTTACAGATCAGGTTGATACTGACTCAGCAGCCTTGTAGGACCGGGTAGAACTGCCCCTGCGTGTTTCCAAGACTGGAACTCTAAGAAAGTAGAAATCCCTGTCTTTCTCTTGCAGAGCAGCTGGCGATTTCAAACAGCACACCTGTGTTAACAGGCCAGCACTACACAACCAGGGATCCGGAGCCTGTCTAGACGGAAACAGAGAGAGGAGTTTGAGGGCAACTTTTGGGATGGAGGAGCAGGTATAAAATTCCATGCATAAAAAGGGAATTGCCAAAGGTTTAGACCAGATGCAGATGAGGACTTGGAACAAAGGCTGTCATTGTTGATGTCAGATGGATCTTGGCTCAAAGCAGAGAATACCAAAAATGTGTTTACTGAGTTTTGTTAACTATGCAAGGCATTCTGCTGTGTGGACCATAATAAACTCTGGATAACCTTCAGAAGAATGGGAATACTAGAGCACGTCATCTGCTCATGCAGAATTTGTCCATGGATCAACAGGCAGATGTGAGAACAGAACAAGGGAATAGCAAGCACATGGTTTAAAATCGGGCAAGGGGTGTGGCAGGGTTGTACCCTGTAACTCTATTTGTTCAATCTATCTACTAAGCAAATGATCAGAGAAATTCTTGGAGGATGCTTATGAACAACCTATGATATGCAGATGACACAACTTGCTTGCAGAAAATGAGGACTTGAAGTACTTGCTGATGAAGATATGAGATTGCAGCATGCAGTATGGATGCTGACTCATGGTAAAGAAGACCAAAATCTTTACAACTGGATAAATGAAGAACAGTTGGACGTTGTCAAGGATTTCACCTTGCTTGGATCTGTACTCAATGCTCATGGAAGCAGCGGGCAAGAGATCAAAAGATGCATTGCATTAGGCAAATCTGCTCCACAAGACCCCTTTAGATAATTGAAAAGCAAGGATGTTGCTGTGAGGACCAAGGTACACCTGACCCAACCTCTAGTATTTTCAATAACCCCATATGCATCTGAAAGTTGGACATTGAATAAGGAGCCCAAAGGAGAACTGATACATTAGAATGGGGGTGCTTGAGAAGAATAATGAAAGTGCCGTGGATTGCTGAAAGGATAGACCAACCTGTATTGGCAGAAGTACCACCAGAGTGCTCTTTGGAGGCAAGGATAGCAAGCCTTCCTCTATACGTTGGATGAGAGACCAGTCCATGGAGAAGAGCATCATGTTTGGGAAGATGGAGGGGCAGTGTTAAAGAGCAAAGCCCTCAACGAGGTGATTGACAAAGCCCTCAACGAGGTGACTGCAGCAGTGGGCTCAGGCATAAGAACAATTGTGAGGACGGCCCAGGACCTCGTAGTGTTTCAGTCTGTTGTGCGCAGGGTTGCTATGGATCAGAACCAACTTGATGGCATCGAACAAAATAACAACAAAAGAGGTAACCGAGCACAGTCAAGAAGGAGCTATGTCAGAATTTGAGGGAAGCTAGAAACATAATATATGAAAAGCCAATGGAAAAGAGGGCTCACATATAAAGAATAAAAAGGACAATTATCAAATTCTGGAAAAGAATTATTAAGAATGAGAAATAAAAACAGATCATAGGCTCCAAAGTTGTCTATTTTAATTTTCAACTTAAGTAAATATAGGTCACACTCTGGTGGCTTAGTTTTTAGAAACAAACAAAATGAACCCCCACTAACTAGTAAACACAGATATGTACATGGGGGGGGGTGTTAAGTAATTAGAAATTTACATTAGGCTTAAGTTTCCTAGTATAGTATGAAAATTAGGAAGGTTTTGAAATATACTTGAGGTTTTCTTCAATTTTTAAGAGTTATCCCCCAAATTTTATTATATAAAATTTTCCAGCACTGAAGTCAAAATGGGCACATAAGCAAATGTGGAAGTAAGCTGATGGTGGCTGACTGTTAAAAGATATAGCATCTGGGGTCTTAAAGGCTTGAAGAGAAGCAACAAAACCCACATGGAAGAAGCAAACCAGCTTTTGTGATCACGAGGTGTCTATGGGATAAGGTATTAGGCATCAGAAGACCCAAAACAAACCAATATATTGATGCAAATGATGGGGGTCAGAGTGG
>NW_022111369.1:40058382-40059434 GCF_000313985.2 Echinops telfairi
CGATGATCACAGAGCGAGAGACAAGAAAGGCAAGGCTCACCAAGCCATCCATCTCTCCGCCCCTCAGTCAATCCCACCTGCGTTTATCAGCCAGCTGGCACAATAAACTATCTCAGACATGTTATCAGGATGGGCAAGTCCCTGGAGCAGGACATCATGTTCTGCAGAACAGAGGATTAATGGAAAAGAGGGAGGCCCTCGCTCAGGTGTATGGACACACTGGTTGCAAGAGTGGGCTCAAACCTGGTGAATACTATGAGTACAGGACAGCGGTAAACCGTGTTTTGTTTTTACATAGGATTTGAATTGGTGATATCTAACAACAACAATAACAAGGCAAATAAAAATAGATTGAGGGAGAGGAAATTCCCAGAGGAGTAAATTCCGTAGATAAAATAAATTTGAAAGGCCCTGAGGATTCAGAGGATGATGCTTAGTTAAGCAGGGCTAGAGAGTAGATCCTTTATCAAATCAAATCAACCTCACTGCCGTGGAGTTGGTGCTGATCCATCTGATCCTATATGACAAGGCAGAACTGCCTCAGTGAATTTCTTTTTTCTTTTATTGCTTGAAGAGTGAACTTCTAAGATAGTAAGTATTTACAAGAGTACAAATCCCTCTCACACAGAGCAGCTGGTGGATTTGAACTGCTGCCCTTGCAGTTAGCAGCGCAACATGTAGTCACTAGACCACCAAGGCTCCTTACATCCTTTATCGTAGAGAAAAACAGAAATAATTCTGGAAAAATAAGCTGAAACCACATAAGCCTTGTTAAGGAATTGAAACTTGATCCTATAAATCATGAGGATGACTTAAATGTCATTTCTGCGTGTAGTAAAAGAGATTATTAATGGACTGAGTTTGAACCACAACAAAACCAAATAAACAGAGAGACAAACTCACTGCTGTCAAGTCAATTTGACTCATGACTACCCAACAGCACTGCCCTTTGGGGTTTCTGAGCATGCAAATCTTTGTGGTTTTATTTTAACTCTTTTATTGACATATAATTCATGTACCCTGTAATTCAGTGATTTGAATATATTTAAAAC
>NW_022111369.1:40059534-40076284 GCF_000313985.2 Echinops telfairi
ATATATATGAGTGTCACTGGATTTGTTTCTCTAGTCAACCCAACCTCACACAAGTGCCAAGATGTGCCAGATATTTTCCATAGCCTAGTATCCATAATAACTGGACAATAAACTAGGAAGACTAAAGGACTGATGCCTTCAAATTATGAATATTAAATATATCATGCACTGCCAGAGGAATGAGAAATGTGCACAGCCAGAATGCTTCCTAAAGTCAAGAGTTGGGCGACTTGGCATCATGTACATAGGACATGTTATCAGGATGGGCAAGTCCCTGGAGCAGGACATCATGTTCTGCAGAACAGAGGGTCAATGGAAAGGAGAACTGATACATTAGAATGGGGGTGCTTGAGAAGAATAATGAAAGTGCCGTGGATTGCTGAAAGGATAGACCAACCTGTATTGGCAGAAGTACCACCAGAGTGCTCTTTGGAGGCAAGGATAGCAAGCCTTCCTCTATACGTTGGATGAGAGACCAGTCCATGGAGAAGAGCATCATGTTTGGGAAGATGGAGGGGCAGTGTTAAAGAGCAAAGCCCTCAACGAGGTGATTGACAAAGCCCTCAACGAGGTGACTGCAGCAGTGGGCTCAGGCATAAGAACAATTGTGAGGACGGCCCAGGACCTCGTAGTGTTTCAGTCTGTTGTGCGCAGGGTTGCTATGGATCAGAACCAACTTGATGGCATCGAACAAAATAACAACAAAAGAGGTAACCGAGCACAGTCAAGAAGGAGCTATGTCAGAATTTGAGGGAAGCTAGAAACATAATATATGAAAAGCCAATGGAAAAGAGGGCTCACATATAAAGAATAAAAAGGACAATTATCAAATTCTGGAAAAGAATTATTAAGAATGAGAAATAAAAACAGATCATAGGCTCCAAAGTTGTCTATTTTAATTTTCAACTTAAGTAAATATAGGTCACACTCTGGTGGCTTAGTTTTTAGAAACAAACAAAATGAACCCCCACTAACTAGTAAACACAGATATGTACATGGGGGGGGGTGTTAAGTAATTAGAAATTTACATTAGGCTTAAGTTTCCTAGTATAGTATGAAAATTAGGAAGGTTTTGAAATATACTTGAGGTTTTCTTCAATTTTTAAGAGTTATCCCCCAAATTTTATTATATAAAATTTTCCAGCACTGAAGTCAAAATGGGCACATAAGCAAATGTGGAAGTAAGCTGATGGTGGCTGACTGTTAAAAGATATAGCATCTGGGGTCTTAAAGGCTTGAAGAGAAGCAACAAAACCCACATGGAAGAAGCAAACCAGCTTTTGTGATCACGAGGTGTCTATGGGATAAGGTATTAGGCATCAGAAGACCCAAAACAAACCAATATATTGATGCAAATGATGGGGGTCAGAGTGGAGACCCAAAGTACGTCTGTAAGTAATTGAACATTCTCTCTAAGAAGGGTCACAAGGAAAGAATGAGACAGCCAGGGTGCAGCATAGCACCAATGAAACACACAACATTCCTCTAGTTCTTAATGCTTCCTCCCCCACACTACTATGACCCAAGTTCTACCTTACAAATCTGGCTAGACCGGAGCTTATACACAGGTACAGTTAAGAGCTCTGGACACACGGAATCCAGGACAAATAAACCCATCAGGAACAGCAATGGGAATAGCGATACCATGAGGGTAGGGAGAAAGTGGGAGGAGCAAGGTGAGAAATGGGAAACTGACTAGAATGGTGTGTAATTCCCGTCTTCCCCCCAGGGGAATGGATAACAATAACATGGACTAATGGAGACAGTGGGTGGTATATTAAAATAATAACAATTTATAATTTATCAAGTCTCCATGATGACGGGAGGGAGGGAGAGGGAGGGAAAAAAAGAAGCGCTGATACTAAGGGCTCAAACAGAAGGAAAATATTTTGAAAATGATGAGGGCAACATATGTACAAATGTGCTTGATACAACTGATGTATGGATTGTTTTAAGAGCTGTAAGAACCACCCCCTCACAAAGGATTTATTTATTTTAAAAAGTCCAGCACCAGCAAAATTATAGTAAAACTAGGAGCATTTTGTCTGTATTTCTTCCAAAACAGATGTGCTTTATGCCTGGCCATCTTCACGAATGCCACCATTCAAAGGCATCAACTGTTCTTTGCTTTTCTTGCTGCGTTCCCTGCTTTTTAATGCATGGGAGGCAATTGGAGATACCCTGGCTTAGGCAAGGTGCACCTTCATCTTCAAAACAACGTCTTTTTAAAATTTTTATTTTAGCACTTTAAAGAGGCTTTCTGCAGCAGGGTTTCCTAATATAGTATATCATTTGATTTCTTGACTGCTGCTTCTATGGGCATTGATTGTAAACCTAAGTAAAATGAAATCCTTGATCACTTGTATCTTTTCTCATGATGTTAAAGAAGCCCTGCTGGCACTGGCAGGTAAGCATTGCCCTGGTAACCACAAGGTCAGTGGTTCAAACTGACCAGCCTCTCAGAGGGAGAAAAATGATAGTGTGCTCTTGTAGTGATTTGTAGCCCTGAAAACCACATATGGGGTCGCTGGGAGTTGATTTGACTCAATGGTACTAAGAGTCTTTTTTTTTTTTTAAGGATTGGGGACAGGGGCATTTATCATGATGTTATTTATTGTCCAGTTGTGATGATTTTGTTTCTGTAGCTTACGGTGTACTGAAGGCTGTAGTCTTCATTTGCGGATGTGGCACATCTTAACACGAGAAGAACCAGCTACAAACATACAAGCATCTATCTTAAAAATTACTGACTGGAAAGCAGAAC
Organism: Echinops telfairi; assembly: GCF_000313985.2. Classification (NCBI taxonomy): domain Eukaryota; kingdom Metazoa; phylum Chordata; class Mammalia; order Afrosoricida; family Tenrecidae; genus Echinops; species Echinops telfairi. The sequence goes on from NW_022111369.1 coordinate 40,062,299, forward strand.
TGTGTAATTAGCAATGGGATGAAGCCCAAGCAGATGTTCTGGTGAGGTAAAACTTATGGCACGGAGCAGAGACACAATTAGCAAACACTGTTGGAGCTGCTGTGGAGGAAGGGAGTTTTATGACTCACAGCTACACCCCTTAAAGGAGGATTTGGGGAGTTCCAGGTCAACTTTCAGCAGCACCTGCTCGAGACTCAGCTTGTTTAATGGGCTGAGCTACTCTACATTCTCTTGGGGCTAATTAAACAAATGACTCTCATGTTTAGACCTTGAGATTTGAAGTTTCAGTTGCTAGTGCTGTAAAAGAGAGACTAGCACTGAATGTTAATATCAAAGAGTGATAGATTATTGATATCTGAATGTGGGGAAACAATTCTAGTTCCATTTTGAGGACATTTAATATCATGCAAAGCATGTTGCCATCTATTTTTTAACCGAAACTTGAATAAGTGAAATTATAGTTGAGCTGTATTTTCTTATAGTTTGCCTGTTATTTCTAGATTACACTAGTATAGTCATTATCTTATTTCCTATTTGCCAAGGATAAATGCTAAAATCAAACAGCAAAATCGGTGAATTATGAAAAATACAAATAATGTTGGAACTCTAGCAAAATGCAGCAAACAAATCTGCAGGGCAAGGTAAAACCCATGTCATGATTTTTGATAACTCTCCTAGGGGTTACTGCAAATTAGTCATAGAAATCACAGAGACTTCATTGTGTGTTTTTACTCAAGATTTCTAGGACTGAAGGGAAAATGAAGTTATAAAAGAGTAAGCAGAGAAAAATGAACTAATTTAAAGCATGAATATGCAAACAAACAGTCATACTTCACCAACCTCTGAGGAACTGGGCCAATAAGATAGTCTGGCCCTGAGAAATAAGGGGAACTTGGGTGAATAACTTCTCAGAGTTAAAATAAATTGTGTTGAATTTACTCCAAAGTCCATGATACCTTTAATATTGGTGCATTTGAAGAAGCCTTTCTAACGTAGTGTTTATGCATTGGGTGACTACAAGAAATCAACAGCTGCTCTGAAGGAGAAAGATGAAGCTTTCTACTCCTTCAAACAGTTAAAGTTTCAGAAACCCACAGTGGGGTTGTTCTCAGTGAGAATTGACCCAACTGCAGTGAGTTTGGAGTGTTTTAGACATATATTTGATTGCATTTTCTTTTGAACAATTTTCTTTTTAGTGGGCCCCGCCCTAACCTGTCAGACATCTTGCAGAAAGACGTCAATTCGAGTTAACATTTATTTCCTGAACAGGTCTCTGGGGCTCTTGGCATGTTCACTTCTTGATTCAGAATTGAAGCTGAGAATGGAAATGAGAAGATGGGTTGAACATTGCTTAGCTGATTATGGTGAGGAAAACTGGGAACACTGCACCAAATCTGCTGATGCACTTTAGTTATGTAACCTCCCAACAAACAGCTTACTCAATCGCGCTTGTGGCCAATCTTAAGTTCTAATGTCTTTCTGTTGTGAGATTTTCATGTTGGACTTGGGTCAAGATTTTGTTGTGCCATGAATTTTCACTAAAGAAAATGGTGCGTGCTGAATCGCAGACTTTATATTTAAAAACATTAATCTCAGGGTCTTCCTCCACTCAAGATTGCTATATAAAAATTTCATGGTATTATTTTTTCTTCAGTGGTAGGTATTATATGAGTATTAGCAGTCTTGAAGAAAATAAAAAGACTATTGTAAGAGAAGCTTTGAAAATATAAAGCTTAACAAAATCTTAAAATGTGTCTTTCTGTTGCCATCTTCCTTATTGTCCTAAACCTGAATTTTCTAGCACTGACTCTAGTTGCTTCCCTCTTGGGAAAGATTAGAATCAGAACAGGAAAACAAGGTGAACAGGCTACAGTATCTCATAAGTCACACGCACAAACAAACCCATCTTTTCTGTATTTCCACCATGTCTGAATATTGAAATCTGTGATTAGATGGAGTGGACAGGACAGAAAGGCAGCAGGCGTGCATTTGTATGGATGACCAATCAGTGGATCCTGGAACTAAGCACTCTGCTCCAGTCTCTGGTTCTGTACAAAGGGATGACTTCTCCTTCTATTCCCCAGTTCCAGACTTAGTGCTTATAAAACGGGTGAAAGATTGTGTCCTCATGTTGCTTGCTCCTCATTTGCTTTGAGACATATTTCATTAAGTGTAATTTCCCAACTGGTAAATTTTAGTCTACTAGAAGTAATCTCTGAAAGTTGCCCTGTTTGGAAGGTGTCCCGGGTACAGGAAGACGAAAAGAGAGAGGGAAGAACAAGTTGGCAGCGCATGCACTCCATGGTTCCTTGGGAAACGCAGCGGCTGCCAACAGGTGTCGCTGACAAATTCCTCAGCAGTTTAGAGGTTTTTAGGGACCTGGAAGAGACAGCTTTTGCTAGCAGCTGTGGAGAGCACCAGGGAGCAGCTGAACGGGGTCTCTGCTTAAATTAGGCATAAGCCCAGTTAACAGAAAGATGGGGAGCAGAAAATACAGCTCCCCCCGCTCGCTTGCTCTCTCTCTCTCTTTGAAGTAAAATGACAAGTCTACTTCTGAAGGAAAAAAAAAACCATTTAGTGTTTTTTGGGGTTTTTTTTGGTCAGCCCCATAAAGCAATGCTATTGCCCAGAATTTTAAAAAGAAACAACCACAAGTGGTAAATACTGGTTATTGCAAATGTGGGAAGCCTCGTGGCACTGTGGTTAAAGCACTTGGTTGCTAGCCAAAATACTTCAGATATTCAAACCCACCACCTACTCTGTGGAAAAAAGATTTGGCAGTCAGCTTCCATGAAGATTTATAGCCTAGAAGTCCTATGGAGCTGATCCACTTTGTCCTATGGAGTCTTTGTAAGTTAAAGGAGACAGCAGTGGGTTTGACTCTTGGCCATTGCAAATATGCACCAAGCCGACTCTACACAGGGTTTCCTTCAGAGCAAAAAAAGTTTTCTTCTTTTCTGAAACCAGTGACCCCCAAACTCTGTCATTAATAACAATAATTAAAAGGTGCTTTAAAAGGAACTGGATGGATGATTGCTACTAAGAGGCACATTCTCATTAATTTATTACCGATTTTTAACTTTGCTTCATTAGGGCATGTCTGTTGAAGGCCATTTAGGACTCAGGGGATAGGCCTGCACTTCACATCGGCTCCATGTTGGTTAGAGAGAGGGAGGATCGTTTGGGTTTGTTGTCCTCTATGGACCCACACAGACAAGGAGGTGGGAGCAACTCGACTGCCTTGTAAATCTCCCGATCAGATACATGGTCAGCTTCTTCGGGATGTTCTTGGGATGGATGAGGAGTCTTTTACAGGTTAGTTCTCACAAAGCAATCATCAGTTAGGCAAATTGTGAAGCAGTTTACATGCCATTTATGTTTCTGCCTCAGTAAAATGTGAATCAAGCTTGACCTTGTCCCAGCCAATTGAGGACCTAGGTTCTAGGATTGCAAAATCTCTTCAGCTCTATGTTCCCTGGGCAGCTTTCATTTTCTCTCTGTTTCCAGGGGTCACACCCTCCCTGAAGACTTCCTCAAGGACAAAGGTGAGCTCTATACGTTACTTGACCATGGAGCAGGCTCCACCGGGCTCAACATTAGAGCATTTATCTCAGAGCTGTTCTCTGAATGCGTTTGCAGAGCAGGGGATTAAAAAAAAAAATCTAGTCAAATAAATTATTCCTATCACCTCTCTGCCTGAAAGCTATTCATAGAGACCTGCCTCCTGGTTTCTCCATAGAAATCTCTTGTAATGGAGGTATAAATGCTTAAATTGGTCCACCCTCAAGGAAACTGGAATGAGACATTTGTTGGCTGTCTGTAGCATCATTTATGAGGCCTTGTCTTGTCTCTCATACAGCAGCAAGTGTCATATCACATGCCCTTGAACTTCATTTGAAAGGATCAACTCCTCAGGGGTCTTTAGGCTGGGATTCTCTTGTCATGGTCATTGCTTTCATCTACAAAAGCCCAACACTAACCCTGATGCACACTGCCCTCTGAGTAAATGAATAAGTGAATACAGTGTCAGTGTGTCCTGAGTGTGGCAGTCTTTATATTGCTCTCCCATCCAGTGCTTGGTATAGATTGCACCCCAAGGTTTGGTGAAGTAAATTCATAAGTAAACACTAGAAATACTATTTATTTTAGCTATATAATGAAAGACACATGTCATTTAAAATTTTTTATTAGAAGGCTTAAATTATCTGTGTTATGCTTTTAAGCATTAAAAAACAAAACCAAACCACAACCAACCTATTAAAGACATGGGAATCCCCAAATTACCATGGTACAAAATGAATACACAAAATGTATTCGCTATCCAAAATTCATAAAACACTGTTTACCAGTAATTAACAAATCCAATTGATATTAAGAACTTAGCCCCATCTAATCGAGCAGGCCACAGGGATAGACCAAAGATGTGCCAGCAGCTGGCTTGTTCATATTCTGTGTTTTTTCTTCTACAAGAAAAGAAAAAGGGAAAACATGGAAACATTTGTACATTAGTCTTATGTAAGATAGATAATAAAAACCAAAACTACTAACTGGGTTGATAGCAATACCATCTACCAAATCATAAATTAAAATACTAGTTAAAAACCTACGAAACGTTAGGAGCTTAGCAAACACTAATACTTAAGTCACCGACATTATTCTTTAATGAGTATTTCAATAAAAGTCACAGATCCTAAATTGGACAGAAACATTTATCTCATTAAGTCACTACTGCAAGCCGTCTGTTGTTTCCAAGTGAAACTCGGCTGAAGGAGCCCTTTGAAGAGCAAAACCAAAAGGAAAGAAGTCCATAGAGAATGCTACATTTCACTTCCCCCGTATTTCATTTTTCATATTTTAGCTTATCTTTAACCACTATGCGTGTAGTTATCTGAATAGGTGAAAATAGACATGAAAACAAAGTGATCCTTTTAAGAGGAAAACATGACCATAACTTTTGGATCCTGTTACCTTCCGCAACCATTCTAGCCATTCAAGTTAGGTTTCATCCCAAGAGTCACTGCTTGAGCAAGCCTTCCCTGACTCTCATACGCGGAGAACTCTCTGGTCATACACATTGTCTGGATCACAATACCATATGTCGGTTTTCAGGGTGCTAAGTCAACATTTATACTTGGTGCACTTCCATGCTTCTAAGAACCCCGTGGAGTGCCTAGCACATGGTAGATAGGTAATCAATGTTTGCTAACTGAATAAATAGGTAAATGAAAGAAAAGAAATAAACAGGTGAATGAAAGAGTAATAAAGATACCATTGTTCCAGCATGACTCTAAGCTAATTAGATATTTAAAAATAATATTTATAGATATCAACTAGGGAGATACTTTTAAAGACACTTAAATTTCCAGAACTTTCTACATACTACATATAGTACAGATCCAAAGAGAAGAAGGGGGCAGTTCATGATTTAAAATGGGGGAAAGTATGTGACAGGGTTGCTTCCTTTCACTGTACTTATTTAAATATGTATGGTGAGCAAATAATCTGAGAACCTGGACTGAATGAAGGAGAAGGATAATTTAACATTAAGATTAGAAGAAAGCTAATGATCCAAGAAGTTTTGGACTCGAGATCTGATTTTGCATAGTCTTAATTACATTGGAGAATTTACTTAAAAATAAACTTAGTATACAATTCAGAGGGTTTAAAGAAAGAACAGCAATAGAAATATTAGTTAGGAAAGAAGGAAAGAGAAGGAAATTGTCCAGATTTTACAAATGAGGAAATTATCCATTGAAAGTTTATTAATCTGCAAGGCTAATACAGTCAGACAATAAGAGTACTAAGGCTAGATATGAATTCGTGTGTTGTCAAAGCCTTTGAACATGGCTTCACACAAAACTCCTTCTCTAAAGTAAGATGACCACAGGCATAATAAAGGACTGGTTGGGTGCAGGGCCTTTTGAATATAAATCCGAAGCCTATGCACACAATGGATACTAAGTTGACAGCCCAGGAGAGAGGATCGGCTTGCGGTTTGCATGCTGCATCAAAGAAAGTCATTAAAGCACTACGTGGAAGTAATGGTCTGAAGTCTGAAACACGCCAGGAGTGCTGTGATCAAGTTGCTAGACTCCAGAAAAACAGCTTCCAGGTGCTTTCTGGCTCCTGGCACCATGGAGTGAGAGTCTCCCAGTGGAAGGAGATGGTCAGAATTGGACTGATACTCAGCCTTCCAAATGGCCTTCATAGGGAAGCATATGTAGACTGTCAGCAGGTTTTATGGAAACACATTGGAGGTTAAAGACACAACTGGTTTTAGGAAAAAACCTTAGGACTTTGCTTTAAAATGTAGAATACAGTTACCTAAAGATTCATATAATGGTCTTTTTCTTTCTTTCTTTCTTTCTTTTTAAAGAACTGTTTTATTGGGACATAATCCAAATTTTAGCCTTCACTTTAATAGTTCAATCATATCAAGAAGAGTGGTATAATCATTACCACTATCAATTTTAGAACATTTTCTTCTTTCTTGTACTCCTTGTTATTAGCTGCCCGCTTACCCACAATCCCCCTGCCAGACCCCCAAAGAATCATTAATTCAGTTACTGTTTCTATGGATTCACCCATCCTGGATTTCATGTACAGAAATGAAAAACAAAAAGCCCAACAAGTTAAGAACAATAACAAAATAAAACAGAGGAAAAGCAATAGTTGAAAAGGAAACAGAAAGTATTAAAAACTAGAACAACTTTAAAAGCATCAAAAGGGAAATCAAGTGATAAGGTGACTAATACATTCATATTTAAAAAATACATATGTTAATAAGAAAATTAAAATAAATAGTTCATTATAAAAAATAAAGGATAAGGCCCTTGATCGATCTTATCCTTGACTTTTTTTTAATGTTGGCCATTTTCCTTTTAATTAACTTACATTCCTTAAATATGAATGCATTAGTGGTAATATGTAGACACGGGCATTTTTCAGTTGAGAGGGCTTTTTGTAAAGCGTTTGGCAAATGTGTGGCGGGGGCCGTGGAATATATCTTTAGCATTTGGACAGCTGTGACTACAAAATTTGGTTTGAAGAGGCAAGCAAAGAGTGTTTTATTACCAGTCTCTAAAACAAATTTTATTGGAAACTTTTATGTTTGTAGGTTTTAGTAGTTTTTATAGTGAGGAGTTCTGAGAACTGTCATAAAATTTTGCCTTGGGGGTTATGATTACATTTGTATCTTTCCCAAACTTATATAAATAAAAAAGACAGTTTTTACTGTGAAAGCTTAAAAGGTTAGAGAGGTATTTGGTCTATGATGAACCTTTTATAGGTCTGATGTTATAGGAATTTATTTTAAAAATATCAGTAAAAATGCAACTTCAGAGGTCTTGATAAAGAAATTACAGGGAACTTGAAGTTGAAGTTTCTATTTAAATAAACCCACTAAAGATCATTTAATTAATTTATTGTACTAAGCAAGCTATCTTTAATAGTAGCTGATGCTACAATTTTATATAGCTGTGGTATATAATTTATAATGTGTTTTAATGGCTAGACAGATATAGGCAGTACAGTTTTCCTTCCTAGTGCTGTTTAAACCTGACTAGAAATTTATAAAGAAAATTGAAACATCTTAGGGGAAAATGGGCCAGATGGACACTAAGATCCCTTTCCAAACCAGAGACTGAGCTTCTTTTAAGATGTAAGAAAACTATGTGGATATGTCTTCTGTTCTTCATATTTTTTCACACCAGAGGATTTATTTCACAAAAATAAATTTGATATCAAGTGAAGGAGGAAGGAAGAAAAAACTGAGCAGGAAAAGAAGGAATCTTTTTAATGTCAATCACCTGTTGGTGATTTAAATTGACAGTGTAAGAAGTAAGAATGCCATCATTTTCTGAATGTGGTAACTGAGTTAATGTAGAGCTGGAACTAAACCCAAATCTCATTGACACCCAGACCTGTGTTTTTCTCCATCGTATAACCATTTTTCCTTTACAGCAAAAGGTAAGGTCGAAGGTGGGGAAATTAAATGATTTATATACTATAACTTAGCGAGCTAATTTTCAATGACTTTAACATAACATGGATGCAATGTAGTGAACTATTTAATATGATTCTTCTACACACAGCCTTTGCTGCTCCCACCAAATGGTCTTGGTTTTTCTGTTGGGTCTTATTAAGAAGGTGAGGGAAGACACTGATGGGCTATACAATTCAACTGTAACTAGTTGTTAATGGGTCTAATTATTATTGCCATCCATCTGGGAATAAAATCAGCCTTTTCAGAAACAGGACGGTGAGAATTTCACTACCAGCAAAAGAGAAGAGCCGGTAGTGAGTGCTTACTTCAGACCTAAGATTCCTGGGCATTGAAACTCCTTGATCCAGGAGACAGCTTTACCACCAGAAGACAAGGTCAGGAGCAGCAGCGGCAGAACCAGGGCCCAGAGCACGTGGACTTCCGGGAACAAAGAGCAAGGAAAGCGGAGGGCTGTGGAGCAGGAGACTGGTGTGTGGAAGAGCTTAGGGGTAGCTCTAGGAGCTCAAGAAGGGAGTTTAGTTTGCTATCAATGGAGGGCGAGCTGAGGGCCGGAGACCTGAGGCTTATAATGAAGAGGTATGCTTTTTGATCTTTTATTGGTAGCCCCAAAAGATCATCAAAACTCTGCATGCGCTGGGCAGAGGTCAGGCCAAGAGACCAAATGCCAGAGAGAGGCCTTCAGGTACAACAGAGCAGAAACTGTCCTGATTGAACAACTGCATCCTGAGCATTTCTGACCTGAATTGTAGCCTACTGCATTCCTATTAAATTCTGTAATCATGATTATTTATGAACCTGTGTGGTCATGTAATAAATTATAGCCACAGAATTAAAATGCCCCGAGAGGAAAAGTTGGTGTCAGAATAGGATAAAAAAGGGATGGGGTGTGCAGGCATCGCTGACCTTTGTGTTCCGGCAATCAGCCTCGGGAGCCAGAGGAGGTCAGATGGGACCCAAGTAGGTTTTCATAATGAATATGGGCTTTAAAGTTTGGGTACTTGTCAGTCAGATAAGCCAAAAGTAACTTATTGGGTACAAATTATGAATCACAGAACGCAAGAAAAAAATTCAAGTTTCAAATTGCACTATTGAAGATTCTACAAGCCAATTAATGCATGTTGCAGGAAGCACCCAAAGAAGATGGAGTACTAAAAGTAATTAGTCAACATTCCACTATTTCCAGAGGTTGTGCATGAGCAAGTACCAAAGGTACTGAATTAAAAAAATTAATTTGCACTAAAAGCATTAGCCAAAAGCAAGGGTCAATTTGACAGGCACACCAATGGAAATATTTCAACAAAGTGATGAAGCACTGGAAGTACTCATTCATCTATGTCAGGAAATTTGGAAAACAGCTGCTTGGCCAACTGACTGGAAGATATACATATTTGTACCCATGCCTCAAATAGGTGACCTAACAGAATGCTCAACCTGTAGAACAATATCATTGATAATATATGCAAGTAGAATTTTTCTGAAGATCATCCAACAACAGTTGCAGCAGTACATGGACAAAAAGCTACCAGAAGTTCAGGATGGATTCAGAATGGGACATTGAAGAAGGAATGTCATTACTGATGTCAGATGGATCTTTGCTGGAAGCATAGAATGCCGGAAAGGTGTTTGGTCTTTATTGACTCTGTCCAGACAGCTGACTGGGTGGAGCATAACAAACTGCGGGTAGCCTTGAGAAGACTGAGCTAGCAGAGCACTTCAGTGTGCTCATGTGAAACGTGTGCATGCATCAACAGGCAGTTGTTACAACAGGACAAAGGAATACTGCCTGGTTTATGATGAGGAAAGGTGTGCATTGGTGTTGTATTTTCTCACATACTTACTTAATTTGTATGTTGAACAGATCCTCAGAGAAGCTGGCTTATATGAAGAATAATGTGGCCTCCGTTGGAGGAAACTTTATTAACAAGCTATGATATGCAGATGACACAACCTTGCTTGCTGAAAGAGAGGAGGACTTGAAACTCTTTCTGATGAAGGTCAAAGATTTACATCTTCAGTGTGGATTACAACTGAAGGGAAAGAAGACTAGAATTGTCACAACAGAACCAATAGATAACATCATGATAAATGGAGAAAAGTTGAAGTTATCAAGGATTTCTCTTGCTTGGATCCATAATCAATGCTTATGTAAGCAGCAGTTGAGATCAAAAGATGAGTTGCACTACTTAAATCTGCTGCACAAGACCTCTTTAGAGAATTGAAAAAGCAAGGGTGGTCCTTTAAGGACTAAGACATGCCTGAAATTGTATTTTCAATTGCCTCATATGCCTGTGAAAGTTGGACACTGAATGAGGAAGACTGAAGAAGCATGGATATATATGAAATGTGGTGTTGGATAATATTGAAATTGCAATGGACTGCTGTAAGGAAAAACTGCTCTTCCTTGGAAAAAGTACAGGGAGACTGCTCCTAAGAGACAAGCGTGGAAAGAGGTTGCTTTATATCCTTTGGACCTATTGTCAGGAGAGAGCTGACATGTTAAGTCTGCGTAGACTAGAGAAACAAATTCATAGATACTCACATGTATATGAGAAAGAAATATTGAGCGAATATCTTATCCCAGGCCAGATAAAGTCCATAAGTCCTACATTAGCCCATATTTAAACCTCATAAAATACATGCAATGATGCCAAATGCAGAAAGATCACAGGCCAGTATGTGGGACGTCTTGGGGATCCAGTGGCATTGTAAAATTTCAACTCCTGCAGGGGTCTCCATATGGCTTCTCCAGTTCAGGGCACTAGCTTAGTTCTGTGTGTCTTGTCAGTAGAGCATCTCTGAGGGAGTAAGCAGAGAGAGAGAGAGAAAGAGAGAGAGAGAAAGTGTCTCCCGCCTCCAAGGAGGAAAATCAGGAGTTCCCAGAATCCTCAGGAGAAGGTCATGCCCACACAGAGGCCTCATTGGTTATATCTTGATTGATAGGCCAGACTCCACCACTTCATTCATAATCCTCTCAAATTGACACCAGATTACGTAACTACCACAATCAGACCTGGAAAAGGACATCATGTTTGGTGAAGTAGAAGGACAGAGAAAAAGAGGAAGGAGATAGATCAACACCTTGGCAATCACAGTGAGTGGGCTCGAGCACGTGAACAATTAGGAGGATGCTACAGGACCAGACATTGTTGTTCTCTGTACTGTGTAGGGTTGATATGGGTCAGAATTGCCTCGATGGTACCTAACAACAATAACAACAAAATAACCTGAATGGGAATCTATTTATAGAGTAATAAAGAATTTATGCACTTAGAAAGCTTAGGCTTACTAGTAGATGGGAAGGGAAGAGACTAACAAACAACAAACGTAAGATAATGTCAGGCATTGATTAGTGATTTAAAGAAAATAAAATGAAGAAATGTCATGGAGAGTGATATTGCTGCTGTTTGAGAATTGGTGGCCTGGGAAAGGCTTTATTTGTAATAATTAGTACAAGATCATTTTATTGGGGGCTCTTACAACTCGTGTTACAATCCACACATCCATTGTATCAGGCACGTTTGTACATCTGTGGCATCCTTCTTTCCTAGACTTTTACTTCCCATGGAGCCCATGCGTTCTTCTGTTATTGCTGGCTTCAGCTGAGTAGACTCTTACTGTGGAGACTCCATGTGCAAAGGGTGCTATTGGTGCTAAGCTTTGAGTAGAAACATTTTCCGTTGGAAGATCTAGGATAAAACAACCAATTGGAGAATAATAACGTCAAAGACTGGCTAGGACATGTTTCTGGCAGGTACACGGACCCAGAAGGGCCGCTGAAGAGTAAGGAGTACATGAGGAAAATAGAGAAAGGAAGTTATGGCTTTTCATGTGGAGTCAGGGATCAGATCATTTCACTTCTGTAGACATTCTAAAAGAGTAGATGCCCTTTTGATTATGAATGGAAAACTGTTGAATAGTTCAAGTGGGAAAATCAAGAATTCAATTTTCTTTTTGAGCATTTGATTCTATAGAAAGGCAAGATCAAAATTATGAAGAGCAGTCAAGACTCGATTGCACTCAGATGTTTAGGCAAGAGGCACACCAGGGACTTTATAGTGAAGGTGTCACACACTATGTGATGTATTTTAGAAAAGAGTTCATAGGACATAATGATATATTTTCATATGGAGGGCGAAGGAAAGAATCAAGTATGATTTTTAAGTTTGGAATCTTAATTAGATGATTGAAAAATAGTGACATAAACTAAAATGGAAAATATGTGGAGGGTAAGAGAGAAAGAGAATTAGGTGATGAGATGGGAATTGGTAGTTCTGTTCTAGTGCAATAAGAATTTAAACCAAGAATTATAACTTTCAAACAAACAAAAAACGTTTAACTCAGTGTCTGAGCGGTCTGAGAATGATAAAGAAGGTGGAGAGGAGTTTGTTGAAAGCATTGAAAACCAGGCTAAGGAGCTGCTAACAAGGAGTACAAGAATGAAAAAAAAAAGTTCTAAAATTGATTGTGGTGATGATTATACAACTCTTCTTTATGTGATTGGATTATATGATATGTAGATTGTGTCACAATATTTTTTTAAGTAAAGAAAACCATGTCAAGCGGTTTGAACTTGAATTCGCAGGGAGGGCAAGGATTCTGTAAGAATTTTTTGGTGTGTTTTAGACATGTAACTCCTCACAGTGTGAAGGCTGTCGTTGAGAGGAAGACTACAAGAGGCAGGAAGAAATTTTGGGATCCCTGGGTGGTTCAAGTAATGTAAACATCACTTGGTTAGTAACCCTCACATTGGGAGTTTGAATCTACCCAGAGTGTCTAAAAATAAAGTCCTGGCATTCTACATCGAAAGATGGAGCACAGTTCCTCTGTGAAACACATGGATTACTAGGTGTTGAAAATGTCTTCAAAACGATTATATTTTCATATGGTATTTTATTACCAGGGAAATCAGAACATAGAAGGACCAAAAAATAGAGCACACACTCCTTGTGAACTAGAAGGACAATTACTAATGACTGGTGTATGGAGTGGGAAAGATGATACGCTACAACACAGCTAGGTTTGCAGCTTGGCTCAAAAGACAGCATTCCTGTTCAGAGAAATGAAGGATTAAGAAGAAGCAGGAAAAAAGGGTTATGGATTAAATTGTGCCCCCCAAATATCTTTTGTGAATCCTAAACCCTATGGTTATATTTTTATCTAATCCTATGATTATGTATTCAGCTGCACTGAAAGTATTGGCCCAAAACCACCCTCCACTGACATGTGTCAGCGAGCTGATGGAGCACTGGGAGCACTCACTGTCTAGACCAGGAAACAGGCAAGACAGCTAGTTGGGCAACTGATTGAAAGCGATCCATCTTTCTCTTCCTTCCAAAGAAAGGCGATCCAAAGATTGTTCATAGTACAGAACAATATCAATAGCATTACAGGCAAGTAAACTTTTGCTTACGATCGTCCCACTGGGGTTGCAGCAGTACTTTGACAAAGAGCTACCAGAGGTTCAGGCTGGATTCAGAAGGGGACATGAAACAAGGGATGTTATTGCTGATGTTTTAGCTGAAAACAGAGAATACCAGAAAGATGTTTACTTATATTTCACTGACTACACCAAGGCTTTCAACTGTGTGTACTGTAATAAACTGTGGATGACCTTGGCAGAAAGGGAATTGCAGAACATTTGATTGTGCTCATGAGGCATTTGCACACGGATCCAGAGGCACTCGTGAGAACAGAACGAGGGTAGACTGCATGTTTACAATCAGGAAAGGGGCTGCAGAGCTGCAGCGTCTCCCCGTACTTGTTCCATCTGTACACTGAGCAAATTATCCGAGAAGCTGAATTAGGTGAATGAGAATGTGGCATCATCTAGCGCTAACCATATTTTTTAATAGTCTACTTTCCATTTGTTTTGGTAATTAAAAAGACTCAATCAAAAACAGTTAGATGTGAGAGGGGGACTGTCTTACCCTGTATAGAGTAATGTGAGTGTTAGTATAGTATAATGGAGTGATCATGAAACA
>NW_022111369.1:40076713-40099213 GCF_000313985.2 Echinops telfairi
ATTTTCAGTCATTTTGATTTCCCCTTTTCTGTAATTTTTTTCTCATTTATTGCTCAAGTATACAAAAAGAACATGAAATATGTAAACGCTCTATAAAATGATACATAAAAGTATAGCAACCAGAGAAGGCTATCATTTTGTGAAATTTTCTTTCAGTCATGAATTTTATATGGTCTACTAAATTGTATTTACCTTATACCATTTTTTTTCTTACTAAAAATATTCAACACTGATTTGGGGGCTTGTCATCAAAACCTTCAACTTAGCACTTGCAAGCCATGATTATTTCTGTGAACTTTCAGATGTTTGTATCCAGTTAGGTAACCTCACAAAGACTATTGTGCCCCAGTCAGTAGGTTGCTTTCTTTATCACCAGAGGCAGTAAAGGTGCAATTCATGCTGCACTAAGAGACTCGTACCAAAAATTGATAGGGATGAACAGCGATGAAGACCTCACTTGACTGTCAACTTTGACCTATGTAGCTCAGGCTGTTAGAACAGAAACATTAAAATGAGAGGCTTAAAAACAAACAAGCAAACATTTTTTTCCTTCACAAGTTAAGCGGCTAGAAGTCCAAATTCAGGGCATTAACTGGCAGGAAAGTTCTCTTTGTTCTGGAAGAAGGCCCTTGTCTCTTCCTCACTCTCTTTGACAGTGTTGACTTCATGGGAGAGAGAGTGACGTTAGCTTCCAGAAAAGGGAAAAGGTGAGCACTTGGTAACACTGATCATCCCAAGGAGTTACTGCTGATCCTGAACTCAGGAGTCTGATAGGAAACCGGGGAGGGGGTGGGTGGGCGGGGAGGCACCTCTGAGTCCCCCAAGACCAGAAGCTCCCAAGGCACTCACTGTGGTAGGTGTAGTCCGATGGAAATCTCATTGAGCTTCTTCTTAGACAATGAAACACATAAGAAAGAAAATGCCTCCCAAATAGGATTAAATTAAGCTGTGGTGTTTGGTGTCTTCCAGAAGGTTCCCACCATAGTGACCCACAGCACAGCAGATTGAAACCCTGCCCCGTCCTGCACTGCCCTTACAATTGCTCTGCTGCATTGAGGGTCAGCATGAGTTGGAACTGACTCCACACCGCGCAAGAACAATGATGTATTTTAAGTTATCTCCCATGACGCCATGAGGCATTTAAGGATAGATTTTTTTAATCTATATTACAACAGTACAAAGTAGGGTTGAAATCATTGAATAAGTATTTAAATTTATCCTTTTTTGGGACTTCCTCCAGGCACATGACATGTATTTCCTCATTTAGTGCTCAACATGACTCTTTGAAGGGGTTATCAATCTCTCCATTTACTGACAGTAACATTCAGGTATGTTAAACGATTTATTCAGGATCATTTGGTTATTAAGTGACATGGATAACATTCATATACAATTCAGTTTGACTATGCTTTCTTTAATTTAGCTGTTTTTTATTATGCAAGCCTTTAAACATTGCATTTTGTTTTAGTTCATAATCCATTAGCAAGAATGTTTTAGTGTCTACCTAAATCCAAACCTCCAGTTTAATAGACAAAAGGCCAGCTTGATACAGGCGTGTTCCCTATAGGACCTGAAACTCTTAGAGATCAAGCGGTGACCGCTGGGTATTATTTTTAGGTGACACTGAGTTGGCTGTAACTCAAAGCAATCCTATGTGCAGCACAGCAAAACACTGCCTGGTCTTGCGCCAGCCTGACAATTGTTTTGTTTGAGCTCATTATTGAAGCCACTGTGCCAATCCATCTTGTCAAGGATCTTTGCCCTTTTCATTGACCTTCTACCAAGCATGATACACTTTTTCAAGGACTTGTGCCTCCTGAAAACATGCCCAAAGTATGTGAGACAAAGTCTCAACAACCTCACGTCTAAGAAGCATTCCAGTTGCTACTGGGTTTGGACCACTGACCCTGTGGTTAGCAACTCAATTTATAGTTCATTACGTCACCAGAGCACCTTTGCATGCACATAAGGTCACTGAAAATGCGATGACTTGAAATAGCACACCTTATTCTTCAAAGGGGCTTTCTAGTTCTACAGCACTTTAAAGAAACCTTGTACAGCGATCTGACCAATGCAATGTTACTTGATTTACTGACAGCTACTTCCTTGAGCATTGATTATAAATCTTTAGGAAAGTGAAATCTTTGAAAACGTCAAACTTTTCTTAGGTTCTCACGATGGTTTCTATTGTTCTAATTGTGAAGACTTTGGTTTTCTTTACTTGGAGTTGCAATTGATACTGAAGGCTCCAGTCTTTGATCTTCGTCAGCAGAGCTTCCAGTTTCCCTTGCTTTCAGCAAGCACGGCTGTATCATCTGCCTGCATATCAAAGGTTGTTAAAAAGCCTTCGTACAATCTTGACGCCACACTCTTTTTTATACTGGTTAATGCTTTTTCAGCAGTAATATTGACTAAGTATGGTGAAAAGATACAACCCAGATGAACATGCATCAGGACAATGAGGTATTCTGAAATTTCTATTCTTACCAATAATTCTGTAGTTTATGATCCACACATTTGAGTGCCTTTGCATCCTCAACAAAGCATAGGGAAACATTTTTCTTGTACTCTCCATTGTCATCAAAGATCCATTTGACACCAGCAATGATATCTCTCATTTTATGGCTTCTAAATTTGGCTTGAATTCTTAGAAGCTTCCTGTCAAGCTTTATAGGAGTCAAAGAATGTTGGTGTAGTGGCTGGTGAACTCTTGACCTTCACCAAAAGGTTATCTTAGCAGAGGAGGATTTTAATAATCAAGTGGACGAGATGTCATATTCTACGGAAACCAGTCATACTTGTTCCCGAGTCCCTCCTGTCAATGGACAATGGGCCTAAAAACAAGTCATAGTTATGTTGTCAGGAATGGAGTTTAGGTACAGGTTCAGCAACATGAATTTCCACCCACTGTGGCTGATGTGGCTATTGCCACTGCTAAGCGCTCACTATGCTAGCAGCAAAGACCATCAATGAGTGCAAGATATGGGACTGTTCTTCAGGGAGCTCAGTCAGCAACCCGGGGCAGGTTGATTACATCAATCTACTTCCATCATGGGAGAAACAGTATTTTGTTCTTGCTGGAATTGACACCTAACTGGGATACAGATTTGCCTTCCCTGCATGCAGTGCTGCTGCCCTAAGTACCACCTATGGATTTACAGAATGCCTTATCCATAATCATCATATGTGATACATATCCATGATCATCATCTCTGACTCAGCATTGCCTTGGACTAACTGAGTTCACAGTATAACAAGTGTAATAATGGGTCTATTATCATGGAATTAACTCATCTTATGTTCATAATCCTGAAGCTGATGGCTTTTTAAAATGATGACATTCTTTTCTAAAGGCGTTAATGCTTTAGTGGGCGGGATAGGTGGCAATATCATGCAAGTTGTGTAGATATCTTCCAGGAGGCTGTGTATGCAGTCAATCAGTGTTCGATGCATAGTACTGTCTCTTCAGTCTTGGAGCCCCGAGTCCAGTAGTCAGGGGTGGAAATGAGAGGGAATTACTCACTATTATTTCTGGTGACCCACTTGAAATATGTTCGACGTCTGTCCCTGAAGTCCTATGCTCTTCAGGTCTGGAATTCTGAGTTCCAAAGGATGGGGTGCTCCTACCTGGAGACACAATAGTGATTCCATTTAACTGGAAGTTAACAATGTTCCCTAGACCCTCTGGGCTTTTCTTCTTGACTCGGCAACAGACAAAGAAGGGGATTGCTCTAGTGGGTAATGTGGGTGAGCCTGATAAGCAAGGAAGCATCAAGGGACATTACACACTGGAAGTAAAGGAAACAGGTCTGGAATCCAGAAGACTGCTTATGACTTTATGCCATATGATTAATTCGGCAGTAAACTACAACAAGCGAGTTTGGCTGTGGTTGTCCAATGACCCTGAGCTTTCAGGAATAAAGATTTGGGTCACCTCACCAGGCAAAGAATTATGACGAGATGAGGTACTTTTTGAGGGCAAAGGGAAGATGGAATGGGTGGTGGAAAAAGTAGTTCTAGATACCAGGTTCAGCCACATGATCAATGGTGGGCACAAGGACTATAATGAAAACTGATTAATTTGTAATAGCTTTAATGATATATCTATTAATTTATGTCTTTTCTACTTCCTCCAAGTATTATTTTAAAACTTTTCAGTGTAGTAGTGGTATATATTTTGTTAAATTTATTCTTATTTTTATCATTTTATTCCTATTGAAGGAGGAAATAAAATGATAATTTTCAGTTGTTCACTGCTAGTATGTGAAAATACCATTTATCTTTTATATTAACTGTATGACTTAATAAACCAAACTCACTACCATCAAGCAAATTGCTGCTCATAGAAACCCAATGGGCAAGATGAAACGGTGTTTCTTTACAGGAATTGAAGTCCTGTCTTTCTCTTGCATAGTGGCATGGCTTTGAACTGATGACCTTGTGGTTAGCTGCCCAACATGTAACTACTACCAGAGCATTACTTAAGACCTTGTTATATTCACATAACTTCTAGTAGCTTTCTATTTTAATACTTTTAAATGATCTTCTGTATATAATCATTTTGTTTATGAACAAGAAAACTGTGGATTAGTTAAATTTACCAATTTCCAATTTTTATGCTTTTCTAACTTTTTCTGGCCTGGAAGCTCCCAAGTGGCGCTCATGGTTTGCAATTGGCTGCTAATCTAAAGAGTGTCCATTGGACATGCAGTGGTGCTGTTACTCTTTTCATACTATGCCTCATGGTTGGTTAATTTACACCCCCAAATAAATGGAGAATCGAGTCTCTTCCGGACAATGGGAGAGGGACCACAGGTCAGCAATGAATAGAACATCCACCTCATCTCCCAGTCGCATCTAGTTTAATATACAAAGTTTCTAGATCACGAAGGAAACACTGTTTCACTTTTCTTGTAGTTTCAATAATATTTAAGAAAAAAATACTCATTTTTTCTTTTTCTTTTCCTTGAAGGGACATCAATGGACACAGTAGTCTCATGAGCGATGTTAGGGTCCGGGCAGGAATCCTTGACATTTCAAACTTCTATTCTGTGTGATTCTTCCATCTTCACCGGCTGCCCGTTCAGTTCCCCTCTGAGTGCCAAATGTTCTCTGTCTTGCCCCTCTCACTCGCTCATGGTTATTTGGAGCATTTGCCTTTGAGTCTCTTCAGTGGCGTGTGTGTTAGAAATGCCAAGGGGAAATCATTGCAGAATGCAACGGCTCAAAGCTTCAGAGCTTCGTTACGTTTGTCATGTCCTAGCTGTTGTCAGAGACCTCCCTGGTTGAATCCCAGCAGTAATCAGGAAGTTCTTGTTTATGAAAAAGTATCTTGGGAGGAGATGCCCCTTGAATGAATTCTTTCAGCATTGTCTCAACTAATTTTCTTACAGATCTCTTTCCATTCACAAATCATTACCGCTGTCTTTTCAAGTTACCATGTAAGAAGGGAATCCCTGAGCTAGGCTTTTTTTTTTTTTTTTTAATTGAGCATGGATATTTATCACATGAGAGTAAGGGGGGATTTGTAAATGGTGGGGAAAAAAAGTCAAGTTTCACATCGAGATCAAGTCAGCCAGTTTTAGTGTGGACTCTTTCTAATGCAGTCCTTTTCAAAATGAAGAGAAGGGGGACGATTACAGCAGTTTTCCATTGATCTTTTCCTTTAGTTGAGTGCTCGCACTGCGACTTCCGGATAACCGAAAAAACACCGCTCTGTCCCATTGTGAGTAGAGTCCTTCAGACAAGCTCCGCTTCGCTTTCCGCTGTTATCTTTGGGTCCCAGAACAAATGATCACCAACACTGAGGCCTGGTGATTTCTAGCAAGATTGTCAAGTGTCATCGCCTCGGTTCTGACCCACAGCAAACCTGTGCACAACAGAATGAAACACTGCACGGTCCTGCGCCATCTCACAGTGGTTGCTGTGCGGGAGCCCGTTTTTGCAGCCACTGTGTCTGTCCATCTCATTCAGGGCCTTCCTCTTTTTCCCTGTTCTGTACTTTACAAGATTAAAAAGAAAAAAGTCTAGGTTAACACAGCCCCTCAGGAAGCCAGGTGAGTGAGCATAACGCATTAGGGTATTAATTACTGTTGTTAGTGCCATTGAGGTGGCTCCAACTCTCAATAATCCATCTACAACAGAATGAAATGCTGTCTGGTTCTTCACCATCCTGAAAATTGTGGAGCCCACTATTGCACCCCCTCTGTCTGTCTCATCTTTCTCTCTTCTATGACTTTCTTTTGTCCCAAGCATGATGCCGTTTCCAGGGCTGGTCTATGGCATGGTGGGTTATGTGTTGGCTACTCACTGCAAGGTCAGCAGTTTGAACCCACCTGCCACTCTGTGGGAGAAAGAGGAAGCTTTCTATTCCTATAAAGAACTGCAGTCTCAGAAAATCACAGGGGCCATTCCACCTTGTCCTACAGGGCAGTTATGAGTTGGCATTGACCCAATCACAGTGTTAGGTCAGGTTAGGTTTCTTCTGATACCATATCCACGCGATGTAAGTCTCGCCATCCTGTCAAGCGATTGTTCTGTCCGGATGACTTTTTCAAAGTAACCAAGATAAAGTCATTCTCTGTGTGTTTCTAAGGAATATTCTGGTTACATTTGTTCTAAGGCAGAGTTGTTGATACCTGTAACAATATATGGTATATTAAAAAATCTTTGCCAACAACTTTTAATTAGTATATATATGTTTCTATTAATCCCTTTAAAGTATAATAAATATTCCTTTATCGAATCTTTCTGTGCTCAAACTTAAGTGACTATGTAATCCTTTTCTCCACATCATATATAATATCATTCCTTTTTGTTCTAGGCTTCGGTTTGGTAAATCTTACCACAGAGAGATTATTTTCATGAATTCTAAGGTTTTGATATCTGAGTTAATAGATTAAAAAAGCATAAAGTGGTTGTTGGAGGCTCCCTTTATTTGACCGACAGAATAATTCATTGAAAACATTTGTCTCCACATTTCTTTGACCCCACATTTAGAGTAAGAAGAGAATGTGATACTCTGTCCCCATATATTAATCCTATTACATATCATTTCTCAAAATACTTAAACAATGAAATCTCTTTTTAACTAAAATATGATTGAAGTAAATTTAGATTAAGGTATTAATAGCTGCAAAGTTCCTTCATTCTAAATCTTCACTTGTTTAAAGGATGCCTTCAATCAAGAAGCTAACTGAACCATAGAATTAGTGAGGTCATAAGGAAGTGAACCTCTCTGTTGGGATTTAAGAAAGGAAATTTCCTTGGGATGCAGGTTACGGGATTACTACAAAGATAATTTTTCCTGTCTTCATGATTTGGTCTACTATCCACTCTAGCTGTGCTATACAAAATTATTTCCAAGTTCATATTTCTAAAATGAACACCCAATTGATTGTATTTATGGTATTATAAGAGCAACTTATCATAACTTTATTAGCATTAAGTATTATAATTTATATTCTAGCAATTTTTGTAGAAAATATCTTTATTACTATATTTTCTTTTTAATTGAGAGTTAATAGCTTTAGTTTTCTGTGATTTGTTCCTTTATATGTTTTTACGCGTGATGTCTTGGTTATATGGGAACTGATGATATAATTTGTAATCATTCTAGTCTGATTTTACCTGTCATACTCTCCTTTGTTCTGCTTTATGAATAGTTTCAGTGAGCATGAGGCATTAAAATATAAGCAACTGTTGTCTTTTCTCAGCATCCATAAAGTGTTATTTGATGAATCAGACCCCAAAGCCCACCTCCGTCGAGCTCTTTCAGAGCTATGCCGACCCTATTGGACAGGGTAGAACTGCCCTCCAGGGTTTCCTAGGCTGTGATGTTAGCAAACAAACTGTCTCGTCTTTCTTCCACAGAACAGCCGATGGGTCCAAATCTTTCCATTGGCATCCCAATATTTACTCCGCTTCCCCTCCTATGCTCCATTATTTGATGATAAAATTGTGCAAAACAATGACAATACAGACAAATCTCATTTTCTTGCCCTTCAATGAATTGCATTATACATAGATTGTTTTTTTTTTTTACAAATTCAAAATTGTGGCAACTATGTGTCAAGCAAGTCTATCAGCTACATTTTTCTAACAATGTGCTTACTTCATGTTTCTGTGTCACATTTTGGTAATTCACATATATTTCAAACTTTTTTGGAAATACTATGACACAATTAATAGACTACAGTGCAAACATCCCTTCTTTATATGCAGTAGAAAATCAAAAAGGAAAAATGATGTGACTCAGTTTTTAGATTTGTTTTTCTCAGGTGGACGGGGACTGAACCAACATAGCTCTGTTGTATGGTCATTTACACATTTAGTTTACTGATTTAGGTTGTCTGAATATCTTGAGTTTATTTGTATCCACCCCTGCCATAGAGCCCACTCTCACTCAGAGCGACCCTATGCTGTAAATCTTGACAGGAGTGAATAGCCTCCTCTTTCTTCCATAAAGTCATTGATGGTCTTGAACTACAGACCTAAAAATGTTATCAAAAATAGACTGATGAGCACAGGTAATCTAAAATACTAAAAACATTATTCGTAATGTCAGAAAGGAAGGTATTAGTTATTTAACACTGTATTTTAAAAGCTAGTCATTGCAATATGCTAAGGAAAAATGTTACAGTATTATTGGGAAAGAAGATAATTTAAAAACATTTTCAATGTTCTTGTTAGATACTCTAGGGTCCATTACAACACAAAGTGACTTCCACTCTGCTCAGTCCTGCATGATTCTCACAATCATTGCTATGTTTGAGCCCATGGTCCCAGCCATTGTATCAAGTTATCATCCTTGACTATCTACTTTATCATAAGTAGTGTCCTTCTCATGGACTGGTTCTTCTGAGAACATGTGCTAGACGAAGGCTCACCATCTTCACTTCTACAGAGCATTCTGGCTGGACCTGTAACACATATCTATTTCTTTTTCTTACAGTTCATGGTATAATCAGTATTCTTCACCAAAACCATAGTTTGAAGACATCCGTTTTTCTTCTGTCTTCCTTCTTCATTGTCTAGCATTCATATACACAGTAGGCGATTAGGAATATATTGCTTGGGTCAGGGGCATCTTTGACCTCAAAATGACATTTCTGTTTATTAAACTTCAAATTTTCACCCCATGTGTCCAATATAACACATAGTTTGATTTCTTGACTGCTGCTATCAGGGATGTTGACTATTAAATTATTATAATCAATAAAAATTTAAAAAATAATGATTATATGAAGGCAACCATATCATCATATTAAAGTAAGTCTATTTTTACATATCAAGAGCAATACATTAGAATATAAGATGAAAGGAAACTTTATTTACAATAATGAGAAAAATGATTGATTAAACAAGAAATATGTAATACTAATAAAATAAAGTACAAAATTTTACCAAATGACATTGACAAATGCTTGAATAATGGGGAAAAACTATTACCGGAAGAACTTTGGTGATCAAGATATTAAAAGTTAATCTAATTTCAGAGTAAATAAGTCTTACATGAACCACAAAAATTACATATATGGTTGGAATATTATAAGAGCAAATGCCATAAGAGAAATGGAAAACTCTATATCAAAATAGACAATAATAAACATTCAAGTCATAGACTGGGTAAATATGCTTGTGATTACTACAGTTGATAAGGATTTACTGTAAGAGTTACCATATGATAATTTTTAAATATTAGAAACAAAATGACTAGCAATAAAGTGGAGAAATATAAAAGTAATTTATAGAAGTAGGAAGCTAAATGGCCAATACTTCTATGAAAACATGGTCATTGTCACTTTAATGAGGTAAATACAAAATAAAATATCATTTTGTCCAAACTGAACACAGAAGTCAAGACCAAGTGTTTTAGAAGTTCTAGAGAACTGGGAACCTTACTATTCAGAAAATGTCATTGTTAATTTGGAACTGAATAAGTCTTGAAAGAATTTCAAATAGAAATATACCTGAAGCAGTGCAAAGGGAGTTACAGAGGGCCATCTCCTTCTATTTTTCCAGAAATTGCCTTGGTCCTGATGAGCAGTGGTTTCTGGAGTCATACTCTACTTAGAAGAATAGTTGCTTTATTGTCTGCTGGAGGGGCAGAATTTCCGATGATGTTTTTATTGCCTTCAAGTTTTATTGTGTCTTTCAGCACAAAGGGACTTATTGCTGGATTGAAGACCAGGCCACTTAGAACAGAGGTTGTAGAGAAAAAGTTGAAGCAAGAATAAGTTGATTCTGTTGAAAATTAATGTAATTACAATGATCAGATCACTGAAATTTTAACTTCAACCCATTCATGATTATGAATATATCTGATTGCTATACAAACTCCTTTTTAAATTTTAAAACCATGATAACATGGGTACCCATCATATTGAAAACT
Source organism: Echinops telfairi (assembly GCF_000313985.2). Lineage (NCBI taxonomy): Eukaryota > Metazoa > Chordata > Mammalia > Afrosoricida > Tenrecidae > Echinops > Echinops telfairi. The sequence continues at coordinate 40,087,107 of NW_022111369.1, forward strand.
TTGCCATCATTAGCAGCAAGGTTAGAATTTTCTATGGCTGGTCTCTGAAATAAACCTGCTTAGCTTTTGCATGAAGAATTCTAAATATCACTGCCAATAGATTTAGAAATTTCAGAAACTCTTTAAAATGATTTCACTTCCCTGAATATCTCATTATTATTTTTTTCTGGAGTTTTTCATGAAAACTATTTAGGTAAGTATTAAGCGTTCAGAAAGAACTATTTGTACCCAGGATGATCCAGATTGGCATCTTCAAAGGACATGAGATTTTGCCAAGTCTATCACTAATCAACTTTCGTAATTCACAACCTGTGCACACTGTGGGCGGAGAATCACAGCGGTGGTGCTGAGCATTTCTGGGAAGTTACCCTCATCCCAGCACCAATTACTAAAACCTCTCTCCACATTAAAGCTATAAAGATTAAAAATATAGCACACTTGTCATTAAATATGGATGACTTCATGTAATATGCATTATATACAAAAACAATGTCCTGCCACTTGAGCTTTATCACTACCCTACGGAAAATCCACAAACCCAGAGCCCCACATCAAAGCTCATTTTGGCAAAGACAAGGAACAATTTCGTCATGCAAAATAAACACAGATGTTCCCCACATAGGCAACTGGCTAAAAGGAGATGGTGCATCAGGGGATGCATGGCCCTATAACAGCTACTGCCTCCTTAAACACACTACATTATCTTACGTGGAGGCTGCAGACTTTTAAAAAGACTGATTCTGCTCTTTGAAAACATGGCATTTCCCAACTCCAGAACTGTGAACATGGTGAACTGGGTCGTTCTGCAGGCATGCAGAGATAGGACACGCGTACTCTCAGAGGTAGTCCGTCTGCATGCTTTTCAGCTTTCAAAGAAGAAGTGAATTTCACTTTCATCTGAACAGTGGTTTTTTTTGCCAGTGATGTACTGATTTCTGTCTGTGAACTATGGTATCACTAGCCATATGAATTATTAGACACCCTGAGAAAAGAAACGTTTCTAGCCTCTGCCATTAGCCGACTGTGGATGCTGGCTGGTTCCAGACGACCAGACTTCCCCTCGTTCCTTTCATTTTTAGCTAATTGCAATAGAATCTCTCTATTGCAAAATAGAAACAAAACAAAAATTCCTGGGACTTAGATGTATTTTCTCCCGAAACTAAAAGAGATTGCAAAAAAAATGAAGAATCCATCTTTAAGGTTTCAAATACAAGGCCGATAATTGTGTCAGCATTCAATTAAGACATGCTTACAATATCTATTTTGGCCTCCCCCAAAACAACTCCACCACCACCACTTCAATATTGGCCTATGTTTGCGGAAGACATTAAATTGCTAGGATTGTTAGGGTGTCCTTGTTAATTTGGAACCTCTTAAAAGAGGTTCAAATAGAAATATACCTGAATTCAGTGCAAGGGGACTTGCAGAGGGTCATCTCCTTGTATTTTCCAGTAATTGTCTTGCTCCTAATGAGCAATGGTTTCTGGTAGTCACACTACGCTTAGGAAAAAAATTGTTTTTAAAGTGTTCTATGAAATAAATAAGCTCTTGGGATAACCAAAACTAGTTTTGCCTATCTTCTCTCATCGTCTATATTTTAATGTCATGTCCTAGGTGTGGAAGACAGCAAATGCTAGACTTTATCTCATTTCCTTGCCGTGCTTCAAGCACGTGCTTGTGTTCCTTGGCTCTCTTTATCACATGCCCTTACACGGTTCTGACAATGCGCTCTCACCGACATTTTGAGCCCACACTGCAAATATTTATTTATTAAAGCACATGCCATTAGACAGATACATATGTAAATGCCTTTTCAAAACTGAAAGTGAAATCATGACACAATTTTTAAAGATAGCTTATTTCTTATACTTGAAAAGCACTGAAATGCTACTATTTTATTTCCCACTAAAGTCGTTAACGGACTGAAAACAAGGTGCCCGACGATGAGACAAAACAGGCTTTTCGAAGTTGCCTTTGCTCTTATCTTACAGCAATTTGGGAATCTGATTCTAAATGGAGTTTATTTCCATCTTTGGTAATAATAACTTTTCAAAGCTGAAAATGATCCTGTATGGAAGTATACTGAGCCAAATGGGAGAAAAAAAGTTTTGGCTTCAATTACAAAATCATAATATTAATTTAAAATTCCCATCCCCCAATTATGTGAAACTGGTTATATGAAAATCAGACTAATAAATTTCCATCTTCTTTGTTGCCAATCAGTTTTCTTATAAACTAATCCGAAGTTTTTGCATTCATTTTAATGAATTGCTTCAAATCCATTAAAATTCAATTTTCAAGGTTTAAACAAGCACAGGTTTGAAAATTTTTATATGGACTTGCCTGTTTAAGGCTATAAAATCACTTAGGAAGAGAAATACTTCCAAATATGAGCCTTCAAGATGCCCTATCCAGAGTCCAAGTGCCAGTTGGATGAGTTGACCAGAGTCTAAATTTCCAAAGATAGAATTATATCAAATGTTAATTTTTCAAAATATATTAGTTTTATTTTTAAACTCATGATGGTTAAAGTATATCTCCTCTGTCAACCTTTTCTTAAATGAATCATAAAAACAATTCTTTTTCTATTTCATTATTGAAATCAGATCTGGAAAATATCCTAAGCTATGACAATATGTCAGCAGATGGATATAAGGTAACGTGAATGAGATTCCCTTTCCTTCCATTTCTGATGCCAAGGTTTTTGCCTCTCTGGTCTGGAGGCTGCTGAGTCTGAGGTCCAGATAAGAGAGAACCCTATGGGCTCTTGGCAATCAGAATTGAAGAATTGGTGGTGTGGTCCCACTCCCTCTCCCACTGTACCCCTTCCGTGTGCTCTTTCCACTTTCCTCTCTGCTTCATAGTATGCTGGACAATACATGGGAAGCAGTGTCTGAAAGATATCAACAGTCTACTGGCATGACTCTGATACACCCAGGGTCCCTTTAAAGGAAAGTCAACATAAAGCTGCAGAGGAGAGTAATAGCTCTCCTTGGCCCCTGGCTATGCAGAAGTAAAAGGACATTGAAAAGGGATAAGGTTCTCCCAAGTGCCCCAGTGGGGGATGACAGAATACTTGCCTCTACAACGCATGTTTTTGAGGTTAGAGGCCTTCTGTGAGATTCATGCCCTTTAGGATATCACAGAAAACACAAGCAAACCACATCAAGTCAGCAGAGAAAAATAACACACCTCTTAAAGTGGTTCAGCAGTCAGGGAAATTAATCCAATCAACACGAATTCAGTGAAACAGAACAGCTTGGGGACATAGATGATTACCTGAATTGTTTAAGAGATGAAATTAAAACAATAAAAATCAGAGAAATTTGAGTTCAGCAATTGTACATATGCATGCATGTAGCACATGCGCCCTTTCCGAATGGTTAAAAAGGAGGAAGAGTATGAATTTAAATTTCTGTAGATAAATGAGAGAACAGATAGTCATTGATGACATTGATCATGTTATCTACAAGGAAACTTTCAATACATTAAAAAAGGGTAGAAATTGTAAGTCCATTATCTTGTTTTCATTTAATAAAGTTATGGATAAAAAAACCCAATGGGACTTATATTTACATGAAACCAAACCCCAAGCCTCACTGCCCTGGAGTTGAATCTGAGCCATGGCCGCCCTTTAGGACAGAGCGAGCTGCTCCCATGAGTTCCCAAGGCTGTAACTCTATGGAGCACAAGGCTTCTCTCCCATGGAAACAATACATTAAAATTAAGGAGGAAACATAAGGAAATATGAATCTCTCTATATAAGGAAAATGTTAGTATGAAAACATGGAAATGAGAAAATATCTACCTTCATTAGAAATACTTTCATGGGAGAATAAACCAAAAAGCCAAATTCAAAATAGAAATGTCCTTATGGGTTTCCAAGCTTGTAACTCTTTTTTATTTATTTTTTATTTTTTGATAATTTTATTGGGGGCTCTTACAATTCCTGTTACAATCCATACATCATTTTTATCTGACATATTAGTACATATATTCCACCATTCTTTTCTAGACATTTACTTTCCATTGAGCCCTTGGGATCAGCTCCTTTTTTTCCCCGACTTCCTCCTCAATCCTCGTGGCCCTTTATTTATCTTTTAATCATTTTATGAGGGGCTCATACAACTCTTATCACAATCCATACATATATCAATTGTGTAAAGCACATTTGTATATTCATTGCCCTCATCATTCTCAAAACATTTGCTTTCCACTTAAGCCCCTGGCACCAGGTCCTCATTTTCCCACCTCCCTCCCTGCTCCCCCCTCCCTCATGAACCCATGATAATTTAAAATTATTATTTTGTCATATCTTGCCCTGTCCGACATCTCCCTTCACCCACTTTCCTGTTGCCCATCCCCCAGGGAGGAGGTCACATATAGTTCCTTGTAATCGGTTCCCCCTTTCCAACCCGCTCTCCCTCTACTCTCCTAGTATCGCCACTCATACCACTGGTCCTGATGGGCTCATCCGCCCTGGATTCCCTGTGTTTCCAGTTCCTATCTGTACCAGTATACATCCTCTGGTCTAGCCAGACTTGCAAGGTATGGAAGAAGCACACCAGCTTGTGTGATCATGAGGTGCCAAAGGGATCAGTTATCAGGCATCAAAGAACAACAAAAAAATCATATAATTGTGTGTTCACCTCCATGATACGATCACTGAAGACAAATGGGTACATAAGCAAATGTGGCGAAGAAAGCCGATGGTGCCCGGCTATCAAAAGATATAGCATCTGGGGTCTTAAAGGCTTGAAGGTAAACAAGTGGCCATCTACCTCAGAAGCAACAAATCCTGCATGGAAGAAGCACACCAACCTATGTGATCGAGGTGTCGAAGGGATCAGGTATCAGGCATCATCAGAACAAAAAAATATATTGTATGAGGGGGTGTGTGTGGAGTGGAGACCCAAAGCCCATTTCTAGGCCACTGGAGATCCCCTTGCAGAGGGGTCTCAGGGAGGAGATGAACCAGTCAGGGTACAATGTAGCAATGATGAAAAATACAACTTCCCTCTAGTTCCAAATGCTTCCTCCCCGCACGCACCCCCTATCATGATCCCAATTCTACCCCCCTATCATGATCCCAATTCTACCTCGCAAGTCTGGCTAGACCAAGCTTGTAATTGTTTCCATGAGTAGAAAGCCCCATTGCTCTCTCTCAGAGAAGCTAAGTGGGTTTGAACTGCTGACCTTGTGGTTAGCAGCCCGATACATAACCACTATGCCACTAGGGCTCCAGATACCTTCATTATTGAAGATGACAACCCACAAGGGTAAAAACTTTGTAGAAAATAGAAACAGAATTTCATGATATATTTTAAAAGACTAAGAAAATGGAATTATTAAAGCTGGAACCATATTTAAAAACAATTTAGAATCAGTGCAAAGAAAAATCAGTACAAAATATAGTTATGATACTTAAGGTTTTATGTCAACTGGGCTGGGCCAGGTTTTCAAGTGTTAAGACATAGGAAGTCTCCATGATGAGGTCTCTTCAGTGCTGTGAACTGCTTCTAGATAAGTGGACTCTATCAACAAAATCTTGCTTGCTTTCTGCTGAGTCTGAATTGTGCATTTGGCTCATCAGCTAACCATTGATTCTTTGGACTTGAGTCAGTGGCTTGCTGTACTTCTGCGTATCCTGGGAGTTATCAACATCCTGCTATCTCAGCTATCTCACCTTCCAATCTTGGGTTCTTTCACTTCTGCACCCAGACGCTTGCCACCTGACCTGCTGACTTTAGGTTCATCTGTTCCTGAAGTATGAGTCAACAGAAGCCTCCTGCTAGACCTCTGATCTATTGACTTGAAGTTTGTTTGCCTCTACAACTGCCTGAGATATGTCCTTGATATAAAACTTTCTCTATATAAACATATATAAACTTCACTGGTTTTGCTTATCTAGAGAACCCAGACTAATCCAATAGTTATTTCAAAAGCATAACAAATATCCTCAAAGTAAATAAAACAACAAACCAATAATAAAATAAAAGCTATAAATTAGAAAGAAGACATAAAGGGAGGATTTTTAAATATCTGGCTATTTATTTATTTGTCAGAGTTTATTAGACTATCATAACTATTTTTCCCATCATGTAGTTGATACAAAGATTGATTTGATTATTTGTCCAGTTGTAATGATTTTTTTCTCCTTGTCTTGTGGTGTAAACCAAAGCCTGTAGTCTTCGATCTTCATCAGTAAATACGCCAAGTCCTCTACACTTTCCGCAAGTGAAGTTGTGTCATCTGTATATGGAAGGCTGTCATTGAGCCTTCTTGCAGTGATAATGCATGCTTTTCTTCTTATAATCCAGATCCTCAGAGTTTTTTCTCAATATATAGATTGGGTAAATATCGTGAAAATTTACAACCTTAAAACATACCTTTCCTGATTTAACATCATGCTGTATTCCATTCTGTTCAAGAAACTGTTTCTTAGTCTAGTATCAAACCCATACGAGCACATTTAAGTGTTTTGAAAATGATATTATTTACAATGCTATATATAATATGTTCGGAAACACACAGTTGAATGCCTTTTCATAGTCAATGAAACACAGGTAAACATTTCTGATATTCTCTCTGCTTTCAGTCAATAACCATCTGCTATTGGTAATGATAGCCCTCCTATGTCATCATCTGTATCAGGCTTACAGTTCTGGCCTCTCCCTGTTGGTGCACTGCTCTTTTTAAATAGCTTCAGTAGCTTTTAGTTGCAGGTTATATCAATGATAGTTTCCAAAACTTCCCACATTCGATTGGATCACCTTTCTTTGAGAGGAGCATGAACATAGATTCCTCTTAGTCAGTTGGCCAAATTAGGTGACTGAGATCAATGAGAACCTGCACTGCGTTTGCTTGCTGAAACACTGTAATTAGTATCCCATCAGTCCCCCAGTCTTTTGTTGTTGTTGTTTATACCTTCAGTGCATCTTTTACTTATTTCTTCAATGCCATCTTGATCATTTACTACCTTTTGAAATGGGTGAACACTTGACAACTTATTTTTTGTACAGTGAGTCTGTGTATTCTTTCTATCTTCCTTTTAAAAATAGTTTTATTGGCAAAAAGTTCACATAACATATAATTTAATTGCTAATCATATTCAGAAGCTTTGTGCAATCATCGCTGCAATCAATTCAGAACACTTTCTTCTCATACTGATTGCTGTTAGCTCCACATTTTACCCTAACCTTCCCCTGCCATGCCACTAGGTCACTATTAGTCCAGTTACTGTTTCCATAGATTTATCAATCCTAATTTCATATACAGAAAATCAGGCAAAGCACATACAGGAAGTGAACAAATAAAAACAAACAAACAGAAAACCCCAACAACAACTAGACAATATACAGAAACACCTGAATCAAATAGAAAGCAGAACTATTAAAACAAACAACTTTTAAAAGGTCAAACGAGAGATCAAATGATATTACATTTTAATGTAACCACATCTGCCCCCATTGATTCTAAAATCTCTCTGTCTGATAACAAAGCTATTCATATCCCTGGATTTTGATCAGAGCAGATCGACCAGATACATACTCCGTGCAGGGACCCTGAAAATGGATTTAGGGCTTCCCCTGTCATCCATAGCCTTCTGCAAACAGGGTATTCACAATTTAAGATCTGACACAATTCTCTCCTTAGGATATGGATGTTATTGGTTCACGCAGGCTGCTGTGTTTCCTTCATGTGGGTTTGGTTGATGCTTCGCTTAGATGACTGCATGTGTGAAGACAAGCCTTTAACAACATAGGCACTATTTTTCATGAGAGCCTCACACCATCTCATTTCTTCACTACACTTTGCTATAACACCCATCTCTCCAGTGATCTCTTCATGAGAGTGAGTATCAAGTAGGGCCATGGCATAAGAAATGATTGTTCTCAGACTGGGGTTAAAATTAAGTGAGAGGCCCCAAATCCACTCGTATATGTATAATTTATGTACATTTCTGGTTCACTTTAGAGACACCATTATCATTCTTGATAGAGAACATTACACATCAACCTCTGAGGCTTAAGGTAATTCTACTGATAGGGTCACTAATTTAGCCAATGGTATAGAATTTAAAACACTGTTGAGAAAAGTAAATTATACATATATAGGCCAGCTTTTCATGCTGCAATGCATGAGTTGTTGACTTGTACAGATTAAAGGCTAAGTGACTTCATACTATTTGTATGAACAACCGGATTTAGTGATAGAGCAAAACTTTCAGTAACACTCATTCATGGAGTTAGAACCATGCCTACCAGATTAATACATATCATCTGAAGTCAAGGAGAACATTAAAATTGAAAATATATGGTAGTCTTGGGTCATTATTTATAGGGCACCTGAGAGTTAGTTTGTTGTGCCAACCTGGCCGATAAACACATGTGGGATTAATTGAAGGGCAGAGGCATAAATGGCTCAGTGAGCCTCGCCTTTTTAGTTCTCAGGTCTCTTGCTTTGTGATGGTTGGACCAGGATGCAGCTGCCTTAGCAGTTCCCAGCTTCAGCTTGCAAGGCTGACTTCCTGTAAGACATTTGCAAGGAGAAGCCACATGGACCTACTCCGATGCAGCCCTGGGTGCTGGAGCAGCTGTGTGGAGACCCGTGCCAGCGCTGAGATGTTTACACATTCACTGACTCAGCTTTCTTCCTGCAGTCGGCGTCATAGTGTGTGTTTTGTGAGATGGAGGAGGACTTTGTGGATCGGTGTCGGCCATATGGGTTAATGTTGGACTTGTGGGCTTGGGCAGCACTGGGTTGGGATGTTTTCTTGATGCTCACTTAACCTTTATATAAAACTCTCTCTTATACATATACGTTTCTGTGGATTTGTTTCTCTAAAGTACCCAGACTAACACAGCACCCTCAAATCAAGAGATATGAACCAAAGTCTAATGACAACCAATTCCATATTCTTAGGATAGCAGTCATCTGTTTCTTCTCACACTGGGGTGTTTCAGCTTTAAATACAAGAGAGTATGTCAGTTCCTTTAATCTGCTACAGATGAGGTTTAAGGTAAAGTCCATTTTGTTCAGTGGAGTGACCACATGCAGTCCTTGTACCATGACCTACGAAGGATGTTGTATACCTCCAAAAGACAGAGTCTAAAGTCCCAGTTGTCCATAACACAAGGCCCAGGTAACCAATGACTAGATAGAAAGTAGCCAGCATTCTCTAATTAGGAACATAGTAATGAGCATATTCTTCCTCTTGGATTCTATGTAAGTATTAAGTGTGTTATTCCCAGTGGGAGGTTGCTTCACCTGGTTTACCCACCAACCGAAGTGTAATTGCTTTCTCTGAAAAAATGCATTCTCCTCTCTAATCTTGACTTGAAAGTCGAGTATGGTTCTCCTATCACTCTTGAAGGAATGACTGTTGATTTTATATCAATACTATTTGTTAATATCAGAAATAAAGTGAAATTGTGTGATTATAGGATATAATGCAGAAGTTCAATGTATAAATGGTGAATTACAAGTCAAAAATTGAACCGCTTCTATCTAAAACTCTGTTTCCTTCAAATTCTTTATACCACATTCTTTGATTATCCCAAGAAATCTTATGTATTTCGTAATATGTTGACTAAACCTGGAACACATTTCCTTTGTGGCAATTAAGTGACTATGTTGAAATATGAAGGGTACCACCACCACCCCCCCTCGAAAATGGAAAAAGCTCTGCTTGACTGAACTTTCACATCCACATTGTTCCACTAGGTGAGCAGCAAGCCTCCCTCTCTGAGTCAGTGCAGCCAGGGGCATCTCCTGGGAGAGTTTCCTCTGCTCCCAATACTTTTCTTCATAAAAGCAGTTTCACTGGAACCTCATTTTTTGGTGATGGCCTATTTGAAAGAACAGCCTGTGGCTGTCAAATATTGTTTCCTGCTCAGGAAAAATGTGGCAGAAACGGTTGTGATGTTGAACACAGCTTTCAGGGACAGCGCTGTGGGAAAATCTCTAGTGTAAGAATGACAATGTCCATTGATGACAACCCTCATTCTGGACATCTGTCAACTTCCCAAATGGAAAAAAAAAACGTTGACAAGATTTGTGCCCTTGTGCTCAAGAACCAAAGAGACGGGGGAGTTGTCTGGGCGATTTTAGAGCTCAGCTCAGTGAATTTTAACAGACGCTTTGAGAATGAGAAGGGTCATTGTGAAATTTGTGTTTTTGGTTCTGAGTGACCAGAAAAAAGTTTGTCCAGTGGAAACATGCTGTGCTCTGAAAGAACAGCTCTGAAGGGACCCAGACTTTTTCTCAAGGTCATTACTGGTGAGGAGACATGGTGCTATTCTTACAACCCCACAAGCAAACAGCAATCAAGCCAGTGGAAGAGGCCCTCACCACCTCACCCTCCAAACCTCATCTAGATAGAGAGAATGCTTTTTTTTTTTTTTAATGTGAGGGGGATAGTGCATTTGCAGTTCATTCCCCCAAGGTCAGACTATTAATCAAGCTCTCTATTTAGAGGTTCTGCCAAGATTGCATAACAGTGCAGCAAAAAGGGCTTGCTTTGTGCCAGACAGGGGACTGGTTTTACCACCACAACAATGCACTTGTTCATGCAGTCATTACAGTGAGCCAGATTTGGCTAAAAACCAGCATGCCTCTCTTGCTCCACACACTTGACTCACCTGACCTCACTCCATAGGACTTCTTTTTGTCTCTGAGAATGAAGAGGGACAAGAAAGGAGAGTGATGAGCATAGAAAAAGTGAAGATAAAAAAAGGGGGGAGGTGCTGTCAGCCATGCAAACAGATGAGTTTGAAAATATGTTTCCAAGAATGGAATCTCAGATTTGGCAAACGTATTGTGTAATAGAGAGTACTTTGAAGGTGATAAGATTGTTTTGTTAAAGAAAAAACATTCAATCTCCCAGTTGAAAAACTGCATTTGTCAATTTATCTATGAGGTATGCTTTGAACTCCATTTGAGTTTTATCCAACTTTTACTTCTATAGTAAATGGTTATAATCTTTCACCTAATACAATAATTTTCTTTCTTTTCTGTCTCCATTCTTGTCCTACCATAGGCTGTTCACTTTAGAAAAACCCTAAAGCCAAAATCCAAGTAAAAGGAACATGCACTGTCCATGGCAGAGGTTATAACTCATGCTGACACCACATGCTTCAGAGCCCTGTAAGGTTTCCAACAGTTTGACCTTTTGGAAGTAGATCACCAAGCTTTTCTTTAAACACACCTATGGGTGGACATGAACTGCCAACGTTTCATCAGAACCCAAGTGTTCAATAACTTACACACTCAGGAATGCTTATAGGATAACCCCAATAATAGTTCAACAGTAAAAACCATGTCGACCTATGGCTCTGACAGTAATTCTGCATGTATTTAGAAGACAATGTAAACACTATGCCCTAGCTTAATTAGCTTTGCATTATTTATTCTTTTGAGACTTCATCTCAGAAACATTGGCATTCTTTCAGTTGATTGAACAAACTCAGCATTCACTACTGTTTTAATTAATGAGTGCTGCTATAAGAGAAATACAACAAGAAGGCGGCCTGGAAGAAGCGTCATGTATGTTCTCACAGTGTAAGAGCCTGGAAGTCTACATCAAGCGTGTGGCTCGAGGAGAAAGTCGATTGCGGCATATTAGGTAGAAATCCTTTGAGGTATTGATTGAGTTTGCAGAATCATCAGCCCTGATTTTCAAAGATAGGATGTCTCTCTTCCTTTGTGCTCTGGTCTCAGTATCTATGCTGCTTCTTATACCTCACAGGTAATTCTATTTAAAACACCCCCTGCGCCGATAGGGCCTCGCCGACATCACAAAGAAAGCCTCCTTCCAATCAGTATTACATCCGCAGTACAGGTATTAGGATTCCAGCACCTATTTTGGTAGAATACAATTTACTCCTTAACACCTACCTTTAGGCCTTTGCAGTTTCAGTTTCTTTGAACTGAAATCACCCCCGTGGTATGCTTGTGGCAGATTGAACTCTGATCCTCTAGATTTTGGCATCACCATCACTATGTCTGAGTGGCCTTCGAGGTCCATCTAGTCCATAGGTTTCCCAACTCACTGACCTACTGCCCACTTTTCAGAAAGAAATAAAACAAAACAACCTCAGCACCCC
>NW_022111369.1:40103667-40104874 GCF_000313985.2 Echinops telfairi
AATTATTATTATTTTATCACATCTTACCCCATCCGATGTCTCCCTCACCCACTTCTCCACTGTCTGTCCCCCAGGAAGGAGGCCATATGTAGACCTTGTCATCTGTTCCCCCTTTCTCCCTCACCTTCCCTCCACCCTCCCAATATCGCCACTCTCTCCACTAGTCCTGGAGGGTTCATCTGTCCTGGGTTCACTGTATTTCCAGTTCCTATCGGTGCCAGTGTACATCCTCCAGTTCAGCCTGGTATGTAAGGTAGAATTGGGATCATGGTAGTGAGGGGGAGGAAGCATTTAAGAACTAGAGAAAAATTGCATATTTCATCGTTACTACACTGCACTCTGATTTTCTCCTCTCCTCCCTGCAGCCCTTCTGCAAGGGGATGTCCAATTTCCCCCAGATGGGCACTGGGTCCCCACTCCGCATTCCCCCTCATTCACAATGTTATGATTTTTTTTTTTTTTTGGTCTTTAATGCCTGATATCTGACCCCTTCATCGCCTTGTCGTCTTACAGGCTGGTGTGCTTCTTCCATGTGGGTTTTGTTGTTTCCCAGTTAGATGGCCCTTTGTTTATCTTCCAGCATGTGGGACCCCAGATTCTGTGTAATTTGACAGCTTGGCACCATCAGCGTTCTTCACTGCATTTACTTATGTACCCACTTTGTCTTCAGCATTCGTGTCAGGGTAGGCTGGTGTGCTTCTTCCTTGTGGGTTTTGTTGTTTCTTAGCTAGATGGCCGCATGTTTGTCTTCAAGCCTTTAAGACCCCAGATGCTGTATCATTTGATAGCCAGGCACCATCTGCTTTCTTCACCACTTTTGCTAATGTACCCCCTTTGTCCTAAGCGATCGAGTAGGGGCAGGCTGGTGTGCTTCTTCCATGTGGGTTTTGTTGTCTCTCAGCTACATGACTGCTTGTTTATCTTCAGGTCTTTAAGACTTCAGGTGCTATATCTTTTGGTAGCTGGGCACCATCAGCTTTCTTCACCATGCTTGCTTGTGCACCCATTGTCTTCAGTGCCTTCAGGTGTTATATCTTTTGGTAGCCAAGCATCACCTGCTTTCTTCACCACATTTTCTTGTGCACCTATTGTCTTCAGCAATCATGCCAGGCAGGTGAGCATCTCAGACTGCCGAATTGTTAGAACAGAGTGTTCTTGTGTTGGGGGAGTACTTGTGCAGGGGCCCACTGTCCATCTGTTTCCTTAA
>NW_022111369.1:40106441-40108867 GCF_000313985.2 Echinops telfairi
TCGTGGTTTGCTTTTTGTCTTTTCCAGATATATGCCCAGTAGGGGGATTGCTGGATCATAGGGTAGCTCAATTTCCAACTGTTTTAGATATTGCCAAATCGATTTCCATAGTGGCTGTGCATACCTACAGGTTCACCAGCAATGGACTAGAGTTGAGAGATATATTTTTATTAAACTTCAGAGAACAATGCTTCCAAACAATAATACACTGCAGCATATTTTACATTGCAAACTCTTTAACGTCAGGACAGAAAAGATAGAAAAGGAAAGCTGGAAGGAGAGAGAAAATAAAGCCATAATTAGAAAAATGGTATAGAAAAGAAAGAAGTACTTCATTTAATCGTGCATTTTTTGCATATATTATATGTCAGGCCTTATACCACAGGTATCATTAAAAATATATTGACAGGTCAATTATCATGAAACTTTCATTTTAGTGCAAGGTGATTGATGAAAAATAAGTAGAAAAAATGAAATTAAAATTCAACAAATTGAACAATGATTAACAAATCAACCATGTCATTTCATATTTTTGGTTAAGAAATTAAGTAGGATACTGTAACAGAGAGTACCTAAGAATAATTGTGTTAGTCTGGGTACTTTGGAGAAACAAATCCACAGGAACTCATGTATAAGAGAGACTTTTATATAAAGGCTAAATGTACATCAAGAAAACATCCCAACCCAGTGCTGCCCAAGCCCACAAGTCCAATATTAGCCCAGATGTCCGACACCAATCCACAAAGTCTTCCTCCATCTCACAAAACACACGCAATGATGCCAACTACAGGAGGAAAGCTGAGTCAGTGAATGTGTAAACATCTCAGCACTGGCAGGGGTCTCCACACGGGTGGTCCAGCACCCAGGGCTGCATCGAGGTAGGTCCATGTGGCTTCTCCTTGGGGATTTCTTGCAGGAAGTGCGCCTTGCAGGGAACTAGCCAAGGCAGCCAGCTGCACCCTGGTCCAACCATCACAAAGCAAGAGACCGAGAACTTGAAAGGTGAGGCTCACAAAGCCATTTATCTATCCGTCCTTCAATTAACCCCACTTGTGTTTATTGGCCAGGTTGGCACCATAAACTAAGTACCTCAATAATGAATGACTTTAGGCAGCATGGTAGGGAAGACTTCTTGGAGTTTTTGAGAAGACATCCCGAGTCCTGAGAGGCAGCTACCAGATGAGGAGGAGGAATCACCGTGCTGATGGAGAAGGTGGGGTAGGGCACAGTACAGGCCAGGGCCCTACTGCTGAAACAAACTGGGCTTGAGGAAAAGAAAACATATGTTTCATTTGCTTTTGCTTGGGAAACAGAAGCTTCTAGATTATGCTGTAAATGTTACCTGTTAAATTGTCTGAAGCGGGAGTTTAGAAGAGAAGAGATCATTCAGGAATTGTGACTTTGGCCTCTGGGGATGCCTTTAACAGTGCCCCCACATAATTTTGTTCACTGATTAAGATCACCCTCCAAACCCTAGGCTGCTTTCAAGAAAGCCGGTGCTGTCCCGACAAGAGAGAGAGGCAGTTATGGGGAAATCCCTCTGGTTAGATATGTCATATTTACCATGCTACTGCGAGCAGCAGTCACCTTTCAAATCTGCTGTGGGGCCAGCCAACCTCAGGGGTAACAGTGCACATGTTCTTCCGAACTGACTGAAAATGAGATAAGCAGAGAAGGATACCATAGGGGAAGTGGGCTTGTGATTTCTTTTCTTTTCTTCCGCACCCACCCCCCCATCATCCGACATGAAACCATTTCAAAGCCATGAAGTGGCAGTTCTGAACAAGTTGTACTAGCTGCTGCTTAGAAACCACGAGGAAGTATGTGACAGGATTGTGTCATCTTGAAATGTGTATGGCTTCTGGCGAGAGGGAAACGACTGGAGCCTCAGTGTCTTCCCTTCTCCTCTCACTGCCCTTCAGTGGGCTCTGACCCGCAGCGACCCTACAGGGCAGGGTAGGACTGCCCTGCGACTTCCCTAGACTCTGCTTGTGGTCAGCATTGAGCCCACCACACCACCGCAAGCTCCTCTATAAGCAAACTGCAGCTGATAAAAGCCAAAGCCAAGACACGGCCAGGATATCAGCATCATTGTAGAACCCATGTAATCACGCAAACGCTGAAAGAACGTGGGCCGGGGGAGGGGCCCGGGTATGTTGTTAAAAAGTGGAGCAGTTCTTTACCCTATTCAGGTTCATATGTTTGGGAATATAGATAGCTTTATCTATATCAATCTATCTACTTAGCTCTCTCTCTATAGAGATATGTATTTAGAACCAACGTAACTGCAATTAAGTCCATTCTGATTCATGATAACCCTATCGGGCAAGTTAAAACTTCCCCTGTGTGTTTCCAAGACCATAACTCTTTGCAAGGGTAGAGAGCCTCATCTTCTTCCATGGAGTGGCTGGTGGTTTCAGAAGACT
>NW_022111369.1:40109072-40113866 GCF_000313985.2 Echinops telfairi
TTAATTTTTAAAGAGAGGAGGTAAAAGCCATTTTTAATTCTGACAATGTGCTCTTCTGATTGACATCATGAGCATACAATGGTTCCAACACTCAAATAGGAAACAAATGCAATTTGAGTGGGCCTAACCCTTTCTCTGCTTCCAACAATATAGTATGCTAATGTATTCTAAGTTCTATATTTCTTGGCACATGATTGACTTTCAGTGACTGAAACTGTCTGATATGGCTTTTGGTGTCTGTGTTAAGACCATGTCAGTTTGCGCCTCCTTCTCTGTGCGGCCTCCTGCATCAATTAGTGCACTCTCCTGTGTTTGCACTAAAATGCTGCACTTAAATACACAGGATTCTTTCATTCTGGATGCTAATTCTTTTCTTAGTTTGGCCCTGTCAATTTGATTGGAATATATATAAAGACATACTGACACTTTCTTTTCTTTTGCTTTTATCAACTTCGACTTACTTTATGAATTTCTTTTTTTTTTTTTAATCTTTTCATTAGGGGATTCTACAATTCTTATCACAATCCATCCATCCATCCATTATGTCAAACATACCTGTACACCTGCTGCCATCATCATCCTCAAAACTTTTTCTTTCTACTTGAGCTCCTGATATCAGCTCCTCATTTCCCCCTCTCTCCCTGCTCCCCGCCCCATGAACCCTTGATAATTTATAAATTATTATTTTGTCATATCTTACACTGTCCAACGTCTCCCTTTACCTACCCTTCTTTCGTCCATCCCCCAGGGAGGAGGTTATATGTAGATCCTTGTAATTGGTTCCCCCTTTCTATCCCACCTTCCCTCCACGCTCCAGGTATCGCCACTCCCACTACTGGTCCTGAAGGGATCATCTGTCCTGGATTCCCTGTGTTTCCTGTTCCCATCTGTACCAATATACATCCCCTGGTCTAGCCAGATTTGTAAAGTAGAACTGGGATCATGATAGTGGGGGAAGGAGGAAGCATTTAAGAACTAGAGGAAAGTTGTATGTTTCATTGTTGATACCCTGCACCCTGACTGGCTCGTCTCCTCCCTGAGACCCTTCTGTAAGGGGCTGTCCAATTGCGTACACATGTTCTTTTAGTCTCCACTCTGCACTCACCCTCATTTACAATGATATGAATTTTTTTGTTCTTTGATGCCTGATACCTGATCCCTTTGACACCTTGTGGTAACACAGGCTTGTGTGCTTCTTCCCTGTGGGCTTTGTTGCTTCTGAGCTAGATGGCTGCTTGCTTATCTTCAAGCCTTTAAAACCCCAGATGCTACATCTTTTGATAGCCGGGCGCTTTCTTCACCACATTTACTTATGCACACATTTGTCTTCTGTGATCATATCGGGAAGATGGGCACCCACTGATATGATTTTTTGTTCTTTGATGCCTGATTCCAGGTGCCTTCTGTTCAAGCACTAGAATAATGCTGAACTCATTATAGGTGAATAAAAATATTTGTTGATTATTTCAGAAATAAATTACAACTTATTAAAACACATATCAACTTGGAACAAGACCCTTGTAACATCTGCTTTCTTTATTACCTCTAAACCTCCTTTGAAAGTATTTAGAAAAAGTTTTATAATGAACAATTTTAAAGTCTCTACCTATATCCATCACCATCTTATTGATTTTTAATCATAGTAACCAGCTAGGATAGAATAGAAGTGCCCCACTGTGTTTCCAAGACTAGAATATTTACAGAATCTGAATGCATGCATTTCTCTTGCAGAGCAGTTGGTGGATTTGAACTCACATCGTTTCCGTTAGTACCTGATTGTTTAAGCACTGTGCCACGAGGGTTTCATTTGATTTATCATATACATATTCAATCTTATTCTAGGTGGACACCAAGGGAGGAAACCTGTGTTATATTGAGCTTCAGTTTTGTCATTTGAAGTGAGTATAAAATGGACACAAATGTATTGGCAGCATTCATTTTACATACTCCAAGTTGTGAGTCAGATTGTATATGAAAATTATACTCGGGAGTTCAAGATTTTCATCTTTTTTCTGCCTTGAAGTGTATGTGACTCTAATTCCAAAACATAATAGCTACACCTCAGGTTGCTACGTTTTAAAGCAGTTGGTCACATAGTTCTTTTTTTTTCTTTCTTGAATGCTATTTTCTTTCTTTCTTTTTTTTTAATCTTTTTCTTAGGGGCTCATACAACTCTTATCACAATCCATACATACATCAATTGTGTAAAGCACATTTGTACATATATTGCCCTCATCCTTCTCAAAACATTTGCTCTCCACTTAAGCCCCCGACATCAGGTCCTCATTTTTCCCCTCCCTCCCCGATCCCCACCCCCTCATGAACCTTGATAATTTATAAATTATTATTTTGTCATATCTTGCCCTGTCTGACGTCTCCCTTCACCCACTTCTCTCTTGTCCTTATCTACTTAGCTACCAAATATTTTTTATCTATGATTGTCAAGAGAAAGTTATGACTCATGTCTTCCAGGGTACCTGGAAGTCTGATTTAGAAGCTGCCTGTAATGCTCAGTAACCTCTTTAGAGGATGGTCCTCTATAAATACCAGAGATGGTTGTTAGTGAGTCCCCAAGACATTAGTCCAAGAAATGTCATTCCTGGCCCCAAATGTAGGTTAAGCAGTACAGCATGCACTTTGTTTGGAACAGTGATGGCTCTGGTAAAACTGTCACCTGGCTAACAAGCCCAATGAGAAATGTACAGGGGGCTCTGATGTCATTTATAACAATACCTATACATTGGATAACAAGGGCAGCATTGGCTCCCACCTCTGTTGGCTATCTTAAAGGCTGGCCTGCCTCTCTGAGCTGCTGTTGGCCGTTGCCACCTGCTGGCTCTGGCACACCATTCCCCTGGCACTCCTCCTGGCACTGTCCTGGCAGCCACTGCGTACTGCCAAACTCCAGCCAGCGAGCGCAGGGCCGTTTGGAGCGCCTCACATTGCAGAGGCTGTGTGTTACAAAGTGGCTGACAGCAGGGCGGCTTGCTGCCCTCCAGAGTCACAGCGTTGACTATGATGGTGATCAGCTGGCTGGCAGCAGCGGTGATTGGAAATTGCCCCACAGAACGTCACATGTTGGCAAAGAAAGACTGCCCAGGGAGCAAGCCTTTACAAAAGAAAATAAACAACGCTTTATGTGGCAGCTGCGAGCATTTTCTATCAGGTAAATTCATCTCAGGCATTCAAAAGTTCTCGCAGACAGTTGTAGTTGAAGCTTTTTAGTGTTTGTTTTGCTTTAAAGGTAATGGCAACTTAAAATCGGTTACTCTTGAGTCAGTTCTGATTTCAGGAGACCCCACGTGTTTCAGAAAAGTGATGTATAGTATTTTCATGGCTGTGAACATCTGATGCAGTCTGCCAACCCTTTATTCTGAAGTACCTCTGAGTAGCCTCAAACAGTCAACCTTCGGGTTAGAAGCCAAACACTTACCCACGTAAGCTAGGAAGGAACTCTATACTTATCACATAAGCATTCCCATTTTGCACACGTTCCAGCCAAATGTGCCTCATGTCAAACTACACAATAGCATACCACAATGATCTTTGGGGGCAGATATATAATGGAAGAAAAAAAAAGGGGATCTTTCCCTCCCAGTGTTTTAATCTCTTAATATCGACAGAGCCGCAATGGGCTGTCGCTCAGACCAGGCCGTCACACCCCAGTTGGAGTCAACGCCAGGCGCCCAGCGTGTGCAGAGCACTAGTAACCGAGCTTGGATTCCAGGGAGAACGAGTCACGCTATGAGCTACAGGCTCTCTGAACTTAGCCAAACTACACATTGCCATGCCATATTGGATTTACTGCAACAGAGCTGTAGCTCACTTGCTCTTTACATTGTGTCTTTAATGAAATAATCTCAAATCAAATAGTCCTTCGAGTCCTCCAACTACTTGTGGTTTAGCCGAGAGGGGTACTGGGACTTGCAGTGCTCAAAATGGCCCACTATGGTCTTGGCACAGCAGTGTACATAGAGGGTAAACAGTAAAAGAAGCCAAGGAGGGAGAGGAAGAAGGAAAGAAAAGGGAAGGACAGAAAGAAGAGAAAGCACAGAAACTTCAACAGAAACATGACTGTGTTGAGTGGAAATGCCACGTGTCCTGGGTGCCGGTCCATCTAATAAGCCACACAAGTTTGATGAAGAAGAGAAATCCTAGAAAAGCCCCAAATCCTAATTCTGCTTTGCTTTGTTTTGCTTTCTTGAACGATAAGCTACAGCAAGGAGGGAGGGGGTTTGTTTTGTTTTGTTTTATTGTTTTTCTGGGTTTCTAATGAATGGGAATTATGAAGGAGAAGGACCTGGGATTGGACCCTGGCTCTGGCACTTAGGATGTCGGCGATATTGGGTCACTTCAAGACCAACGTCCTTTATCATTAATGTGGCAACAGTAGCAGTAACCTTGAGGAATTGCTTTAAATATTAACTTTAGTAAGTTAAATCCTATTAGAAGGGCAAACATAAGGAAATTTGATCAATTATGTTCACATACACACATTATATATAGTCCTATGGGTTTCCCTTTTATTTCATGCTTTTATTAACAATATATTTTAATTTTCCATTTTCATTTCCTTCTAGTGGATGTTATCACTATTTCTAGTTAGTCTACCAAAATGGCTTATGGAGAAGGATAGTTTGAGCATGTACCTGCATCAAGGAGCATGAGGAGACTGCAGACTTGCTACAAGGGAGGGTTGACATATTAAAAATTCCCTCTAGTCTCAATGTGTCCTATGACTCTGTTTTCCCTTTATCAAACAAAGGCCTCTAACATGTATGTACGGCCACTTTC
>NW_022111369.1:40116093-40117738 GCF_000313985.2 Echinops telfairi
AAGGTTAATGTCAAAGAATTGAAAGAAGGAAACCTTTTCCTGGTCTTTCCGTACAGGCTCATTTCATTTTCATGCTTTCTCATGTAGTCCGTGTTTCCCCCCAAATTAATATTTAAAATATAGTTTTTAAACCAATTGTCACTATCCTGAGTATTATAGACCCTCCCTGTGCTGTATTTTCATTGTTTACCACCGTTCACTTTAGCCAAGGCAGCCCATGTGAAAATGCAGACTAGCCTGTGCTTACCACCTTAATAAGCGCTGCTATGCCATAACAGAGAAGCCCTGGGATTCATGAATGGTTCAATACTCAGCTGCCAACCAAAGACATTGGTGGTTGGGACAGACCCAGAGCTGCCTGGGGAGGAAGGCCTTTTCTGCTTCTGACAAATGGCATTGAAAAGCTGATGGAGGGCGTTACAGCACATGGGATGGCCATGGATTGAAATCTGTGGATCTGGAATCTCAACAGCAATTGTTTGTTGGGTTGTTTTGTTAAGTAATCATATGGTGGATATAATTTTCATCTTTTATTGAATGTTCTATCATCACTATCAAGACCCCTCGTGATGTAGTGGGCTCTACTTTGGGCTGATAATCACAAGGCTAGCAGTTTGAATGCACCATTTTTCCTTTAGTGTGTCCAAGAAGAGGTGTTCTGTAAAGATTCACAGGTTTGGAAACCCAAAGAGTTCTCTAGATTCACTATGAGTGAAAATTGGCTCAACAGCAGTGAATTTGGTTTTCTGGTCAAGGGAGGGGAAGGGAATGTTGTCTACCGAATGGCTGCCATGCAAAGCTGTGATGGCGGGCCCATGGCCAGGTAGACAGCCCTGTCAGAGGGGTGAGGGATACCGAAGGAAAAAACAAGTCAGGAGACGGGAGAGGGAGCAAACCCATCTGGGGGGATACACATGCACATCTCCTGATTGGAAAGGCAGGTGGAAATTCCCCCATATGGGGGCAAGAATGACTGAAAATGCTTTTGGGGACCCTAGGCGGGAAGTGGTCCTGTTGTTATGCACCAAAAAGATCCTATTGGCCCAGGCTTCTGAGTGCATCTGGGGACCTAGACTTGGTGTGGTGGAATGCTGGGACACTGAATCCTGGATCTTCAAAGTGTGAGGCATGCTCCAGAGGCTGTAACAATGTGATCAGATGTGGAAACTTCACTGGGTGAACTGGCTCGGCCTCAGACAAACTTGTAGCCTGAGGACTTAAGTCAGAAAATACATGGTGTCTGAGCAAGCACAAGATAGCTGTACCAAGATCTTACTATATCAATGCCCTATATGCTGTATTAAGATATGTATTAAACAGTGAAACTATGACTGGCATGGTAACATTGATAATTATTGTAAATTTCCCCTGACAATTAGCCCCCATTGTTTGTTAAATAGTGTCCAGCCATAAAAGGACTGATTCTGTACAAGTGAATAATTCAGGCACTGTGATATGGAGTTAGCCTACATTGGCCCAATATTCCTCTCACAATATGGCTTTAAAAAATTAGTATCAGGGGCTAATCAAAGACAATATTCACAAAAGAGAGTTATGCCACAGGGGGATGCTCGATAAGACCCTCTACCATAAATTAACAGGGAGGTTTTGCAAGGGAGCCCCAAACAAAAACAAAACATAGATC
>NW_022111369.1:40118514-40126736 GCF_000313985.2 Echinops telfairi
CCGGGGGGCATTGGGGTGTGGTGGTTGGGAGCAGAGGTGTTCAAAGTGAGCTGATGTCCAGGAGGCCAAGAAGGCAAAGAATATTGGAAATTGTGTTCACAATTGTATGGTATATTTGCTGTGATTGAACTGTGGAATAATATGATATATATATTAACTCCAAATTTTTTTAAATGGTGGAAATCAGAAGATTCCTTTAACATTCCTAATAAGACTGAGTGAGGGAGAGGCAGGGTCACCAACCGTTGGTGGAAGGTGACGAGTCTGCCTTTTTAATATATGATTTTATTTTCTCTGAAATATTTTTTCCAGAAAAAACTGAAAAATAATGAGTTATTATTATTGGTCTGTATTAACTGTGTTGCTTCCTGTGGTGAGTATAATTCTAAAGAATGAATACAATTTTCATTGATGTATCATTCTAATGTTGGAGGAGCAATTGTTATGTGGTTTCCATAGTAGAACAGAATGAATATTAGTCCCGCTTAGCCATCAGCAAATCTGATCACACTTTGAACAAGGTTCTGATGCCCAGGAATCACGACATCAGGGAACTTCAACAAACACTGTTCTCTGCCCAGCAGAGAAGACAGAAAACCTTACTAGAGTATGAATTACTGAAAGAATTTGACCCTCAGCCTCATGAGCCTGAGAGTTATGGTCAAGAATTTAAGGGTTTACTTGTAATACAAAGAAATGAACATTCTATGGATGACCTCAAACGACAAAATTAAAAATATAAGTAAATTTTATACACACACATCCATATATATCAGCAAGTTTAGGAATAAATATGGAGTCCTTTGATAACAGAAGCTATTAAAATGCTTAATCACTACACAAAAGGTTGAGGTTTGAATCCACTTCAGGTACCTCTGAGCAAAGACCTGGCAATGTATTTCTGAAAGATCAGTCATTAACCCCCAATGGATCACAGCTGTAGTGTGAAACGCATGCAGTCAACACGGGTCTCGTGAACTTCTATCATAACTGGCTTTTAAGAATA
This sequence comes from Echinops telfairi, assembly GCF_000313985.2. Taxonomy (NCBI): domain Eukaryota; kingdom Metazoa; phylum Chordata; class Mammalia; order Afrosoricida; family Tenrecidae; genus Echinops; species Echinops telfairi. The sequence goes on from NW_022111369.1 coordinate 40,119,521, forward strand.
AATATAATGAAGAATATTCTAAATATCAGAGGTCTCCAGACTTGGAAAAGTTGCTCTGGAAAGTAGTGCATTCCCTTTCCCAGAGATTTCCAGGCACATATTGGAAATGTCTCAGGGAGTGGAGAGGCACGCAGACATTGACTAAATTATCTCTAAAATCTTATTCAATCCTCAGATTGTCTGGCGCTGTGATGCAGAACATCCAATAAGTAACTCCAGAGAGTCTTAGAATCAACAGATCTATGTAGTAAACGCTGAAAACAACCCGCACGTCTCCTCGAGCCAAGAACTTTAGCGTCATCTTCTCTCGCCTCCTCAGACCTCACAGGTTGCCAAGAAAGCAGGGGAGTAAGAGACTGTGTTATCTTGATAGACGAGCTGGAAATCCTCACACAGCTGTGTTGTGGAAATGTTCCCTATTTCCCTCATGATAACATTGAGTCATAAAAGGGAAAAATGAACACTTATTTGCCAACTCCCCCTGTCTGTTGGGTCCACCATATCTATATTAGCAACAAGGGAACTTGCCTATAGTACTGAAATTTTTATCAGTAGGAGAGAAGCAACTGTTCTTTCCCTTAAATTGTAGTTCGAGCCAGTTCCTTTTTTCCACCAGAAGCTAAGTGATAAGCTTGAGCATTGGATGACTTATGTCAGTATTTACATTTAGTAGTGTTGGGAGCCTAAACGTTGAAACTTTTGAACTTCACATTGTGAAAAACTCGGGTGGAAATTACTTTGTTTATGATTCTAGTCTGAAGAGACAGAATAATCTTTCTTTTAGAAAAAGGGGAAAAGGACAAGTTAATTATGGTTGAAAGATGGTATGAAAGAGGAAAGAAAAGGTGAATGAACATTGAAAAGGAGTAACATTTTCTTAAGATTCAAAGTTCTGGGATTCATTCATTTTTTCACTTGTATTTCTAGAAAATAAGAAATCCCTTATTTCTACAATCTTCTGTTATTAAAGAGGATTCATTTTAGAATTGAGTGGGAAGTATTGAATCTATCCAGATTAACTGGTGCACAAATTGAAAGGCTTGTTTTCTTAATTTTTTTATTTGATATTAGTCGGTCTGCTTCCTTTACACTTTTTTTAAAAAACATTTTGTTAGGGGCTCATACAACTGTTATCGCAATCCATACACACATCAATTGTGTAAAGCGCATTTGTACATCATTCTCAAAACATTTTCTCTCCACTTAAACCCCCGGCATTAGGTCCTCATTTTTCCCCTCCCTCCCTGCTCCCCCCTCCCTCATGAGCCCTTGATATTTTATAAATTGGTATTTTGTCATATCTTGCCCTGTCTGACGTCTCCCTTCACCCACTTTTCGGTTGTCTGTCCCCCAGGGAGGAGGTCACATAGTTCCTTGTAATCGGGTCCCTCTTTCCTACCCATTCTCCCTTTACCCTCCCTGTTTCGCCACTCACACCACTGGTCCTGTAGGGCTCATCCGCCCTGGATTCCCTGGATTTTCAGTTCCTATCTGTACCAGTGTACATCCTCTGGTCTAGCCAGACTTGCAAGGTGTCGAAGGGATCAGGTATAAGGCATCATCAGAACAAAAAATCTTACCATAGTGAATGATGGGGGGAGTGTGGAGTGGAGATCCAAAGCCCATAGTAGGCCACTGGAGATCCCCATGCAGAGGGGTCTCGGGGAGGAGATGAGCCAGTCAGGGTGCGATGTAACAACGATGAGAAATACAACTTTCCTCTAGTTCCTAAATGCTTCCTCCCCGCTCCCACTACCATGACTTGAATTCGACCTTTACACTTTTAAGTCTAGATATTTTTAATATAGATGAAAAGTTTTGAACATAATGTGTGACCTTTGGCCCACCCTCTGTCACCGGAGGGAAAGTATGACTTAGTAAGACAATGCATGCATTAATCTGATTTGAAAATAATTCAAGCACCAAACAAAAAATAATCAACAACAAAAACAAAACAGGTTCTCAGGACCACAACAGTAAATTAGACATGGCATCTGTGCCCACCATACTCACCATTTGATGGATAACTGTGATTTGCTGACTCCCTCAATTACTCTGGGTTCATTACAGTCTGAGAAATGTGCCAAACACTCATTTGGTTTTTATTTTTCTTCTAGTTTTCTGCTTAAATATAAAACTGCAAACTCTTACTTCAAAGAAAGGATTGGTAAATATACAGTCAAATGCTGTTTTTTGGAAAAGTTTATTCATATGGTCGCTGTTATCTAGATCATATTGCACCATTACTACATATTATATGAAGTCTCACCATTATTATTCCGGGCACAGCAAACTGGCACCAAACTTGTTTATGTTTTCCTAATGCTCAATTTCTATGTACATTTGATTTTTATTATTTAAAAATTATATTTATTTTATTATTGTTTTTAAGCATATACACAGCAAAACATACACTAATTGAAGTTTCTAATGTACCATTTACTGACATTGCTTACATGTCCGAATTACATTCTGCCTGTACTTCTTTCAAGACAAATCTTCAGTGTGGATTACAACTCCATGTAGAGAAACCCCGAATCTTAACCAATGTGATGCTTCCTTATCTTTTTCTAAAAGCAAGGCCATATTTTATTTGTACTTCTGTGATTTATTAGTTAATTTGGCCTAATGTCTTCCTGTTCCATCCATATTATATCATGTGTCAAGACTTCATTCTCCTACTGCTGTGTGGTATTGTATTGTAGGGATATACTACATTTTGTTCATCCATTCATCTGTTTGGGGATGTTTATGTTGTTTCAACCTTTTGGCTATGATGAAAGTGTTGCAGTAAACACTGGTTTTTGCTTTCAAATCCTTTGAGTATATATCTGGGAGTAGGATTTATGGCTCACATGATGATTCTATTTTTGGCCACATTGTTTTTATATGACTATACTTGGCTTTTCTTTTTATTCTGACAATGATATCCATGATCTAGCCTCAAGTGAGCAGAGTCAATGCCAGTCCATTGTAACAACATCCTTCATCTTCACCTGGATGGTCATGGATCAACATATAATTTGAGATGGCTGAGATGACTTGGACCTAAAAGGACAGCACTATACACTATAATGCTAGCATCTTTCCAGTATTGTAGAGACTCAGGCTGTTTTAATTGTGCAACATTTACACTAAAAATAGTAAACCAGGTAATTTATTTTTGGATTATTAATATTTGAGAATGTGGTATGTTTTACTGAAAGTTTACATGGGTCTTTCAGACTCTGGTCACTAAAGGCTAGGGGCTGTAAGATTGAGGTTAAATTTAGAAGTTTGATTACTACTTTTTTAACATGTAGTTTGACATTTTTATTAAGGATTTCAGTTTCTGTCCATTCTTAAGTCTCCATGTTCTGAAATGAGCACCAGGATTGTGGTAGATTTGTTTATAAATAGAATGCAGGTGTGTGACAGAAATGCAGAGTCTAAATATTGTCACTTATAAATAATAACAAATTATATTTTCTCTTATTAAAGTATAGATAAAAGCACCAGAAAATGAAAAGTGATATCTTTTCATTATATTTTCAATTTGATTGGTATTTTTGTTGACATTCTCCTTCTACATCATTACAACCTAAGGGTAGACTTGCCAGTCAACCTGCTCAATTGGCCAGAGCCCCAGTGGAATGCTTACCAGTAGAAATACATTGAGTTGGAATTGGAAATGAATCTGCTTTTCTTTAATAACAACATCCATATCTAAAACTTTGAGATTGGGCACTTTTTACACTTAGTCTACATGTGGATATTTTCAGTGTATTTTCTTTTTTTATAATCTTATTCTCATTCATATACTTCTTCTCTTCTCTGCACACAGTCTATTTCCTGGGGTATGGTGGATATAAAGCCTAAAATTAAGGTCTAATAGTATTAGATACCTTTAAATCTGGTGAACCTAAGAGGTCCTTTAATGGTTTTATGACAACTTCCATTCCCTACTGTGCTACTGTGGATATGGTCCCCTAGCAACAACCAAGATGAACTGGTACAAGTTCTGGTTCCCTCTGAATTGCACTTTCAATTTCCTTTCAGCCTGCAGGATTATACATACAAGCAAGCCAATCAACCTTTCCACAATACCCAGAATAAGCCCCACTCCCTCAATACTACAAACTCTGCGCCTTAGCTCTTCGCTGCTTACTCTGTCCCTGATACAATCCTATTTGGCTTCGCATAGCATGCCCCGTACACCTCCCTCTGCCTGAGAGTATAGGCTACTAGTATTCTACTTCGGATCTCCTATTTCCAGCTCAGGGTGTCATTTATTTAGCCATTCCCACACACTAGAACGGGAATGTCCTTCTCATCAACAGGGTCAGTATCAGACTTAAACTCATTGTCTTCCAGTGGATTCCAACTCATGATCCATGTATTCCATAGGATTTTCTTGGCTGTCAATTCCATGGAAGCAGATTGCCAGACTTGTCTTCCACAATGAGCTGGGTGACTTCAAATGACCAACCTTAAGTTTTGTAGTCAAGAGAAAACCAAATCTTGCACCCTACAAGATTTTTAACTGGATGATTAAGGAATGATTAAAATAACTATATAGCAAGCTCTTTCAGGGTTCATATACTTTCAAATATATCCTTGTGTACAGAACTTTATATACTGTTGCAGGCCATCCACCAAGAGTAGCAATGTACACCAGCTCACAGGGTCAGCATCTTGCTGTTTCTGACCGGCAAGCCTTCCTCATTTCATCTTTCTTGGCTTCAGACGAAAGTGGCCAAATACAACTCATCTCTTCATTGCTGAATTTCCCCCACTTCCAATGAATAAGTGGACCCACGGGGTCACTTAGTAAGCATGCCAGGCTGTCTGCTGGCTCTTTTTAACTTCCAGTTCTAGAAGGCTGTGTTCTTTGATGGGCAGAAAACAATCACATTATTATTATTATTGTTATTTCTCTGTTGAGTCTGCATGTCTTTTCAATATAAATGTCTTGGCACTCAATGCTGTGTGGGGGGCTTCGTTTTACATCTAAAATCCTTAATAGTTTAAAACAAAAGCTCTTCAGGGCAATTTATAGCTCCTCTTATAGCAAATCCAACTGTAAAGGTCAAAATAGGGCTTACAAGGTCTTTCTAATCATAATTTCCAAAATCTATTTCTATCACACATTGGGTATGAAACACAAAGTAGGAGATATTAATATAATCCTGGTGTGGTTGTGGTTCTTAGGTGCCTCTGACTTGGTTCCGACTCAGAGAGACACTGACACTATGCACAGCACAACAAAACACCACCTGGTCCTGCACCATCCTCACAGTTGTTCTTATACTTGACTCTTTTCAACTACATTTGACCATATCTTCAACTACATGTCCTTCCTCTTTGTTTCTAACTCTTGCATTCCAATTGCCAGTAATTCTCAATGGAGCCACTGTGTCCATCCCTCCTGTGAGCTGCCAGTCCACTTTACCAAGCACAAAGTCCTTTTCCAGGAACTGGTCCCTCCTGGCAACATGTCCAAAGCACATGATACACAAAACCTCATCATCCTTTGCTCTAATGAGAATTCTGGCTGTACTTCTCCCAAGACAGAATTTTCATTTTCGTTGTTCCTTTGGCAGTGAAAGGTGCTTTCAATGTTCTTCACCAGTACCATAATTAAACTGCAGATTGTCCTCTTTGGGCTTCGTTATTCCATGTCCAACTTTCAAATGCATATGAGGTAATTGCAAATACCATGGCTTGGGTCAGGGACACCTCAGTCTTCCCAGGGAGCACCTTGCTCTTCCACACTTGGCAGAGGCCAGCAGCAGCAGCTTTGTCCCCACACAGTGCGCTCTTTGATGTCTCTGCTGCTGCTCCCAGGAGTGCGGACTGTGCATCCAAGCAAGATTAACTCCTTCACGGCTTCTGTTCTTTCTCCCTTTATCATGATGCTACTTTGAGTCAAGCTGTGAGGAACTGGGTTTTCTTTGCATGGAGTTGTGATCCATAGTGAAGGCTGTCCTCAAATCCTCCTCTTTTTCCTCAAGCAAGGTTATCTCATCTGCATATTGCAGGTCATTATTGAGCCTTACTTCAATCCTCATATCATATTCTTACTCATATAATCCAGCTTCTCTGCTTACTTGCTCATCATATAAATTGAGTAAGTGTGATGAGAGGATACAATTGTGATGCACACCTTTCCTGATTTTAAACCATATAGTATTCCCTTATTCTGTTTGCATAACTGCCTCTTCATCCATGTACAAGTTCCTCATAAGCACAATGAAGTGTTCTGGAATTCCATTCTTCTCAAGGTTGTCCATAATTTGCTATGATCCACAACGTTTAACACCTTATCAAAGTCACACAAGTAAACACAAATAAACAGCTTTATGGAATTTTCTGCTCAGCTGGATCCATCTGACATCAGCAATGATATCACTTGCTCCACATCCCCTTCTGAATCCAGCCTGAACCTCTGGCAACTCCCTGTCAATGTACTGGTACAATCATTATTGAATGATCTTTAGCAAAAATTTACTTCCATGTGATATCAATGATATTGTTGTATAATTTGAGCATTCTTTTGGGTCACCTTGAGATGTTCTCAAAACTCATGTGCAATATTCTCAAGGTTGTATTTTGTCTCTCATGGTCTTATTTTAATTTTAACTGCAACCTGAACTTACATGTGGGCAATTGATTATCTGTTCCATAGTTAACCCCTTGCTTGGCTTAGCTGCTGATATTGAGTCTCTCGTTTCTTGCCACATATGTTGTCAGTTTGGTGCGTCTGCATTTCACCTGGAGAAGTTCAAGTGTTTTGGGTAAAAAAAATTTGACATATAGAAAGTGTTGGTCTTGCAAAGACATATCCTTCCCCTTTATTTCTAACTCTTGCATTCCAATCGCCAATAATTAGGAATGCATCTCAATTTCATATTTTATCAATTTCTACCATAAGACTATGATAGAATTCTTCAATTTCTGCTTCACTAGCTTTAGTGGTTGGCACATAAATTTGAATAATAATATTTGTATGTATTGGGTTTGCTTATATGTGGAGAAATTGTCCTATCACAAACAGCATTGTATGTCAAGAGAATTCTTGGAATGCCCTGTTTTGCTGTAAAGGCAAGTCCATCCCTCTCTGTTGTGTCATCTGCAGCCTATTCAACCATATGATTTTCTGACTCAAAACAACCAGTACCAGTCCATTTCAGCTCACTAGTGCTTGGAATATCCATCCTTACAAGTTCCATTTCAT
>NW_022111369.1:40127170-40130675 GCF_000313985.2 Echinops telfairi
ACAGCAACACCCAAACCACCACAATATGACAAACTGGTGGATAATTCTAGTATAGTCCAGTAAACAGTTCTAAAGGAGATTTATTTTAAATGTTCAAATTCAATATTCTCTTCTCTGACTATCCCGTCTATATGCATGTGTCACAGATCTCTGTCAGGGTGAAGCCACCAGCGAGCCTCCTAAAAAGCATATTATTAAACAGCCTGGTTTTGCCACAAGCAAATTCCGTAGTGGCCATTCTCCTTTTGGCTGCAGGTTGAATCAAGTGTCACTTCCCCCAGCCTTTCCTTCCTTGTCTCACAAAGGTCTATCCCTTAATGAGTTGGGACCCATTACAGGGGATTTTGCTCCACAAACCAGTCAAATAATCCATGTGCAGGCCCGGTCTTACCTCTTCTGCATCTACAAAAGGGGAACACCTATCTCTATGGCAACCAGCTGGACGTTGAATAGGAATGGCCACAGAAGAATGGATGCAATTGAATTGTGGTGCTGGAGAAGAATATTGAAAAAACCATGGACCCCTAAAAATACAAACTGATCTATATTAAAAGAAGTAAAGCCATAGTGCTCCTTAATTGGCAAGACTTTGTGTTACGTACTTTGGATGTATTGCCGGAAGAGCTCAGTCCCTGAGGAAGGACATCGTGCTTAATAAAGTGGAAGGGAGGGGAAAAAGAAGGCCCCAGACGGGGTGGACGGACACAGCGGCGGCATCAATGGGCTCAGGCACAGCAACCATTGCGAGCATGGGGCAGGGCAGCGTAGGGTTTCTCTGTTGTGCACAGGGTCGCTACGAATTGGAGCTGACTAGATGACAGCATCAGTAACACCAACAATAACACCAGCCTAAACCCCACTGCCATAAGACAGAGGTCAGGCTTCCACAGTCCATCTGTGTTTCAGCTTCTCTAGACCCTTCTCTGTGTACTAATTTTGTATTAGGCTTGGCTTTCTAGAGAAAAAGAGAATGAAATGACATTCATATACATATAATACTGAAATTTATATCAAGAAATACATTTATAGCAAAGAAGCAGCTCACCCATTCAGCTCAAGTCCATGGGTCCCCTGTTAGCTGGAGGCCCCTTCAGACTCATGCAGCTGCTGGCTGATGAAGCAGAAAGGAAAGCTGGGAGATCTCGAGCCAGTGGATACAGAGTCATGTGGCCCCACGGTCCACAGGAACATGGCAGATGCCCACAACTACGAGGGTGGATTGGCCACGTAGGCTGCTGGCCCCAGAAACCAAATGCAGGAACTAATAAATCAGTTAGGAGATGAACGAGTTCTCCTAAATGTCTCTTATTAAAAAGTCACAACCCCTAGGAGATATCATTAGGCTATGTCCTGCTTGATAGGAGTTAATTCAGACCTTCTCAAGTTGTAATAAAGTTGACATAAAAGCTAGATATCATGCCGTCTATATTATATTTTGTTTGGGTGACATTTACCATAGTTACACTAAAATATTTCATTTGTTTAATATCACATATTTTTATGTATGTATTTATGTTACCTGAATTTTTTAAAGTAAAATATATTCATTCTGGATTATATCTGTTTTTTTGAAAATATTAGAAAAGTAACAAACTACACTTTTCTACTAGTTCATATGTACTTTTATTATTTTAAAAGCCTTATTTGAGACAATAGTGCTAAAAATAAATCTTGTACCTTTCCCTATAGTCTAACAGGCCTACTGAAGGCACAATTGACAGGGAATGATCTCTCTATTCAGAGACAACACTAGGCTTTGGATATAATCCAGTCTCTCAGATGCATTCCCTCCTGGACATGTCTAATATTGTCAGACAAGCATACCTGGAAAGGAACCATCCATAAGAAACAATGAAAAGAGCCAGGAAATTTTCAAGGTAAGAAGAAATGTTTAATAATTTATCTCTTGTTTCCATCCAAATTATATAATACACACAACTGTCACAAATTTCAAATCGTATTTTTCCTATAATTCAACTGTGCTAGGGGACAGAGATTTTTCACAATCCCTTTGACTCCAGTAGTCACAATAATATATGATGTTTACTCTCAAGGGAAAATACAGCATTTTTCAATGAGTTTGAGCATAAAACAACACAATATCCAGGCTACTTTATTCTCCATCTTTAATAGTGTTGTCACAACCCTTTTATCTGTTATTGATTTTTTAATAAGGCAAAGAGGTAAGATTGTATTCAAATCTTATTTGTTTAAACAAAATATTTGTTTAAAATAGTTTTCATTTTGTTGCAAGAACGGGTAAAATGTATTGTGACTGTAGCACATGCTTAGATTGAAAAGCTGTCTTGTCTCGTTTTCATTCGGTTACTTAGTCCCACTAGCTGTTTTGTGCAGTGCTCTGAGTTTAGAAACGAATGTTTCCTGAGAGAATAAAACACTGATGAAGCTTTTCCCTGGAGATCCAGTGACAAACATAAGAAGAAACAGCTCTGTTCTCAGATCATTCACACTCTAGATATTTTAACATGAAAAGATATTCTTATTGTCGAATCTAAACTCTGTTGTACAAAGCCAACGATCGGCAAACTCTGACGTAAGGATCAAAACCATCCCACCACCTGTTCCTGTAACGTCTACCGAAACACAGCCACGGCCATTTATTTACAGATTGTCTGTGGCTGCTTTTATGCTCAGTGGAAGAACTGAGTATTGCAACAGAGACCATATGGCTTACAAAGCCTGAAATATTGATTATCTGCTCCTTTATAGAAGAACAAAACAACAACAACAACAACAGCAACAAAAAACAAAACAGCTGACTGCTGACCTAGGTGACATGACAGTTTATATACAATGTTATCAGTTTAAGGCTGATTTTACTTCTCCCATCTCAGGAAATCCTCATAACACTCAACTGTTTTATATGTTTGAAAAAGGAGCCCCAGCCAGTGGGCCCTAACTCAAGTACTCCCTCAAAACAAGAACACTTTGTTCTAACAATTCAGCAATCTGAGATGCTCACCTTCCTGGCACGATCGCGGAAGACAACAGGAGCACAAGAAAATGTGAAGAAAGCTGATGGTGCCCAGCTATCAAAAGATATAGTATCTGAGGTCTTAATGGCCTGAAGATAAACAAGCAGTCATCTAGCTGAGGAACAACAAAACCCACATGGAAGAAGCTCACCAGCCTGTTTCAACTTGATTGCTGAGGACAAAGTGGGTGCATAAGCAAATAGTGGTGAAGAAAGCTGATGGTACCGTACTATCAAAAGATATAGAGTCTGGGGTCCTATAGGCTGGAAGATAAATAAGTGGCCATCTAACTGAGAAACAACAAAGCCCACATGGAAGAAGCACACCAGCTTACCATGACACAATCGCTGAAGACAAGGCAGGTGCATAAGCAAATTCAGTCAAGAAAGCTGATGGTGCCCAGCTGTCAGAAGCTATAGAATCTGGGGTCCTATAGGCAGGAAGATAAACAAGGGCCCATCTAACTTAGAAACAACAAAGCCCACATGGAAGAAGCACACCAGCCTGTG
>NW_022111369.1:40132355-40133292 GCF_000313985.2 Echinops telfairi
TCACATTTAGTAAGAGAAGAGGAAAACAGGAAACTATATCACTTAGTAAATGAAAATAAAACCAACAAGGATACTATTCTTTGACATCATATAAAAATAAGTATAGCTATCGATTCAGTTGTTCTCTAAATAAATTTTTGGTTAGTGCAAATGAAAGAAAAAAGAACATAGCACAGCTTCTGTTTGAACAGTAAAGGGTTTTACTAGATTGGGTGTTTTATTGATTCTGATCACCAAGGAGAAATTGGGTTGGCATTACATAATGGAAGCGAATAATGTATCTGGAATCCAGGAGATTCCTTAGGACGTCTCTTAGTATGACTGTGTCCTGTGTTTTATTAAATTGAAACCTTACAATTCTCTTTCTGAACACATTTTAAAAATTACAATTAAACAAAGAAGACTCACTTTTCTTTTGCTATATTTAATAGCTGCTGCATCAAAGGAGATAATGTAACCTGCATGGGGTTACTATTATCAGTGCAGCATAGTGGGTGGGGTCTATCTCAAAACAGCTTTGAGTGCTAGAGGATGGTTATAGACTACAGTCTTGGTCAGGATGGTGGTGGTGGTGATGTAGGCTGCCTTTGTGTTGATTTCCATTCGTAGCCACCCCATGGACAACAAAAGGAAACCCTGGCGGGTGCTACCCCATTCCCACAAGGACTACTGTGCCCAAGGCTATCGTGGCAGGCACGAGTCAATCCATCTCATGGAGGGAGTCCTCATGCTGATTGACTCTCCTGTTTACCAAGCATGATGTCATTCCCTAGTCTCTGTCTCTCCTGATAACATTTCCAAAGGATGTGATATGAAATATTGCCGTCCCACTTTCCAGGAGCATCTGACTGTCCTTCTTCCAAGATGGATTTGCTTGTTCTTCTGGTGGTCTTTCAACATTGCTTCTGCATATCATAATTCAAATGCATAAAACTAC
>NW_022111369.1:40134788-40143638 GCF_000313985.2 Echinops telfairi
GATGAAGTAAAAGAACTGAAAGGCAACTCAAGAAGACAAGGGAAACAAGCTACGTACTCAAACGATCTATATTTGTGGCAATTCCAAAGAAAAGTGACCCAAGTAAATGCAAAAATTACTGAACAATGACATTAATATCACATGCAACTTAACTTTGCTGAATATAATTCAAAACCTGTTGCAACAATGCATCAATAGGGAGCTACTAGTAATTCAAGCAGGATTCAGAAGATGACACAGAACAAGGGTATCATTGCTGTTGTGAGATGAATCTTGGTTGTAAACAGAATAGCAAAATGATGTTTACTTGACTATGCAATTATAAGTGGATCTTAACAAACCATGGATATGATTGTGAAAGATGAGAATTACAGAACACTCTATTGTACTCACACTGATCCTATATAAAGGTTTTGTTCTGTTTGAACTGAACAAAGGGATAGTGTAGGTTTTAAAATCAGGAAAGATGTGTGTCTGAGTTCAATTCTTTCACCATATTCACTCAATATGTGTGCTGAGGAAATGATCCAAGAATCTGGACACAATAAAGAAGATGTACCATGTAAGAATCTTAATACCCTGTGTGATACATAGACGACACAACGTTGCTTGCTGAGAGCTAACAGGACGTAAAGTACTTATTGATGCAAACCAATATGGATTGCATGCTGATGTAAAGAAAACAAAAGTCCCCACAATTGAACCAATAAACAGCATCATGACAAATGAAGAAAAGATTGGCATCATAAAGGATCTCATTTTACTTGAATTCACAATCAGTGCTCATAGGAGTGAAAAGAAAGGATCAAACGCCATATCATTTTGAGCAAATCTGCATGAGACCTCTCTAGAGCACTGGAGAACAAAGATGTGATCTAAGGTATGTACGACCCCACGGTCCTCTGTGAGACACAACGTCCCCTCACTGACGCACAGCACTGTGGGGGACTGCACTGGAGATACAGTGCAGAAATTGTGCCTGTTCTGACACACCCAAGCCCCCACCCTCCACGTGTGCCACCCAGGTGAAACAAGAAGGGAGCAAAACAGCAGCAAGGGGCAAAAAGCAATGAAGTTCCCAAGGACTCCTGAAAACAGACTTCTGACCTGAGGGGCACAGCTTGGCACCTCATCAGACCTGATCAGAAAACATTCATAAGTGTCAGCAGTCAGACATGGAACTATTTATAGGCTTTATTATTATTATTATTATTAATGTCTATCTATATAGGATAGGCATGATTGTTTACAATCCCGAGAAGAAAACAATGGGACTGAAGGTTCCAGGGGCACATGGGAGAGGAGGAGGTGTGGAAAAGGGAGGGAGTAGACAACAAACCCAGGAGCAGGAAACAGTGAGAGATCTAAAATCATTGGTGATGGCAAGGAGGGTGTAAAATGCCTCGTGGGGTTCGATCAAGGGCAATGTAGCCAAAAGGAATTACTAAGAGCCAAATGAAGGTTGAACATGATAGTGGCACAGGAGGAAAATAAAAGGAAATAGAGGAAAGAAATAGGAAGCAAAAGACATTTATATAAATAGGCATGTACATATGTAAATATATTGATATATACTGATAGGGATATAGGTCTATGCACATATATCTATATGTTAAATATTAAGGAAGCAGGGAGAACATTGGGCCTCTACTCAAGTCCTTCCTCAATGCAAGAACACTTTGTTCTAATAACCTGGCATTCTGTGATACTCACCTTCCCAACATGATGGCTGAACACAAAATGGGTGCATAAGCCTATGTGATGAAGAAAGTTGATGGTGCCCGGCTATTACAAGTTATAGCATGTGGGGTCTTAAAGACTTGCAGCTAAACAAGCAGCCATCTAGCAGGGAAGCAACAAATCCCACATGGAAGAATCACACCAGCCTGTGTGATCACAAGGTGTATGGGATCAGGTATCAGGCATCAAAAGACCCAAAACAATCATATTGTTGTAAATGAGGGCAGGCAGACTGAAGACCCAAAGCCCATCTGTAGAAATTGGACATCTCCTCACAGAAGGGTTACAAGGAAGGGACCAGTCAGTCAGGGTGCAGTATAGCACCAACAAAACACAAGACATTCCTCTAGTTCTTTAATGCTTCCTCTGCCCCACTATCATGACCTCAGTTCTACCTTACAAATCTGGCTAGACTGGAGCGTGTACACTGGTACAGATACGAGTCCTTGACATATGGAATCCAGGACAAGGAAACACTTCAAGAACTGTAATGAGAATAGTGATACTGTAAGGGTAGGGGAAGGGAAAAGAAGGGAAGAACCTCCGTCCCCCTTCCTAGGGGGCCAAATGACAGAAATGTGGGTGAAGGGAGGCAGTGGATTGTGTAAGATGTGAAAATAATAATAATTTATAATTTATCTAGTGTTCACTAGGGTAGGATGGTGGGAGAGAGAGGGAGAAAAAGAGGAGCTGATACCAAGGGCTCAAGTGGAAAGAAAATGTTTTGAAAATGATGATGGCAACTTATGTACAAATGTCCTTGATACAATTGACAAATGGATTTTTATCAGCTGCAAAAGCCCCCGATAAAGTGATTTATTAAAAAATATATAATGTCTGTATGACCCATACACATTATTTTCAATCACCTCATGTATATGGGAAAGTGGGGCAAAATAAGGAGTACAAAATAATAATTGATTTACTTAAAGTATGGTATCTGTGAAGAACCTGAAATTACCATGGATTTCAGAAGAACAAACATTTCTGGTTGCAAGAAGTACAGCTAGAATGCTCCTCAGATGGGAAGATTGTGAGGTTTCACCTTATACACTTTGGACATGTTATCAGAAGGGACAGATCCCTGGAAAACTACACCCTACTTATTAGAAGATCAACAAAAAAGTGGAAGATTGACACAGCACCAGAAACGATGAGATCAAATATAACAAGAGTTATGAGGATGTCACAGGACCCGACTGGATTTCTTTGTTCTGTTGTGCACAGGATCTCTGTAAGTTGGAATAGACTTGAGAGATCCTACCACCACCAGCAACCATAAAAATGATGATTCTTATTTTCATATTTTGTCATCACTAAGGCTGAAAAGAAGGATCACTGGTAGCTCTGTTGGCAAGGGATTGACTGCTAACTGCAAAGTCATCACTTCAAACCTACCAGCCACTCTTTGGTGTCAAAGAATAAGACTTTCTGTTCCTGTAATTATTTATAGTCTCAGAAATGCTATCCCAGGTCACTCAGACAAAATCAGCTCAGTAGCAGTGCATCCAGGCTGAGAAGAGAACGGCACAAACAGTGGGATCGTATTTTCTACGAACTATTTCATTTTTCTGGGCACTCTTTGTTCTGCTGTATTATGAAATTTCCACGGATTGCCAAAAGACCAAAGACATTCATCTTGAAAGAAGATCAACCAGAATGCTCCTTTGAGGCGAGGATGGTGACCCCGTCCATGTCCATGAAATCGGGAAAGGGAATTTGGACATTGAATCAGGAGACCAGTACCTGGAGAAGGACAGCATGCTTTGTAAAATAGAAGGAAAAGAAAGGGAGGGCTTCCATAGCACGGAGCAACACAGTGGCTGCAACGCTGGGTTCAAACGAAGAACAATTGTGAGGATGGCGCCAGAGCAGGGCGTGTTCTGTTCAGTTGTACGTAGAGTTGCTATGAGTTGGAACTGAGTCAACAGTACCTCCCAGTGACAACACAATCTTTACTACATAGTGGTAACTGGAATCAGTTCAATGAAATTTCAATTGGGTACATTGAATTAGTAGTAAAAATAGTTTATTCCTTGTATTGATATTAGGAATAATCCTATTTTATTTCTGGGCATACCTCAAATACATCTGCAATTACAAAGAACATAGTTCCTTCAGGGTATCTATTGCCACTTTATTGTTATGGACCCCAAAATTCCACCAGCTAGAGTACACATGTGCCCATCCTCAATCAGATACTGGAGCTGAGTCAGACCCAACATGGGACTTGGAATCAAGGCTACCCAAACCAGCCTGGTTGACCTATAAATACACAAAGGTGAATAAGTTATTATTTTAAGTCATTGTATTGTGTCTTAATTTGTAAATTGCCATTATTTTGAGAATAATGACTAGTAAGCAAATTGGTACCTAAAAGTTGGATGTTACCATAAATAAACACTTAAAATATCTGGCCATGGCGTTGGGATTGGACAGCAGAAGAGAAATGCATTTCAAGAAGTGTCTGGAAACTGTAAGCTGTGGAAAATGCGAGTCAAAACAGCTCGATAAAGCTGTCTCCTATATGAACTCCCAATAAAAAAGTTCCTACGGACTACCAGCATTGAAGGAGATTTTGAGGCTGAACGTAACATAATTTGAGTTGATTATTACTAGCCACTTTTATTAAGGTATTCAGATATTGAGATGACCTCAGAAAACATTAATTGTCAGGAAGGATGAATGCTTGATATTTTAAACTGCTGAATTTCAGGGACATTTGTGATGCAACATTATTATGGCATAGTTGATGATATATGACCTAAAACATAGATTACAGTGGTTTTAATCCAGTAGCCCTATGATTCTTTTTGTCATATAAACAGGGAGAAAGCTCTATACTGTTTTGAGAAATATAATGGGGAATAATTTATAGAATTATTTCTTTTCAGATGCAATTCTATGTATTATATTTAATAAAATTGTGGTTAAATATTAAATATGAATACCTTTATTAATACTAACTTCCTTATATTACATATATAATTTAACATAGTTCCCTTTACCATAGTTAGCTATATTTACTACTATTTTCAATACTTTAAGTGTTTAAAAATCTTAAACCCTGAATTGTTCATCAATTAATTTATTTTACATTTAAAGCTTTTCCTGTTATCAAAAGAATAGCTAACATTCATATTGGTTTTACCGTAATTATTTATGATTTTACTATGAGTCAAATTAAGACATTCCACAATTGAACTAAACCAATACCCCATTGTGATTAATTTGGTTTAAATAGCTACTGGAGTCTTAATACTAACAAAGAACCTCATAAATTCTACTATGGCACAAGGAAACATAGTTAATATGCCAGAGTTAATGTGTGTATCTCTGCTTTGTTTCAACTCATTATCTCCAAATGGAGACCAACCAAAGGCAGTCTAAACACAGACAGGCTGCCAGAGGAGATTTCAAGCAACTTGTACATGTTTATTGACCTCAGTTGTCTGATTGAGAAAGAGGTTTTATATCTACAAAGGATAAATGCCTTGCATCCAATAGTACCATAAGTAGACAATAAAGTGAAGTTATGAACATAGCTACTGGATGTTGAAGAAAGTCACTGTTTACAGGATCAACAACAAAAAAGCCCACATGTTATATTTCCTCAGGGAAATTCTGTGCACTATATAAATCGATTGTGTCACCCTCTGTGTTAGGCAACCAGTGGCATTTATATGTGTGCATAAAGGGATAAGTTTATAGCAAGAAAAATGGCTCACACAGTTGCAGAAGTGGGTACGCTCGGTTTGGTTGTCAGAAATTGTGGTGGAGGGAGGTTTTTCCTCACTCAGATGGCTTCCTGGGGCTGGGAAGCTGAAAATCTGGGCGATCGGCCTGGGGAAGGCAGAGACTGATGAGCAGATCAGATGTCATGGCAGGCTGTGGATATCTGGGAGGAAGACTAACACTGTAAATCACTGACAAAGTACAGGATCCCTCCTCAAAGGGACCACCCCTTCACTAAAAGGGTTGAGATTCTGTAATCTGGTTCAAATTTGTGAGATCATGACTATTTTGTTGATTTGAGTTAGACTACCATAATCTATAATTATTCTGTTTTTGCAGATCCAGTAAATATTTATTAGGTTCCCCCATTGATTTCACTCCTAGGTATATTGCATAAGTCACTAATGCCAGAGGTCCATATGAGTCAGGCTATTTTGATTACTACTTTGACTTGGCGGTCCATTGCAGTAACTCCGCTCAACTTAACTGTCAATTAAGTGATGAATGACACTTTGACCCTGGCCCACTCAGCCCCATTGCAGACAAGTGTCTTAATTCAATCAGGGGAGATCCCAGTGTCAAACCTGGCTGACCCAAAAAACAATCATGGGAGTTTTCAAAGACGTTCTCAAATGTATTCCTTTTTGTTTTGGTAAAAGCTGTGTCCTTAGGTCACTCTATTTGTGGGTCTATGTGTTTAACCTAATAAATCTACTCTAACATGTCAAATTTCCTAAGTTTTTGGATACCTTCTTCTGCAGCACACCGAGGTAGGTCTAATACTTCAACTTGACTTAGTGTAGACCATCTTGCAAATAAACTATTAGATGCTCTCCTAACATCTTGTGCTGAACTAATCCAGCCTTATTTCCTTGCACCAGTATCTCACACTCTTTAATAACAATTTCCACAAATATTCTCCAGGTTTCTGTGTGTACATACTGTAAAGTTTTAGTAATTATTTAGGAGTATATAGCACACTTGTCCCTGAATCACCATCTGGACTTCACCTTTGGGCCATCTGTATGGTTTAAGCCTCGTTATAGGTCCAGTTGTAATAATGGATGGTCAGAGTAATATTTTGTAAGGCATCTGATTCAAGCAATTATTCAGATACAAGTCCAAGTGTCATATCAGCAAATACAGTTGAACTAATCGTCTGAAGTATGAGTGGAGGGGATAATGGTTTTACTGACAGTAGATTAATATATTCTGATGGGAGGGGTGGGGTGATAGCTGAAGTGTCTCAATAGAATCTAGGGGTTCAATGTCCCTATCTTCCTGATTATGAGCCTGTATGAAGCTCACATTTCAGTGTGCTATTTCTTCTCACGTGCAACCAGCACTTTAACATCAGATATCATTCTAGATTGAGAATTCAGCTGCAATTTTAATTCAGTTACTTGTATGTTAAGGCTCTCTGTTTATTTTTTGAAAATGTTAATATTGTTATTAGAATAAATAAGACTTTCTTTCATGACACACGTGGAAGCTTTGGGATCTTTTATGTAGCATTTGAGTCATCATTCATGAATAAAGCAAAAGGTTGTTTAAAAGTGTGAAGTTACATAATCTCTTGTCAATGTGAGCGAAGGGGTGGAGTCTAGCAAGTCAATGAGGCCTCTGTGTGGGCATGGCCTTCTCCTGAAGATTTTGGGAATGCCTGTATTCCTCCATGGGTGTGGTACACACACTTTCTCCACATCTGCTTGACATTCCTGTTAATAAGCCACACGGAGACACACTAATGGAGCCAGACCCCTAGAGCTGGAGAAGCCATGTAGAGACCCATGCCAGCACTGAGATGCTTCCACCACCAATAGATCTTTAAGAATTTCTACCCAGTGGCCTGTAATCTTCCTGTATTCAGCATCATTGCATGGCTGCATGAGTCTGAAGAGGAATTTATGGACTAGTATTGGGCATATGGGCTAATATCAGTCTTATGGATTTGACCTGGACTGGGCTGGGATGTTTCTTAATATACACTTGCTCTTTGATATAAAGTTCTCTCTTTACATAGATGAGTGTCAGCAAATTTGTTTCTCTAGTCTACCCAGATTAACACAAAAAGGCAGGAAAGACTTCAACCCGGTGGTCCAAGATGTGAATGCAACTTGCAGGCATGGAGTAGGGAACCAGTGGAGAGGTCTGAGGGACCAGACCCAATCCCAACTTTGTGGACAGCTGCCCCTTCCCTCAGAAGAATTTATTTCAGAGGACAGCACTGAAGCTGCAGCTCAGGGAGAGGCACATGTCTTATTAGAGCACATGGGAGCTAATGAAGGGGAAGGAAGAGAGAGTGGAGCACGTCCTGGCCCGCCAAGCCTTGAGGATGATATTCCCGCTCAGAGCAGCCAATCCACAGAGAAGACCATATGGCTGGCCCCACTATGAGACAAGACATCCCTCACTAACCCAAAGCCCTACAGGGGACAACACTAGAGCCACCTTGAGGGAACTTTGCCCAATCTGAACCCACCACACTGAGGCAGAACACTAAGGGTGTGCAACAGAACAGCAAGGGGAACAGAGCAAGAAAGTCCTGAGGGAATACCAAAAATAGACATTGGGGCAGGGAATGGCACCCCATCAGACTCGACCAGAAAATACTCCTAAAGGTCACCAAACAGGCCTTGAACTATTTACAGGCTTTTCTCTTTTTTGTTGTTGTTGTCATTGGTTTTATGTTGTTGTTTTTTTGTTTTGTTTTCTTTTGTTGCTTTGTTTTGCTCTCTCTTGTTTTTGTGCATGTTATTATCTCTGCAGGTCTATCTAGATAAAGATAGGTGGGATAAACAATCTGGAGGACAAAACAGGGCTTAGGTTCCAAGGGGGACATGGGAGAGGGTGAGGCAGGGGGAAAGGAAGTGAGCGTTAACAAATCCAGGGACAAGGGAAAAACAAGTGATCCAAAATCACTGGTGAGGAGGGTGTAAGAGGCCTGGTAAGGCTTTATCAAGGGCAATGTATCCAAGAGGAATTACTGAAATCCAAAGAAGGCTGAGCATGATAGTGGGACAAGAAGAAAGTAAAAGGAAATACAGGAAAGAACTAGGAGGCAAAAGGCATTTATGGAGGTCTAAATACAGGCATGCACATATGTAAATATATTTATATGGGATGATGGGAAAATAGATCTATG
This sequence comes from Echinops telfairi, assembly GCF_000313985.2. Classification (NCBI taxonomy): domain Eukaryota; kingdom Metazoa; phylum Chordata; class Mammalia; order Afrosoricida; family Tenrecidae; genus Echinops; species Echinops telfairi. Next base: position 40,143,409 of record NW_022111369.1, read on the forward strand.
TGCATATATTTATAGTTTTAGTATTAAGGTAGCAGATGGACATTGGACCTCTACTCAAGTACGCCCTCAATGCAAGAACACTTTGTTCTATTAAACTGGCATTCCACGATGCTCACCTCCCTGACACGATGACTGAAGACAAAGCAGGTGCATAAGCAAATGTGGTGATGAAGGCTGATGAACCTGGCTATATAAAGATACAGTATCTAGGGTCTTAAAGACTTGAAGGT
>NW_022111369.1:40144661-40145833 GCF_000313985.2 Echinops telfairi
GAAAAAAATCAAATTGCATATCAGCAGAGACTCTGAAACTTGCTATAAATTGTAGAGCAGCTAAGGTAAATTGAAGAAATTATGAAGTCAAAGAGCTGAATAGAAACTTTCAAAGAGCAGCTTGAGAAGACAAAATCAAATATTATAATGAAATGTGCAAATACCTCGAATTAGAAACGCAAAAGGAAAGAACACACTTAGCATATCTTAAATTGAAAGAACTCAAGAAAAAATCCAGGCCTCAAATTTCAATATTGAAAGATTTTACAAGCAAAATATTGAATGATGCAGGAAGAATCAAGGAAAGATAGAAAGAATACATAGTCCCTGTCCCCAAAAGAACTGGTTGGACAGCCCACCATTTCAGTAGGTAGCATATGAGCAAGAACCATTTGTGCTGAAGGAAAAAGTTCAAGCTGCCCTGAAAACATTGGCCAAAAACAAGGCTCAAGGAATTGATGTAGTACCAGTTGAGATGTTTCAACAAGCTGATGAAACAATGGACGCATTCACTTGACAGCCAAGAAATTTGGAAGACAGCTACCTACCCAACTCCCAGGACGAGATCCATACTTATACGAATTACATAGAAAGGGGACTGAACAGAGTGCTCAAACTATGTCATATACAAGTAAAGTTTTGCTTAAAATCACCAAACAAGGGTTGCAGTAGTACATTGATAAGGAGCTGTTAGAGGTTGCGGCTGGATTCAGAAGAGGTTGAGGAACAAAGGATATCATTGCTGTTGACAGAAGATCTCAGCTGAAATCAGAGAAAAGGAGAAACATGTTTACTTGTTTTTATTGGCTACGCAAAGGCATTTGACTGTCTTTATCAGCAAACTATGGTTAACTTGAGAAGAATGGGAATTCTAGAACAGTTGGTTGTGCTCATGAGGAGCTTGCACATGGATCCAAAGGTTGTTGTGTAAACAAGGGAATACTGCATGGTCTAAAATCAAGAAAGGTGTGTGTCAGGGTGGTATCCTGTCACTATACTTGTTCAATGTATATGCTAAGCAAATAATCTGAGAAGCTGGCATATATGAAGAAGAATGTGACATAAGGATTGGAGTAAGACTTATTAACAACCTGAAATATGCAGATGATACAACCTTGTTTGCTGAAAGTGAGGGAGACTTGAAGTACTTGTTGAAGAAGATCAAGGATCCA
>NW_022111369.1:40146830-40147810 GCF_000313985.2 Echinops telfairi
TGGTCAGACCAGGGTGCAGCTGCCTTAGCCAGTTCCCTGCTCACTGACGTGAGACATCCCTGAGGAGAAGCCACATGGACCTACCCTGATGCAGCCTTGGGTGCTGAAATAGCCATGTGTAGACCCCTGCCAGCACTGACATGCTTACACGCTCACTGATTCGGCTTTCCTCCTGCAGTCGGTGTCATAGTGTGTATTTTGTGAGATTGAGGAGGACTTTGTGGATTGGTGTCAGATATATGGGTTAATGTTGGACTTGTGGGTTTGGGCAGCACTGGGTTGGGATGTTTTCCCGATACGCACTTACCCTTTATATAAAACTCTCTCTTATACATGAGTTTCTGTGGATTTGTTTCTCTAAAGTACCCAGACTAATACAGTTGGAGAAATCGTTAGGTCCAGTTTGGCTGTCAAGTATTATTCTGGAGGCTGTTCTTGACTTGTTGGGTTGCCCAGTGCTGGGAAGTCAGGAAACTGGGATAATGGACAACTGAAAGATCAGGCCTGTGGAGACAGAGACAGATCATCAGATGAAATGTTATGACAGACCTTGGAGAGCGCCCAGGGTCATCAGACAATATCAATGGCCAATGACACACAACTCACAAGGCCACACTGGGCTAGCAGAAAGAGCCAGTTCTCCATACTCTATTTATAGATAAAAGGTAGGCCACATCGCCAGAGCATATGTTGGGAGAGGGCTCACTGACTCACTATTGAGGATTCTAGTCTAGCCAAATTGACACAAAACCTAACTATCTGAGATGCAGTCAATTACTTTATTGGCTCTTCTAACCAGGATACATTTTGTGATATTTTGCAAATGCAAAATAACACCTCTGTGTTTTTTTTCCTTGCAAGTATGTCTGCTTTAAATCAACACACACCACACACACACACACACACACACACACCTACCTCCACAAAGTTATTCCTTTTGTGACCTCCAATTCCTGACTGAGCTTTGGGAAAAACAAGAA
>NW_022111369.1:40148671-40149793 GCF_000313985.2 Echinops telfairi
ATTCAAACCTGTGGTTGTATTTTCCTTATAAATATGTTTCTTAGTATAATGATCTTCAAAGTTTTCTTCAACAAAGAGAGGGTTATTATTGTTGGTCTTTGTTTTAATTGTTGACAAAAAGATGTTTGTTTGAAAGCATTGCTTTTAAAATGGACTCATTTTAATTTGTTAGCATCAGGTTACAGTAGTCTAAGCGTTAGTAAGATTAAAATGTATGGATTCATAGAGTTTGATTTAATCTAATCCATCTGAAACTATATCGTTTCACTCTAGGATACTGCTTTAGTGATAAAAAATGTCATGCTACTATGTTATAGATCAATCAAAATATTAAAGTCAAAGTTAGTTACATCCATCAAATGCAATCAGACCCACCAATCTCAGGTCAATGCGATTCTGGATTTCACTAGCCCAGCAGTTCAAAGGCTAGAGCAATGAGCTATTAGCATTTTTGCACCCCCAGGGCAGGAGAATAATTGGATATTTAACTAGTGCCAAAGCATCACAATGTACCTTTTCTACTTGAGGATTGAACCTGTCAGATCTTAAATTGTATGTATTTTTAAATGGCACAGTTTACAGACTGAAACCCATCATATTACCCCTTTCCTATAGCAAATTGCTTCATAAATGTTAAGTTAAAGGATAATATTATACTTTCCATCATGATTGCCAGATATATATTGTGTTACAAATTTTAATCATGACTTGGGACAGGCACACCTTAATCCTCAAGGTAACGTTCATGCTTTTCAATACTCTAGTTCTTCTGTAGCAGATTTACCTAATGCAACTTATCTTTTGATCTCTTGGCTGCTTCTTCCATGAACATTGTGGATTTAAGCCAGATGAAATCTTTGACAATTTCAGCCTTTTCTCCATTTATCCTAAAGTGACCTACTGGTGTAGCTGTGAGGATTTACCCTAAAGTGACCTACTGGTGTAGCTGTGATGACATTGAGTCATCATTCATACGGAAGGCTGTGCTCTTTGATCTCCATCAGCGAGAACTTCAAGGTCTCCTCATTTTCAGCAAGCAGAGTTGTGTCATCTTCTTTTCGCAGGTTAATAAGCCTTCCTCCAATCCTGACGTCACATTCTTCTTCCTGCAAACCAGCTTCT
>NW_022111369.1:40149893-40151142 GCF_000313985.2 Echinops telfairi
TGCCAGATATATATTGTGTTACAAATTTTAATCATGGCTTGGGACAGGCACACCTTAATCCTCAAGGTAACGTTCATGCTTTTCAATACTCTAGTTCTTCTGTAGCAGATTTACCTAATGCAACTTATCTTTTGATCTCTTGGCTGCTTCTTCCATGAACATTGTGGATTTAAGCCAGATGAAATCTTTGACAACTTCAGCCTTTTCTCCATTTATCCTAAAGTGACCTACTGGTGTAGCTGTGAGGATTGTACTCGCTTTCACATTGAGTCATCATTCATACGGAAGGCTGTGCTCTTTGATCTCCATCAGCGAGAACTTCAAGGTCTCCTCGTTTTCAGCAAGCAGAGTTGTGTCATCTTCTTTTCGCAGGTTAATAAGCCTTCCTCCAATCCTGACGTCACATTCTTCTTCCTGCAAACCAGCTTCTCTGATGATTTGCTCAGCATGTCGATTGAATAAGTGTGATGAGAAGGTGCAGCTCTGACACACACCTGACCTCTTAGCAACTATCACATCTACACAATTAGATACAATTTGTTTGCATTACATTATAAATTGCATAAGAAGGTGCATAAAGAATAACTGCAATGAGGGCGCAAGTACCTACATACACGGCCATGTTCCAAATACAACATTTTAAACCTGTTTCTGGGATTAGGGTATAGCTGGAAGCAAGTTCTACTAGTAATACACTTGTCTTGCTCTCATTAAGATGCCTGTACCGTCGGATCAACACAGGGGCTGCCAGGTGATTTGGTGGACCAGTTAAGTTCCATGTGGAAGCGGGAGTGCTTTCTGAGCTTCCACAGGGGCAACATGGACAGATTTTTCTGGACGTACACAGAAAAATCATATGGGCTCATGAGGAAGACTTTATTTTTAAAACCCTGAAAATTGGATTGGTTTGTAAAAGTTCAAGAATTTGTGCCAAGTATTGTTTTTCCATGACAACAATGCACCTGTTCAGTCTTTGGCAGTAGTAAATGCTTTTCTATAGAATTTCATTGCAAAACCTTACCCTGCTACTTCTGCTTCTTCAGGTTCCTTTTTGGTCCCCAAACTCAAGGAACATTTAAAAGGAGCAGGTGCAGAGAAGCTCAAGAGTGCCAAAAATGCCATTTTGAAGTCGTGTAAATTGAAGAGCTTAGAATTCTTTTTTGAAGTATTACAGAGACGGAAACATATTCTCCAGAAGTTTATAGACCTAGAGGGAAGATATCAAGAAACAGTAGCTTCACATTTAGAT
>NW_022111369.1:40152649-40153703 GCF_000313985.2 Echinops telfairi
ATAATTATACAAATAATTTTATGTGTTAGGACTATAATAAGAACTTATAGACTAAAATATAAATTAATATATATTTATATATATATATTTATGTGATCTGCACAGTCAGCAGTTTGAAACCATCTTCAGCTCCATTGAGAAAGACTGGGGTTTCTACTCCAGTTACAGTCACAGAAACCCACAGGGGGTCTCTATGAGTTGACTCAATGGCAGTGAATTTGTTTACTTATAAGTTGAAGATTATGGCTTAATGATTTAATGATGTTGTTTTTATTATCTTTATAGAGTTATAATGCTGGCACATTATGTATATGGCATGGTATTGAAAGATGCCAAAGGGTAGATAGCACTATGTTATAGACATATTGAAATATAGCTTTAAAAAGCTATAGACAGATATATGAGTAGATAATAAAGTAAAATAGTGTAATAAGTATATAATATCTTATCTGGTGTCTAATAACACATTATGAGTAAGTGTGGGTAACTGAAAGCATATGTTGAAATAGAATCGATACTCTCATTTATGATGTCTTAAATACAGATGTACATAAAAGGAAGTTAAATTCTAGAGGCCCTTTGGAAGACTAGAATTTTGTGATACGAAAAGAAAACATTCTCAGATTTTAGACTAATGTATGCACATTCTCTATTAAGATATACAGGGGGACAGAAAGTGAGGTGCACATACACTGTAATACAGATTGTCTACTCACAGGCGGTAACATTCTGTGCAATAATAATGCTCTCAGAACCATTTGCAAATGTGTCCAGCAGCCACTCTGCTTTTAATGACGAAGTTTCCACGGTGGCAGATGGCAGAGTGAGCACCGGGGCGATGTCTGTCCGACCCACCGGGGTGATGTCTGTCACTAAAGCGAGCTGGCTCCGAAAGCCAAAGTCTGTTGAGGTCACAATGGTGATTACTCCATTGGAATGACTTGATTGATCACAGTCCATAAATGATGACCCAAAAGAAGAGACCATGGCAGATTCACCCTGCTGTCAGAAAATGACTCCAAGAAATGCAACGCTTCTGAAGACTATCAGCATA
>NW_022111369.1:40154306-40155524 GCF_000313985.2 Echinops telfairi
GCATCAACTATTTCATTTTGTTTACATAAAATATAAAATGTAAACAAGTCTATTGTTTGGTTGGTTGTATTCATGTTACTTGTATCGTGTTAGCAGTATGATTTTACATTTATCTTTATTTAAAGATGGTCGTACTGGAGGTGTCAATTTTTTATGATGGGTCTATAGAGATTGCTGATATGTTCTCTTTTCTCAGTTGAGTAGAGTTGGTTATTTCGTAATGCTTCATAGTGATTATGAGAATCTTGTAAACAGACCAAGAATCAATCATTTGAACACAACAAGATGGTATTAAAAATTTTTAAATCAGGAAAGGTGTGCATCTAGGTTGTATATTTTCACCATCATACTTAAGGAATATGCTGAGCAAATAATCTGAGAGACTAGAATATACGAAGAAGAATGAATGTGGATTAGGATTGGAGGAAGGCTTAGTAGCAACCTATGATATAAAAATGATATAACACTGCTACTCAAACAGATATTATTATAGTGCTGTGGTCTGAGAAAAAGGATTATAGGATCTCAATGTTTTTGTATTTACTAAGGCTTAGTTTGTGGCTTAATATGTTATCTACTATGGAGTATGCACTATATGCACTGGAGAAGAATGAATACTGTGTTGTCAGGTGGAATGCTCTGCATACGTATAGAATTGAACAGATGGATTGTGTTGCTTAACTCCTCTGTGTTTTTTAAAAAGTATTATTAAATTATTTTATTGGGGTCTCTTACAGCTCTTATGACAATCCATACATACAGCCATTGTGTCAAGCACATTAGAACATTTGTTGCCATCATCATTTTCAAAGCATTTTCTTTCTACTTGAGCTCTTGATATCAGCTCCTAATTTTTCCCTCCCTCCCCCACGCTCCATCCTTCACGAACCCTTGATAAATTATAAATCATTATTTTCATATTTTACATCATTCACGAGACATGACATCTCTCACTGAGCCATAGCACTATGGAGGTCAACACTGGAGACACAGTGTGGGAATTGTGCCCAATCTGACTCCATAACACTGAGGCAAAACACTAAGGGCATGCAATAGAATAGCAAAGGGAGCAAAGCAATTACATCCCCGGGTAATACCAAAAATAGACTTTGGGGACAGAGTGTGGCACCCCATCAGACTTGATTGGAAAACATTCCTAAAGGTAAAAAAAATACCTGGAACTATTTATAGGCTTTTCCTTTTTTGTCATTGGCTTTC
>NW_022111369.1:40156367-40157878 GCF_000313985.2 Echinops telfairi
GTTTTATTGGTGTATTTGGGGGGTCATTTGTTATGGTGTGTGGGTTTATTATGGTTATAGCTTCTTATTTGATCATTACTTTAATCATTGTGGTGTATCCATTCTTGTCTCTCATTAGATTATTTTCCTTAAAGTCTATTCTACTAGAGATTAATATTATCCCTCTTGCTTTTTTCTGGTTGCTATTGGCTTGGTAAAATTTTTTCCATCCTTTGATTTTTAGTCAAAAATTTTTGTTTTGAGTTTAAGATGTCTTTGGTAAATAGTGCACAGATGAGTCGTGTTTTCTAATACAGTCTTCTACGCTCTGTCTCTTGATTGGTGGTTTTAATCTATTGACATTAGGTGTCATTATTGATATATGAAAGTTTGCTGTCATTTTGCTGTGTGTATTTTTGGGTTTTTTTTTATTTGGTTTTGGGTTTTTTCTAAGTCATTTTATTGGGGCCTCTTTCAGCTCCTATAACTATCCATACATCAATTGTCTCCTACACGTTTGCACATATGTTATCATCATCGTTTTCAAAACATCTTCTTTCTACTTGAGCCCTTGGTATCAGTTCTTTTTCCCCTCCCTCCTCTACGCCCCCACCCTCGTGAACCCTTGATAAATTTTAATTATTAGTATTTTCATATCTTACACTGCCCGCTGTTCCTGTTTTTCATCCTCCTTAGGGTAGGGGGGAAGTGTTTTACGTCAATCATTGCTATCAATTTCTCCTTTCTCCTTCTACTCCCCACTCCCACATTTTCCTTATCCTCATGGTATTGCTACTCCCATTACTGGTCCTGAATGGTTTATCTGTTGAGAGCTCTTATCTGTACCAGTGTACATTCTCCAGTCTAGCCAGATTTTTAAGGCAGAACTGGGGTCATGATAGTGGGGGGAAGGAAGCATTAAAGAACTAGAGGAATGTTGTGTGTTTCATCAGTGCTATACTGCACCCTGGCTGGCTCATCCTTTCCTTGTGACCCTTCTGGGAGGGGTTGTCCAATTGTTTACAGGTGGGATTTGGGTATGTACCCCAATTCCCCTCATTTGCATTGATATGATTGTTTGTTTGAGATCTTCTGAGGCCTGATACCTTATTCTGTCAACACCTCTTGATCACACAGGCTGGTGTGCTTTTTCCATGTAGGTTTTGTTGTTTTCCCACTGGATGTTTAACTTCAAACCTTTAAGACCCAAGATGCTACAGTATATCTTTTTCTTTGAAAAAAAATCATTTTATTGAGGATTCTTACAACTCTTGTTATAATCCATACATCAATTGTATCTGCATATTCATACATATATTCCATCGTTCTTTTCTAGACATTTGCTTTCCATTGAGCCCTTGGAATCAGCTCCTCTTTTTTTCCCTCCCTCCTCTCCCCTACCCCAACTCTCATGGCCCCTTGATAGACTATAGATTGTTAATTAGTTTCAAATCTCAATCGCCAGGCACTATCAGCTTTCTTCACCATATTTGCTTATGCACCCATTTTGTCTTCAGCAATTGTGTCAGGAA
>NW_022111369.1:40158075-40159648 GCF_000313985.2 Echinops telfairi
CTATCTTTTCAGATCTGTTGTTTTATTAGTGTCTCTGAGTTTTTTCTATTTCTGTGATGTTTTGAGTCCTGTTTTCATTGATTTGGTTTATGGATGGTTTTGAGTTGTATGCTGCTCTCCAATTTGTCTGCTATGGTTGTTGATTATCTGTTCATTTCAACTCACTGCCATTGAGTCAATGCCAACTCGTAGTGACCCTATAAGACAGAGTAGATGTGCCCCTGTGAGTCTGTCAGACTGTAACTCTTTATGGGAATGGAAAGCCCCATCTTTCTCCTGTGCAGTTGCTGGTGGTTTCTAATTCTTGAACTTGCAGTTAGCAGCCCAATATGTAACCACTTTGCCACCAGTGTTCCTTTCTTTGACCAAAGTGATTTCCTAAACATTTTTTTGTAATGCTGGTCTTGTTTTGATGGATTTTCTTTAAATTTTTACTTGTCTTACTATACCTCTATTTCTCCTTCATATTCGATGGATAATTTTGGGGGGTTTTGGATTCTAGTTGGGCAAGGTTTCTTTCTTTCAGTATTATATATATATCACTCCACTGTTCTTTCTGCTGAGGAGTCTGAGTTTATCCTTATTGGGTGTTTCTTTGGAGGTAATTGTTCTTCTTCCTTAACTACACTCAGAATTCTCTTCTTTTCCTTAAAATTAGAAAGTTTGACTCTGCTGTCATGATGTTTTTCTTTGGGGATCTGTCCTGTTTTGAGGTCTTTCAGTTTCTTAAATGCTATTTTCTTCTCTTTTACAGTGTTGGAGAAATTTTCTTTCATGATTTCTCATGCTATTTTCCCTGTAGATTTTTGGTTCTTGTTACTTCTTGTTCTGGGCTCCCAATGCAAGAGATTCATTTTCTTGATAGTGTCTTACATCAGTCTCGTGATTTCTTTGCTTTTGGGGGCGATTATTTCTATTGTCAGTTGCAATCAGAGGAAATGACTTTAAGTTCAATGATTCAATTTTCTTTTGCTTACATTCTATTACTCAGATCTTTAATAATGCTATCTAATTCTGTTATCTTACTGTTTAACATCTGGTATTCTTTTTAGTGTAAGCTTTGTAGTTTGTCAGTTCCTTTCATTGTTCCCATTAGCACTTCCCACATCTCTTGAAGGCACTTGACTACCACTATTCTTAATTCTATTTCTGGTAATTCTGGAACCTTGTTTTCAGAGTACTCTATTGAGTTGGGGGGCTTTTCGTGTGTGTGTGTGTGTGTGTGTGTGTGTGTGTGTGTGTGTGTGTGTGTGAAGGTTGACTGCTGTTTCTATGGCATGAAGGCACAGCTATTACTCATGGGAGGGCTGCTGAATCTAGTAGGGGGAGTTAGCTACATCCAGTGGTGGAGGAGCAATGCAAATAGGATTACATATGGGGGAAATGGAGAAACCATAAGAGAGATGGGTAAGTGAAGAAAGCAGATGGGAAGAAGAGAGAGAAGTAATAAAAACCATCTTTATTAATGGACCAGCAAGCTAGTAAAAATAATGGGAAATGCATTTTATGAGGGGTGGTTAGAATTAGTAGGTATCATTAAAATATATTTCATGAGAAAAAAGGAGATAAAAAG
>NW_022111369.1:40159802-40169179 GCF_000313985.2 Echinops telfairi
CATGAAAAATTAGGAAAATTGAAAAAGAAAATGTGTAACATGCCAGTGAAGAGAGAAAGGCAAAGAAAGAGCGTGTGTAGTTTGGGTATGGATGTCGAAGTTGGTGTCATGGCACTTTGAATGCGATGGGTCTCTTTCCTCAGGGGTGTGAATGTAGAATAAGGGGGAAGGAAGATGTGAAAACTGACAGGAGAGAATGCCCTGATCTGCGGTGGTGTTGGCATGCACACCTATATGCACTGTATGTTCATGGCGAGAAAGAAAGAGGAAACGGAAAATAGAGTATGCTGAGTGTGCTCTTGCTTTTGGATTTTCTAACTCTAGGACTTTACATTTCACTAGATTTTACTTGTTCTTCTTGAGCTACACTTTGAAAATTTCTGTTTACATCTTTTACTTCAACATTTCTTCCATTTGCCTTAGCTACTCTACAATTAAGCATGCCGTTCAGAGTCTCTTCTGAGATACACTTTGATCTTTTCTTTCTTCTTGTTGTTTAATGACTTTTGCTTTATTGATGAATGATATTCATACCACAGCTCTTCAGCTTTTTTGTCATTAGTGTTCAATGTAACAAATATGTTATTGGAATGTTCTTGACATGCAAGTGGTATAGAACCAAGTTGGTATGTCAGCTCTCGTGGACTTGTTTGAATTTTCTTCAGCTTCAAGCTGCTCTGACATATGAGCCATTGATGGTCTGCCCCACAGTCAGCCCTGGGTCTGGTTTTAGCTGCTGATGCTGAATTTCTCCATGGTCTCTTCCCACAGGTTTAGTTAATTTGATTTATTACTATTATTATTTCTTCTGGAGAAGAACATATATATAGTCATCTTTTATGTTGTTGTGAAAGATATTTGCCATGAAGAAGTTGTTGGCCTTGCAAACTTTGATGATGCCATCTTCAACTTCATTTCCAAGAACATGACCATATTTTTGAAGTACTATTCCATCTTCTTTATTTAAAATGTTTACATTTCAATCCCCAACAATTATCAATTCATTTTAATTGCATGTTTGGTCAATTTCAGACTAAAGAAGTGGTAAAATGCTGCAATTTCTTTATCACTAGCTTTGGTGGTTGATGTATAAATTTGAATAATAGCTCTATTGACTAAATGTCCTTGTATGCAAATAGCCGTTATCCTATCACAGACAACATTGTATTTGAAGATACTTATTGAAATATTCTTCTGGACAATGTATGCAACATAATTATTCTTCATTGTGTACTTCCCAGCATAGTAAACTATATGGTTTTATTATTTTAAATGGCAATACCATTCCAGTTCAGCTCACTAACAATACTGAAGAAATATAAAACAATAATAAGGGCTAGGAAGTGATGGATTTTGAAGCGCACTTTGGATTTTTTGTAGTGTCATCAGGTAAAGTTTCTCTAAGGAGATATTTGAGCAAAATTCTGAAAGGAGAGAATAAGGCAGGCAAATATCAGGAGCAAGATGGTAGCTGGGATAAACAGCAGGTCCAAAGGCCGTTGGGAAGCAGTATTTGACAGGAAGAAGACATGATAATTAGAAATCATGGAAGATGAAAGAGCTACAAAATACTCTTTTGCAGAATAAACTATGTAATTATCTATTGCTCTTCTTATGAAGTCACTCTAAAAAAAAAAAGAATATTGCTAAGAAGTTCTTTCCTATCTTCAAGCCTCTTCACCCGGTTGTATTGTTAAGGAACAATAAATTAGTGATGCAAGCGTGGCCAAAGTCTTTGGAGGCAGTTAATTGGTGAGCAATTATGATTGCATGTCAGTTGTTTTGTTGTTCAGTGCTGCTGGATCGAGTCTGACTCACAGTGACCCTATGCACAGCGGGACAAAACACTGCGAGGGAGGTTTGGCACCGTCCTCACTGCTCTTGCTGTGTTTGCGCGTTTTCTTCTTTTGGACAGACCCTCTCCTTCCCCACGTATGATGTCCTTTTCCAAGGAGTGGTCTCTCCTGCAAGATGTCCTAAGTATGTCCTAACATGTCCTAAGTATCTTGTCATCCTCACTTTTAAGGAATAGCCTAGCTGTACTTTTCTCAAGATGTATTTAATCATTCTTCTGAAAATTTATGGTGTATTCAATATTCGTTGCCAACATTAAAATTCAGAGGCATCAATCTTCTGCAGTCTTCTTTATTCATTGTCCAACTTTCTCATGTGTATGAAGCAATTGAAAACATTAGCCCAGTATGTTTCTTAAAATGCAGTAATTGAAATATATGTGTGTGTTTATAATGTTAGACATATGCTCCTGTCGGAATATCCATACATTTTAATAAGATGTTATAATTCATTTATATATGTCACAAAAGAAGTATTGCCATTAAGGAACAAAGGTTACCTTGGAAAGTTTTCCAACAGTACCCTTAAAGTAGTAGATTGCATTCAAAATATATTACAACTCTACACTTCATTTTTTTAAATCATTTTATTAGGGGCTCATACAACTCTTATCACAATCCATACATACATCAATTGAACTCTCCACTTCTTGTTCTAGTCAAAGGCCAGTTCTTTCCATGCTTTGGAGCTGGTGGCAAAGTGGGCTACTCCTTGAGCTGCTAACAGCAAGGTCAACAGTTTGTGACCACTAGATGCTTTGTGGGAAAAGAAGAAAGTTTCATCCCTTGTAAAGATTTACAGTCTCAGAAACCCACTGAAGCAGTTTTATTCTGCCCTTTAGGGTTTCCATGAGTAGGAAAAAATTTAATGGTAATGAGTCAAGATGTATAGCTTTTAAAATATAGAGTTGATTATCCATAACTGATATGTCATCATTCTGATTAAAAGGAGAACTTTTTGTTTTATAAATCAAAGATGTTCCATAGATTACAAACTTACAGATTTGATCTTATAACTTGATGAAGTTGCCTCATTGCTTGATTATGTAAATATTATGGTCCTTACCAAAATATTGCTCATTGGGCTTATGCTTACTAAGCAAAATGAAGACTTTTGAAAGAATGGAATTTTGAGATATTCTCCATTGGGTGTCTGTATTCCTTTGAAAATGACTAGAATCTATGTGCATAAATTTTATTACTAAATAAAGAATTGATTTAGCTGTATATATATATGTATATATATTGATTGATTGTACTTCAGAAACAGTGAAAACACTAAGAAGTCAGTGGTCAATTTTTCATAATATCTATGTCTTTTTTGATCATGAGGTGACTACTTGCCTGCTTAATTCTGACCACCTGCCTTATGAGAGAATGAGAGACACCAGAAAATGAAAAACAAAACAAAAACATATCAGATGGCAGAATTTGGGAAAAAGCCAGTTTTCAGAATGTGAGATTCTACTGAATATATTATCAAAAGGTCCCATATTGAACTTTTTTCAGCACACAGAGAAGATGATTGTGATAGTTAATGGCTGAAACTTGGTATAAGTTTAGCCACTGGTTATTATTCCCATGAGATTATACAAACCTAATTCTTAGTTTAGTTTATCCTTGAGTTTCAAAAAAATCCAAAGAAATGAGACATTTTATTAGGATTGGCCCCCATCCTGACCCCTCAAGGCTGTTCGGTTAAAAATCATGATTAGTTCAAATTCATTATGCCCACTACTGCCTCCCATCTCTTCTACCCAGTCTACATCCCAGGTTATCTTAGAGCCAATTTTTATGTGGTTTTATAAGATAAGAACATAGCTTAAATTTATGTTTAATAGAACCAAGTTTTAAAGGCTGCAGTGAACTAAAGTGGACATCAAAGTTTTCATAAAAGGTTTTTCTTAGATGAAACTATTGGATTATATCTGGAAAAGGTAAAGAACTGAGCTTCTGCTTTGTTTGAATGGGTTTGAAGGCAAGAGGAATTTTTTTGACATTCATTATGAATTTAAATGTACCAAGGAGGGCTGTAAAATACATTTTATTGAAGCTCATTTAGGTTGGAAGCAGAGGAACATCTGTAACTACTCTGAAGGGGACCCTGGAAGAACTTTTTATGAGTAAACTGGGATTGTTGCTTTTAATTATTTGAGTGTGTAGATTATTCAGCAACGTGTGTCAAGATCTGTTTCAGTTACTCACTCCAAGCCACATTGCTCAAATACAAGAGGATCTTTGCTGAGTGTACTTGACTTATGGTCTTATAATTTAAAGTAGAATATGAAGTAACTCAAGCAAGTGAAAGTGTGATTTGTTTGTAGCACTTCCCTGCCTTGGACTTTCTTGGAGAGTCACTTTTTTTCCTTTGTGTGTTTGTTATATTAGATTCCAAATTCACAATGATACTTGTTTCCCTTAACAACTACTCATTTGTCATCTTGTTTTGAAATTCTTCTGCAGGGGCTCCTGAAATTAAAGTAAGAATGAAAAACCATTCTTTTGGCTGCATAATTTAAATTGTTAAGCATTTAAACTAAAATCCCATTATATATCTCATTTTCAAAGAAGCCAACAACATGTGATCCCAACAAAACAAATCATATCTGCAGCCCTTAAGCTGTTATGTTGCCAAGGGGTTAACAAACATAACACATTTATTAACACATCTCTTTATGCTTGGCAAAGAAAGGTAGCTAGGCCATAACTTACTATTACTCTGGTCTTTGTGTGATAAAGGGAGCTCTGGTGGCATTGTTGGATAAGCTCTGGGCTGTTAACTGCAAGGTCAGCAGTTCAAAACCACCAGCTGCTCTGCAGGAGAATAATGAGATTGTCTGTCCATAGAGTGAATTGCTATGACTGGGTGGCAGTGGGTTGAGAATTTTAGTTGTTTGATTGAGAACAAATGTAATAAATAAAAGGCCATCATACTTTACCACTTTAAGTAATAAAACATGCATAAAAGAAGCATAGATAATGACTGTTGCCCACCTTTTAAATGAGTATCAAATGTCCACTTTTTGTTTTATTTTACTGGTGGTATCTTAATGACTGACTAATCCAAGAACTGCTACTAAACAGAAAAGCATATGCACTGAGTAAGAGTTATTTAGAATAAAGGTATCTTTTCATTCCAAATGATTAGATTTTGTCCATAACTTGTATATAAACAGTAAAAAGTAACTGAAAAGATCTTAAGTCAGAAGTTCACACAGGCATTGATAAAAAGGCATCAATATTTGGGGGTAGGGGCAGGGACCCCTATTCTTTTATAGGTGCTTGCCTTCCCCACCCCTCTTAAATTGGGAGTAACTTGAGTTTCATGAAAATTCACAAAGCCGCGTCTTTCTGTCTGCTGTGCTTTGTGTTACAATTAGGAAAGAGGGCTTTTCTGGAGAACCAGCTTTACATTGGTCACTGTGGCTTGGCAGATTTTATTATGGATGCCTACGTGCTCCTCAGAAAGATACTTTTTGACTCCCTGGGAAGAAAGCATATGACTGAATTTCAGTAGTTCAGTTTTTACATTAAAATATGGCCAGTGAGGGGTTCCAATCTGTCAGGGAAAAGTGGCCATGCGGCCAGAGTTATCATTTTACTTTGGGGGTCTTATGTTTGCCAATTGGCCAGCCAGCTGTCCAGGCTTTAACATGAGGAAAGTGAAAATCTGAAGAGGCAATTGCACCCAAGCAATTTAATATCAATTAAAACTGAAGGATTTTTAAAATAAAATTAAGCAGTTGAGACTTATGTTTTGAAACTCTAAGTTATCACAAATAGTCCTTACATTTCAGAAGGAGCCGAATATCTCATCTCCTCTAGCTGCGCGCTCGGTGGCAGCTGTCGTTTGGGGCCATCAAGGGCCTTCTGAGTCATCGTGACCGTGTGTAAACTAGAAGGAAACGTTGCCTGCTCCTGTGCCATCCTCACAGTGTTTTTAGGTTTGCGGCATTTGTTGTAGCCTGGTGGGGGCCTTATTGTCCCCCTGCTCCTCTCTTTTACCACACACAGTGTCCCTCTCCAGAGACTGCTCTCTTCTCAGACCACGTCCCAAGTGGATGAGATGGACTCTCAGCATTCTCGCTTCCAAGAACTTCAGCTGTTCTACCTCCAAGATAGATTTGTTTGTTCTTTCGGCCGTCGTGGCACCTTCAGTATTCTTCTCCAGTACCACAATTCAATTGGTCCGATTCTTCTTCTGTCTTTCCCTATTCAAAATCTACATTCATATGCATATGAGATCATCAAAAATACCATGGCTTGGGTTGGTCCTCAAGGAAACACCTGAGATTTACTACGTGGTGCAAAGAGTATAGGTATGCAGTTTGATAGGACTGATTTCAAAGTTCGCTGCTCTTATTCAGTAGTTGTATACACTTTGAGCCTTAGTAGTAGTATTTGCAACATAGGAGTGAATGATACCAATCTTTCAAAGTAGAAGACCCTCAGTAAGATGGATTGACATAGTGGCTACAAGAACAGCTCAAGCAAAGGAACAATCCTGAGCATGACACAGGACTGGCCACTCTTCCTCTCTGTTGTTCATAGAGTTGCTATGGGTCAGAACTGACTGGATGGCACCTACCAATAACAGCAACAACAACAACAACATCTTTCCAAAATGTGTTTCAAGTGAACCATAAATTTCTCTAAACCATAGATATGTGAATGGGTTTGAGGCTCCCACTTAATCAGCCCTAATCTAAGAACAATTTGTTTTTATGACATGGCCTTACTCAATCCTTGGCCTTATGAAGAATTCATTTAAGATATGGGTGCTATAGCAAAGTGTGATGAAGAAACCTGAAAGTGCTTGGCTATCAGAAAGAATAGCATCTGATGTCATACAGGCTTGTCCTCAAAGATGTGAAGCATCAATTAAGTTCACGTGGAAGGAACACATTAGCCTGCATGATCTAAGGACTGTAAATAATAAAATCCAAATCCAAAGGTGGGACTAGTATTAGAGCTTACATTCTGAACAGTCATTTGCAAAAGGTTATGGTTTATGGTGGAAGCCCATTTTCAGGGTCCCCACATGGATTAAACCTCTGATAATTAAACCCGTCGACCATTGGATGAGAATAGCCTTGCTATCAGATGGAGGACATTGTAAAGTTGATTAGAGGTGATGTAGTTAGGTTAAAATGTAACACCTTATCAATTAACCTCCCTTTTCACCCATTTCAAACTTGTTTCTATTTAGATATTGTCCATTTTCTTTTTGATTCAGGTTTTTCTTCCTTTGTTTTGTCTTGTCAGCCAGGTTGTTTTGAGTTTGTTTCTTGTTTTTGTTTTATATGAAATCCAGGACAAGTAAATCAATGAGACAGTAACTAGATTAACAATAACTTTGGTTGCAGAAAATGAGGAACTAACAACAATGAGTATGAGAAATAAGAAAATATTCTGAAATTGATTGTGGTGATAATTGCACAACTTTTCTTAATATGATTGAACTATTAAATGCATGCTATGTGAATTATATGCCAATGAAACTATTAAAATTGTGGTTTGATTGATAGTAATACCACGAAATCATCTGGTAGATGTTGATAGCTTCAGTTAAGCTGGTCCTTGACTCATGATGACTTCATTTAAGAGAACAAATTGAACCTTTATGATCCATTAGTTTTTCAGTGGCAGATTTTTTTTGGAATCAGACCAGGTCTTTCTTCCTGGTCTGTCTTAGCATGGATGTCCCATTACAACCTATTTAGCATCATAAAACTACCAAGACTTTAGTAACCACCAGTGGCTGTAGATGTGGTGCATTGGTTGGGAATCAATCTTGCACATTGGGTAAGAATTCTACCAAAGTATCACCAATGCTTCACTTGGTAGGCAGAAGACAATACACAGCCAGCACTATTATAAAACTATTTAGATGTCTCCTGAACCCATAGCAGGAAGAGACCCTGGTTGGATCTGCTGGCAAGTACCCCAAACTGTCAGACTATCTGTAAAATTTCAATGCAGAAATACTAATAGAGGAAATTATTAAAATCATATGTTTCCATCTGAGACAGACGGCTAGCTAGAACTAAATTTCTAATAATGATGGCTCAGACCAAATAGAGTTTCTTGATAACATGGTTAGACATGTCTCCTCTATTTCCAGGGGGAGCCTTGGGGAAGACTCTAGAGGGAAGTGCCTGCCAGTCACGTTTGCATGAGATAAATAATCAGTCGTGAGCTAGTGTGTGATTCTTGTCAAAATCCAGACATTGGAACAGCTCCCAAAACACACTGTCACCACCACCACTACCACTCTCTTTTGCATCTCATTGGCATTTGGGGACGTTAATTGACTCATTATTGCAATTCATATTCAGGAAAGGAAGTTGATTAAGGAAGGCAGATGCAGAATCTCCAGACACATTCATAGCTGCGTTGTTTGTCCCGGCAGTTTACTTGAATTATTAGAATCCTTAAGAAGCTATAGCCAGAGGGATCTGGAACATGTTCCACTGTCACCCAGATAGAAAAGTTTTTTTACAAAAAACAATATAATTTTTGAATAACCTTATTTTACTTTAAGGCCCAAATAAGCAAGGTTGTTTTCCTAGCTGCTTTATACTAATTACAGCCACTTCATTTAACTTGAATTGTTAGTCTAGAAAACTAGTTGCAGACACTTCTGCTAATTAAAGCAGTGTCTTTTAAAAGTCAATAAAAAGTATTTCAAGATGTTATAGAATTAAAGAACATTTGAAAATATAATGTTACAAATTATTTTGAAGTTTTTCTGTATAGAAATTCTTAGTTTTATAGCTCAAAAAGTTACTATTCATATGAGTAATGATTTACTTTTGTAAATCACTTTTAACAATTGAACTAGTTTTTTTTATATAAATCATTTTATTGGGGTTCATACAACTCTTATCACAATCCACACATACATCAATTGTGTAAAGCACACTTATACATTCGTTACCCTCATCATTCTCAAAACTCGCTTTCCACTTGGGTTCCTGGAATCAGCTCCTCATTTTCCTTTTCCCCCTCTCCGTTCCCCCTCCCTCACAAACCCTTGATTAGAAATTATTACATTTTATCTTATCTTACACTGCCCGGTATCTCCCTTCACCCCCTTTTCTGTTGCCCATCCCCCAGGGAGGAGGTTATATGTAGATCCTTGTGATTGGTTCCCCCTTTCTACACCCCCCCACCTCGCTTCCCTCCCATATCTCCACTCTCACCACTGGTCCCGAGTGGTTCATCTGTCCTGGATTCTGTGTTTCCAGTTCCCATCTGTACCACTGTGCATCCTCTGGTCTAACAAGGTTTGCAAGCTTGAATTGGGATCATGACAGTTGGGGGGAGGAAGCATTTAAGAACTAGAGGACGGTTGTGAGTTTCATTATTGCTACACTGAACCCTGAGTGACCCATCTCCTCCCCACTCCCCCTCGGCAAGGGATGTCCAGTTTTCTAAAGATGGGCATTGGGTCCCCAACATGCGTTCCCCTTATTCATGATGATATGATCACCCCCCACCCCTGCACCTTTGGTGCTTGAA
>NW_022111369.1:40169739-40171537 GCF_000313985.2 Echinops telfairi
ACTACCATGTTCAGCCTTCGTTTTGGTTTCAGTAATTCCTACTCAGTTACCTTGCCCTTGGTCACTCCCTACCAGTCCTCCCATCCCCTCCCTGCCACTGGTTTTGAACCACTCATTGTTCCCTTGTCCCTGGGTTGGCCAACACCTCTTGCCTTCCCCTACTTCCCATACTCTCATGTCCCTCTGGGACTGTTAGTCCCATTATTTTCTTCTCACATTGTTTGTCCAGCCTATCTTATCCAGGTGGACCTGCAGAGATAATAATATGTGCGTAAAATTGCGGATGGCTTTGACAGGACCAAACAAAGTGTACATAAGAACATGGCGACTACCGGAGCAACACCGACAAGCTAACAAACAAACTTCTGACATAAAAAATCTAAAAGAAAAGAAAAAAAACAAAACAAAAAAACAGAAAAAAAAAAAGCCTGTTACTAGTTCAAGGTTTGTTTGTTGACCTTTAGGAGTGTTTCCCGGATGAGTCTGATGGGGTGCCACATCCTGGCCCCAAAGTCCATCCTTTATAGTCACTCAGTACCTCCTTGCTCTGCTTCCCCAGCCACTCAATTGCACGCCTCCAGTGTTTTGCCTCAGTGTAATGGGGTCAACTCAGTCACACATCCCACACTGTGTCTCTGGTGCTGTCCTGTGTAGGGCCATGGATCAGTGAAGGATGTCGCATCTCGCATCTCGCAGTGGGGCTGGCTACACGATCCTCTCTGTACATTGGGCCATCAGAGCCGGGCTATTGTCCTCTGAGTTTGGTGGGCCCAGGTGTGCTCCTCTCCGTTCCTCCTCCTTCCTTTGCTTCAGCTTCCTTCTAGGTGTGGTAGTCAGTTACTTTCCCACACCAGATGATCTATTTTCATTTTCTGTGGCACTCCCTTCCATGGTATGGGTCGGGCTGATTCTGGTTAGGGCCGGCGTATGGTCCAGTCTTTTTGTGGATTCCTCCACAAATTATGTTGTCCTCCTGGTTTGGCGTGTCATGGTGGGGTCTGTATGCATATTCCAGTTCTGTGGGGACACAACCAATATTCTCCCCCTGTGTGGGTTAATTCTCTGTTCCCCCCGTGCCATCAACTCAGTTTCTCCCCACCCCAATTCTCCCTCCACCTGCCCCCCTTCCCCTTCTTTATGTTGGACTCTCATGTACCTCCCTAGGTGTGGTCTGCCCTCCCCCCAACTATCTATGCTTCCACTCATTTATTGCGAAATAGGTGTTTATTCTTCTATTCTTGGCGTGCTGATTGTACCTACCTCAGGGGACTCGTGTTATACTTGTCCTTTTGAGTTTGGCTTACCTCCCTTAACATGATTTCTTCCAGCTCTTCCCATGAAACGACGTGTTTCATGGACTCGTCTGTGCTTTTCAGTGCTGCATAGTACTCCATTGTGTGTATGTGCCAGGGTTTACTAATCCACTCATCTATCGATAGAAACTTAGGCTGTTTCCAAGTCTTGCGATTGTGAATTATGCCGCAATAAGCATTGGAGTGCAGATGACTTGTCATATTTTATTTGTTGCTTCCACTGGGTATATGCCCAGTAGAGGAATGATTGGGTCTTAAGGTAGATCAATTTCAATTTTCTTTAAGTTCTTCAAGCTGATACAAGCTATCCCCACACAATTATTAAGAGCATAAATATTCAATATGCTAACTGCTTCTTGGTTTACTGAACCTTTGAGCATTATTTAGTGTCTCTTTGTCTCTTTTTCTGGTTTGGATCTTGAGGTTCATTTTGTCAGAGATTAAGAAAGCCACCCCTGCCTTTTTTAAGTTACCATTTGAGTGGT
>NW_022111369.1:40171637-40173559 GCF_000313985.2 Echinops telfairi
GACATGATCCTACACATTGAAAACCCCAAAAGGTCCACAGCCTGGAGTACTTACAGTGATAGAGGAATATGGAAGAGTGGCAGGATACAAGATCAATAAATAGAAGTCGGTAGGTTTTCTATACACATTGGAAAGGACCATGGAAGAGGGGATTAAGAAGGAAGTACCATTCACAGTAGCCAAGAACAAACTGAAATACCTAGGAATATATTTAACAAAAAAAACTAAAGACCTATACAAGGAAAACTATAAGACCCTACTACAGGAAACCAAAAGTGACCTCCACAAATGGAAGAACGTTCCCTGCTCATGGGTTGGAAGGCTTAACATAGTAAAGATGACAATCTTACCTAAAGCACTTTACAAGTTAAATGCTACACCATTTCAAATACCATCACCCTTCCTCAAAGAACTGGAAAAACTGATCACCAACTTCAAATGGAGAGGAAAGAAACAGAATTAGCAGAGAACTCAAGAAGAAGGATAAAGTTGGAGGACTTGTCTTACCCGATTTTAATGCCTATTACACAGCTAGAGTGGTCAAAACAACATGGAACTGGCACAACAACAGACACTCAGACCAGTAGAAAACAATAGAAAGCCCAGGAATAAAACCATCAGCATATAGACAACTGATCGCTCTTGATGACCCTCTCTATTTCTTCTTTCACTATGGGTTTGGTGAGGTTCCTGATCTCTGTCTGAGATAATCTAGGGAGAGACTGTTTTTCCATATATTTACCCATGTCTTCCATGTTTCTGATTCATTAGAATACAGACCTTCATAGTACTTTGTGATTATCCTTTCAATCTCATTGGGGTCGGTTGTTATTGCCCCTGTTTCATCCCTCATCCTGTCTATTGATGTTTGCTCCTTTCTATCGTTGGTAAGCTTTACCAGCGGTCTGTCAATTTTGTTAATCCTTTCATAGCACCAGCTTTTAGCTGCATTTATCTTTCGCATTGTTCTCTTGTCTTCCCACTGGTTTAGCTCTGCCCTGATTTTTATTATTTCTTTTCCATTGTTATTGGAGGGGTTGTTCTGCTGACTCTGTTCTAGTTGTTGGAGGTTTTATGTTAACGTTTCTGTCATAAGCCTCTCTTCTTTTTTCATATATGCATTTAATGATATCAATCTATCTCTGATAACTGCCTTCACAGTGTCCCACAAGTTTTGATACATTGTATTCTCATTCTTGTTAGAACTTCCTAATATCCTCTCTAATCTGGCCTGTACCCATTCATGTCAAAGGAGATCGTTGTTCATCCTACAATTTGGTTGCCCTTGCTTTTCTGGACGTCCTTTTATTAATCTCCAGCTTTTTGGCATGTTAATCTGAGAAAGATATCAGGATAATATCTATGTGTTTGAATTTACTCAGGCTTGACTTGTGTCACATCAAGTGGTCTATTCTTGAAAAAGATCCATGTGGACTTGAGAAGAATGTGAATTCATTTGCATGGGGATGGAAAACTCTATAAATGTCTATCAGGCCCTGTTGCCTAATTACATTGTTTACCTCTGTGGCCTCTTTGCTGAGTTTCTTTCCCATTGATCTGTCTTCCTCTGATAGCGGAAGTGTTAAAATCATGCACTATGATTTTTGAGTCCGTGATTTCTTTTTTCAACTTTTTAATAGTTTATTTCATGAAATTCCCCACACAATTATTAAGAGCATAAATATTCAATATGCTAACTGCTTCTTGGTTTACTGAACCTTTGAGCATTATTTAGTGTCCCTCTTTGTCTCTTTTTCTGGTTTGGATCTTGAGGTTCATTTTGTCAGAGATTAAGAAAGCCACCCCTGCCTTTTTTAAGTTACCATTTGAGTGGTAAATTTTCTGCCAGCCTTTTATTCTTAGAATATTCTTGTCTGTGCACTTAAGGTGTGTCTCTTGCAGGCAACAGATTGATGGATTAT
>NW_022111369.1:40173659-40175801 GCF_000313985.2 Echinops telfairi
ACCTGCCCCCCTTCCCCTTCTTTATGTTGGACTCTCATGTACCTCCCTAGGTGTGGTCTGCCCTCCCCCCAACTATCTATGCTTCCACTCATTTATTGCGAAATAGGTGTTTATTCTTCTATTCTTGGCGTGCTGATTGTACCTACCTCAGGGGACTCGTGTTATACTTGTCCTTTTGAGTTTGGCTTACCTCCCTTAACATGATTTCTTCCAGCTCTTCCCATGAAACGACGTGTTTCATGGACTCGTCTGTGCTTTTCAGTGCTGCATAGTACTCCATTGTGTGTATGTGCCAGGGTTTACTAATCCACTCATCTATCGATAGAAACTTAGGCTGTTTCCAAGTCTTGCGATTGTGAATTATGCCGCAATAAGCATTGGAGTGCAGATGACTTGTCATATTTTATTTGTTGCTTCCACTGGGTATATGCCCAGTAGAGGAATGATTGGGTCTTAAGGTAGATCAATTTCAATTTTCTTTAAGTTCTTCAAGCTGATACAAGCTATCCCCACACAATTATTAAGAGCATAAATATTCAATATGCTAACTGCTTCTTGGTTTACTGAACCTTTGAGCATTATTTAGTGTCTCTTTGTCTCTTTTTCTGGTTTGGATCTTGAGGTTCATTTTGTCAGAGATTAAGAAAGCCACCCCTGCCTTTTTTAAGTTACCATTTGAGTGGTAAATTTTCTGCCAGCCTTTTATTCTTAGAATATTCTTGTCTGTGCACTTAAGGTGTGTCTCTTGCAGGCAACAGATTGATGGATTATGTTTTCTGGGCCAGTCCTCAAGCCTTTTTCTTTTAATGTACGAATTGAGTCCATTGGAATTCAGAGTTATTATCACTATCTGTGGATTCATAGTTGTCATACCCTGTTTTGTGTTTTGTGTTTTTACCTATCTTACCTCATATCAGTGTGCTGTGTTAGAGTGGAGAGTTTCTATCTTGTTTTCTTTTCCATCTGAGACCCTGTAATTGTTGCTGGCATGTTGGCTTCTAGATGGAGATGGGCTAAAGTGAGTCAGCCAGTATCTTCTGCAGGGTCGGGTGTCTTGCAGCATATTCTTAGAGTCTTTCCTTGTCCTTGAAGACCCTTATCTCTCTGTATATCTTAATGGATAACCTGGCAGGGTACAGGATTCTGGGGGAGCCGTTTTTTCTTTCTGCTTTTGGAAGATGTTGCTCCATTCTCTCCTCCTCTTCATGGTATCTGCTGATAGGACTGCGCATATTCTTACCTGTACTCCTTTGTATGTGACTGTCTTCCTTTCTCTTGCTGCTCTTAAATTTTCTCTTTTTCCTCGAAGTTGGAAATTTTTACTATTATATGTCTTGGCCTGTTCTTCTTGGAGTCTAGTCTAGCAGGCGTCCTTTCTGCTTCCTGTATGAGTGCCTGGTTCACTCTTGTTAAGGTGAGAATGTTTTCTTCCAGAAATTCCTATGCTATCTTGGCTGTTGACTTGTGTGTTATATTGTGCTCTGGTAGTCCGATTATTTGAATATTATTCCTCTTCATAGCATCTGTCATTGATCTCAGGTTATCTTCTGCTTCTTTAATTTTCCTATCTGACTGTCTTTCTCTCCTGCTTAGGTCTGTTTGCTTGTCCTCAAGATCACTGATACGGTTCTCGGCCTCCTAAAGCCTAATTGTAAATTCTGTGACCTTGTGTGTGACTTTTGCTATCTCCTCTGATAGCTCCTGCAGTTCCCTTTGGTGGGTGGACTTCATCCCCTATATTGTGGACTTTATCTCCTCTATTATTGCATCCTTTTTTGGGTTGCTTCCCTCAGCTCCTGTATTACTATGAGAAGACTTCTAAAGATTCCTTCTGTGGCAGATGTGTATCTGTTTCTTCTATGAGAGACGTTAGCTCTGCTACTATGTTTTGTCTCTCTGTTTTATTGTTGTTGGGAGTGATGTGGTATGCTGGTTTTTCTTCAATCCTTTCATAGGCCCATTTTTCTGGGAGGCCAGGGGACTCTTATCTGTGTTACTGTTAAGGATTCCTAAAGGTGGCTGCCTGTGACCTACTATAAGGATGGTTCAAACTGTAGGCAGAGTTCTCTGAAGGCTTAGTGACCAGCAGTGGTGAGCTGTTTCAGCTACTGGAGTGGGGGCTGGAGCCTCAGTGAGTGCCCC
>NW_022111369.1:40176804-40181039 GCF_000313985.2 Echinops telfairi
GGCAGGCAGGTTTAGTGCTCTGGGCCACAGGCACAGGGTTCAATGGTGATGCAGGCCAGGCTGAAGTGGCTTTGGCGGAAACGCATTGTAGTGGGTCAGAAGTGAGAGGGGCACTGGTTGCAGGCTAGTGCAAGTGGGAAGTGTGCAGCGCAGCCTTCTGGCCTGGGGGTGGAGCTGGAGCTAAGCTGACGGGGCGGGCGACCGGGCAGAGTGCTGGTGAAGAGGTCTTAGGTAGCAATACAGGTGAATGGTCCCCCATGCAGGGCGCCCAGGAATCCCTCGGTAGATTGAAGGTCAGTTACTCGGGCCTTGGATGAATGGAGGGAGGGATGTGGGCCCAAGGGCATATCGCTGCCATATGGGGAGAGGGGAACTTTGGGAAAGGGGAGCTTCTCTCCTAGTGGGTCCCACGAATGGGCAGCTGCTGTAGGGTGTCCCGCCATGGCTGTGTGTCATGGCAGAGCAGGCAAGCGACTCCGGGTGCGGGATCCTCGTCTGGGAATGGAGTGGGGTATAGCTAGTCACGATGCGGTGAGGGCAGCCTAATGACCCAAGATGTCCTAAGAATCAGATCCTGGATCACTGAGGCCCCGGCTCAGGACAAATGCGTGGGGTGGGGGTTGGGTGCTGTCCCAGGGGGTATTTCACTCAACACACTCCTTCCACTCGGCTACCTGGACACCAAACCCACCTTGTTCAAAAGAGCTCTCAGAGTATGTGTGTCCCCTGATCCGCCATCTTCCCAGAAGTCGAACTAGTTTTTTTTAACCTTTAAACAATTGAACTAGTTTTCAAATTTCAAAAAAGTACTATACAAGCATATATATATATGTGTGTGTGTCTATATATATATGCAATTTAGATGAGAACTTTGTCTTTTTAAATTACACATATAAGAATTTTGAGCTGAGTACTAGGAAATATTTTCAGTAATTGATTCTCAGTAATTTAACAAACATGGATAAAATAAATACTGTATCATCCATAGGTCATTTTAACATAACTATAAAAGGGATTCCAAAAGTTCATGGAAAAATGGAATTAGAAAATAATGGGATTGTCAAATGAACTTTCTAAAGCCACCTTAGATAATTTACTGCTTTTATGTTGAATTTTTTAACGATAAATTTGAGATTTTTTTTCCTCTTCTTTTCACTTTAAATTCACTGTGAAATTGTCCATGTCTTACTATGAAGGGTTTCATTACCTAAAAGAAACAGAGGTCTATCTGTCATTGAAAACTACTACCCTTAGCATCTAGGGTCTTAAAGGCTTCAATGTAAACAAGTGGCCTTCTAGCTCAGAAGCAACAAAGGCCACATGAAAGAAGCCCACCAGCTTGTGCAATCACGAAGTGTTGAAGGGATCAGGTATCAGGCAACATCAGAACCAAAAAACTTACCATAGTGAATGAAGGGGGGAATGCAGGTTGGAGACCCAAAGCCCATTTTTAGGCCACTGGACATCCCCTTACAGAAGGGTCTCAGGGAGAAAATGAGCCAGTCAGGGTGCAGTGTAGCAACAATGAAACATACAACTTTCCCCTAGTAGTTCCTAAATGCTTCCTCTTCCCCCACTATCATGATCCCAATTCTACCTTACAAATCTGGCTAGACTAGGGGATGTACACTGGTACAAATAGGAATTGGAAATGCAGGAAATCCAGGGCAGATGATCCTTCAGGACCAGTGGTGTGAGTGGTGATGCTGGGAGGGTAGAGGGAAGGTGGGGGTGGAAAGGGGGAACAGATTACAAGGATCTACATGTTACTTCCTCCCTGGGGGATGGACAGCAGAAAAGTGGGTGAAGGGAGACGTCAGACAGTGCAAGATATGACAAAATAATAATTTAAATAATTAGGGTTCATGAGGGAGAGGGGAGTGGAGAGAGAGGGGAAAAATGAGGAGCTGATACCAGGGGCTTAGGTGGAGAGCAAATGTTTTGAGAATGATGAGGGCAATGAATGTACAAATGTGCTTTACACTATTGATATATGTATGGATTGTGATAAGAGATGTATGAGTCCTTAATAAAATGATTTTTTTAAAAACCCCACCACCCTTAAAACAGGCTCTGAATTAAGCATAGTCAATGTTGTTACTTAATGACAGCATTCATTCTCCATTGCTCCATTCTCCAGTGTTGGATAACTTCAACTCCTTAGTGTACTGATTAGTTGGAAGGCATAAAACACGCATATTAAACAGAAACATAGTTGATATGAAACAAAAATGATTATAGAGTTCAATAAACCACTTTTATATCTTGACTTATAGTGTATTTCGTCTACTAATTATTTTGACCTGTAGAATACAAAGAAATATGGAATTCACCAGCAGTTGTTTTTAAAGTTTAAAAGGCCACCTATGGGAAGATCAGTGTCTAGATTTTGGATGGTGTAGAAGAGTTTGATAAGAGGTAAAAACAGATATTCAGATGAATAGAATGCCCATGAGCAAAGGCACAGAGGTGCAAAATATATTCTGGGGAAATTTTTAAAATCTGCAGAGTTGGAGTATGGGTGGCTGAGAGTCCCAAAGGATCGGACTAAACTAAAAGGCTGGAATCACCCTGGGAATGGCTTAGGAAGACACATGAGGAGTTTCCTCAGTTTTTGATAAATCACTTAAAATTATGAAAGTTTGGACAGACCAACAGTGGATATGGAGCAATTTGAGGTAATAAAAGATGTGTGTCCTGAGCAGATTATGTTTTAGAGTGTGAATTTTAGGACAAGCAGATTCCATGTACCATATATACTTGTGTATAAGCCAACTTTTTCAGCATATTTTTAATTCCGTTTTCGTGGTAAAATTAGGCGCCTTGGCTGATATTTGGGTTGGCTTATACTTGAGTATATATGGTACTTAAATAGGAAGGATTTGGGATAGGGACATTGAAGAAACCACTTATAGACATATGACAAGTGTCTAAGCAGGTAATGATTATCAGATTAAATGAAGATGAAGTAGGCATTAAAAATGTAGTGCTTTCAATAATGGGAATATGGGATTCTATGCGTTAAAAACTAGAGATTAAATTTAAGTGAAGGATGACTGAGGAAGAAAAGGAGAGTAACAAAATGATGATGGCCCTAGAATTTTAATGTGGATCATTGACTACATGGTTAATAAGAGAAAGAGGAGAAGAGAGAGAACAGAGAACAGAAACAATGAGAAACACCCCTGGGAAGAACAAGAGACAATCAGAAGAATATAAAGAAGCACCCAGCAGGACATTGAATTTGAACTGGAAGATTAGAGCTGGAGTTCGATGTCTAGATTAACATGGCCCTGCTCAATACTCGTCCCCAGAAAGGGAACGCAGAGGAGACGGGTGCTAGAGCAAAATGTGGTGAAGAAATTACATGTTGCCCAGCTATTAGATAAAATAGCATGTGGAGTCTTAAAGGCTTGTTGCCAAACAAGCAGCCATCTAAGTGAGTTATCAACTAGTCCACATGGAGGAAGCACATCAGCATCAAAGGATTGAAAATCATACAATCCAAAGTTGAAGGAAGGATTAGTATCAGAGCCTAAAGTGTGAGAAAGTTATGGATGAAAATGGAAGGGCAAGAATCATTTGTGGAACTACATAGGGAAACAACCTGTGGTGAACCCCCACTACTTACAACTGAGGGATACCAGAAAAGTGGTTAATACAAAGAATGCATGAGAGAACTGAGTATAGGAGATCAAAGGCTTAAATTTGACTTGAACAGTTCAAACTTTGTTACCAGTCCTCCCGCCACCACCCTCTATAGATGCATGCTACCCCTGCTCTGGTTTCCAAATTTTTCTGTATTTTTGGTTTGTATTGCTTTGTTTGGTGTTTGTTTGTACATATTAGGGGCTATCTCAGAGGAGTTAGGTCATGGGAGTTCACCCTCTTGAAGTTGTGTTATATGATTTTTTGTTTGTTTGTCTTTTGGTATATGAAACCCAGGATTGATGAACCTATAGAGATAGCCATAGAATAAGGGATTATGGGGTTTGGGGCTACAGTGGTAGTGTAGGGGGCAGGGGGTGGTGGTGGTAGGAAGAGGAGACCATGTCAATAGGTCCATGTAGATAAGAAATGTTTGGAGACTGATTCTGGTAGCAAATGTACACTTCTCCTGGATGTGATTGAATTATGGAATGATATATGTATTAATTCCCAATTAATAATAGGTTTATATAAAGAAATCTAGATTAAGCATCCATCAAATCAGAATAGGAGTTGAAGCAGTGAAA
>NW_022111369.1:40181497-40200660 GCF_000313985.2 Echinops telfairi
TGATAATAAAATGTATTATGTACAAAGTTTGAATCTAGGAAAACTGAAGATCATAAAAAAGAACAAGAAACAGAGCATAAAGATGGATATCCTAGGCATTATTAATATGCTGAAATGGCCTGGCATTGATACTTATGAATCAGATAATCATATGACTTTCTATGCTTGGAATGACAAATTCAAGAAGAATGACTTCACAATGATCATCAAAAAAAGAACATTTCAAGATAAGTAAAGATCACAATAAGTCAAATAAATAAAACAATTATTCAAATTTATAGACTAACCACCAATGTTAATGATGAGGAAATTGAAGATTTCTACCAACATTTTCAGCCTGAAATTGATCAAATGTACAATCAGATGCACTGATGGTTGTTGGAGATTGAAGTGAAAAAGTTGGAAACAAAATGAAGGAACAAATGTTGGGAAATAAGGCCTTGACAATAAAAATGAAGCCAGCAATATCATTTGCAACATGATAGAATTTTGTAATACACATGATTTCTTCATTGCAAATGCCTTTTTCTAGCAACATAAGTGGAATGCACTTTACCAAATGGAATAATACACAGGAATCAAATTGCCCATATATTTTGGGAAAGACAATTCAGAGGCTTACTTAATATTATCAGCCAAAATTAGGTTAAGGGGCTGACTGTGGAGTGGACCATAACTTGCTCATATACAAGCAAGTCCCTGAGACTACAACCATGAGTATAGCTCTATTTGAAATGATTGATGTAGAGCACACATCAAGACATGTTTGATTCATTGAACACTAATGACAGAAAACCTGACCAGCTTTGGAATGACATCAAAAACATACATGAAGAAAGCAGAAAGTCATTAAAAAGGCAGGAAGGAGAGAAAAGACCAAAGTTAACATCGGCAGAGACTCTGAAACTTGCCCTAGAACCAAGACTAGCTACAGAAAATGGAAGAAAACAAAACAAAACAAAAACCCTCTCTGTAACCCTATTGTGCTTATTTAGAAAGAGTTGAGAGAACAAAAGGCTGTGCTTCAAACAGAACAATGGAAAACTGCATGGTTTCACATCAATGAAGGTATCTGCTAGGATTGAGCCTTTTCAACATATTTATTCAATGTTTGCTGAGCAAAGAGCCCAAGGAACTGGACTATATTAAGAAAATTGGGGCATGAAGATTAGACAATGTGCAGATGGTACAGTTCACTTGCTAAAAGCCAGGGGGGCTTAGGCACTTGCTGATCTTTAATGTAAAAAACAAAACCTCCCAAATCCTCACAACTACATTGATAGAAAACATCATAATAAATTGAGAAAAAGTTGAAGCTGTCAAGGATTTGGATTTACTAAAATCCACAGTCAATGTTCTTGGAAGCAGCAGTGAAAAGACTCAAACAATTTATTGGGCAAATCTGCTGCACACGACATCTTTAAAGTGTTAATGAACAAAGATGAGGACAAATGTATACCTACCCAATGATGGCATTTTCCATTGTGTCATAAGCATGTGAAAGCTGTACAATGATTATGGAAGACCAGAGATGAATTAGTGCATTTGAATTATGGTGCTGGGGAAGAATATTGAAAGTACCAGAAGCTGCCAGAAGAAACATATCTGTCTTGCAGGGAGTTAAGCCAGAATGCTCCTTAGAAGTAAGGATGATGAAATTTTGTCTTTTAATCTTTAGACATCTTCTCAGATGAGACCAAACCAAACTAAGACAGACTTACTGCCGCTGAGGTGATTGCAACTCTAAGTAGGGTCATTGAGACTGTAAATCATTATGGGAGTCAAGAGTCTCATCTTTCTCTGATGGAGCTCTTAGTGGATTTGAATGGCTGATCTCCTTGTTAGCAATTCAATACTTACCTGAAAGTACCTCCTGGGGCAGATTCAACCCTGAAAAGAGGACAGAGTAGAGGGTCAGGGAAAAAGAGGAAATCCCCCAAAGTCCACACTTGGCTCAGCCAAACACCCAGCCTATCTAATCTAGTGGATAAACGTCTTGAACCTTATTTATAAGACTCTCACAAGGTTTATTATGATAAGTTCCATGGGGTTTAACTAAAGATTATATGGGAACTTACTTTATATAAATAATATGATGTTCACACAAGTCACATAATGTCCCATAGCACAAGATATATGGTGGCCATTGAATGACATAGCTGTAGATGATGCAGATGCAGTTGGTCATATCATGCACTGGACCTAGAGCACAAGACATTTCTGAATGCCTATGGGAAGCTATTGACTTGGAGGGAGAAGACTGGAAAGAGTAGTCTTCCTCCTCCCACGAAACTTTAATTTATGGAGCCCCCTATACCATGAAGCACTTCCAAAGCAAGTGCCATGAAAACGGAGACCTTACTACAGATAAGAACTCACAACACAGGAATCCAGAACAAATAAACGCCTCAGGACCAAGAAGGGGAGCAGTGATACTAGGAGGGTAAGGGTTGGGGGTTGGGGAAGTAAGAGGGAGCCAATCACAATGATTGACATATGGCCCCCATCCAGAGAGATGAACAGCAGAAAAGTGGGTGAAATGAGATAGCGGTTGGTGTAAGACATGAAAAAAAAAGAATAATTGATAAATTTTCCAGGGGACAAGGGGAAGGGAGGGTGGGGGAGGGGAGGAGGGGGAAATAAGGAGCTTGTGCTAGGGGCTGAAATAGAAAGAAAATGTTTTGAAAAAGATGTTGACAACATATGTACAGATTTGTTTGACACAGATATGTTTGACACAATGGATATATGTATGGATTGTGATAAAAGCCCCCAATAAATAAAATTTAAAAAAGAAAAAAAGAGACCATACAGGTACAAGGAAATCAGTCAAAACCAAGCCAAGCCCTTTGCCATCAATTATGCCTCCTCTGACTCCCAGGGTCTCTTCATAGCAGCCAACAGCCTCATCTTTGTACAGAAGACCAGCTGCTAGGTTTGAAGTGCCAGACTTGCCCAGCAATATAGAGTCATGTTATCGTTAGATGCCATCAAGTTGTTTCCAACTCACAGTGGCCCTCTCTCTGTACAAGGAGCCAAACACTGCCCCACCCTGCTCCAAGCTCACAATTGTTCTTAAGTTTGAACTCGTTGCTGCAGTGACCATTGTCAGTCCATCCTGTTGAGGGCCTACCTCTCCTTCAGCTAGCATGATGCCCTTCTCAAGAGATTACTTTTCCCGACAAGTCCAAAGTACATGACACACAGTCTCACCATCCTTGCCCCAAGGGGCATTCTGGTTGTACTTATGCCAATACAGATTTGTTTGTTCTTTTGCAGTCCATGGTAATTTCAATTTCTTCACCAGCACCAAATTCAAATGCATCCATTCTTCTTTGATTTCCCTTATTCAAAGTCCAATTGGAGGCAATTGAAAATACCTTGACTTGAGTCATGCATATTTTAGTTTGGGCAGCAGGTTTACCCAATACAATTGTCTTTTGATCTCTTCACCCCTGCTTCCATGAGCATTGATTGTGGATCCAAGCAAGCAAAATGCTGCACAGTCATTATGATGTTGCCGATTGGTCAGTTGTGAGGGTTTTGGTTTTCTCTACATTACGTTGTCATCCATAGTGAAGGCTGCAGTCCTTGATCTTCATCAGCAAGTCCTTCTAGCCCTTCTCATTTTCAGCAAGCCAATTGTGTCATCTGCATTTTGCAGCTTGTTAATAAGCCTTCCTTCTATCCCGATATTGCATTCTTATTCATACAAGCCAGCTTCCCTGATGATTTGCTCAGCATACATATTGAAGAGTAGGGCAAAATGGTGCAACCCTGTCACACACCTTTCCCGATTTTATACCACGCAGTATCCCTTGTTCTGTTCCCACGGAGTCAGAGGACTCCTTAATAACAAACATAAGAAGGGTAAATATGTTCATTTCTCCACTCATTCAGCATTTACTAAATATGTCTTTGAAGGGTTATTGTACTAGGTCTGTTTTATTTGCAAAATGGACTGCTGTCCCCCAAGGTCACTGAACATGAGGGCCAGAACAGAGGATATTTCCAACGCTTTTGGGTTCCAGGCTGTTGCTTATCCACTGAACGTCACCGAGGGAAGTGTTGAAAGCCCGCAGATCTATTCACCTGTGTATAAAGCTGAAATGGAGCATTTGTAAAGCGATTCAGGCTCTCCCGCTTGCTTTTCCAACGTAGAGATTTCCTTTGAAATCTTTTTTAAGCTGAAATAGTAATAAACAAAGAAGTAGTTACCATTAATTTATAAGGAATAACATTTTGAGTGTTTCCAGAGTCCCACCCACCCCAAAATTAGCCTACCTACTTATACCAAATAACAAATAAAACCTAAAGGATTACTACTGGCATGTCATCACACCAGGAATGATATGATAAACACACCGCCTGGACAAAGTAGAACCAGTGTCTCTATAGGGCATTCCTAGGAAACAAGGCCACTACTTGGCATATGTACTGTCTCTTCCATAGATCATGGAATGCTATGTTCATTTTTTGTCTTTTTTAGCTGGGAAAATATTTTTCAGACTTTCTTCAGTTGGTGAAAACAGACACTAGTATAGATACCTCATAAAAGCAAAGTGGTATAAAGCAAACTTTCCAAAATCAGAGAACACCTAAACCTGCATTCAGGCCACGGTCCATTCAATTCAAAGCCATTAAAACACATTTTACTGCCCCCTAGGCAATTCATGTTTTTGAGTTATTCTGGGATTATTTAATTT
This sequence comes from Echinops telfairi, assembly GCF_000313985.2. Taxonomy (NCBI): domain Eukaryota; kingdom Metazoa; phylum Chordata; class Mammalia; order Afrosoricida; family Tenrecidae; genus Echinops; species Echinops telfairi. Next base: position 40,186,204 of record NW_022111369.1, read on the forward strand.
AACATACAAAGACCTGTAGATCCAATAGTGCAAAATGCAGCAAGAAAATACAAGAGGATGCCCTCCAGACCTGGAATTGTGCTGGGTGGAGCAGAGCTTTTGTAATATGCAACTTCCCAAGCATTGAGCAACTCGCTCTATGTAAGTGCACGCAGTGGCGCCACCTCGGAAAGTCCTCTATGGTCACAATGAACATTTTCATAAAAGCAATTTCGCAAAAAAAAACAAAAAACAAAAAAAGCAACTTCGCTCTAACGTCGTTTTTTGTGATCGGCAATTTAAGAGACCAACGTGCGGCTGTGAAATTTTGTTTCCTGCTCAAGAAAAATGCCACAGAAACTGTTGTGATGTTGAACAGCTTATAAAGGACAGTGCTATGGGGAAAACTCACGTGTACAAGTGGTTTTCTCATTTCAAAAAAGGTGAAATGTCAATTGATGACAAACCTTGTTCTGAATATCTATCAACTTCCTGAAAGGAGGAAAATGTCAACAAAATTCATACATCTGTGCCCAAAGACCCATGAGGGATCACTGAAAAGATGGGAAAACTATCTGGAAAATGTCAACACATATTGTGCATTTGGAATTTGTTCCACCGGGTCAGACTGTTCATCAAGCTTTCTATTTAGAGGTTCTGAAAAGATAGCATAACAGCGTGTGACAAAAAAAAGCCTGATTTGTGGCAGATGGGGGACTGGTTTTGCCACCATGACAGTGTACCTGCTCTCACAGCCATCTCAGTGTGTCAGTTTGGGGTGAAAAACAGCATGCCTCTCTTGTCCCGTGCTCTTTACTCACCTCACCTTGCTCCATGTGACTTCTTTTTGCTCTGTGCATGAAGATGGACATGAAAGGACAGCAATTTGATGACTTCGAAGAGGTAAAGAAAAAAACAGATGAGTTTGCAAAATGCTTCTAAGAACAGAATCTCAGATTTGACAAATGTATTAAGTGTAATGGCCAGTACTTCGAAGGAAATAAGGTTGTTTGGTTAAAAAAAATTTTTTTTTCAAATAAATAGCTTTGGGAAAAAAATCACTTTTGGGGGGGTTTCCCTTCATAATTTAGAAAAGAGAATAGCAGTAAAAATTACTAGATATTTTATATGTTTTGATGGAAGTGGATCATAGTAGTTCTCCTGGCTCCCTTAGGAGAATTCACGCTAGTATTTTTAATGAGCAATCATTATCTTTTACATTTCGGATCCATTTGCTTTCTAGAGGTCCTGCTCTGATTCTCTTGGTCTCCTTGGCTCAGAAACATTACAAGTGAACAACGAATTTACCTGTGTTTACCAGGGTCCAAGCTGAAAAATGAAAGTCAGGGTGGGTCTATCAAGTTATACAGGTTATAAAAGAGATGAACCCCAAGCAGGGAAATTAAATCAACAGAGTGGTCACAGCAGCCAGTCTGCTACCCCAAGCGATCGAGGGACAATGAAGGGAAACAGTGGTGTTTCCATATGAGGAGTGCCACAAGAGGAGCGAGGACACAAGAGGAATTGTCCTATTGTCACCACAGAAAAACTGGCAGAAAATAAGAGGAAGTGCTATGACTCCCACTCCACATCTTCCATTAGGCTCTCATTTTGCCAGAGAGCAAGAGAGGGAGGGAGAAGATGAATCTGATGGGCAGGCGATTGATTGCCTCTCCCACTAAAGGAGTTTGTAATAGACAGATGATGCAATCTTGCGTGTGGAAAGAAAACTTGAGATAATTACTGATGTAGGCCAAAGACTGCAGCCTCGGTATTGACTACAACTCATGAGAAGAAAACAACAGTCTTCAAACTGGACCAATAAACAAGATCACGATAAACAGAAAAGATTGAGGTTGTTAAGAATTTTCTTTTATTTGGATCTGCAATCAATATTTGTTGAAGCAGCAAGCAAGAAATCAAATGACCTTTTGCAATGGGCAAATTTGCTAAGCTATCCTTCTTTAAAGTGGTAAGAGCAAAGATGTCACTCTGAGGACTAAGATGTACTTGCTCCAAACCACGATACTTTCAATTGCCTCATATGCATGTGACAGCTGGATAACGAACAAGGAAGAACAAAAGAGAATTAATGAACTTGGACTGTGATATCGTTGAAGAATATGGAAAGGATCAGGGACTGCCAGAAGGACAAACAAATCTCAGAGGAAGGACAACCAGAAGGCTCCTGAGAGGGGAGGGTGATCAGATGTTGTCTCATGTACTTTGAACATATAATCAGGAGAGGCCAGTCCCCAGCGAAAAAACAAACAAACAAAAACCATCATGTTTGGTAGAGAGTCATCAAAAAATAGAAAGATCCACAATAAGATGGCTTGACATAGTGGCTACACCAATGGGTTCAAACAGCAATTTTAAGGATGGCATTGAATCAGGAACTGTTTTGTTCTTTGAATATCAGATCCCTATAAATCAGAACGGACTGGAAAGCATCTAACAACAGCACGGAGATTCATTATAAGGCGGTTGAAGGTTAGTTGCCAAAGGAATCATAGAGTTTAACTAGACAACTGTTTGTTTTACAAGAAAGGACCTGAGGCCTGGTGGAAGACTATGACGTGTTCATTGGTCACATGTGCCATATTTTCATTTTTCACATTCCAGTGTGCTGGTATTTGTACTTAAAAAATTAAAATGCGGGCAACCCTTTTACCTGTCCGTTACACGTTAAAGCATGAATTATGAATTAAAATTTTTTTATATTGAGGACAATAGTTCAGCAAGACTATCAATAATAAGGGAGTCATTAATATAGTTTATTTTCCCTAAAACAGGTCATACTTATGGCTCTTGGGAAAAACTCAAACTCACTGCCATTGAGTCACTTCTGACTCAAGGTGACCCTATAGGGCAGGGTAGAACTGCCCCTCTGCGTTTCCAAGTCTAAAACTCTTTACACGAGTAAAAAGCCTTATCTTTCTCCCATGAGAAAAACTTTTATAATTCTGGTTCCGGAAAGTCAAATGTGACCAATAATGGACCTTTGGTAATTACCTTGCTTCTTTAGGATTCAGTTCCTTCCAATGTTATATGAGATCAGTGGTGTAACCTACTTCCTAGGATTATTGTGATGGAGTAAATTAGCATGAGAGTATGTCAAAAATATTAGGTCTATAAGTACATTATAAATCTTAATAAATATTAACTGTTGTTGCTATGAGATATTTTATGACCTGAGTAAACCAGACATTCACACCATCCAGAAATAAAACAGAAAAGCACTGCTCTAATCATAATAATTGGACGCTAAACTCCACATCTGCAAAAATTGCAGTAGGTCAGAAAGAAATTTGCGTTTGAGAAATGGTAAAATTGGGTTATGAGGGAAGAGCTGGGCAATGTAAGTAGATACTATACATTCTCAATAAAAAGTTCAGAGAAGTTCAAAATAAGTTGCAAGAAACCCAGTCTTCAAGCAAGAATAAGCAAAGTACCAAATAAGAAAGTCTTTAGCTCCCTCATGACCCATGGGTCACAGACAGCTGCTCAGATTTCCCAGGCAGTTGCTATCCTCGGTGGAGTTTGTGCTGTCGCCCAGAGGCGACCTGTGTAACTGCAACTGAAGAAATGGGCCTCACCCTGCCTATCCTAACACCAGAATCCACTTGGAACATACATGATCCACATACTGATATCAAATTCCTTATTGCTGCAAAAACGTTTTTTAAAAATCTTAGCATGCCTGAAAAGTTACTAAAAACCTATTCTATCAAGAGAAAATTTAAAGCATTTGGTCATGGAAAGGTTAAGGTTTGTATCCCCAAGCTCAAAGCCTAGACCAGAATCATACAGTTTTATAGACGTTTTGGGATAGCTGAGGTGGCTGAAGGTCAGTGGATACTGGAAGGATAATATCATTTTGCCCCTGTAGAAAAAAGGGTTTTTTTCTGGATTCTTCCCCCACCCCCACCTCTGCCTCAGCTCCCTTCTCTCTCTGTCTGAGTTGTGCTTGTGTTTCCTCTCAGCAGGATGTGATCACAGGATGCCGGTAGCTTCTTTCAGTCTGCCCCCCCACCCCCTCCCACCACCGCAGAGTTCCCAGAGCTTTAAATCACAAAGAGGGAATCTGTTGAAACTGTTTCTCTCAGTCTTGAGATTCCTTGTTTTTTATATTACTTTTGCTGTGGCAAAATGGATTTATTCAAGCAGTCTTGTCTGTACTTTAGAAAATGTGACACCGTTTTACACTGAATTCTTAAATACAAAAAAAAAAAATTGGCTGATTCACAAACATAACTTCTTGGGATTCTGTTCCAATAATCTTGGTGGATTGTTATATTATGAACCTAGAAAATTAACATTACCAGATAAACAGTCTGATTATATCTGGCATGATAAAGCTTTTGCAGTGAGAATATGTACAATTTTCCTAAGGCCTCTGACCAAAAGCCAATCTCAGTCCTTTTCAAAAAATGTCAGAAGTTACAAATGGAGAGGAACTGTGGCATGAACAGAAAGGTTTGAAGGCTTCTTTATAGGTAGCCCCGGGCTCTAAGTTGGCCAATTCTCTCTTAAATGATCAGCCCTTGAGTTTGGGGTACTAATGAGTGAAGATTAGCCAGAGGATACGTGGTAAGTCATTCTCAGTGGAGAAAAAGAAAAGCATGTTTTAAAACTTCAATAATTTTAGAAGTCATGTTGCATTTTAATCAATGCCTCCTAAATAAGCTGAAGTCCCAATGACGTTCCCAGCTGTGCAAGTAGAAGTCTGGTTTCACATTTGCCTGATTTTGAAGGTCAAATGCCTGCTCTCCAAGTCTTACTGATCCATATGGACTAGAAATGCCACAATATGCAACTATCAGGAAGGCAGATTGTCTCCTGTAAATCTGTCCTTTCTGTCACATATTCAGAATGTACCGTCTTGGCTGGATTATAAATCCTTTTAGGAAATGCATGCACATTTGTAGAGGCAGCTCCATGTGGATGGATGATGGCATTGGTGTTCAGAGAACCCTTACAATAATTTAGCATATGTATAAATCTGGGGTTCCATATATTTGGGTTTCCCACAGCCAGTTAAATCATAAGTTGATATTCTATTTCCAGAAGTAAATAAAACCATTTTTGGATTACTCTCCACATTTTCTGTAGATTTGAGACCTATAGATTTTATCATTTTGGGGGCCCTAACTTTAAAAAGTATGGGCTCTGTGAAAGCCACTTAAATAGGACTTTAAGTTTGAGAATGCATTTGCCTCAGGATTTTTCTTTATAGCTTACATTTACTGAAAAACTAATGCCCTACTGTTTTAAAAATTTCATGTAATCATATACTTATTTATGTACATACAACTTTTTCAGAAGCAAAACCTTTGATTAAGAGGGCAAATCAGTTTGCTGATGGTTCCAAACATTACATGGTATGTGGAGAATTGATAGTGATTTTTACATCCCTTTTTTGTGAGTCCTCTATTTTACACGAGACATGATTACACAGAGAAACCCCCATTATTGTCTAAGAGTCTTCTGGAAAAATATTAATATGCCTTTCCTTTCTTCCCCAAAACAGTTCTTCACATTTTAGGGTACTATGGACTGGGCCTTGGACTGTTAAATTCAAGGTTAGCAGTTTAAGCGTACCAATCACTCCATAGGAGAAAGTTGGAGCTGTCTTTATGGTAATAAAGACTGACAATCTCAGAAACCCTGAGTCTCAGAATTGACTGAATTACAGTGTGTTTTGTTTTGTTTGGGGACCTTTTATGGTGCTATGAAAGCAGAATGTTCCAGGCTCATTATAGGTAAATTAGATCCATTCAATGGACATACAGTTGCTACTTAGAAAAAAAAAACGTTATGTTTCATTATAATAGTTTGAAAGTGTTATAGAATGTCAGAATTAGAAGGGTTTGTCCTGCAATAAATGTCGTTATTTAGAACCAGATAAACTGAGGTCCCAAATGGTAAATTTATGACTGCTGTGGGGCGATGACTTGATTATTTTCCTCTCAAATTTTCTGTGTGTGTGTGTGTGCATGACCGCTACCACATTTCAATTACTTTCCCCCATGATATAAGTGAATGAGAAGCTGAATAGATAGTTCTCAAAATATTTTGTGTTCTGATTTCTTTCTTGGTTTGATTCAACTTATGTTTTAGCTGTGCTTTAATTGGTTTACTTATGGCATCTTACACAAAGTAAGATATTCATTCATTATTAATTCATTGCATGAACATTTCCTGAGCACTAGATATATTCACAGGCACTCTGATGGATAATATGAAAGAACTTACAGTCAAGTCATACAGCCAATTTTGAGCACGATACAAGCACAGTGGAACAAAGGGTTTCCTGATGAACTTTGCACATGTTTCAAGAATCTTAAGATAGATACAGACTCTGAAGCCAAACTACCTGGTTTGGGTCTTGGCTCAACCACTTTCTGCTTATTTACCATCAGAAAAAAAAAAATTACCCTCTGCCTCCCTTTCCGGATATGCAAAGTTAAAGCACCTGCACAGTGGCTCAGCATTTGGCTGCTAATTGCAGGTGGTTTGAATCTATTAATGGCTCTACAAGAGAAGACATTCTGCTTCCATAAAGATTATAGTCTAGGACACCTGAAGGGACAATTTTACTAGGTCCTACACGATCCCTAGGAGCCAGAATTGACTGAATGGCGCACAACAACACCTATATATTTGCTGCGAAGATTGTTTATGTTACTAAGTTATCAGAATAGACAACACAGAGTTTGGAATCATGCCTGACACACATATGAACACTGAAAACAACAGAAACATGTACCAACCAGTTGCTTTTGAGAAATTCTGGCTCGTGGTGACCTCATGCATGTCACAGTAGAACGCTGCTCCATAGGGTTCTCCATGGCTGGTTTGGGGAAGTACAACTCCAGGTTTCCATCTGAGGCCCCTCTAGGAAGGCTGGAACCTACCATTGCTTAGTTTCTTGCCCATCGTGGTAAGAGTGTACACCACCCGAGGACTCCTCAATGTATGATAGTCATGATTACCATTGTTACCATTGCTACTGTCAATAACTAAAATCCTCTCCACAGGTAATACAATGGTCATCTATAGTTTAAATTCCATTTCCTATTGCTCCATTACCCTTCTAAGTCACTTCTCCATTTTTACATTTCTACTGGGCATCTAATTTTAAAGGTACATTTTAATTCATATTTCTGCAAACAGAACAGTTAGCAGTTTGGGGGGGAAATCAGGGCAGTTTGAGATGTCACATTCTTACTAGTTACACTGCACAAAGCCTAACAGTTTGCTTTCTGTTTTTGAAGAAGCATTTCATTTCACCATACTTGTGGCAGCACATGTAATTGAAAAGAGGCATATGGAGACCAGAATGCAAAGCCTAACAAACACTTCAGAGTGGCTTAAAAACTATGCTAATCAGTTTGAGAAACCATGATTTAATTAAAAAAGAAAAGAAGAAGAAGAAGAAAGGAAAGAAAGAGAACAAAATGCTTCTCTACAAACCTAAGGTAACTTTTAAAGACATGTAGTAATTGTGAATATTCTCAAACACAGGTTTGTTTCTTCTTCCTTGGCAATTGCTGGAAATAAAAATTGATCTATATAAAAAGAAAGGAGTGAGCAAATCCATGAACTGCAGTTTGTGTAACAGAAATCCACTCTAAAAAGGAGCCAAACCAGGACCCCAAGCCCACCCTCTGCGTCAAGGACTTCTCTTCTACATGATGTAGAAAAGTGGCTGGGGTTCACACCACCCCTCCCTCTTTCAGGAGGTGCTGAGCATTACCTGAAAACAAGAAAGCATCAGATGAACAGACCTTTATAACAGAATGTGCATCTGCCAAGACAAAAATACACGACAAGCTTCTGGTGCTGGCACGCTGACAATATGAGCAAGCTGTCTTAGTAGTGATTTTGCAAATCATTTGAGTTTAAATTCTATATAGGCCATAGGGCCCCCGGAGCAGCACTTTCTATATTTGGCCTCCTCACTTAGCTATGTTTGGAATAAATAGGCTGTGGTTAAAATCCATGCCCTTTAAACATTTTGCATACTTAGATTAGTTCGACATATATTATATGCATGCATTGAGTGATTTATATAAGGCTATGCACACACACACTTTATAAATGTATTTAGGTTATTTTCCTGTGTGACTTTTTCTTTTTTTTTGTTCTTTTAAGTTCAGCTCCCTGGCATTTAATAACCCACAAGCTGCTGTTTCTTTTCCCAAAGAAGTTCAGCTTGATGGAGGGGCCAAGAAAAATTGGCCCAACTGATGATTACAATCTCCAAAGAAAATATGCTTTTTATCAGAGACCACATGTCAGCAACACCAATTAATGTAAAACTGGGAGATTTCACCAGATACCAGCCTGTAAAGGAAAAAAGAAGGGGGGAAATCACGAACCAGGTCGAAGAAAGGAACGCAAAATTCCCAGGTGGAATGACTGAGGTGGCCTATCTGAAGGGCACTGGAAAACGTTTAGGTGGAACGCGTGGCCATATGTTGTGGTCGAATGACTAGATGCCCGGCTGCAGAAGTCATTCTGCAAAGGTCGTGCCAAGGGATTTGAGTGAAGCTAGGCGAGATGAAGTTCTGGTTCTCCTCTGTTTGCCTGAGATACTTTCACATCCCCGAGCCATAATTACCTCATCGTCAATCAGGAAACACAACATTTTGTTTGAATTAAAAAACAATAATGCATATTAAAGCACTTATTACATAATAGTCACTTGACAAATGTTGGGAGAGACAGAAAAAATAACAATTTATTAATTTGTGGGCAAATGCATGACATAATGAGTTCATATTTTGTTTTGTTTTTTTCTAGTGTTACTGGTAACCATTCAGACAAATTCATGTAAGAAACATGAAAGTACTGTATTCATTATTTTAGTGTCTTTGAAAGGTTAACAAGAAGTATTGTAATGATGTGGCATGTTCTTATAATTTTGTTCCTAACAACCATTAAAAATTCATAAGAGCATTTAGTTATATTTCATCAAAATAGAAATACCTTTTTCCCCTAATAACTTAGGAGACAGTACAATAGCAAGATGAAAAAAGACTGACTTTAGGAGATATTCTCTGTTCATAGCTTTCCTAAAACAGAGTGCTCATTCCTACCTAAAAAGATGGTGGTAAGGGGCAAATGAGAGAGACTATGCAAAATTACTGGGACTCAGCATAAAATGGAGGTTAATGTCTTTCTTCCATTTCTTCGTTTAAGTTCAGTGTATTCTCAAGACGTACTTGACGTTCAATAGCTCAATGGGCTCCATCTCTAGGTCTGAAAACTGAGCATAACTATTGACATTCACAGATGAAGGCTGGAAAATACGTTAGTGTTTTTTTAATTATGTAAAGCATTGTAACATGTGATACCTCATTATAGTGATATAAAAATAAGGCATTAAGTATGTTTTATTAATAAAACATATTTTTTTTGTGTCTTACATTTTTTAAAAGTTTATAGTAAACGAAATAAATAATTAGATTTTAAACCACCCATCACTTACTTGAAGATTTTACTCACTTAATCCTAAAGTTATGGGAATTGCTCTTTTTGTTTTCTAGAAAGATTCAGTGTGTATATTTGTGTATATATTAAATAAAATATACCTTATTCTTTGTAGTGTATTCTTTTCAGCACAATGCGAGGTAGGGGATGTGAAGAACTTGAAGGAATAGGAAATGGAAGCTGAATTGTAGATGACCATGACATGATCTGTGCGGAGGACTTTAATGATTGTTGGTAGTAACAGTAGCAATAATAATACTCTCTGGCATGTACTAAAGGAGCCCTAGCGGGCCGTGGCTTGCACACTGGGTTGCTAACTGCAAAGTCAGACCTTGGAAACCATCAGCCGCTCCTCGGGAGGAAGAGACGGGTTACTACCCCATGAAAGAGGCATCGTCTTGAAAGTCACAGGAGGAGTCTACTCTGTCCTATATGGTCACAGAGAGTCAGAATCCACTTGGTGACAGGGAGTGTATTGTTTTGAACACTTATTGAGGAGTCCCTAGGTAGTACAAATAGTTACCATGATTGGCTGGCAAGCAAAAATTGGTAGGATAAAATCTACCTAGACTCCCACCTACCTAGCATATCCATGGAAATATTTCAGAAAACTAGAGACTCACTGGAAGGAATTACTCATCTATGCCAGGAAATTTGGAAGACAGCTCGTCGGTCAACTGATTCAAAGAGATTCATATTTGTACCCATTCCAAAGAAAGGTGACTCAGCAAAATGTTCAAACTATTCATCGATATTGATAATACACACAAGTAAAATGTTTCTTAAGATCATCCAACAACGATTATAACAGTCCATTGACAGGGGACTTCTGGAGGTTCAGGCTGGATTCAGGACAGGATGTGAAGCAAAGGATATAATTGCTGATGTCTGAAGGATCCTGGCTCAAAGCAGAGAACACATGTGTTTATAAAGAGGTATACCGCATTGACTATGCAAAGGTGTTTGACCTTGTAGACCATTATAAACTTCGGATAACCTTGAGAAGAATGGGACGTTCAGAACACTTTATTGTGCTCTGGGGAACCATACATGGATCAAGAGGGAGTTTTGCAAACAGAAGAAGGGAATTCTGAATGGCTTAAAATCCCAATAGGTGTGTCTCAGAGTGGTATCCTCCCACAATACTTGTTAAATCTGCATGCTGAGAAAATCATTAGAGAATCTGGATTATATGGACAAGAGTGTGGCGTCAGCTTTGGAGGAAGGCTAATTAACAACCTGCATTATGCAGATGGCATACCTTGCTTGCTGAAAGTGAGGAGGAATTGAAGCACTTGCTGATGAAGATCAAGAATTATACCCTTCAGTATGGATTACAACTCATTGTAAAGAAGACCAAAATCCTCACAACTTTGAGGTAACAAACATCACAAAAATGGAGAAAAGCTTGACGTTGTCAAGGAGTTCATCTCACTTGGATCCACAATCATTCCTCGTAGAAGCAGCAGTCAAGGGAACAAAAAACATATTGCATTAGGTAAATCTGTTGCAGAAGACCTCTTTAGAGCAAGGATAGTATTTGAGAACTAAGGTGATCCTGACCAAGCCATGGTATTCTCCATTGCATCACATGCATGTGAACGTTGGACACTGAATAAAGAAGACAATAGAAAGACCATTTATATTGCGCTGCCATAGAAGAATATTGAAAACAGCAGAGACTGCCCAAAGGACAAACAAATCTGTCTTAGAAGAAGTATAGCTAGAGTGCTCCATAGAGACCAGGATGGCAAGATTTGTCTTCTATGCTTTGGACCTGTTGTGCAGGGAGACCAGTCTCTGGAGAAGGACCTCATGCTTAGTAAAGTAGAGGGGCAGGGAAAGTGGGGAGACCCTCGACAAGATGGATTCACACAGTGGCTGTGTCTACGGGTTCAGGCACAGACAATTGTGAGGATGACCCAGGAGCATGCAGTGTTTTGTTGTGTTATGCGTAGTGTTCTTATGGGTCAGAGCTGACTCTGACAACAATAACAATCTCGCAAAAGATGCCTCAGAAGGAATATGTGGAGACCTACTTCGAAAAAGCCAGCCATCGAAAACCTTATGGAGCAGAGTTCTATTCTGAAATACATGGAGTCACCATGAGTCAGAATTTCTCAAAGGCACAACTTTCTCAAATCTGTGCACTTTGCTTTTGTTTTCAGTGTTCATATATGTTTCAGGCATGATTCTAATGTCTTTGCATTGTGTATTATGTTAACCTAGTAGCATAAGCAATTTTACAGCAAGTCTATAAGGTATTGTTGTATGCCATTGAATTATTTCAGCCTCATAATGACCATATAGGCCCAAGTAGAATAGTCCCTTAAGTTCTTCTAGACCAGTGGTTCTCAACCTTCCTAATGTCGTGACCCTTTAAAACAGTTCCCCATGTTGTGGTGACCACCAACCATAAAATGATTTTCATTGATACTTCATAACTGTAATTTTGCTACTGTTAAGAATCAGGCAACCCCTGTGGGTCATTCGACCCCCAAAAGGGGTCATGATCCACAGGTTGAGAACTGCTGTCCTAGACCGTAATCTTTATGGAAGCATCATGTCAGGTCTATGCTCCTGTGGAGCCAGTAATATATTCAATTACCTACAATTAATGATGGTTAGCAGCCAAGAGCTAACCATTACACAGGTGCTTTAACTTTGCATATTTGGAAATAAAGGCAGAGGGATTTAATAATTTTTCTGTGGGCAAATGAGTAGAAAGTGGTGGAGTCAGGATCAAGGATTCGAGAAATGAGAAATCTGTATCAAGAAGGCTGATCCCAACTGGAGTTTCTGAGGGAAATTGTGCATTTCTCTTCTAGCCTCTGCTTGCTGCCAGTAGCTCTATCATTCTTTAATTTTTGGCTGCATAATTATATTCTCAAGGAGATGGATTGACTGAGTGACTGCAACAATGGGCTCACACATAACTGTTGTGAACATGACCCAAGACCAGGCATTGTTCATGAGTGCCAAGAGTCTCAAGTCAAGTTGGTGGCATCTACCAACAAAAAGAATCATACTCTTTGTATTTGTCTTTGCATATCCTTTTTTGCTTTCTGTATCTTTGTGTCTCAAGTAGCCTTTCTGTCTTTTTAAAGAATACCAGTTGTGGGATTTTAGACCAATCTTAAAAAGATCCTCCAGCAAAGATTAGTTATGCTGTAAGGTAAAAACCAAAATAGTTTAGGAATTACTTTGATTACTGAAAGGCTCATGAATTTCAGTGTATTCACCCATGGTATTGTTGTTATGGAGTTTAGGTGCCATGGATATGGGTCCAACACAGAGAGACCTTAATATGCCACAGAAGGAAACACTGCCGAGTCTTGTGGCATCCTCACAACTGTCCCGAGACCTGAGCTCATTGCTGCAGCCACGGTGTCAATCCAACTCCTCTCTTTGAAGGTTTTCCTCTTTTCTGCTTGCCCCTCCTCTTTAACAAGCATGGTGTCCCTCTCCAGGGACTGATCTCTGGTCTCTCCTGACCATATATCCCAAGTATGTAAGTTGAAGTCTCATCATCATTACCAGTAAAGAGCAATCTCTCAGTGCCTCTTCTGAGACAGCTTGGTTTGTCCCTTTAGCAGTCCATAGTACTTGTAATATTCTTCTCCAGAACCACAAGTCAATGAATCGATTCCTTTTTAGTTTTCTTTATTCAATGTGAAACTTTCAAATGCATATGAGGAAATGGAAAATACCATGACTTGGATCAGGCACATATTAGTCCTCAAAGTAACATCTGTGTTTTCAATACTCTAATGAAGCCTAGTGCAGCAGATTTACCTAATGTGATGTTGTCCTTTGATCTCTATGAGAATTGATTGTGATCCAAGCAAGATAAAAATTATTGACTTTCAACAAACTTCAATATTTTCTCCATTTATCATGATGTTATGTGTTGGTCCAGTTGCGAGGATTTTAGTATTCCTTTCATTGAGTTGTAATCCATACTGAAGGGGTCAATCCTTGATCTTCATCAGCAAGTGCTTCAAGTCCTCCTACTGTCATCAAGCAAGGTTGTCTTCTTTGCATACTGAGCATTGTTAATAAGCTTTCCTCCAATCCTGATGCCACATTCTTCTTCACCTAGGCCATCTTCACTGATGATTTGCTCAGCATACACATTTAATAAATATGGTGATTCACACCTTTCTTGATTATAAACCATGCAGTATCCCTGTGTTCCATTCACACAACTTGATCCATATACATGTTCTTCATGAGCAAAATTAAATGTTCTGGAATTTCCGTGTTTCTCAAGTTTATCCGTTACTATGATCCACAAACCTGAATGCCTTTGAATAGTCAATAAGACACAAGTAAACATCTTTCCGCTATTCTCTGCTTTGAGCCAAGGTCCATCTGACATCAGCAATGATATTCCCTGGTCCATGGCCTCTTCTGAATCCAGCCAGAACCTCTAGCAGTTCCTTGTCAATGGAACTGTGATATTGTTTTACAGTCTGAGCACTCTGTTGGGTCACCTTTCTTCGGAACGGTACACATATGGATCTCTCCCACTCAGTTGGCCAAGTAGCTGTCTTCCAAATGTCCTGGCTTGTAGTGCTTCATCAGCTTGTTGAAGCCTTTCCATTGGTGTTCCATTAATTCTTGGAGCTTTCTTTTTGGCTAATGGTTTCAATGCAGCTTGAATGTCCTTCAGCACCATTGGAACTTGCTCAGATGCTACCTCCTGAAATGGTAGACCGACAACTAGTTGTTTTGGTATAGCGACTCTGCATATTATTTCCATATTCTTTTGATGCTCACTGTATAATTTAATATTTTGCTCATTCAAATTTCCAGATTGGTAAGATTTCTGTGACCCTAAGTGGAATGGCAGGAAGGAAATATTCTCTTTTTTTTGTCCTAGGGGCTTGGTTTTTGTAGTGTACCTTCAATTAGTTTCATGAAAAGATGGGAAGAAAACAGAAATATGTTACAATATGATTTTCCTATGCTCAG
>NW_022111369.1:40200833-40201929 GCF_000313985.2 Echinops telfairi
ATCTATTGATCTATCATCTATCTATCTACCTACCTATCATCTATCATTTATCCAAACTGATGTTTATATCAAGAAAATGGCTCACATAATTGCCAATGCAGTCAAATTAGACTAGAGGCTTCTCCTGACTCTTATAGTTGCAGGAGTGAAGGAGCAGGCTTGTGGCTGCAAAAACAAAGGAATTCACGAGTGCCAGGTAAGATGCCAGTCCTTGAAGACTCCCAGGTTCTTCAATAAACAGGAAAGCTCCTTATGCATTGTATTGCTCCCTGTAATACAGTGAAGGCATGGAAAATTATCAAGTGAATGTTAGTCTATAAAGGAAGAATTCTACTGTAATAAACGAGGCTGCATAATACTGATGAATGGGGCTGTGTTGTAATGCAAGAAACTCTGTGGATGAAAGAGCTACTGGAAGTAGAATTATTCTTATTTACTGAAACATTGGCTACCCCAGAACTTCCCAGCATATGATTTGTATGTTTCAAAATCTTAAAGAGGTTTGAATATGTAGGCAATGTTTTCAAAGTGAATGCACAATACGTATGTTCAAGATCTCTGAATACCTATAAATTGGCAATGTTATCTCTGCAGGAGATGGATGCACTTGTCTTTCTCAGTAGGTTTTAATTTAATTTTTAACATATTTCAAAAATAGATTTTAAAATTTGACTTTCCTTTCTCATATTCTGATTAAAATTAGATTTTAGTAATTATGCTTTGAGACTGTTCTGTTGATCCAATCTATGTGGCTAGATCTATATTGCAATGATGTTTTGTGCTCGGATGATAATAACTGTCAAAATGCAAGGGGTTAGTGAACAGGACCCACTGAGAGTGGCAGGATTACACTGTATGCAAGACACCTGCTAACAGGTCTGAGAGCAAGTATTGTATGGTTTATGATCACAACATGTAACCCTCTTATGCTCAGGTTGTGGGAATTTTAGCCAGAAAATTGCTTGAAGAAATTTTCAGCACTCCGTAGGATTTTATCATTAAGGTTAAGGGAAACCCTATGAAAATTACTAAATAGGTGTATGCATTAGAAAGATGAACTTGTTCAACAACTGCTTCACAGAAAACCTTTTTTTTT
>NW_022111369.1:40202338-40210812 GCF_000313985.2 Echinops telfairi
AACGCTTCCTCCCTACAACTACCAGGACCCCAGTTTCGCCTTGCAGACCTGGTTAGACCAGATGATGCACAGAAAACCTTTTAAAATCTTGGAAAGACTGGGGCCTCAATCCACCAGCTCATGAGTCAACCTATTTTGATTTCCCGTGATTCTAACTTTCAGGTGAGTTGATCAGTTACTCTTTTCTTACTTTCATGCACTAGTTCTTCACATCAACATTAAGGAGTTTCTCTCTCATGTAATTTAGTGTGGTTATAATATTTAGGGTGGTTCTGGTTCCTGTAATCCTATGAATCTCATTTACAGAGGATGTCATAATCCTCGATAATCATTTAACTTATTCATTGCCTTACTTTCCTCAGCCTGGTGTAATAAAATACCATAAAATGGGTGGTTTTAAAGAATAAAGGCATATTTTCTTACAGTTCTGGAAGCTAGAAGTCCAAATCAGAATCTTTTCCTTCTCAATTCTTTCTGGGGACTTTGCTGGAAGAACTATTACATACCTCTCTTCCATTTTTTTGTAGCTACTGACAATTCTTGGCATTGCTTTGCTATGTATTGATGCACCCAAATCCAATTCTGTTGTCTCATGATAGTTGTCTTCCCCTCTATGCTGCTCTTCCTATGTCTGCTCTCCCCTTTATAAGATACCACGAAAAGAGATTTAGGACTGGGCTCCACTCAAACTGGTAAAACCATACAGTAAAGATCCTATTTTCCACAATAAGGGCATAATCACAACTACACATGTTAGGACTTTAACATATCTCTTTGAAGGACACAATTCTGTCCATAGCATCTATAATTCAGCAGTCTTTCAAAATAATTTAAATTGGTTACAGTTTCTCTCTCT
The DNA here is from genome assembly GCF_000313985.2 of Echinops telfairi. Lineage (NCBI taxonomy): Eukaryota > Metazoa > Chordata > Mammalia > Afrosoricida > Tenrecidae > Echinops > Echinops telfairi. The sequence goes on from NW_022111369.1 coordinate 40,203,195, forward strand.
GTCTACCAATAAGATACCCTGACTTCCCAACTCCATAAATTTTCTACCCACCAACTCATCTTCTTTTTCTGATTGGATTATGAAGATTATTCAGACTGCTAGGTAACCCCAATAATTCATCTACATATGATTCATCTGCTACTTAATAAAGTGTATTTTGTAGCCACAATATCATCCATAAATTTGGTTCTAAGAAAGAAATGCAAATTATCTTTTGATTAATCCATAGCAAAGAGTGTTGGGGTATTGGGTTCATAAGGAAATGTGATCATTGAAAGGAAGCCTCAGAATTTAGATGTTTGAAGAAATGTAGTCACAATATGGTACAGATTACATAATATTAAGCTACTTTGTGATTTGGAAATAGTCTCTGAGTTAATAGAATTCAGATATTATCCCCCTTTTAAAATAGCATGATTTCCATTGATTGACAATTTCCATCAGTTAACATCAAGTGTCTACTAATCTGAGAATTATGAATAATGTGTACTATATTACAAATGAACCTTGAGACCCTTCTAAGAAATATGCTTTTGGGGTTAATAAAACCACAAGTTTTGGTTTTCCTTTTTGTTACCAGTCAATCCAATAAGCTTAGCTTTCTTTTGTACAATTTGCAGACTGTGATCATTTTAAAAATGAAATTACTACTGCCAATTATAATACCTTTTATTTTTCATATTGATTATAAGAATAGAAGGAGCTCTAGTAGCAAAGTCTGATAAGTGTTGACAAGTTTGGTGATTTGAACCCATCAGCCACTCTGTAGGAGAAAGATAGGACTGTCAGTTCCCATAACTATTTATGGGATGTATCAGAACTGACTCCATGGTAATGGGTTAGGTGGACACTATAGAAGATATAAAGGGGCTTCATAAAATTTATGGGAAATTTCCATGATCTTTTAATTACACCTTTTCCATAAACTTAAAAAAAAAAACCCTCATCTTTAAGGTGTCTGTTTATCTCATAAGAATCCAATCAAAGCTTCAGGTACGGGTATGACGTTTCTAAATGTAGGTCAGAAGTTTGGAGGGTGGAAGCATGTTGGGCCTTAGCCTCATAGGAACCAGTCTTGGACGGCAGATGCAGATGGATGGATTCTCCTCCTCCACCCCCACCCCTGGCATTCCTAGAGGAGCACAAATGCCACCCTCACATCTTTTTCCCCTTTGTTGAGTAGCATGATTCTCTCCCTGTTATTCACTGATTTCCTGTGATTTGACAAACAAAAACCATAGACTTGTGATATAGGAATGGAGAGAGCTAAATTAGCTTCAAAATCCATGGTATTTGAGAACACCTGGATAGTGCAATAACAATGCCTAAAGGACACAGTGATTTCTGGCTTGCTAGGGGTAGGGCTTGACATCACAAAACATCTGTTCATTTTTAAAATAAGAGCGTTTCAGTGTGAATAATTTCATTTGGTAAATATTTATGTAATGCTTAGTATATGCAAACAACACAGGGCTAGGCATTGACGATACAGAGCTAAACAAGGTATACACAGCCCTCACCTCACGGAGCTTATAATCTACCCAAACAGAGAAGCATTCAACAAATAATAGTTTTATTAAAATATGCATACTTATAAGAAAGTATAGCAGGCATTTCTGGTGGCTTGGGTGCATCTGAGAAGCATTTCTTGAGGAAGGAGTGTGTGAAGTACATTCTAAAGATGAATTAGAATGCACTTGCCAATTGGCGATCATGTAGGAGGGATTCTGTATGTCTGTGCCAAAGCAAGAGTAGGCACTTGAGAAAAGAAACTTTATGGAGTGTTGCAACAGCTCAGAGACCATCAATGTGTTGAGTAAGGGACAGGGTGGCCGGGGCAAAGAAGATGAGACCCAGTTTTGTTATTTTGTTTTAGCTGTAAACTATTTTAAAGTGATGCAAATATTGAATCAAGAGAGTGACATAGAGTTGCATATATATGTGTATGTATACGTAAGCACACATGCACATGCATATATATACTCATATATACACATTAGAGCTCTAGTCAAGAGGATGTGTTGGAAGACGACAAGAGTAGATCCAAGTTTAGTGCCCATGGTGACATTCAGGAGATATCGAAGTAGTGACAGTGCCATCAGAGATGGTACAGCAGATGGATGCAAGTGAAATTTAGAAGGTAACGTTTATTTGTGCTGTGATTAATGGCATATGATGTGGTAAGTAGATGGTGGTTTCAAGAATGGGTTTAGGGTTTGGGAATTGGGCATCAGGAAGGATGGCAGAGTGATTTACTTAGAGAACCATGGAAGAAGAATACATTTTGTGATGGGAGAATGTAATTTTTATGACAGTTTATAGTAAGAATCAGGTGGGTCTTGGTATTCAGTTTAAGGGACACTGAGTATTCCTGCACAACAAGAAATAACTATATGCATATATAGAAGCAAGATCCAGACTCCAGAATAAGGAACTAGTAAGAAACGCGTAGTTCTCCAAGGTTCAGGGTCCAAAGGGACACGTCTAGTGATACGAGCCACCATAGGAGGAAGTGCACTGCGATAGGAAGAATCTGCTGCCCTGGATCAGCCTGCTCGCAGATGCTGAGCCTCTGGTAGTAAGAGGAAATCCAGCCTCAATTTGTCTGAGACTCTAATATACTCTATGCTCTAGGCAGAGAAGAGTCTGAATCTAAGTTACCAGGGAACATGATTGATTTCTCTTGAAAGTATTCTTCAATCTCCACCTTGAGCCAATTTTCTGTGCTTTACAATCAGTATCCTCCTGTAATTATTGTCTGTGAAGCAATATTAAGCAGTCCATGTATTTACTTAAAAATTCATGCATGCATGATTTTTTTACTGACCAAATATTTTAAAGGTGTATATCATATACACTTAGCCATTCCTCAATCAGCCCAATGTGGTTAACAATATTATCACTATTTTATATATGAGAAACTGAGACACATAAATGCCCAATTTTCCCAACAATCTCCAGCTAGTACAGGTTTTTTTTTTGAATACTGGTTTACGTCCACAATGCCCATTGTAACATATTTGAATTTTAAAAATAATTTTAGATAGTGAATCAAGTGAAATGGCATTGACAAGCTTGGCTATGAATGACACAGATATAAGAAGCCTGTTTCTGTATCTGATTGACCCAAATAAGCTCCCACAACTAGGATCCGCATAGATTTCCTTATTAGTTCTCACATTCGTACAAGACCTTTAGAAACAGAAAGGGCACATGCCCCCTTTAGAAGAATCCCAAGAATAATCCGCAGTAAGTATAGTCAGTGCCAGACTGCCTATGCTAGCAACTGATTGTGTCTGCTTGGACAGAGAACAGAGACAGCCCTGGCAAGGGATGAGGAAAGCAAGCTGTTCTCTTTGGAGACCCATGGATGGATCAAAGTTTTCATTACCGATGTCCCTGACTTCTTTAAGAAGGAGACAGTGCCCTCTTGAAAATCTTCTGCCAATGTTCAGGGCAGCTAATGGTCTAAGAGATAACACACCCTTGTACTTCTGTGCTTTGTAGCTAAGTTAGAGCTGCAATGACTTGCATTTCACACTAGGAATGTGCAACGTAAATAAATGAAAACCTGCTTCAGGGAACCACTACACTGAGGAGGATGGGAACCATTTGTAATAGCCAAATCAAAACCCAAATCTATTGCTGTCCAGTAGATTCTGGTCCATTGAAACCCTATAGGCAGAGCAAAATTTGAGTTTCTGAGCTATAAATGTTCACTGAAGCAAATTGGCAAATGTCTCCCTCCTCCAGAGTGACTGGTGGGTTCACACTTCCACCCTTTAGGCTAGCAGCAGAGCACTGCACTCCTGCACAGCTAGGAATCCTCCGCTATAAAGATGAAGTTTAAAATAAAAATATTTGTAGCTTGCTCCAAGAATTATTATAATTTACTAAGATAATTATAATGTGCTCTGCCAAAGGATAAAATGGTAAGAATGAAATAACGGAGAACAAAACAGCTGACATAATAGAAACATATAGATGGCATGAAGAGGAGAAATTTTTAGATAAGATACATCTATAGCTTAATCTAAATGGTATCTGATATAGCATGAGAGAGGGCATTTGCAGAAGACTAGGAGATATCTGCTCTACACCTCAATCCTAACCCTTAATCTCACCAGCATGGATTCTCTGGCTATTGAGGCATAAGGCAGTAGAGATATTGCCTTGTTGAAGGCTTAGGTGAAAGCACTGGACTCTAGTTGTCCTGCCTTGCTCAGGTGTGCCCTCATAGCCAAACATCTGAATAAGATCTAATCAACAGGCAGAGCTTTTATGGGGTCCTATTATCTAATAGCATAGTGAACACAGGAGTAGTGCTGGTGGCGGTGCTGGTTAAGCGTTGGACAGGTCACACACCACAAGTCAATGATTCAGGGCTACTTGCTTCTGTGAAGATTTACAGACTTGGAAACTCTTTATAGGTCACTAAAAGTCAAAACTGACAATGAAAGTGGATATGATGAATATTCAAGGGGAGAAAATGCCCGCTGTCATCATCCCCATTTACTTGAGACCCAAGCTTGCTTTAATTCTAGTACTCCTAAAGAACTTGTGGTTTCCCTCACAGTCTTCACTTCCAGCAAGAAGTTTCCGAGCAAGAAGTTTACAGGTTACTTGTTTTGAAACCCCTATGGACTGTTTATTAACCTGCTTGTAATCACATGGTTAGAGGTTACAATCCACCAGCCTCCCTGCTTGAGAAAGATGGGCTGTCTGCTCCCTTAGAGATAGCCCTGGAAACACAAGGCGTGAGAATCAACTTGATGGCAGAGAGTTTGGTCGGTGCTGTTTCAGATGGGTCAAATTTAGCATTTCAGGAAGTCCCCAGTTTAGAAAATCCTACTTACAGACAGCTAGTACTGGCTTTTAAAATTGTATATAAATGTTCAGTCAGAAATGGCTGAACTAAAAAGGACCCATTCTTTCACAATAAAGTCTTCATCAAGGTTACTTCCCCTTTCTGCATGTACTTTTAAATCATTAAAAAAGCATTGGGCCTTTTCTTGCACCAAAATAAGATTAAGGAACTGTAGGCACCTAGGTGGACTTACCTACACATTTGACATTAAAAACACAGGAATGGATCTTGGCAATCTGAGGACTACCTGTACTATTATTAATCTTACTGATAATGCAGGCAGGGTTTTCTTCGCATCATAGTTTATTGTAGATGAAACTCTGTCACCTACCGGTTAAGCTCTAATCTGCTAACTTAAATGTTAGTAGTTTGATTGTGTAGATTGCATTAATGGTCTCAATTATTCACCCCTCTCTTTACCTCCCATCACTTTTCTGTTAGTTTGTCTTATTGTAGTGTCAACAGTCTTTCAAATACCACCAGGATTACTCATGGTGTACTGGTTTCAGAAAAATGGCCAGGCTATGATAGACTAGGAAGAAAGATATGATATTCTATAAAATTCAATGCAAATAATTTGTCTTTTATGTATTGCTGCCAACTGCTTCCTGACATAGGGACCCTGGTAGCAATATCAAGTAAATGTTGGACCTCCGACTGCAAGGTAGGTGGTTCAACTCCTACAGCCACTCTAAGGGAGAAAGATGAGGCAGTTGGATCAAATTAAGATTTGCAAAGTCTCAGAACCCTTATATTATGAGTCAAAATCAACTCAACGGCACTGGGTTGAGATTTGATTTTGATTTCCCCTTACATGAAGTGTTTTCATATGTACAATACTATCATTGTTTACACGTTGCTGATAAAATTTTCATAACATACTTAGGAAAATATCTCATGGGGTAAGGCAAACTAGATAAAACAAACAGCATGTAACACATGTTATTTGTATAAAAACCCAATAATCCAAGGGGGAGGGGAGGCAGACAGTAAAACTCTAATGGATAGAAGCTGAAGACTGTCTGTTACAGCACTCAAAGAGGAACTCTAGTTGGAAGGCATTCAAAATACAAGAGTTACCTATGTGAAGCAGATTTGCCCATTGTCATGTGAATGGATCACAGCTTTCAGAAAATTCTTTTGCTGATGTGATATTTCTCAAAATGAGAATGCTGTTATTGGTGCCATCAAGTCAACTGTTACCCGTAGTGACTCTATCGTGGCCATGATGACCAAAATTCTATCACATGATCCCCAGCTTCATTTCTGTCACCACGACCCTATTTTCCAACTACTGTTCCTTCTTGTTTCTAACTTTTCCTTTCCAATCACCAATAGTTATCAATTCATCTTGATTGTATAGTTGATCAACTTCAGTCTGAAGACCTTGTTACAATGCTTTAATGTTTTCATCATCAGCTTTCGTGATTGGTACACAAATTTGAATAGTAGCTGTATCGACTGGATTTACTTGAAGGCAGATAGATATAATCCTATCACAGACACATTATACTTCAGGATGGATTTAGCAAGATCCTTTCTGATAAGGAATGCCACACCATTCCTCTTGATTATGTTATTCCCAACATAGTAAATCAAGATTTTGTGATTCAAAATGTCCAATATCCGTCCATTTCAGCTCGCTAATGCATAGGATATCAATCTTTATGTGAGCCATTTAATTTCTAAACATTTCCAGTTTTCTTAGATTCATACTTTGCACATTCCAAGTTCCATTCAGCAAATTTTTTGCAGCTGTTTCTCCTTGCGTGAGTCCTGTCCCATCAGCAAATTCAGACCCAAAGGGCTCCACTTCTGCAGGTTTCTCTCAACTCATGTTACCATGGTCAACTCCACTTCAAGAAATCAGCTCCTCCTCAGGCACAATTTAAACGCCCATTGGACTTGAAGGGCCCATCCTCTGGCAGTATGTCTGACAATGTTCTGCTTCTTGTATTTAGGCTTTCGGTATCTGACAATGCTTTGAAACTATGCAGATAGTTTTCAGTGCCTTCTTCCTCCAAAGTGGGGAGTCAAGTCGTTCTTTATTGTCTACGCTTAGTCTGGAAGCTTCTCTGGAATCTGTTCATTTTGGGTGACGCTGTTGGCATGTGACCCTGATGGCATTTGAAATACAAGTTACAGAAATTCCAGTATCACAGCAAAGCCACCACAGTACGACAAACTGACAGACAAGTCATAGCAAAGAGAGAGAGAGAGAGAGAGAGAGAGAGAGAAAACAGCTGCAAATAATGACTAGCAATGTGACTGTGGAAGTTCAAAGTATGAACCAAGGAGATTTTGAGGTCATCAAAAATGAGAAGGAACATGTGATTATCAATAATTTAGGTTGAAATGTACTGATACTGACTATTTAGAATCAGACAATCTTATGGTATATTATGCTGCAAATAGTAATGGTGTCATATTCATTATCAAAAATAACATTTAAAGATCTGAAATGCTGCCAGCAATAGTACTGCATCCATATGCCAACGAGAAAGGCCAGTTTATATAAATACCATTCATATTTATGAAATAACTACTAATGCCAAAGATGAAAAGATTGAAGATTTTTACTAGCTTCTGAAATTTACAATGAATCCATCTTGCAAACAAGTTGCATTGTTAATTGCTGGTATTTGGAGTGTGAATGTTGGAAAAAATAGGAGGATCAATGACTTACTTATTACAAATAAATTTTAAAAATCATAAACAATGACTGTACATATGAACTTTATTGAATGGAAT
>NW_022111369.1:40218197-40220066 GCF_000313985.2 Echinops telfairi
CTGGCAAGTCAAATATGCCTCAGAGTGACCTATGGACAGATTCACACTTCCCCACAGGGTTTCCAACTCATAAACTTGATGGAAATTGAGTGTCCCATCTTTCTCCAGTGGAGCTGCTGGTGGGTTTAAGCTGCAATCTTTCACTTAGCAGCTGAGCCACTTAACCATTACACACTAGGCTTTCTTCCTTGCAATTGTTTCCCCTAAAACTATGTTTTACTTCCTTTGTTTTGGCTATATGACTTGCTTTGACAATTAAAATTTTAGTGAGCATGGAATGACCTAAATCAAAACATTTTCACATTTCTACTTAGCCTCTGGAGTCTCTGCCATGCCTGTAAGACTAACATGCCTAGGCTAAAATGCTACTGTCAAGAAAAATCTGAGAGCTTCATGAAATGGGAACATGCTGATAAAATTGGGTCTGATCTAGATCAGTCAAAGATGGTGGCTTATATGAAGAAGAATGGGGTATCAAGTTTAGAGAATGGCTTGTTAACAAGCTGCCACATGCAGATGACACAGCCTTGCTTGCCCAAAGTCAGGAAGACTTGAAACACTTGCTGATGAAGATCAAGGATTGCAGTCTTCAGTATGGATTACAGCTCAATGTAAAGAAGACCCAAATCCTCACAACTGGACCAATAGGTAGCATCATGATACGGGGAGAAAAGGTTGAAGCCAAGGATTCTTTCTTGCTTGGATTCACAATCGATACTCATGAAAGCAGCAGTCGAGAGATTAAAGGACGCATTCATTGCATTAGGAAAATCTACTACACGAGACCTCTTTAGAGTATTGAAAAGACAAGATATTATTTTGAGGACTAAGGTGTGGCTGGCCCAAGCCAGAGTCTTCTCTATTGTCTCATAGGCATGTGAAAACTGGGTATAGAATAAGGAAGACAGAAGAAGAATCAAGGTATTTGAATTGTGGTGCTCGAGAAGAATATTGAAAGTAGCATGGGCACTAAAAAGACAGATCGAGGTGTAGGGCGTAGCCCTACAGGTGAGGTATGGCCAGAGTGCTCATTAGAGGCAAGGGTCTCAAGACTTCACCTTAAATTCTCTGGACAGAGTGCCAGGAGAGACTGGTCCCTAGAGAAGTACCTCATGTTGGTAAAGTAGAGGGGCAGCTAAAAATAGGAAGGTCCTTAAGAAGATGGAGTGACTCAGTGGCTGCAACAGTTGGGCTCCGATGCAGGAACAATTGTGAGGATGGCACAGGGACAGGCAGCGTTTGGTTCTGTTGTGCATAGGTCCTCCATGGGTCGAAACCGACGCAATGGCACCAAACAACAATCACATAGATCTGTCTATTTGCAGCCACCAACAGTTACATTAGCTGAAGAAACACTTCCTTGTGGGATTTGTTATGCAGTGCTATGGTGTGGTGGTTTAACACGGGCCAGCAAACCACAAGTCATCAGTTTGCAAGCCCCAGTCAGTCACTCTGGGAGAAAGACTAGGCTGTCAACTCCTGTAAAACAGTTATAGACTCTGAAATCCACAGGGACAGTTCTACCCTCTCCATACGGTTGCTATGAGTCAGTATTGCCTCGATGGCAGTGAGTTTGTTGTTATGGTGCACATAGTGAAACATTGTGCCCTCTGTTTTGTTTATAAAGACCTTTTCTTTCTTTTTTAAAAATTCTATGTCTGGTATGGAGCTCTGGTGGTGTAGTGGGTTGTGTCTTTGATTGTGAACCACAAGGTCAGTAGTTCGAAACCATCAGTAACTCATCAGGAGAAAGATGAGGCTTTTTACTCTCCCAAAGAGTTACCGTCTAGAAAACCTACAGGGTCATTCTGCTCTCGCCTAGAGGGTCGCTATGAGTCAGAATCAGATCAGTGGCAGTGAGCACATTTT
>NW_022111369.1:40220633-40225394 GCF_000313985.2 Echinops telfairi
TCCTCTTAGGCTTTTATTTCCTTGCTTTTAAGTTATACACATGATCTTGATTCAGTGGAAACATTTACTAGTTTAATATATTTCTCCAAACCCTACAGTTCATTTAAAACTAAATGTCTTTCCTGTCCCCAAACTAGGTCCTATAATAAACTACCTTTAGCAGGAGGAAAAAAATATACCTGATTTTTATTATTCACTTCTTTGCTAATCTTATGGTGCTTGTGAGCATGCCAGCACTGAAGGCAGAGGGAGAAAGAGAGGCATGCTTGAAGGGAAGTGCTCACTTGATGACTTCTTGTTCTTTGACTGTTCCTCTTGTTAACCCTTTGATGTAAAGGCAACATGTAATCAGCGCCACGTGGACTCACCACAACATTTCATAACTAGGGTCTACTTGCTTTGGAAGGCTGACCTTTGGAACAAGATCTCTTTTAAAGCAATTCACCTATTTTATATCCCATGTTCTTCCATAGAAATCATAAGTCTCTCAGTAGCTAAAGAAGAAAGAATAGAAATTCTCCCCAGATTTGAGCCCTTCACTACATAGATTGTCATAGTTTTCTTGGGCCAGAATCCCAAAGCAGTTCATTATGTTTTCAACTGCAGGGTCTACAAGTCAAGCCTTCTAAGTAGTTCATTGAAGCCTCAATAATTAAATGTGATGTGAGGAAACAAGACATCCAGGGAAGGAGGTGGTCTTCAGAGCAACTCTTTGCAAAGAAACCCTCCTTTCTAGAACTTATCATCTCTACCTTTTTAACCTGTTTTAGAATGCGATGTGCCAAGAAGTTCAAGGGATTCATAAACTGGTTTTCTGCCAAATCTTCTGAAATTTTTGAATAGAATCAGCACTTTCACTTTGTCTTGGTGTCAGTCCTAATGTTCAGTTTGACAATTCTTTTACCTGTTTCTTATTTCTTATGTGGCCTAGCATTCATTTTTGTGGTAGATTTCATAATCCATTCTTGTAGCTCTCCAAACTTCTCACTTTCTGTTCTCTTTTAAAGTGCTCTTCTGTTCTACTTTTCTGTACAGTCTAAATCATAAATATTGAAAGAATTCACTGATGCCTGTCTTCTTAGGAAAGCCTTCTCTGATCTCGTCAGAATTAATATTTCTTTCTCAATGTTCTTGGGGCACAGTGTCCCTTAATCATGTGACATAATGGGCTCTGCTTTGCACTGCGAACTGCAAAGTCAGCAGTTTGAATCTAACAACCACTCTGTAGGAGAAAGATGAGGCTCTCTGTTCTAGGAATGATAGACATGGAAACCCAAAGGAACAGTTCTAATCTGCCCTATCAGCTCACTATGAGTCAGAAGTTACTCAATATCAGGGAGTTTTGTTGTTTTAATTGTAGTCTAACTTACAACATGCTCTCAAATATCGCATATTATGGATTTGAGGATGAATAATTCTGTATATACCAACATTTCTGAAATTGCTGTGCATCTGACAGCAAATAACTTGGTAGGAATTTTTTTGCATTGTTTTCTTTTGTGAGGTACATAAAATGATAGTTGTGGTAGGTAGGTTTATTGTGCCAACCTGGCCAATGAACACATGTGGGATTAATTGAAGGGCAGAGAGATAAATGGCTCGGTGAGCCTCGCCCTTCTTGTCTCTTGCTCTTTGATCATCGGACCAGTGTGCAGCTACCTTGCTTGTTCTGTGCCTCAATTTGGAAGCTACACTACCTGTGGGACACATAACCCATGGACTGTGTTGCTGTAATTTGAGGTTCTTTCAAGACCTGCTTCACCATGCTATTGGAACTTACATCTCTTGAGCTGGGGACTGTTGGACCCTGTCATCTGGCTAACTGTTGGTGACCTGCCTTGCTGTTTGCTGCCTGTGCCCAAATAGCCTGAATTGCTCTACAGAGGACCACCCAGCGGCCCACAAGACTTGAAGGACTGCCAGTGTCTCACAACTGTCTCACAGGAGTGAGTTGCACTGAGCCATTTGTACTGCTTTATAGATTAATTAACTGTTTATTTCTTATGTTATGTATCTATCTATCTGTATAAATATATATAAAATTATTAGCGTTCTGGTTTTGTTTCTCTAGAGAATCCTGTCTAACATATTACTGCATCTTGCTACTGATGACATCTTAGTTTATTAACCCTTAAGATTAGAAAATTTGCCTCGTTCCTCTCTCTGTATTTCTCAGCATAAAGTAGGAGCTCAAAATTTGGATGTTTATCAAAATGAAACCATGTTGTATATAGTGCTGGGATATTGTCATTTTCCTCAGTGTCCAAAACATTCTCAATTACAACTTCATTCAAATTAAAAGTACTTTGATGGGATATTCATTACTTTAAAAGTAACATTTATTAGTCTATGTGTTATGATTGGAACCTTAATATAATCAGGAAGAAGTTTAATCTCACTTCATTTTCACTCCATTAAAAACCTTGTAACAATGTTCATAAATTAGATCTCCAGAGTCATAAAAGTATATATCAGAGTCCCAATCTACACAATTCTGACCATATTTTAGTTATTTGATGAGGTTTCTGATTTGGAAATCTCCACCACTTATATATATTATTTTTTTATGGTTTTAATGAAGCCACAAAAGCACATACTTTGTATAATTTTGGTCTGTCCTATTGTCAATGACACCAATAAACCAGAGACACGTTGTAGCAATTAAAGTTCATTTCTTTGCTTAAAACAAATGGCTCATCATAGAGACTGCCCTGCTTACAGAGAATTATAATTAAAGACCATAAATAAAGTGGACTAGACTTATTTCAAAAGAAATGAGTCCTAAGGGATCAAATACCCCCGCCCCAAAATACTGTAGCATGATCTTAATGCTCAAATGACCTCTTATGCACAAAATTTAATTTCTAAAAATTCACCTTTAGAATCATTAAAAAACACATTTACTTACTTGAAGATTGTCTTGTTTGCTTATAGGAGTGCATGAAGAAGTCAGGGAGGACAAAACAATCACACAAGGATGATAAATCTGGAGCAAAGTGCAATCTTACCAAATATTAAGTATTCCTTTTCCAGGATATCAGCAGAGAAAAAATTTTAGAACTAAATAGCGTATTTCATGCATATACCAAGCACAACTTGTTTCCTATGCCAAGTAAATCCGTAGTTCTCTGTACATACATTCCTTGTCCTTTGTACTTCAGTGTTGTTTGTTAATTTCTCAAGAATTAAAAGAAATTGTAAGAAGAACAAGAGATTGTGATGTACTTCTTCAAAATATGGTTCTCAATAACAAAATTTTCAACTTGAGAAACTGATATTCTGATATGAGAAAGTGATATGCAGGTTGTTTTGAGTATGAAACACTTTGTCTTTGATTTTCATATAGTGGGCACTTTGTGCAAAGGTTGTTTATAATAACCCTGTAAAAGAAGTTTGTTTGTTTGTTTGTTTCTCATTAGAGATAAATTCAGAAGAAAAACAAAGTCGGTGTCATTGAATCAATTCTGACTCATAGTGACCTCCTAGGACAGAGTACAACTGCCTCCATGAGGTTCCAAGATTGCAAACCTTTAATGGAGAAGAAAGCCTCATCTTGCTCCTAGGGAGCACCTGGTGGTTTTAAACTGCTGCTGAAGAATTAACAGCCCATTGCGTAACCCACCAGGGTTCCTTCTCTTCTAGATAAGGAAATAGAAAGTCGGATACAACTAGTATGTGATAAAACCACTTTCTTTGCTATTTGGTCTACTATTATAGGTCCTAAAGGGAATGTGGGTTCCATATGTGAAACAATGTTCTGCTTTTTAGAATGTTTCAACTATATAATGAAAATAATTATCAAGCAGAAGCTGTACCACTGGTAGAGCTATTGATTTTTCCTGCTTTAGATATAAAGTTGGACAATTTAGTTCTTAAGATGTTTTCCAGTTTGGGCTATTATATGGCAGCGCTTTATAAAATATAGCTTATAGTTGGAAAAAGTAGACTAAAGTTATATATCAGTGATGTTGGAGTCTTTAGTTTAAGTCTTGACGTTTACTCTAATTTAAGCCTGTCTGAAGGTTAGGACCTTGGTTTATTCAAGTAAAAAAAGAAAATGGGAATAAAACTGCCCAAGTCACAGAAACACTTTCAAAATAATTCAAGGTATTGAAAACAAAGGATCTATAAATGGCACTGTATTATATGTACCTTATCCTGAGGTATATGGGTGTAATTAAAAAAGCAATGCTCCCATGATATTCTTTAAGCTGATTTTAATTGGGAATTGTATTCATCTTCAATAGAATTAGTCTGCTTTCACAATTGAGTCTTGAAAGTTGCATATTTCTATCAACCATTTTTTTTCTTCTTTAATCACTATTTCAAATGGAGAAGCCATTTTTATTGTGGCTTTGTTTTGCTCTAATTTTATGGTGCTATGTTCCTGATTTCTTTGAGAATTCAGTTGAGTGTCCCCTGCCAGAATTATTCAAACTTCTTTTAAGGGCTTGCAGTGCATAGGTTTTTTCAGAAGCTTCACTGTGGACCTGTAACTCCCTGCTAATCTATAGATATACATAGAAGCAAATAACTGACTGTTCCTTATGCCATTTTATCTTGCCCCTCTCTCTTGGATGCTAGCCTTTGAGATTATTTCCTATTCAATGCTAAAATATGCTTCAATGTAATGACTCATTGCTTCAAAGAATCATTGCTCTGTTCTTTGAAATGAGCATACTCACATTAGAAATACTTGTAAAAATGCCGCTATATTTCTGCTAAATATCATGTTTACTGACAGTGTAATATTCCTTTCTG
>NW_022111369.1:40226421-40229644 GCF_000313985.2 Echinops telfairi
AGGTGCATGTTAAGATAAATTATGAACATCTACCTAGTGATAAATACTGGTCCTTGGCCTTGATGTTTGATCATAGATGAACTTTCTTATTATTTATTTTACAAACCAATCTAGTATGTGAATGGAAATTGACAACTGTAAGTGGCATCAGTTCAATATTCAAAGTGTGATCGTTTTAGGGTGTGGCAGTTACATAATGTATTGTCAACTTGAGCAAAGGGGTGGAGCCTAGCCTGTCAATCAGGTCATATATAGCCAATGAGGTCTCTGTGTGGGCAGGGCCTTCACCTGAGGATTCTGGGAACTCCTGTCCTCCTCTCTGGAGACAGGGCACACACTCTTTCTGCTTCACGTTCCTGTTGAGCTACTGATGGAGCAAGAGCCCTGGAGCTGGAGGAGCCATGTGGAGACCCATACCACTGCTGAGATGCTTCCATCACCACTGGATCCACAAAACTTTCTATCCACTGACCTGTGATCTTCCTGCATTTGGCATCATTGCATGTGTGGCATGCATCTGAAAGAGGAATTTATAGACTGGTATTGGATATTTAGGCTAATATCAGACTTATGGACTTGACCTGGATTGGGCTGGGATGTTTTCTTAATATACAATTACTCTTTATATAAAGCTCTCTCTTATACACATATGAGTGTCTATGAATTTGTTTCTCTTGGGAACCCATACTAACACACAGGGATTCCTTTTTAAATCTAGACTTTTTCAGAAATTTCAGTTTTATTCTACATTTTTTTCTCTTAGAACCATATTTAGTCATAGCTGCATCTTTTACTTACTTATTTGATAACAGGATAGATGAGGTTGTGGTTCATGTGAGCATGAATCTCTAGAAACTAATTTCCTTAACTTGCTTTTATTCCAGATGAGTGAAGACCGTTTGTTGTTTCTTAGA
Source organism: Echinops telfairi (assembly GCF_000313985.2). Classification (NCBI taxonomy): domain Eukaryota; kingdom Metazoa; phylum Chordata; class Mammalia; order Afrosoricida; family Tenrecidae; genus Echinops; species Echinops telfairi. Next base: position 40,227,336 of record NW_022111369.1, read on the forward strand.
TAGCTGCTTGCAAACTTTTAAGGTTGTAGACACTACTCGACAAAGTAGAATATAGGAAGTTCCATTCATATGTTTATGAAATAATTTGTGCCAATTTACTGAGTTATCTCAAAAAACTACGCTCCTGTGTCTTTTAACCCAGCAATAAACACATGCAGTAAACTCTTTGGATATATCTAGGAAATCTCCATAAACATGTTCCCATGTGCTTTATTTTACATATATATATATATTTATTACCGTACACATATTTTTGGTTGTTATATTACTCTTGTTGCAAACTGTGCCATAGCATTTATTTAAATAATTCCTTACTCTTGTATACTTCTTAGTGTCTTCATTGACTTCTAGCAATTTGTATATTGCCTTTTCTATCACCCAAAATAAGTGTCTACTATTATAGAGTGATATTTTTTCTACTTTTACCTTTCTGGTAACCATCAAGGAACATTGCTTTATGTGTGTTGTAGGATTATATCTTGTTTGGATACAAAGTCAATTCTCATGGAAGCAACAGTCAAGAAATCAACCAACACATTGCATTAGGTAAGTCTTCTTGACAAGGACTCTTTAAAAGTGTTGAAAAGCAAGGATGTTACTGTGAGGGCTAATGTGAGCCTGACACAAGACTTGATATTTTCAATCACCTCATGTGCATGTGAAAGTTGGACAATGAATAAGGAGGCAAAAGAAGAGTCAATGCATTTAAATTGTGATGAAGAAATTTGAAAGTATCATCAACTGATAAAAGAACAAACAAATCTGTTTTGGAAGAAGTAGACTCAGAATGGTTCTTAGAGGCAAGGATGGCTTACATACTTCGGACATGTTGTCATAAGAGATCGGTCCCTGGAGAAGGCCATCATGTTTAGTAAGAGAGAAGGGAAGTGAAAAAGAGGAAGACACTCAAAGAGATGGAGTGACACAGTGGCTGCATTGATGACCTTAAACAAAATGTGGTGGTTACATATTTTCATGTCAACTTGAAAACCTATAAAAGTATAGGGGTTGTATTGAACCTGTCAGTCAGGTCACAGCTTTATGATGCTTTCTTGTGGGCCTAGTTTTCTCATAAGGAGGGCCCTGGGAACCTCCCCTTCTCTCTCTGCCCTCACCTTGCTGCTGGCTGACCTCTATTGCTGCCACGCATCCACCACCACTGGATCCACATGACTCTGCACCCACTAAGCTGGGGGTCTTCCAGAGTTCTGCATCATTGCATGTGGCTGCCTGAGTCTGAAGAGGGACTTATGGACTAGTACCAGACTTATGGACTTGAGTTGGACTAAGCTGGGATATTTTCTTGATCTTTAATTACTTCTTGTTATAAAGCTCTTTGTTACATATGAGTGTCTTTCTTATATATGACACTCATGTGAGTATCTTGGATTTCCTTTCCTAGTCAACCTGGCCTGAAAAATATACAAACAATTGTGAGGATGGCTCAGGAATGGGAAGTATTTCATTGTGTTTCAGGACAGCTTCTAAAAACAACAATCACAATGTCTATACCTTCTTTTTTAATAAAGTGAGACTGTACGACATGACCATACAAAAGTGAGACCATCTTTGGGAATTAAAATGTTTCATATTGTATAATGTCTTCCAGATTCATTTATGGTATAAGACACTTTGTGGGCTCATTATAAAGTTGTGTACTATTTTATTATATATGTCATAATTTATCTGTTCTTCTGTTATGGCTTTTAGGTTGTTTCAGTTTAAGATATGCTGAATATATTATTCCTTTTTCTTGCCTAACTCCAGGTCTTTGCACATTTCCTTATGATACTTTGCTTTGTATTCCCAAGATGCCCTTTGAAATTTTCTGTTCAGCCCTTTTACGTCATCATTTCTTCTCTGTACTTTAGCTACTTGACAATTCACTCCATAACACTTCTCTACAAAATAATGCCTTTCATCACACTAGACTTAAAATTATTTATGAATTCTGTATCAGGGAACTGAAAAAATAGTCAAGCACCCTGGCAGAATATATCACTGCTTTAATCAAGAAAAGACACACAATTCTATGTTTCTGGACAAAATATATGAAAAGCATGTAGGCCACTCAGAATGCACAGCAATTTTAACAGGTGCAGGAAAATTAGCCAAATGGAACTGGGCTGTGAGTGAAAGTAATTCTCTGTGCCTTATCCAAAAATATGCCTGGGAATTATTAACTAGTATAAAAGCTCATGGCTCTGGTTTCAAATCTTGCCCAAGAGGAGAAACAAGTCTTGTCAAAATAAAGTACCCAGTGCCTTTTAGAAGATATTACACTTGTCTTCCAGGAGGGATTGTTTTTT
>NW_022111369.1:40230093-40232422 GCF_000313985.2 Echinops telfairi
CGGGAACATTCCAGTACCTTAAGCATCTCTCAGGGAAGCTGGATGTGGTAGTTACATAATCTGGTGTCAATTGGGGACTTGAGAGGATTAAAAATCAAGGGGTGGAGTCTAGTCTGTCAATCGGGTCATAGCCAATGAGGCCTCTGTGTGGGCACGGCTTTCCCCTGAGGATTCTGGAAAATCTAGTATTTCTTCCTTGGAAACAGGAGACCTTGGAGACTCTCTACTGACAAGGCTCACTCCCTAAGAGACACTCTACTGACAAGATATGTGGCACCACGCTGATAGACCCAGTGTCCTGGGAATTGGAGGAATGACATGGAGAACCCTGTCAGCATTGAGATGCTTACACCATACTGGATCCACAAGACTTTGCACCCGCTAGCTTGTGATATTCCTGCATTCAGCATTATTGCATGTGTTTCATGAGTCTGAAGAGGACTTTATAGATTGGTAACAGACATATCGTCTAATATCAGACTTATATACTTGATCCGGATTGAGCTGGGATGTTTTCTCAAAATTTAACTGCTCTTGTATATAAACTCATTCTTATATACATATGCATATTTATCAATTTGTTTCCCTAGTCTACCCAGACTAACATGCTGGGGTAGGCTGCACTGTGTTCTCTGTTCCCTCCTGCTGGTGAGGCTAGCATGTCTATGACCATGTTCACAGTCAACTTCCTTTGTGGCCACTAGTTCTGTGTGGACACACAGACAGCACTGAGCCAGCAGGAACTTATCCTGGGTTCCCTGATTCCATGTGGTTTAAAGCCCTGAAGCTCAATATTACTGTGGGATAGGGAAGTAGAAAGAAAGGGGTATCAAACAGGGCATTTGAAAGAAAAATGTACATATTTCAGGGCATCCTAAAGTGAGACAATTGGAGTCTGAAACCTCCACCTTAGTGCACCCAACCATGTGAGCAGCTAGACTCCCAGAATGCCATTGAAGGAAACCCTAAGGTTTGGTGACTCCCTGGGCTTATAATGTAGAGGCTGCTTTGGGTTTGAGGAGGTGCAAGTGGAGCTGCTTGAGGAGGCTTCCAAGGGAGTTCCCCATGGAAAGCTATGACCCAGTACAGGAGGAAGGTGAAATGATTAATCCTGGCTGTCTTCAGCTTTGCCTCCTCTGCATAACTGGGCTCATCAGAGGAATGAGGACATCAGGAAATCTTAGATTTTATTATTTCTATGATCATATTATGTAAAATTTTAAAAATAGACCAATTTGACTGAACACACAATGAAAGCCATTCATTTTAACATAGTGCACTTTTCTGTATAACAGTGTAGTCTTTGGAGTCAAACCATATCACTAAATGAGGAATGAGTATGTCATGATAAAGTACCAACTGTCTATAAGTTTTAGATAGTGTGGCAAATGCTATTCAGTTTTCTAAAAGAGTTACATTAGATGTTTTTATGTGCCCTGTTAAAGTGGAAAGTGAAACATGAAAACACACACACACACACTCCTGAGATTCATCTATTTACAATAATTCACCTATTTTACTGGTTGAACCCAGTGCTCCTTTGAACCCTTCTTCATAAATCCCAGAGCTGAAATCTGAACTCAATAAACATTTAGAAGGGAGAGAATGAACACTGACTGATGTAAGACACTTTATTCCCAGGGGGCCTCATTTCTGTAATCAAAATAACATTCTGAAGGGAAAATTCAAGCTCTATTCTTGCCAACTACAAAAGGAATGAGTCTGACTAAATTTGACTGGTGTGTTTAATACAATCAATGGTCACATGAAAAAGCACTTTGTAGAGAAACATTCATTTTGAATAATGATTGTCTAATGCAGATGTAGAGTGAACCACAAAAATTTCTTTCAAGGATATATTCTAGTCTGAGGATATTATAGGGATTGTGCCATCATTCATTTATTTAGTCATTTATTTATTTAATTTAAACAAATATGGACCACTAACTAGGTGGCAGGCTAAGCACAGAAACTCAGATAAAGAAAGAAAATTCTTCAAAGTGTTTACAACTAATCTAGTAACAGAAACAAATCTGTACAGAAACAATCACAATGATAAAGATAAACATACACGAGCATATAAAGTGGGCTGGGTCATTTCACAACCCTAGAGGAAATAAAGAAAAAGAGTGATGGCAAACATTTCACATGAATATTTTGGTAGAATCTGAAAGATTTAGTAGGAGTATTTAAACTTAAAGCAGATTATGAAAAATAAATAAATTGCATCATACAGAACATAAAAATGGTCAGAGGGGAAGTTGTAAGATCATTTATTAAAGTAGAATGGGACTTTATTATTAGGATTCTTGCTGGGAATTTGAGAAGT
>NW_022111369.1:40236545-40326225 GCF_000313985.2 Echinops telfairi
TTCAACACAGTAGCTACTTTTAACAGAATAGCTGCTTTCAACACAGAAGCGGCTTTCTACACAGTAGCTGCTCTCTACACATGTGTGACTGGTTTGCATAAGCACATTTTGGGGCCAACTCTGTCACATACCCCTGTATTTGTACAGGGTGTATGTGATGGGGTTGGCGCGATGATGTCATGACGCCGGGTACTCGTAAGTAGGCGTATCTGCATGTGGACAGACCCACCTGGACGGATAGAGTAGCGGTGTCTCGGTTCCTAAGACCATCGGAAATATGTGTTTTCTGATGCTCTTAGGCGACCCCCTGTGAAAGGGTCATTCAACCCCCAAAAGGGTCCCAACCCACAGGTTGAGAACCGCTGATTTAAATCTTATCAGTCTGTGATACTTAGATGATTTTATGTCAAATAGACACTCCTGGTTAGAGGTGGAGTCAAACCTGTTAATTAAGTCACAGCCTGATGGCATATGAGTGTGAGACACTGCTCTCTTTCTCGCCCTATCGTCTCCCTGCTTGTTGGAACTCTACCACGGACCCTGAGAGCTGCCTGTGCCCTGCCGTGTTTCACTGACTCTGGATCCACAGGACTCTGCTACCAGCCTGGGATCATCCTGTACTCTCTGCTTCATTGCATGTAGCTACTTGAGGCTGGTGAAGAACTTATGGACTGGTTTTGGACTTAAGAACTTGAGTTAGACTCGGTTGGGGTTCCTTCTTCATATATAATTACTTCTTGATATAAAACTTTTTCCTATACATATGGGAATGTCACAGGATTTGTTTCTCTAGTCTACTCAACCTAACACACCTTCCCTGAAAAATTCTGCTCTGTGATCATCTCCTCAAAATGTCAGTTTTGACATCTTGGAGAGACTCAAATAATCTTCCCCTTATATCTTTTTGAGTTTGGGGGGAGGGAAGAAAACAAGTTTGAAGGAGCAAGATCAGGGTTTTAGGGCAGGTGTGGTGGAGATCCCCTTGGAAGTCATTGTTTAGTTTGGATCTTGTGTGTGTGTGTGTGTGTGTGTGTGTGTGTGTTTTAAGGCACACTATTGAGGCCAAAATAAGGGTATTACTGCAAGAACTTGTCTACAGGCATCCACTGAGCACAAAAACACGTTTAAATATGTTTTGTTTGTCAAAATTCCATGTTTGTATCAGTTGAAACACAAGTAGCAATTCTTTTTTAACTTATTAGAAGAACTAAGAACTAGAACTCAAATCACATTTCCTAAATACAAACTATGTGACCCTGAATCCTAGTCTCTGGAGGATGCCCTAAATAGTGATGCAATTAATACACACAAATGAATAAGTTCAGAATAATTCTTTTATTATTTGATAAGATATAAAAATAATTGTTAATATTTACTTTTACCATTTCATGGCATTGTATGACTACTTATACTGACATCTACAGTAATCAAATTTATTTAACACTGGTGTGCATCACATAGTTCTTTGTATGAATTAAGGAGAGTTGGCAAAATGTTATCATTTTAGATTTTTATTATTTTTAATTAAAAATTATAATTTTATTATAATTAAATATTACCCTAGAAGAATCATGAAATTATAATATCTATTCAGTGTTTTTTTCTATGTCCCAGGTACTTTCCTACTTGATTTATAAACTTTACCTTAATCTGAAAAAAAACTCTGGGTTTTTCATTTTATGTTTGTTTATATGTTCAAATTTCTACAGGCATTAGGCTTTCAAGAAATCCAACCTCCAGGAAGTGAAATAGGGCTTCAAGAGTCAATAAACTCTCCAAGAATTTTCCAAAAGAAATTACTGGGTTTTGTTGAACAGCCTAGTGAGGTGAAATTGGCCAATGATGAAAATGTGCTCCCGTCATTTCTGGACTGGGAAGGTGGTAGGGCTGTGACATGCTCCGCAGCATAGCTCAGCTCGGTCGTTCCTGGGCAGCATGCATCTGGTCTCTGAGCCTACTGTGATCCTGAACCAGAACTAGATCTTCAGTCCAATGCACCCCTGAAACAGTATGCTTCAGGGTAGTGAGCTCCACGTTTTGGAGAGTTCTGCATTTTGAAAAGTACTGCACACAGAAACAAAGAGATAGCGTTAAAACTCAGGAAAAAATGCATTGGGAAGGATTGGAGTAACAGCCTAGTTTGATTTAATAGGCTTCACTATGCTGTCCAAGAGTCACTTTGCATATGTAATAACTCTGCAAGTATATAAAATGGAGCAATAGATTCTAAATTTAAAATAATACTCTTCTGTTAGTGAATGTGCATGAACATAATAGTTCATGGGTTATTTTCACCTAGTGAAATTAACTCATTGGGAATGTAGCATACTAAATGATTCCTTCCAAAAAGTACTGTGAAATCACTTCCTTTTCAAGCAGATTAAATATCCTTTGATTGTGCAAACTTTATGCCTGGGGCTTAATTTCACTCTATCCACTCTGAATCACTAAACAGAGCATAGATGCTGCATGACCCTTCTCCAGCATTAAATAAACTCCAGTAGCAGGATTAGGAAGAAAATTTAAACTTTGAATTGCAATATTGAAAGATTCTATTGGGAAAATATTAAATAATGCAGTAAGCATCAGAAGAAAATAGAAGAAATTCACAGAGTCATTGCACCAAAAAGAGTCAGTCAATAGTACTCCATTGCAGAAGACAGCATATGAGCAAGAACCAATGGTACTGAAGGAAGAAGTTCAAGCTGTAAGAAAGCATTAGCCAAACACAAGGCTTCAGGATTCAATAGAACACCAACTGAAATGTTTCAACAAGCTGGTGAAGCACTAGAAGCACTCACTTATTCATACCTGGAAATTTGGAAGACAGCTACTTAGCCAACTGACTGGACCATGATATTTGTACCCATTTCAAAGAAAGGTGACTGAACAGAAGGCTCACTTTAAATAAGAATATCAATAATATCACAAGCAATTAAAATATTCCTGAAGATAATCTAACAATAGTAGCAGCAGTCCATTGATAGAGTATTACAAGAGACACAGCCTGGAATGAGAACAAAGGATATCATTGCTGATGTCAGATGGAACTTGGTTGGAAGCAAAGAATACAGAAAGATGGTTATTTGTGTTTTATTCATTATGCTAAGGCATTCTGCTGTGTGGATCACAGCAAACTACGGACAACCTAGAGAAGGATGGGAATTCCAGAATACTTCATTTTGCTCATCATGCCTTGTACCTGGATCAAGAGGCAGTTGTAAAAGAGGTTAGGGAAATAATGCCTTATTAAAAATCAGGAAAGGTAGGCATCAGGGTCTTATTCTCTCACCATACCTATTAATTCTGTATGCTTTGTGTGGAAGTTACATCACCTATTGTCAATTTGAGACTTACGTGTTAAGGGGTGGAGTTTGGCCTGTCAATCAGGTCACAGCTTGATGACCTCATTTGGAGGCACTAAGGAGACAAATAGCTCATTGGAGGCTGAACACACACTCCCTGGGTGATATTGAAGCTGAGAAGACACATGGAACTACACTAGTGCCCAACTACTGCCCTGAGCTGGAGGGGTCATGTGGAGACCCCTGCCAGCACTGAGATGCTTACAACACCACTGGATCCACAAGACTCCCCACCCCACTGGCTTGTGATCTTCCTGCATTTGGTATCATTGCATGTGTTTCATGAGTTTGAAGAGGAATTTATAGATTGGTATCATATATGGGCCAATATTGGACTTGATCTGGACTGGGCTGTGATGTTTTTTCAATATTGAATTGCTCTTGTATATAAACCACTTTCTTATACACATATGAGTGTCTCTATGAATTTGTTTCTCTAGTCAACCCAGACTAACACACTGGGAAAATGATCAGAAAAGCTGGATTATGTGAAGAAAAATGTGGCATCAGGTCTGGATGAAGGCTTATTAACAACCTGCGAAGTGCAGGTGCCATAACCTTGCTTGCTGAACCTGAGGAAAACTTGAGCCACTTGCTGATGAAGACTTGGAATTGCAGCCTTCATTATGGATTACAACTCAATGTAAACAATGCTAAAATCCTCACAACTGGACCATGATACATGGAGTGAAAAAATGAAGTTGTCTAGGATTTTGTTTTGCTTGGATCCATAATCAATATTCATGGAAGCAGCAGTCAAGAGCTCAAGCATTGCATTGCATTTGGTAAATCTGTTGCACAAGACCTCTTTCAAGTAGTGAAAAGCAAAAAAGACGGAATAACCATTCATCGGAGTTTGTATGCAGAATATTCTTGTGAGGATTGCAGTTTGAGCAGAATCTAAAAAGCAGGAATGCTGTCAAGTTCAACAAGATTACAAACAAGCTGATGTGCAGTTCCCACTTGCTCCAGCACCAGAGTGAGGACCTGATGAAACTTTCATGTGGGCACAGGAGCTACGGAACCATTCCCCTCCCCACCGCCCTGAGTAGCTCCTTCCTTTGTCACATGAGGAAAGACTGGGGATGCCAGGAAGCATTTCCAGTGCTTCATGGAGGGACCACAGACCAGGGACTGAAAGAAAAACGCATGGGAAAGTCGGTAGCGCTTGTTATCCTTGATTACTGTGCCCTCCCTTAGTTTGAAAGCATTACAAGCCAGGTAACCGATTTAGGAAAATATTTAGGTTGTTTATTGTCTAGTTGTGGCAGTTTTTTACCCTGATATGATTGGAGGAAAACTATTTTCTGTCTTAAAAAAATCAGGGCAAGAAATTGGCAGAGTCTCTAAATAATTATAATTCATTACTCAGAAGTGAAGTTTAATGTCTTTTTCCTAACCAGGTTTACTTACAACGTCAGTTGGAGGACTAGAGTTTACCTGACGTGTTATGTCCAACCATTTACAGTGAGTCTATGGAAGGGCCACAGTGAGAGCATGGATGAAGCCTCGGAGAAGCTGTTGGGACACAAGCATGACTGTGCAATTTGCGAAAACATCCCTGCCTTTTCGATTACGTGCAATACTCCAGTGCAGCGGTTCTCAACCTGTGGGTCACGACCCCTTTGGGGGTCGAACGATCCTTTCACAGGGGTCGCCCAATTCATAAAAGTAACGAAATTACAGTTATGAAGTAGCAACAAAAATTATTTTATGGTTGGGGGCCACCATAACATGAGGAACTGTATGAAAGGGTTATGGCATGAGGAAGGTTGAGAACCATTGCTCTCGTGTCTTTGTGATTAACTCCTGTTCTTGTCCTAAACTTAGTGTGAATGAGATTTTTCAGATGCAAGCAAGAGGATACCAATGAGCAAACTGGGATAAAAAGATCGCAAATTTGCTGTATTGTTTGTGATAAAGTTTAGATTACACTTGAAAAGGGTCTGGGACACAGTCACATTCCATACCTGGTGCCTGTTGTTCCCAAGGCCAATGGGCCAACTCAGACCCTTGGTGGTCTGGACTGCGCTGTTCCACCACCACCCAGCCCACCCCCTGGTCCCCACACACCTAATAATGTTGGAATCCTATTACAGTTATTACCTCAATTTCTTATACAATTTCTTATACAATTATAATCGCAGTTGGGATTAGGATTTTCTTTGCTATGCTAGTGAGGTAAAGGAAGGGGGAAGTGTGTCTTAAGTCTAATAGCTTCTGAATCTTTTCAAGGGCACTACATTTACAGACAAACAAGTGACAACTGGGGAAGAGATAAGTATGTGGGGGAATGGCGAGGAACACTGGAGGTCAGTCAATAGAGAGCCCTCCCTAACAGCCGGAGTTCTAAATTCCTACTTCTAGCCTCCTCCCTAATCTATAAAGGAATGCATTTTTGTTCTTGAAAACCATTGATATGTGCTGTTCCTGTTATAATATTAATAGCAAACTAGGCACTTGGCTTGTCTTTTTATAATTTATCCTAAATGAAAGACCAGCAAAAAAGGGCTATTATTTGATGTTGTAACCACAGAAGGAATGATGTATCATATCAAAGCAAAATCAATGCTGGTGGTTAAAAGGTGGTAGATGTTAAAGACAAATCACTTTTATATCTTACTCAGTGATGCAGCCAAGTTATTATCAGATATAATAACACAAGTTGTCTTCAACTAGGGCTAGGGGCCAGAGCTGTGGAGGTGAATCAGACTCAATGTAAGATAGTGGTTCTCAATCTTCCTAACGCCCTGACCCTTTCATACAGTCCCTCATGTTGTGGTGACCCCCAACCATCAAATGATTTGCGTTGCTACTTAGTAACTATAATTTTGCTACTGTTATGAATTGTGTGGCCCCTGTGAAAGGGTCATTGGACCCCCAAAGGGGTCATGACCCACAGGCTGAGAACCACTGAGATCAGAGTTTACTTATAAGGGAAAAGAATTCATGAACGTTCATTTAATATAAAAAAGACAAGTGAAAATTTCAAGTTAATTAAAATAAAAATTCTGTGTTAAAAGCCCAAGTCATTCGCACTCTAGTAGTCCACAACATTTTAAACAACATGTTTCACCATTAGTCTGTCAGTTTGTTCTACAGCGGTGGCTTGGGTGTTATTATGGTGCTAGAAACTATATGTGGTGTTTTAAATACAGGAAGCATCACCCACAGAGGATAGGTTTCAGCAGAGTCCCCATATTAAAACAGACTGGGAAGGAGGTAGAACTAGTCCACTTCTGAAAAATTAGCAACAGAGCATCTTCTAATATAGTTCTGGAAGATAAATCACTCAAGTTGGAATACACTCAAAATGTGACCGGGGAAGAGCTGCCTCCTCAAGGAGGAGCAGACTTTCATGATGTGGATGGAGTTCAAGTTCAAGCTGAAGCTGAAGAAATTTAAAACAAGTCTGTAAAAGCAACACTATGACCTCGAGTATGTCCCACCTGAATTTGGGATTATCTTAAGAAGGTCTGACAAGGAGAACATCATATATGAACCAAGCAAAGGGTCATTTAAAGAGACAAACAAACAAAATAGGGTTGATCGTTTTTATTGGTTCGTTTTGAATATTTCCTTTCCTTGTTGTGTTCTGTCATACAGGATGATCTGGAAATGAGAGTTGGTGGAATATTGTTTTCAACTGTAGACGTTCTGTACTCTGGGCTAATAGAATGGTGATGTTGGTAATCCGAAATAACAGAATCCAGAAGAATTCATTTTACTTTGGAATATATTTTGTACTCTCGTTTGAAAAAAAAAAAAGTACATAAAAGAACAAAGCAGATGTCAGAAGAGACTCTGAAACCTGCTCTTCAATGGAGGTAATTAAAGAAAATGGAAGAAATGTTGATGTTAAATAGCTGAACAACCAATTTTAAGAGGCATTTTGAGAAGATAAAATAAAGGATTGTAATAAATGTGTAAAAACCTAGAGTTAGAAAGTCAAAAGAGAAAGAGGCACATTTAACACTTCTCATGCTAGAAAAATTGAAAAAAAATCCAAGCTTTGAGCTGCAATATTCAATGATATAATGAGCAAAACATAGAATGACAGACGAAGAATCAAAAGTAAATGGAAGGAATGCACTGTATCAAATAGAAGTGGCTGACATTCAACCCTTTTCGGAGATAACATCTGATCAAGAATCAATGGAACTGAAGATGGAAGCCCAAGCTGCTGTGAACCCACTGGAGAAACACAAGGCTTCAAAAAGTGATCAAAAACCAATTACACACTTTTCATAAGTGGATGTAATAATGGAAGTATTCACTCATCGATGGCAAGAAATTTGAAAGACAGTCAACTGATCACCTGACTGAAAAAGATATATTTGTGCTTATTCTAAAGAAATACGATCCAATAGAATATGGAAATGATCAAACAAAAAGCACATTATTCCTGGTTAAGTGAAAGGGCAGGAAAAGAGGAAGACCCTTGAGGAGATGGCATGACCCAGTGGCTGCAACAGCGGGCTCAGACATCACAACAAGGTGAGCACGGCCGTGGCCCAGGGATGTTTGTTCTGCTGTACACAGGGCGGCTGTGCCGCGAAACCCATGGGACAGCACCTAACAGAGCCATCCTTCCTGTTACACGCAAGTAACTTTTGCTGACGATAACTTTCCAGAACTGTTCGTGGTGGTACATTGTCAGAGAACTGCCAGAAATGAAGGAGAGATTACGAAGGGATGCAGGATGAGGAATACCCTTACTGGGAACTGAGAGTATTGGGAAATTGTTTACTTGTATTTTACTGACTTTTCACTGTGTGGGTCACAGCAAATTGTGGATGACATTGGTAAGACAAAGAATCCAGAGCACTTAACTGTGGTCATGCAGAACTTGTGCGAACTCAAGGGACAGTTGCTTGATCAGCACAAGGAACACTTAAGGCAAACCAAAAAATCCCTGCTTCCATCTGCTAGGTTCTGCCTCATAGAAACCCTATAGAAGCACTTCCTTCTTCTCCCTCGGCGCAGCTGGTAGGTTTGAATCTGGTAGGACCTTTTGGTTAGCAGCCATAGCACCAATAGGGTACCTGGTGACTTAAAATCAGGAAGGATGTGTGTCAGGGTGATATCCCTTAGCTGTGTTTAATCCATGATCAACGCCCATGGAATCACAAGCACATGATACCGTATAATGGGCAAGCCTCCTGCAAAAGACTTCTTTAAAGTAAGCAAGAGCAAACGTGTCATTTTAAGGATTAGGATGTGGCTAACCCTAGCCATCCCATTTTCAGCGGTTTCATCTGCACGTGAAAAGCAGTACATGAAGAATGAAGGCAGAAGAATGAACAACTTTCCATTGCTGTGTTGGTGAGGAATATTGAATATGCCCTAGCTTGCCAGAGAAATGACCCAATTGGTCTTGAAGGAAGTACAGCCCGAATATTCCTGAGAAGCAAGGATGGAGATACCTCACCTCACTTACCTGGACATATCAGAAAGAAGCCGTCCCCGGAGGACTTCATGCTTTGTGAAGCAGCGAGTCCGTGAAAAGCAGGAAGACACTCAACGAAAGGCACTGACACAATCGCTGTAACGATGGGTTCAAATAGAGGGAAGATTGTGATGAAAGGCAGGACCTAGCAGTGTGGAAACCAGCTTGACAGCACATAACAATCACAACAACACTCTGCACACTGGGGTAACAAAGGGTCACCCATAGAATAGTTAGGTCAGCCACAATAAGAATAATAAAACAACATTTTTGATCGTGATATATTATTCTATTGCTCTAATAATAGAAGGGCTAACCAATAGCATGCAGTTAAAAATCATGTATCTGAACACAAAAGGACTAAAATTGTACTTGCCTCTATATGGGTCTGAGTACATACTAGGTGTGATGGAGTCATATGATTTAAATGTCATATACATATTAAAATACAGCATATTCTTGTATTTGTTCTGATTGCAACACTTAAAATTATCTTTATTCTTTGGGGGTGAGGGAATTCCATGTACAAAGCAAATAATGCATCCACAGTGGGGAGGGGAGGAGTTAATTTGATCTGTAACTAATAAAGACATGCCATCCTAATCTCTCTCACACATTTTCTTACAATGATGTATACATTTGAGGTTTGCTTGTTTCATAGCAAAAGAAGCATTACTCTAAATGGTTCAAGAGTGCATGTCGATATATTTTCAAAGAAGCTTGCTACCTTAAATGAAGTGTTATATATAGTTGGGTACATTTCTATCCCCTTAATAATAAAGCATCTTCTCTAGTGATTTGAGGGGAAGGATCAATAAAATGTCTGGTTGTCAGAGACAGCAGTGCACTGAAAGAAACCCTCTGCAGTTACATCTAGTGCAGTTTCGAATCAGCAGAGGGCTCCCTCGACTGTACAAGACCCACATTACAAATGCACAGTCTGCACACGCAGCCAGTCACACATTGTGCACGCATACACGCACACATTTTCACACACACAATCTAGATTAATAAAGCTGTCATTTCTCATTGTTTTCAAATTACCTTTAATAGCAGTTGATTTTAATGCTGAGGGAATTGAGTACACCGGCAGCACCCACTGGCAATATGTTCGAACATGCTCTACCTAAAAATACTGATAGGTGTTTACAAGTTTCTTTCATCTCGCTGTGACATTCCTCAGTTCTGATGTGCATTTGGCTGCTTTCCTGAATTCACACATCTCTAGGTTTGCTCATGTGCTTGTGCATTTTGCAGAAGTGTCACTACCCAAGCTTTGCAGAATAACTAACTCAATCATCCAAATGCTGAGCCCGTGTCTTCATCATGCCCGCCCCGACCCAAATTGGAGAGTATAGATACACACACATGATAGAACTTGAGAGGCTTGCTTTCGATAGTCACTGAGCTCAGCTGTATTTCTACCCACTGAAAAAATAGATGAAGATATCTTTCCTGAGTTATTTTATCTATCTGTCTATCTATCTATCTATCTATCTATCTATCTATCTATCTATCTATCTATCTATCTATCTATCATCTATCTATCTAGTCCGTAGGCTAGCTGATTCATTGATCCATAATGAAAATGCCAAAATGATGCAAACCCAGTAGGATGGAAATGTGTAACAGAAAGGAAATTTCTGGCTGTACAAAAGCACGGCTGAGCTAATCTCTGGCAGACCCCTCAGGGAAGTTTTCATGATATAGTGTGGTTGGCTCGGCTGTCCAGCAGAATCAACTGATTAAACATCTTGTTGATTGTTTGTTGTAGTTGCCCAGTAGATACTTGACATTATTGGTTTTCATGGACCTCTGGTGGAAACCTCTTCGAGCCAACTGATCCTAGGTTATAACTCACATATTTGTTCATTAGCCAGATCCAAGAATTCATTTGGATGCTCTCAAAACATAGGCAAGGGAAAGAGCTTCTGCCTCTTTCCCTTTGGTCTAGAATCATCACATCAGTGAAACTTCTCATTTCATCTAGAATTGATTGCCATTACCTCCTTTTTGAATTCATCAGTTTATTCTTATTTCTTTAATGATTTGCTTGCTTTCTTTATGAGTCACCTATTTACATTGGCCACACTTTTATTGTTGTTATTAAGTACCATCAGTACCTAATAAGACTACCAGGTCTTATGACATCTCACAATGGATATTATGGTTTAATGCATTACTGATGCCACTGGATTAGTCTGTCTTACGTTGGGTCTTGCTTAGGCGTTGGGCTGCTAACCACAGGTCAGCAGTTTGAAACCACCAGCCTAATGGGAGGAAGATGAGGCTCTTCACTCCTGTAAAGAGTTACAGTTTCAGAAACCCACAGGGGCAGTTCTACACTGGTCTCCAGGGTCACCAGAAGTCAGAATTGATTGGATGGCAATGAATTTGCTTTTGAGTTTCTTTTTCACTGACTCTCTGCTTTATCAAATATGATGCCTTCTCTAGAGATTGGTCCTTCCTGATAATAAGTTCCAAATAAGTAAAACCATGCTTCACTCCCTAGCTTCTACAGAGCACTTTTGTTATAAAAAAAACTCTCATTAAATAATTGTTATTTTCCTGGAAATTCAAGATATATTTAATATTCACCAAAGCTAGAATCCGAAAGCAACAATTCTTCAGTCTTCTTTATCTATTGTCTAGCTTTCATGTGTATATGAGGTGGTTGAAAATACTCAGGCTTGGATCAATCACACCTCAATAACTGGCATCTTTGCTTTAAAAACAAAGCCCCCCAGAAGCTAAAGAGTTTTGGCAGCAGATTTCCCCCAATGCAATGGATTGTTTCAACTGTTCCTGCCATGCATGTTGATTGTAAATCCAAATAAAATGAAATCCTGAACTTGAGTTTTAAAATGGGACCATTTGGATACCCCCTTTCCCTTCACCCTCCTTGGTACTTTTATTAAAGATGAACACCTCAAATACTTCACCTCATTACCTGAAACTCCTGGTCATTCCCAGAAGTTGTGACACATATATTCAAATCATACAGCGCTCAGATGATAACTATTGAACAGCGTCCCTACTTCGGTTGAGACTTGATGTTATCTAGAAATCCCTAGTATGGCCACAGGTCTGAATCTTGTTCTCCAATCCAAATCTAATAACAGTGCTGCCGATATTTTGATCTCTTCTCTAAATATGTTTTACTCTCTGTTGATTTTTAAATTAGAGAAGGGGTACAACTATCTACCCTCCTTATCAAGGCTAAATACATCTTCTAGCTAGTAAGTGGAGCCCTAGAAGTCATATCTGGGTCTTTCTGATCCTAACTCCTGCCCTTATTTCTCATTTTCTATGGCATTAAAGAAGGAGTCCGGGTGTCACAGTGGGCTATGAGTTGGACTACCAATTGGAAAAAAACGGCAGTTCAAATCTACCATCTGCTCCTTGGGAGAAAGGTGAGGCTTTCTGCCTTCTCAAAGAACTAGCGCTTTGGAAACGCAAAGGGCAGTTCTATTCTTTCCTATAGGCTTTCAATTAGTTGGAATTGACTGAAGGATGAGTTTGGTGTTTTGACTGGATATCCTTGGTGACATGGTGGTTCAGTGACATGAGTAAACATTGGGCTGCTAATTAAAAGGTTGGCATTTTGAACCCACCCATCATTCTGCAGGAGAAAGATGAGACAGCCAATCAGCTTCTAGAAAGATTTACAGCCTCAAAAATGTATGTGTCCTTTAGGATCAAAATGAGTTGGAGTCAACTTTGCAGCTGTCACACAGAGATAACATTAAATAGGCACCTTGGTTATGTAATGGTTAGCATTCACTGCTAACCAAATGGTGTGATATCTCAACCCTCCAGTTGGTCAGTAAGAGAAAAGGCCTGGGGGTGTGCTTACTACTGAATAATTGATGCACTTGAATTATGCTTCTGGTAAAGAATTGAAAGCATTGTGGACCGCCAGAAGAACGAACCCTCTGTCTTGGAGGAAGTGTAACTAGAATGCTCTTTAGAAGCAAGCATGCTCCGAGTTTGTCCCAGGTACTTAGGGTATGTTACCAGGAGAGATCAGTCCCTGGAAAAGGACACCATCCTTGGTAAGGTAGAGGGTCATCGGAAAAGAAGAACACCCCCAGGAAGATGCCTTGACATGGTGGCTGCCGCAATGCGATCAAGCAGAGCAATCATTATGAGGACGTGCAGAACCGGGCAGTCAGAGGGCCACTATGAGCTGGAACTGACTTAATGACACCCAGCCACCCCCCATAATCCTGAATGAACTAGATGATTCACATCAACAACAAACATGGCATTGAATAAGAAGCTTACTCTTGTGTAGCAGAAGTGCCTGTGGAGATTAGCACACCTCTAGCTACCATGCGTGAGGTAAAATATATTGACTTTTTATACTAGTTTGTTGCCAGTTTTAATTTACAATGTTAATTATAATGTTAGACAAACCCCTTCCTTTGACATTCCAAGTCACCCTTCTTCGTGACCTCTGAAGATTTCTGTTTCTGGTGCTTCTCTGTTCACTATGGGAGCTTGTTTTGTCTTTCTTCTGAGCGTGTGCTCTGGCTAGGCCTCTCATCAATCTCACCATCTGATGCTCATTTAGACTGTAGGCGTCCTCTGCTCATTCGGGGCCTTCCTGGCTCTCCTCTTTTTTTCACACTTTTGCATTCTTTCTTATCCTATTTGGGATTTTTGCAAGTGTCTCAGTCATTTTTTTATTATTACTAGATAGTGATTTCTTGAGACCACAAACTATCTTCATTATTTTGTGAATTTATTCAAATCAGATATAGTTTCCATAATCACATGACTTAAATCTGGGTTTCACTATATCATATAACTGTCCTAAACTTTTATAGGTGGGAAATTTTTGCTCAAGTTCTAGAAAAAAAATGTTTCTCCATACATCTCTGCCATGCCATTTTCAAAACCATAAAAAGTTGAGAGGTGTGTTTTTAAAATACATTTTTATATATTTGAGAATTTTTATTATTTTTAATATTTGAGAATTTCTTTGAATTTTTTTCAAAACCATTTTATTGGAAGAGAATACAGAGATTATGCCATTCCATTGTTCAATCACATCAAGCAGTATTGTACAATTGCTACCAAAATCTGTTTCAAAACATTTTCTTCCTTCTTGAACTTCTTGATATCAGCTCCCCTTTACCTGCACGCCCCCCCCCCCCACACACACACTATACCCTCAGAGTACCAGTATTCTACTTGCTGTCTACTTGAGTTCTGAAATCCTGGGTTTCAGATATCTAAAAACAGAAAAACATATAACAAAAATTCAAGAGGGCTTCCCCAGTGACAAAATATATCCAAGATAAACCCCAATTTGAGAAAAAAAAACAAAACAGCACAGAAAATGTTGAAAACAAGATCAAGCCCAACATGTACCAGAGAGGGGATCAAGCAACTAGGTTTTAACCTTTCAAGTCAGGTTTCTCATGTTGGCCTCCTATAGCCATTTCTCCAATGCGCTCTGCTAAGTAACCAGTGTCCTCCCATCCCTCCATATGGAGAGCGGGAAATCACTGGAGACTTCCTTCCTGTGTAGAGCTCACAGATGTACCTGGGGCTCCCACTGTCGTCCATAGCTTTCTACAAAGCAGATTCTGACAGTTTAGTCTCTGATACTATTCCCTCCTTTGGTTTTGGATTATATGATTTAAAATATTTGGGTGACTGATATTGGTGTGCTTCTTTCATGTGGACTTAGCTGATTTCTCACTTAGATAGATGGCTGCTTGTTTGGAAACAAGTCTTTAAAACCCCAGAAGCTATTATATCTGATAGTCAGCCCCATCTAATTTCTTCACCATGCTTTGGTGTGGGATGGGGTGGAGGAAGAGAAAACGAGTAATGTTTAGACATATTTTGTAGCTTATTTATCTTCAGAGAAAGTTTTCTTATGACAAAGTGTTTGAGACAATGCTTTCTTCTTTTCATTACCAAGTTAAAAATGTTACTACTGGGATTTTTTTCTGCTATCATGCATATTTCTATTGACTAAAAGCAAACATCATTAGTTGCAATTAAATCAATTCCAACTCATGGAGACCCTGTGTGTTTCCAAGTTGCATTACGTTCCATATGGTTTTGCATGCTTGTCTAAAGCATACTCTTGTGCCTTGGTTCTAAGAAACCCGTGTGGATTTGAACTGCTAACTTTTCTGTCAGTTGTTGAGTACTTAACTGTAAGCACCACCCAGAAAGACCTTCTTCATTTCCCAGTCAGTCAACATTAACATGGAGCTTGTACCTTTATTCAGAATTCATGATTATGGGGCATGACCATGGAGTCTTTAGTAAAATTATAAAAGCCAAAATATTTTGTAGAAATATTGTATAATCTATAACAGTGCCCAAAACAGTGTAATACACATATTTAAAATTTCAGAACAATTTAGCTAGTTTCTCTGTGTGGTCACAATTCTCCAAAGCTTTCTTTGACCAAAGAATAGTTAAAAATCATACGGAGAGGAATGATAATCTTGGGTTTAAGAGGAATGATGAGGAATTCCATCACAGGTAGCACATCGGAATGGTTGGCAATGACTGCTGAGCATTGAGAAGCTGGGCCTTTGCTTGTGGTGCCATCATTGTCACAAGCCTGGGTGTGGGAAGTACAGTACCTGTTCTATGACCTTTAGATCTTCTTTAGAATGTAGTTCAGATTATGAATGTGAACCTCCTAATGTCATATGGGAGCATGACTATCTCAGTATTTGGGGAGTGCCTATCATACTGAGACACGAACAGTAGTAGATTAATGGAAGTGATATGAAGGTATTCCAGTCTTCTTAGGGAGTAAGATGTACAGCTATTAATTGGTTTTCCTAATCTAAAACTTCTACCATATCTGATTTCAATCTACATGTGTAAGGACATTATACTGATAATTAGGAAGAGATGTGTACAACCCAACCTAGTACTAAATGAAATACTGTGAGATACAGGTGAAAAATCTACAGTTGAGAACAGTGAGGAAAGGGACCCTGGGCCACAGACTAGAGGATAGGCAGAGAGATTTAAGGAAGGCCCAGGAGTCCATGGCAGATCAGTGGCCTAGTACTGGGAATGGTGTCAGGTATAAATGAGAGCACAGACCAAGATTTTGAATTTTTAACTACATAAGACATAAGTTCAATATCATCCTTAACAAAAATGTCTTCTCATCTACTGATGTGATATTTAAACTTACTTGGCCATAAGTTGAATTAGTCTGGAACCAGACTTCAAGGATTTAAATCCAAGGTCAGCCATAAATCACTTTTATAACCTGTGTTAGGCTGGGTTGACTAGAGAAACAAATCCAGAGACACTCATATTTGTGTAATAGAGAGCTTTATATCAAAGAGCAATTGTATATTGAGAAAACATCCCAGCCAAGTCCAGATCAAGTCCATCAGTCCTATATTAGCCCATATGTTTGATACTAGTCCATAGATTCCTCTTTAGACTCATGCAGCACATGATGCTGAATGCAGGAAGATCACAGGCCAGTGAGTGGAAAGTCTTGTGGCTCCAGTGGTAGTGGAAGCATCTCTGTGACTGTGTGGGTCTCCTCCTGACTCCTCTAGCTCCATGGCTTTGGCTCTATCAACATTGCTCCATGTGGCTTGTCAACAGGAATGTGAAACAGAGAGAGTGTGTTCCTCACCTCCAGGGAGGAAGACAGGAATTCCAAGAATCCTTCAGGAGAAGGCCATGCTCACACAGAGACATCATTGGCTATGACCTGATTGACAGGCTAGACTCCACCCATTCGCTCAAGTTGATAGGAGATTATGTAACTGCTATATAACCTTAAAAAGTTATTTAGCCTTTCTGCACCTTAGTGTCCTCATCTGTCATATAAGAATATCAATAATACCTATCTCAGGAGGTTCTGACTAAAGTTAACTGAGTTAGAAGCTGAAAAGTGCATAGAAACAGTTTCTGTAACAGCTGCATGGAGAGTGCTTTACAAGCATTTACTTATTCACTGATGAAATGTTATATGTGAAACTTCCATCAAAACTTATGATTCCCATTATATAATCGACCTCTGTATTTAGAGAAGAACAACAGGATAGTCATAGTAGAGACACTCATTTGGGAATGGAACAGTGTTACCTTAATAAGCATGACTTAACTTTGTCCTTTAATTCTTACTCCAATAATTTGGGAAAGTAGCTAAAGAATGTCAATTTGAATTTTAGTTTTACAATAAAAATAGTAATGTACAGTCATATAGATTTTATAGAAAATTTAATAATGTGTCCAAAATTTAGTGTAATTTTTTTATTCCTATAAATTCTATTGAAAATTGGAAGTTGCCAGTTTTTAATGTTAAATACATTAGTTAAAATACATTAGATATCAGAAATGTATGGGTGTTAAGTATAAGATGCATTATGACTGTAATATAGGGCACTGTTCTCATTAGAAATCAAAATAACCTGTAATTTTCCAAGTAGAAATTCATGAAAATATAAAATATACATTGGTCAAGCTTATTATGCTAGAGTGGTCCTGTTTCTTTCAGCACTAAATTTCTAAAGCTCTAAGTCAGTGTGCTCCATGTTTAGTCAAGTTTTTAAGTAAAAACTGTAAAAATTAGGGCCAGAAATAAAAAACCTCTCCTGCCACTTCTACTCAATAGTATGTTAATCAGATTGCAGTAATAAGTATGAACCAATGCATGCAATTAGCAGTGGTTAATTTGAAACTACTTCATGTCAGTTTCTTTCAGAGCAATACGTTAGTAGTGTAATCATTTATTACCCTGAGGACATGATCAATGATATCTCTCTATAATAACGTCTGCAACAAGAATAGGCGTCTTCAGCTGCAATAAGGGACAGCTACAGAAGCTAATTTTACCCCCTGCTAAATAAGAATGGTAAACTATTTCCAAGCTATTTCTAATGAATTCATTAGTAAGAGTAGATAAGCAAATCATTTATTACACTTAATATATTTATAGTAGCGTAATACTGGGGGGAGGGCAGCATTCATGAATTAAATCCACAAAGTCAATCTTAATTGAGAAAGGGGAAAATGACCCATTTTAAAATGTCATTATAATCATTAATGTGTATGTGCTAGGCCCTTACATACACACACAATAATTCACTAGTGCCTTAGTTGGAGATTGGAGACAGATTTTATGGGAAGCCCTGAGTGGGAACACATGGCCTACACAGACAAGCCATCACTGTCCAAAGGCAAGGAAGTGATGCCAGGTTAGCCAGGTGGCTGCAATTAGATGATGTATTTGAGTAATTGAAAGGTTGTGTTAGAGGCTACCATCTTGGCTTTCCGAGTTTATTGTATATTGGACAAGAATTGCTATATGTCTTCATTGCCAGGCCACTTCAATGTAAAAAAACAACAACTTCTCATTCTCAGAAGTAGTGGGGGATGGGGGTGGGGTGGGAGGTGGGGAGCTGTCTTTAGAAGTAGTCAGCTGGACAATGGAGGGAAAGAAGCTACAGAATTAAGTAAACTAGAAAGAACAATACCAGAAGTAGAGCCAAGCAGTACAGTCCGAATGGCGCTCAGGCCTCCACATGATGCATGGCCAGGTAGCTCCACTGACTTCCAGAATTGCACCCATAAGAGGTGAGCAGTTGACATCTTGTAGTTGCACATTGGGAGACCAATTCCCAAATAATGATGTAGAGGACAGGTATTGTCTATCCTGAGGAGTTTCATGATCTTTTACCAGGTTCTCTAAGGGAAAAGTCAAAGTTAGAGTTCAGACCAGGAGGATCAAATGCTGGGCATGGGACAAGTTTGGAATTCAAGTGAGGCAGGGGACTACAAATGATACTCATTTGACATGGGCCTAATAGAGTCAAAGATAAAATGACCCAGTTTATGCTCTTTATACAAAAAGCCAATAGTAAGTAATGTGTCAAAGAAGGTATATTGTTCAAATGTGTATCATACGAATAATATTTGCTTTTTATTAGGTGCCATCAAGTCAGTTTCAGCCGAGAGTGACCCTGTGCACAACAGAACCAAGCACTGTACAATCCTGCGCCGTCCGCATCATTGTTCCCGGGCCGGAGCTCACTGTACAGCCGCGGTCACAATCCATCCTGCTGAGGATCTTCTGAGTTTCCGCTGCCCTCCACTTACCAGCACGATGTCCTTCTACAGAAACTGGACTCCCTGACCATCTGTGTAAAGTGCTTAAGATGAAGTCTTCCCATCCTTGCCTCTAAGGAGCACTCTGACTCCACTTTTTCCAAGATGGATCTCTTTGTCCTTCTACCAGTCCAGGGCCATTTCAATATTCTTCTCAAGCATCACAATTCAAATGCTTTAATTCTTTTTTGATCTCCCTTATTCATTATGTCCAACGTTCACATGCATATGAGACAATTGAAAAAATCATGGCTGGGGTCAGGCACACTTAGGACTCAATGTTATCCTTTCTCCTTAATAATCTAAAGAAGTAGCACATTTACCTAATGCCATGCATCGTTTGATCTCTTGATTGCTTCTCCCATGAGCATTGATTTTGGATCCAAGCAAGACAAAATCCTTGACAACTTCACCCTGTTCTACATTTAGCATGATGTTACAAATTGGTCCAGCTGTGAGGATTTGGGTCTTCTTTACATTGAGTTGTAATCCATAGTGAAGGCTGCAATCCTTGATCTTCATCAGCAAGTGCTTCAAGTCCTCCTCACTTTTAGCAAGCAAGCTTCTGCCATCTGCACATCTTAGGTTGTTAATAAGCCTTCCTACAATCTTGATTGCACATTCTTCTTCATATAATTGATCTTCTCTAATTATTTGTTTGGCATGCACTCAGCATACAGATGGAAAAATCCTCATTCCTATCATGACGTCATATTTTCCAACTATTGTTCATTCCTCTTTGTCTCCAACTTTTGCATTCTAATCACCAGTAATTATTAACACACCTTGATTGCATGTTTGATCAATTTCCAACTGGAATCTTTAGTAGAATTCTTCAATTTATCACTACATTTTGTGGTTCGTGCATAAAGTTGAATAATTGTTGGGTTGATTGGATTTCCTTGAAAGGGACAAGATATAATCCTACAAGTGAAAGCATTTTAGTTGTAGGATAATTGATTTTTCCAGGTCCCTTTTTTACAATGAATGCCATGCTGTTCCTCTTGTGTTATTGCCAGCATAGTAAGTCATAAGATTTTCTGATTCAAAATGGCAAATACCAGTCCATTTCAGCTTACTAAGGCTTAGGGCATCGATATTTATGGGTTCCATTTCATTTTCTATTACTTCCAATTTTCCTAGATTCATACAGCTCATATTTCAAAGTCACAATGATTAGATTTTTGTAGCTGTTCTGCTTAAGTCCTACCCAGTCATCAGTTGGAGATCCCCGTAGGTTCCAGGCCCGCAAGATTTACCTGACTCCCCTCACCTTGGTGAGCTCCTCTTCAGTCACATCTCAAGTGCCCTAGGACCTGAAGGGCCCATCCTCCATTCATCAGGCCTTCAGTATCTGGCAATGCTTTGAAGCTATGGACAAGGTTTTCATTGGCTCCTTCCTTTGAGTGGGGACATGCATCCTTCTTCATTGTTTGTTCTTAGTCTGGAAGCTCTGCTGACACCTGTTCACTTTGGGTGACCCTGCTGGCATTTAAAGTACCAGTGACATTGCTTCCAGCCTCCAAGCAACACATAAGCCACCATAATATGACCAACTGACAGACAAGTGGTATTATTTACATTTAAGAGTACTAAAAGTTCTAAATGAGAATTGTGTAGGGCAGTGGTTTTCTGTGCTTTAATTGTTCAAAATTCAAAAACAAACTCACTGCTATCAAGTCAATTCTGACTCATAGTAACCCTGCAGGACAAGGTAGAAATGCCCCCATGGGTTTTCAAGTCTAAACTCTTTACGTGTGTAGAAAGCCTCATCTTTCAGAGGCTGGTGGTTTCAAACTCCTGACCTGGCAATTTGCAGTCACTAGTGCTCCTTAAAATGCCCAGTCTCTCTCTCTCTCTCTCTCTCTCTCTCTTTCTCCATTCCCCTCCCCCCAAGAGTAACACTGCTTTCATATGGTAACCATGATATTTCCACTTCAGAATTTAGTTGGGCAGGAAATTGTTAGACTGCATATGATTCTGCTACTTGATTATAGTTTACCCTTATGGTATGGAAGCTGCCTGTCCTGTTAGGCCAGGCCAGTTTCAGTTCTTCTTCTTCTTCTTCTTTGAGTGGTATTTTACATTCAAATAGGAAAAACAGTAACACTTGGTATGGTACTCTTGGAATGGGAAGCTAAGAGCTTTCAGCAGCCATGTTCCTTGCCACGTGGAGGAAGATAGGCATCAGTAGGAGAGAATGAAACTGGTACACAGACACAAAAGAGAGTCCTGATCCCTTGTAAACCCTTGATTCCATTGTTCCTGAGACCCAACGGAACCCTTGCCCCTTCCTGCTTCGTTTGCTCATTTAGCACTTCCTTAGATACAGTACAGTTTGCTTGTTTCCAATCAATTCCCTTTACATTTGCAGCTCCTTTGAACCATGTCTCTGGCCAAAGCAGAGTTTAATGTACTTGACTTGGCACTGAGCACATATTAGGGTTGGAAAAATAAAAAAGGTATATATAAAGTGGGTGAGGCAGCAACAGAATGGGCATAACTACTGCAGGTATAGTTAATACTTGGTAAATGAGTAGGTAATTTGTCTTTGAATTGTTCGGGGTATATTAGCTTTGCTCTTATTGTATGCTGTAGAGTCAATTCTGACTAATAATATTCTCGTAGGACAGAGTATAGCCGCCAGAGTACAGGATCCCTAGAGTGTAGTCTCTAACAGATAACAAGGTTGCTGGTGGGTTTGAACTCTCCGAATTTTGCTTAGTTATTGAGAGCTTCACTATTGCCTTACTAGAGCTCCTTGAGCTTCTCCTTACCAGTTTTTTTTCTTATTTTAGACAAGGTAGAATACAATTTGCCTCAGTAAATTAGAAGAATAGTCAGTACCTCAAAAAGAGAAACAAAATAGCTAAAAAGGGATTTTGTATTGCGTCACTCCACAATCAATGCTAATGGAAGCAGCAACCAACAGATCAAAGGAAGCATTGCATGGGTAAATCTACTATACAAGACCTCTTCAAAGTGTATGATGTTACTTTGACAACTGAGCTACACCTTACCCTAGCCATGGTATTTTCAATTGTTTCATATTTATGTGAATGTTGGACATTAAATGAGGAAGACTGAAGAAGTATAGATGATTTTAATAACAACACTGGTAAAAAGGATTGAAAGTACCACGGACCACCAGAAGAACAAACAAATCTGTCTTAGAAGAAGTACAGCCAGAATGCTCCTTAGTGGCAAGGATGGTGAAGCTTCATCTCAGGTACTTTGAACATGTTGTCAGGAGAGGTCAGTCCCTGGAGAAGGACATCATGTTTGGTGAAATAGAAGGGCAACAAAACAGAGGAAGGCTCTGGACAAGATGGATTGATACCAGGGTGGCAAAAATGGGCTCAAACCTCAGAACAAATGTGAGGATGGCCCAGGATCAAGCACCGCTGTCCATGGGGCTGTGATGCACCAGAACTTACTTGATGGCACCTAACACCGACAATAAGCATATCTACGCTCATTCCAGATGCAAACTGGAAACTCCAAATGTATGTACGGATATATTATGCCTGTAGATCTTTCACTTTCACTGCTTCTAGGACCAGACATGCTTCTGGTGTCTGGTGGTGTACTAAAAGTAATGATTTCTGAACAGTCTGTCACTTTTCCTATCAGACTGGACACACTGGTGATATCACTTACTGTGCTACTAATTTGGCAAGAATTATTGTATTCTAGAAAGTCTGAAGCATTACGTGAAAGTTGAAGCCTTCTTTGGTTTACCCACTCACCAATCAGCTTAGTTAAAATTCAGATTAATAGTCAAATTCTAGACATCTGAGCAGAAAATCCAGTGTGTCACATTTTGAGGTTTTCAAAGTTCTCAGCTAGTAAATGAGATAAGTACAGTTAGCAGCAATAGAAAAAAATGTTTCCTATTTGATTTTATTAACTGATTGATATGAATTAATGCATTAGGATATTTGATTGTGTCATAAAATGTGTATATGAGCATCATTATTCAATTTAATGTACCTATTACTGGTTGATGTGCCATTATATTAGGCTAAATTAAAAGAATTTTATGGAAAAAAATTACAATTAAAGACTCAAAATTGATTGCATTCATAACTTAAAGGAAGATATTCTCTTCCATTAATATTTTGAATAATTATAATAATATATCAGAAAACAATGTGAAAAACTAAGGAGACAAAGTAAAACAAAGAAAAATAGATTAGAGAGTCAATAATAAAGTCTACCCTCGATTTTAAATTTAATAAGTTCTCATTAGTTCAAATCTTTAGAAACCGAGAGTTAGAGAACTCACCTGGTTCACAGCTTGCCTCAGCAAGTAAGTTTAGGGCACATTGCCTGATGAGATGGATGGATACATAAGATGGATTTTTCTTCTTTCATCTTTAAAATTAGAATATAAATTATTTCCACATAAAGTGTTTTAACTTTTAAGCGATGCTTTCATTGAAAATAAGATGACAGAGTTTCAGAAAAAAAAAAAGATGACAGAGTTTCAGAACAAACTTATGCCAGTCTCTGAAAGGAACATTTTTATGAATGGTGACCAGGACCGAGGGGCTTCCAGGACATGGAATAGTTCAGTAGCCAACCAGGAAGTCATTGGGAGAAATGGAATGTTGATCACAATATGCCTATAGGGGCAAAGCACTTGGTTTTAGTTGTAAACTAGGTACCCTGAAGCTAATTTAGAAGATGCTGTATTTCATTCTTGAACACTTACGTGTGCTTCCTTTATAATAAATAGATATGGGCTGATTATCAGTAGAGGTATGCTGTATTCCTACAAGGGAGCATGAAATGATATATTGGAGTTTTCTAAGAATTGTAGTTACTCTTACTCTTGTTTCTCCAGAGCAGAGAAGGGTTTCTGGTTATGGAATATTCTGTTCTAGTGGTAGAGTATCACAAACCAACAGTATCTGTCACTTTGGTGTTATTAGATGTTCAAAATCAAACATAAATCTATACCTGCTAAATCAGAATCTACACATTAACAAAATACCCCAGGTGATTTGTATGTATTCTAAAGACTGAGAGCAAGTATTGCTTTAAACTCTCTTATAGTCGTTTTCTAAATGAACTTCAATTTTCTCTGTTGTCAGCTTTCTTCAGCATCCCTGTCTAGTCCACAACAAAGCTAGTTTCATCTCATTAGCTAAGCTGCAATTGATTTTGCATTTATAATAATTTGACCTGGGTTGGGCTAACAACTACCTTTGTGTTCTCTACGCAAGAGGGCATCATTAACCAATTTTGGGGAAACAACTCATTTCAACATGTGAAAAATTAATTTTTCATAAAGAAGTAGATGCTAGCTATAAAACAATGTAAGCCTAGGTAGAAGGATCTTTACTTACAGACTTGTTCTTTACAGGCAGGTGATTCAAATTTGGGAATGATTGAGTGCAGTATGGGATTCCTCTATTACATAGCCTTCCTCCAGTTAGCCTGATTTGACCAAATTTTGACTGCCTCATCATTTAATGTCTTGCCTAATTATTTAGCTTCATTACCCTTACTTTCTTTGCAAATTAAAATTCAAAGTTGAATAGAACATCTAGAAAAACATGTTTTTTAAATTTTAGATCCCTTTATTTTGTCTTTCTCTTTAGCTCCACAACTCTTTCCCTACACCTATCAACTCCCAAATCTTTGAATGGAAAACATGTACTAAAATCTACAACTCTTTAAATGCTATTTTCTATATGTTCAGTTACCCAAGTTAAGATTCTCCTTATAGGTTCTTTCTGTGTATCCTCTGCATAGCTCCCTCCTCTACATCCTTAAGTGGTTGTTATGTTGTGTTATAATTCTGTGTGTGAAATCCTTCAAATGAGTTATTGAATCTTTAGAAAAGATACCTTTTGTGTCCTTAACAATTCAGACTTGGGGTTTAATAAATATTTATCAAATGAATGAATGAATGAGTTTCAAATAATGAAAGCTTCTCTAATAATGAAGGATTTGGATCTTCATACATATATATAAATCTGGGTTTCCCAGAAGAACCAAAGCAAAGAACAGATGCTGATAATTGTTTGCAAACCTAATGTGCTGATGCAGAGCCACCCTTTCAATATATGAGGGGGTACCACCCCCAAAAAATGGAATTCTGCTCGGCAGAGCAGAGGTTTCTTATTATGCATTTTTCCTGCTAGGTGAGTATCCAGCAACTCACTCTGAGTTAGTGCACCCAGTGACATCCCCCACAGTGAATTTTTTCATAAAAGAACTTTCGCTCGAATCTCATTTTTTGAGATAGCCAATTTAAGAGAATGGCATGCGGCTGTGAAATTCTGTTTCCTTGTTGGGAAAAATGCTGCAGACACTGTTGTGATGTAGAATACAGCTTACAAGTACAGCACTATGGGAAAAACTCAAGTGTATGAGTGTTTTTCCTCATTTCAAAAAAAGTGAATTGTCACTTGATGACAAACCTCGTTCTGGACGTCCATCAAATTCCTGAACTGAAAGTGTCAACTCATGGTGCATTTGGAGTTCGTTCCACCAAGTCAGACTGCTAATCAAGTTTTCTATTTAGAGTTTCTGCAAAGATTGTGTAACCACGTGGGACAAAAAAGGCCTGATTTGTGGCAGGAGAATGGCTGGTTTGGCCACCACCACAGTGCACCTGCTCATGCAGCCTTCTCAGTGTGCCACTTTTTGGCAAAAAGCAACAACAACAAAAAACAGCATGCCTCTCTTGCCCCACGTACCTTACTCATATAACCTCACACCGTGGGACTTCTTTTTGTTTCTGCAAAGGAAGAGTGACATGAAAGGATAGTCATTTGATGACATAAAAGAGGGTAAGCTAAAAACAAGGAAGGTGCGGTCAGCCATCTGAATGCGTTTGAAACATGGGTCCAAGAATGGAATCACAGATTTGACAAATGCAGTCAGCTTAATGGAGAGTACTTTGAAGGTGATAAGTTAGTTGTGTAAAAAAATTTAGATACATAGCTTTGAAAAAAAATCTGTTTTAGGGGGTACCTCCTCCTACATAGCACATACTAGTGGTTAGGCTGAAACAGGGGTACATTGTTCCTTGCGCTGTCTCATCAAAGGATCCTCATTTAGGGAATCAGCCAACTTCTGTATCACGATGAAAATTGTTCTATGATTTGTTCTGGGTTCCACTGCTCTTTATGTGTGACAAAATGGTCCACATTGGTACCTTTGCCCATCAAAGAATGGGCATATACATGGTTAATCTTCTAAAGAAGCACCTGGTGAAGGCTAGAGCTAGGAATGTGCTGATGGCAAACGTGTCACTTAGAACTTGACCAAAAGTTTTGAACTGTAAGAAAACGAGACGGGAATTTAACTTTGAACTTAAAAACCCTGCTGGAGAATATAATTTAATGAAAATTGATAAATGTGAATGAAATCAAGCAATCACCCATCTTTTATGAAAAAAAATGTATAAGTACGTTTTTGGAAGTAACCAAAATGCGCCACTACAGATGAGAAATGTAGGGTTCTCTTTAGCACCATCTCAACTGACTGTCAAAGAAGTCATTGCCAACTCAGTGACTCTCTAGCCTTATAAATACGATAATTTTAGTGGATTTACATCACTGCAAATCTTAGAGAAGGGGTTGAATCACAAATATCTTCACAGTGAAGACTGCGGCTATAAATGAATGACATGAGCCAGGTTGGACCTGCCTTAACTCAAGAGTTGGTATGTATATTAAAGAAAGAGCATTAACTTTTCCTCAGACATTAGGCCAGACAGAAACCTAGCTTTAAGGTTGTCATGTATTTAAAATTTCAAAATAAGCCAATATTCTTAAATGAATACTTTTCAAATACTGGAAAATATTTCTAATTTTTATGCAAGACTGCTAGTTGAAAGATTGGGGGAGGGGTCAAGTCTATGCATAGGAACCTCAGAAGAACGTCTTAGTGATAGACATCTGAAATATCAGCAATTCGCAAATCCTAGTAGTTTTATTCCAACTCATATGAGGTCACCATAAATTGGAGCTGGCCCAATGGTAATTTGTTACTGAACTAAATAACAAATGCTTGCAGAAAGGACATGCTAAATTGACCAGCAATTTTTAATCTTTGTTTAACAGAAATGCTTCTTTCTTGAAATTTTATTTCAGATGGTTCAGATCGCATTACTAATTGCATGTGCTAGCAGAGTGGAGTGTGTTCTATGAATATGTATTTTCAATGTGCAATGCTTACAGAGAGCAATACGGAAAGGCCAGACTAGAAAGTGACTTGATAAAGCTACAGGGAGTAAACACTGGAATTACTTAAGGTATGTCATTCCTGATGTTTATGACTTACCAACTTTGTTAGAAACATGCATTGTCAAATGATAGTGATATTTTGCCTATAGCTCTGTGTGGCCATTTTTAATAGGTGATGATGTCATCCATGTCAAACATCATCCATGAAGTGTCCTTAAAAGTTTGAACCTAGTCACTTTTGTGCTATAGGAATTAAAAGGTGTCTGTGCATTGTCTGGGCAGAAGAGTCAGTGGAATACCACTGTCCTCTCCCTGAGTCTACATCAGCAATTTGAGCAGCAGTTGTTCGAGTCGGTCTGTTGTACTCAGTATTGTAGTAAAATGTAACTGGGGCTAGTGAACCCAAGACAAAGCACTCCTATGAACAATCCCTTTGGAAATTGTCCTTTCTTCACAATAACTATGAGTACATCAATAATACAATTGCTGGCTGAAAGTGTGAACAGAAGTAATGCTATAATTACTTATATAAAAAGAAAATGTGTCTTGTAACTTCAGGCTAATAAGGCATATGTATTTCACTCTAATTTATGAGCATTTATGTCAAAATATAATGTTCTACACTTTATGAAAACTTGATTGAAGACTACATGACACAAGTTAGCAGGCACGTCATGAAGTCGGCATTAATTACTATTATTTATTTTCTAAAAAAGAAATATAAAGAATGTGTCACCTTATTCTTCCCTCTTTATTCAAATTGTTGCTGGTAGGTCCTCTTACCACCAATGAAAAACCAAATATATTCTTTATCCTCCTAATTTCCTAGAATATTGTCTCTCTGAAACTGTCAACACAAGATTATTTGACCAAGATAAACTTACATGGTTTATGTAGTGAGTGTACAACTATTTTGATGTGATTAAGCTATTGAATTGAATTGTATGATAGGGGAAGTATATGCTGATAAAACTATTGGAAAAGAAGAAACAGAAAAACAAAATAAAGAAATGGATGGAACAGTGGCTATAACAATGGCCTAAAATATAAACATTGTTAGGATGGCACAAGCCTGGGCAGGACTTCAGTGGGTTGTACAAAGAGTTGCTGTACATTGGAACTTATCCTTGTATTTTTCTTGTTGTTAAGTGCCATCCAGTCACTTCTGACCCATAGTGACGGTATGGTCCATAGAACAAAACACTGCCCTGACCCGCACCGACCTTATGCAGAACAGGCAAGGGTGGCATACGGTCAGGAGAGACCAGTACCTGGCAAAGGATATCCCATTTGGTGCGGTAGAGGGAAAACAAAAAGGAGAAATGCCCTCCACAAGATGGGCTGACACGCTGGCTATCACAATGGGCTCAACCACAGGAACAATTGTGAGGATGGCACGGGGCCGGGCAGGGTTTCCGTCTGTTCTGCACAGGGCACAACCAGCATGATGGCACTGAACAGCGACAACAACAACAACAGCAACAGGCCACTACAGGCATTCGGGCCTCACAGATGTCACATGGTTTGCTATTGGAGGCTTTAATATCCATTCAGAATAATTTCTCATAAAAGCATGTGCTATTCCCCCCATCTGAGTTGTAGTTTGACAATTGTCATAATAGCTAATTTCTCATAATTCTATTGCACACACAATAGACCACATTCACTCACCTGCTGCCAGTGAGTCCATGTTGACCCCTGTCAACCCTAGAAGACAGGGTAGAACTACCCTTGTGGTTTTCTTAAACTGCAATTGTTTACTGGAGTAAAAAGCCTCATCTTTCTCGTGAGGAGCAACTGGCTGTTTTGAACTGCCGACCTTGTGGATGGAAGCCCAAAGTGTAACCACTTGTAGACATAACCTTTATATGCACTAGGAGACCAAAAAGCTCTTGTGACTCCTCACTTTATTGTAAAAATCAAGTCATTATAGTGTTCTGAAACCAAGCCCACAGTCTCGCGGAGGTCTTCTGGTTGTTAATTACAGCACCTATTTTGCTCCTAAGCAAGTCTAGATGGTCTCTGTTTTCATTCTGATTGCGAGGCTTGTGACAGTTCTTTCCATTCTGGCATCTAGGAAAGACCAAGGTGACATTGGTGAGAAAGTTGCCTTGTGATACTATCATTATCAGTAATTAGCCACAGTTAGTAAGCTTCTATTAATCAAACCCACATCTGGAATGACTTAAGTAATTTTGTGAGATGAACAGGGTTGTTTGCAAAATTTAAATCATGAAAATCAGCTTCGTGTAACGTTGCAGAAGAAAAAAAGCATTAGCATTAAAGCATAAGCCATCATATTCAATTAAAACTAGTGTCTATAAAATTAAATGAATTATTAAGCAAAAACTGTATAATATGTAAGTAAAATAAACTGATTACAGCAATACTATCTTTGATAAAATTGTAAGTTCCCAAATAAAACCATTTTAGACATGTTCTACCTATGTGTCCCTCATATGCTAGTAAATGAGATGTCTCATAAAATTCTGTATATACTGTATATAAAGAGGCAAAGATGAAAGGGGAAGAAAACCTCAGTTTCAAAGCATGTTTATATGAATAGTTGAAATTTTCAGACATGAGGGTAATGGCAAATATTTGAGGAAGAAAGGGTACAAAGGTGATAATTCAATTAAAATATTAAGCTTAAAGATTTAAATCAAGAACGTTTTCCTTTGATTTTGATAGGAAAAACAAAGCATTCTGAGAGGAGGAGGAAGGATGAAGAGCCTTTGCCCCTGGTCAAATACCCTTGCCCACAGGAACATCTATAGGACCCTATCCTAAATTGGAAGTTCTAGACCTCCTGGTTGATAAAGAAAGAAACAAACTTTAGAAATGAAAGCATTTCTTCTAGCTATAGAAGAACCAGGACAAATATTCCAGAGGGCTACTAATCCATTTTTAAAAGCCTACAATTTGAAATATTTACTTTTCAATTTAGAGAAGTTTCATTACCTAGAATGAATTGTTCCTTTTGACTCATCTTGATGTTAATAGACTCCATTATTCTATGCTGTATTTAATTTTCTTACTACTTGATAAAATTTTTCTAAGGGACTGAATTTATACCTAAATGTATTGCAGCCCCTACTATATCTGTTTTCTGTTCTAGATATTATAGGATGAGTGCTGGATTAAATTCAGTTGACAAGTTTTCTAATCTCAAATCTGTAATTTTCTAGGAAAGAAACATTGGGCAACTTATTCAATTTCCCCGAGTCTATTTTTACCCTCCAAGTTTTCTGCAAAGGTCAAATTTGCAAATGAAAACTTGTGATGATCTTAGAAAGTAAGATGAAGATGTGAAAGTTCTTTCAACATTCCTAAGAAGTTTCCACCACTTCAGTTTTCTCCTTGGGCTGTTATTGTTGCTTTGTCCCTGTGGAACATCTCAGTCATTGATAAAAGTTAATGAAAATTTGGTGCATTTTAAAATTCTTTCTTTTTTTTTAAAAAAAATCACTGTATTGGGGGCTCTTACAGCTCTTATAACCTTTCATACATCAATTGTATCAAGCATATTTATACATATGTTGTCAGCATTATTTCCAAAACATTTTCTACTTGAGCCCTTGGTATAAGCTCTTCTTGTTTCCCCTCCCTTCCCCACCCTCCCACCCATGTGAATCTTTAATTAATTATATATTATTATTATTATTTTGTGTCTTATATTATCCATTGTCTCCCTTCACCCACAGTTCTGTTATTAGTCCCCGTTAGTGGGGGCTATATATCCAACCTTGTGATGGGTTCTCCTCTTCTACCTCTTCCCTCTTCCCAACCATCCCCATACCCTCACGATATTGCTACTCCCACTACTATTCCTGAGGGCTTTATCCATATTTCGAGAGCTCTTATCTGTACCAATGTGTGTTCTCTGGTCTAGCCATATTTGTAAGGTAGAACTGAGTCATGGTAGTGGGGGAGAGAAAGCATTCAGGAACTAGATGGATTTTGGACCTCTGCTGAAGGTCTCCCTTAACACAAAAACACTAATAAGTCCAGCTTAATAGATACTCAGCTTCCTGACACAATTGCTGAAGACAAAATGGGTGCATAACCAAATGTGGTGAAGAGAGTGGATGGTGCCTGGCTATCAATAGATATAGTGTCTGGGGTCTTAAAGGTTTGATGTTAAACAAGCAGCCATCCAGAAGGGAGGCAAATAAGTCCACATGTAAGTAACACATTAACTTGTGTGATCATGAGGTGTCTATGGAATCAGGTATCAGTTATCAAAAGATCCCAAACAAACAGATATATCAATGTGAACCAGGGCGTTTGGAGTGGAGACCCAAAGCCCATCTGTAGACAACTGGATGTCCCCCCACAGAAGGGTTATAAAGAAGTGATGATTCAACCAAGGTGCAATGAAACACACATCATGCTAAACTTCTTAATTCATTAACTGTGACTATAACAATTCAAAAGTAATCTTAAAAAGATGACTTCATATCCAATTTACATGACTATAAGTTGTGTCATTCCTAGCACAAAAATATTTATATCATTAGCTGCTGATGTGTCCATTCCCACTCACAGTGATCCCACATGTGAGCCTAGAACTGCTTCATTGTGTTTTCCTGACAGTTTTGTTTCAATAATTCACCAGATCTTGGTGGGTTTGATCAACTAACTTTTAGTTGTTCTTTATTTCCTAATTATTTTAAATGGAGCCTTTATTATTAATCTAAGCTTGCTATGATCCTAGATATGGTGTCTCTGGGTGACTGTTCCATGAGTAATTGAAAAAGAATATGAATTTTGTTGATATTGGGTGGTTAGTTTATGAAGTCCATAAACTTGCTTTTGGTCCATTAGTGGAGTAGAAAGACAATAAGTGAGAAACAAAGAAATAATTAGTTAACAAGGATTATGTGAACAAAATTCTCTCTTATGATTATTGCATTTTATTTTTGTTTATGGTTGCTAGAGGGACCTAGGGAGCCCTGGTGGTACAGTGGCTATGTGTTAGGTAGAATGGGCATCCTATCATTCAGTCTCTCTCACTGAATGCTGCTATAAAATTTGGACAGAATGCATGGAAAAACTATTTCTAAAAAGCAAATAGTGGGAGGCAGCTAGGGAAAGATGAGCAGAATTTGAAATTCCACTAAACAGGCAGTGGCTTATTCTTTTTATTCTGTACTTCCCAACACTAATTACCCCAAACACAAAATTAAAAGAAAGATGCAGAAATGCAAGATAGTTAAAGATTCTGCTTTCTAGCTGAAGGGCAAAAAGGGGAGTCCCAAGGAATCAGAAAGTTCTAGGGATACCACAAAGTTAAGGAAGTTTGGGAAAAGAACTCATGGAGTTATATATGAGCATATGATTCATTCTTCAGCTGTGCACACATTTGCATGACCCAGAAGTCATACCCAAACCTTTAAAATTTGAACGAGTAGATATACCACTGGCCCTTGGATGACACATGCAGCCTAGATCTTAATGGAAAAAACATTTAAAAATTGAATGAACATGGAAACCCCCACCTTGAGAAGGTAGGTCAGAATTGGGGAACTGGAATAATGTCAACTTTCTTGATAGAGGTTTAACAAGACCTGGAGTCTCACGGCAGAGTACATAACATGTCCAGGATACACACCACAAATCTCAAGGACATCAGTTAAAAGTGGAACACATTGGGGAAAATGAAGAAAAATCAACACAAAAATCTAGTCAGCAAAAATATCGTTGTGTTAGCCTGTGCAGACTAGAGAAACAAATTTATGGACATTCATGTGTGTATAAGAAAGAGGTTTACATACAAGAGCAATTGAATATTGGGAAAACATCCCAGTCTAGTCCAGGTCAAGTCCAAAAGTCCGATATTAGCCTATATGTCTGATATCAATCTATAAAGTCCTCTTCTGATTCACGAATCACATGCAATGACACTGAATGCAGGAAGATCACAGACCAGTGGGTGGGAAGTCTTGTGGATCCAGTGGCGTTGTAAGCATCTCAGCACTGTTGGGGGCCTCTATGTGGCTCCTCTCACTCAGGGCACTAGCGGGGCACTAGTGTGCTCCATGTGTCTTCTCAGCTGCAATGTTTCCCAGGGAGTGAGTGTGTGTCCCGCCTCCAACAGGCTATTTAATCTCCTTAGGGCCTCCAGCACCCAGGGCTGTATCAGGGTAAGTTCATGAGGCTTCTCCTCAAGGATGTCTCACAGGGAGTCAGCCTTGTCAGTAGAGTGTCTCCAAGGGAGTGAGTAGCGAAAAAGAGTGTGTTTCCCACTTCCAAGGAAGAAATATTGGAATTCCCAGAATCGTCAGAGAAAGGCCATGCCCACACAGAGACATCATTGTCTATAACCCGATTGACAGACTAGAGTCCACCCCTTCACTCTTAATCCTCTCAAGTCCCAAATTGACACCAGATTATGTAACTACCACAATCATCTAGGTAAAAGAAAGATTTGCTTCAATGATTGGATAAAGGCCAACAAGATCATTTACTGCTAGAATACATGTGCAAAAATAATTGTTCAAGAAATTTTTCACAGAGTAGAAATAAAACCAAAGAAACTAAAACATAAGGAATGAAGATAAGTTTTTCATTGTTATTTACATAATTATTATAGCAGCTTTAGTTACAATAGCTACACACAATGAAAATCAAGGAGTCATCATGCCTGGAGCTAAAGTCCTCTCTGGGCTTTGCAGCTCTGTGCAGGGATGTCGTTCTTAGGGTTTGGAGGGCCAATCGGGGATCTAGAACCCCATTCTCTAGTTTTCCTTCTTGGTTTGCTTCCGTGTGGGCGTGGCAGGCTGACCCCTCTCCCCAACCTGCAGGTTTAGTGTCCTCTGTAGCACATACTTCTGAGGAAGACCGTTCATGAATTGCTCCATGTGGTCACATTGCCCTCAAGGTTTGATGCGCCATGGTGGGGTCTGCATGCACATTTCCAAATCTGTGGAGACATAACCAATACTCCCCGCACCATGTGGGTTAGTGCCTTGCTCCTCCAGTGCCCTCATCCCACGCACCCTTTTCCCCCATTTCCCCCCTCCCCCTTACCCCCTTACTTATTCTTTATGTGGGAATGATATGTACAAACTTGGGTTTGGCCTGTCCCCCACCCAACTGCCTGTACTGCTGGAGCATGCCATGACAGAGGCCAATACTGGGAAACATGATGGGGAGTGAGTCCAGGCTGAGCCTCCCACAGTGGGGTGAACCAAGAACATAACAGATCAGCAATGGGAGCAAAGCCAAGCCACAAAGCCTCTGAGGACCCCCTAAAATAAACTTCAGGCTAGAGGAGCAGTTCCCGGAGCCCCCCAGGACTAGTGGGGAGATAGTTATGAAGGTCAGTGGGCAGACCTGGAATTATTGATGCTGTTGGGTTGGGGTATTTTTTGTTGCTAGTTATTATTATTTTTCTTCATATAGTTTTTCCTATTTCTTTTTTTCTGTTTTTATTCACATTTTTGTTTACTTTCTGTATTATGTACATTATTGTTGGTCTGTCTACCTATATTAGATAGTCTTGGGAAGCAAGCCTGAGGAGAAAGCAAGGGGCCAAAGGTTCTAGAACGACTTAGAGGGACCAGGAGGTGGGGGGAGGGAGCAGTGAGTAAGCAATGCCATAGACAGGGAACAATGAGGGAATTAAAATCAACAAAGGTGGAGGATGTAGAGATCCTGTGGGTGTTGGAGCAGCAGCAATCTAGCTGAGAGGAATTACTAAGAGGCAGAAGAAGGGTAAGCATGATGGTGGGGAAGGAAGAAGATAAAAGGAAACAGAGCAAAGTTTTAAGAGGCAGTTATGGATATAAACAGGTATAGAGGTATAAACAGGTGTGCACTTACATAAATTCATGAAAATGGCAATATTGGCTTAGGTATATATATTTATATGGCAATATATTGAAGAAGTGGACGAACTTTGGGCTTCTGCTCAAGTCCTCCCTCAATGTAAAAACCTTTTGTTCTAATAACCTGGCATTCTGTGATACTCACCTTTCCAACAGGATCACTGAAGACAACATGGGTGCACAAATAAATGTGGTGAGGAAAGCTGATGGCTCCTGGCTATCAAAAGATATAGCAGCTGGGTTCTTAGAGGCTTGAAGTTAAACAATCGGCCATCTAACAGGGAAGCAACATGCCCCCATGGAAGAAGCACACCAACCTGTGTGATCACGAGGTGTTGACTGGATAAGGTAACAGGTAGCAGAAGACCCAAAACAAACAAACAAAATAACATATTGTTGAGAACAAGGGGGTGACAGAAGAGACCCCAAACCAATCTGCAGACAATAGGACATCCCCTCACAGAAGGGTCACAAGGAGGGGGTGAGTCAACCAGAGTGTAGTATAGCACCAATGAAACACACAATATTCCTCTGCTTCCTGGAGGATTCCTCAGTCCCCTATCATGACTCCAGTCCTGTCTTACACTGTGGGCTAGGCCAGAGCATATACACAGGTATAGATAAGAGCTCAGGACAAACAGAATCCAAGTCAAATAAACCCCTCAGGAACAGAAATGGGAGTACTAATACCAGGAGGGTAGGTGGGGATAGGAGTGGGGAAGAAACCACAGGGGAAGAGAGACAGCGGTTGGTGTAATATAAAAATAATAATTAATTTATAATTTATCAAGGGGTCAGTAGGGTTGGAGGGGGAAGGAAGGGTAAAAAGAGTAGCTGATATCAAGGGCTCAAATAGAAAGTAAATGTTTAGAAAATAATGTTGGCAACGTATATACAAATATGCCTGATATGCTTGATGTTATAAGAACTGTAAGAGCCCCCAATAAAATGATCTTTAAAACAAACAACAAAATAAACATATGACCAATCCAAATGTCCATCAATAGGTGAATGAGTGAACTGATTGTGTTTGTGGTAATTATATAATTTCATGTCAACTTGATAAATAAGTATAGGGGTGGAGTCTAGCATGTCAACCAGGTCACATCCTGATGATGCT
This sequence comes from Echinops telfairi, assembly GCF_000313985.2. Classification (NCBI taxonomy): domain Eukaryota; kingdom Metazoa; phylum Chordata; class Mammalia; order Afrosoricida; family Tenrecidae; genus Echinops; species Echinops telfairi. Next base: position 40,272,641 of record NW_022111369.1, read on the forward strand.
TCCCTGAGGATTCTGGAGATGCATCTGTCCACCACAATTGGATCCACAAGAATTTTCACGAACCAGCCTATGATCTTCCTGCATTCTGCATCATTTCAAGTGTCTACATGAGTCTGAAGACGAGTCTATGGCCCAGTATCTATGGGCTAATATTAGAGTTATGGACTTGATCTGGACTGGACTGGGATGATTTCTCAATACACAATTGCTCTTTGACATGATGCCCTTTCTTACACACATATGAGTGTCTCTGGATTTGTTTCTCTAGCTACCTGGACTAACACAGTGTTACAGTCACACAATGGAATAATAATTAGCAATGAAAAGGACAGCATGCAGATATCTCAAAATAATTATGTTGTGAAGGAAACCAGCTGAAAAAGTACATATTGTATGATATCATTGATACCAAATTCTAGAGAATGCATAACTATAATAACAGAAAACAAATCATGTTTACCTGGGAAAGGCCAGGGGCATAATAGAGGGATCACTAAGGGACAAGAAAAAAACCCCGTTTTGGGTGATGGTAGTATGTCACAGTTCCTACTGTTAGTTACTATTGAGTCAGCTCCAATTAATGTTGACCTCAGGCATGATAGAGTAAACATTGTCTGGTCTTGCCCTTTCTCCAGATAAACTCGCTTTACTGGCATCCCCAACATTTTAATATGCTTTATTTTAACTTTAATTTTCTTTAAGACTCTTATTACTCATAGATTATGTTACAGTGTGTAGTTGGTTTTTTGTTTGGGGATTTTCTTATCTTCATACCATTGATTTCAAGTTTAATTGCATTGTGCTCAGAGTATATACTTTGTATGATTTTAGTTCTTTTTTAAGTTTGCTAAAGTTTGCTTAGGATCCTGGGTGGTCTGTTTTCCTGACTGTTCAATGAATACTTGAAAAGAATAATAATTTTGTTGGTATTAGGTGATTATTTTATAAAGTCTATGTGGTAGTTACACAATTTCATGTCAACTTGATACATGGAGTGAAGGGGTAGAGTTTAGCCTGTCAATCAAGTCATGACCTGATTGTGCTTCCTAGTGGGCGTGACTTTCTCATGCGGATTATGGGACCTTCATCTCTTCCTCCCTGCAGGTGGGACACACACACTCTCTCTTGACTCGGCCATCAGAAGGGTCACTCTCTCTGTCACACATATGTGAGTGTCAATTAATTTGTTTCTCTAGTCAAACTGGCCTAACACATTATGGTGCCTTGTGAGTGGAGTACTAGAGAAACAAATCATAAAGATGGAGAGTGGGTGTTTGTTTGAGCTCTGCCTTATGGTAGTTTATCATCTTTGGCTAGCCAGAGGTTAGATATGTCCATGCAGTTTACCGGGTTGTTTGCTAAAAATAAATAGGGGAAGTTAAAGTTTGATTATTTTCTTTGGTTGTTGTCATTGGTTATTCCTGTTTGAAATGGTGAAAATGAAAGTCATTAATGTATATTTTAGGCTCAGGGGAGAAATTACCCCTTGAATTTCTCAGATAGCATGCTGTGTAGTGCAAATGGCTGCCAGAAGGCCCCACCCTGGCTTGATGCAGTCAGAGGTCAAAGGCCATATTTTGTATCAATGGAATAGTTTAGATAGGAATTAAGATAAGATAGATAAGGGTTGAACTTGACTGTTTTAAGAATGAAGTTTAGGATCTGGCTGTACCAGTTTTATACTTCAATTGTTATTGATACAGTGATTGATAGAAATGATTATTGTGAAGTATAATTAAAGAGTTTATAAGTTCACTGTTTCAGCCATCAGTTTGAATCTTTAAATGGGTTAGGACATGCCTGTGAAGGGTCTCTGAGAAGATAAACCCCACCCAGTGCTTTGGAATACTCAGGATATTTGCATTGGAAGAGACTCTCCTAGGGGCTGCTGATTGAAGAAAACAGGAAAATTTGGCTTTTTGAAGTTTGAACTAGTAGTTTGTGCTTGAGGCTAGAAAAATCTGGAACCATGAAGAAACTCTCCTCTTTAGGACTGAATGTTAAAGGGACCCTTCAGGCAGCCTGAAATCCTTGCTAGGTGACCACTTGGATCCACTAGTTGAGTGGAAGTGGGAGGAATACAGCAATAGAGAGATGGGTTGAGTCTGGCGTGGACCTGGTTTACAAGATCTAGAGGAAAGGGTGAGAGTGGTTGGCTGGTTTGAAATTCACAACTTAGTCCAAGGGGACTAGGGTTGTTGAGAATTTGTGATGAGGCACATGTTCTAAAGGTGAGGCAGTCAATGGGCACCCTGGTGAGGCTGAGTAAGACAGCCCACATTGAGTTGATGAGAACCTAACCAGATGAAGAAAATATTTTTTAGCCTGTGAATTGGTGCATTTTGCTGCTGACTTTATGGATGGCCTGTCCTGATTTGACTTTGCTTATGGATGCAGATTTCACAAGGTTCCAACTGGAATGAAGATTCCTCACATCAAAGAACATGCTTGTCGCCTCAGAGCACTGGGTTGATATAAGTGTGCAGGTTAGAAATTGTATACCCAAAATTGGGTGGATAAAGATATGAAGTGGCTGGCTTACAAATTTTCATAGATGGGGGAATATATTCATAGGATTATAGGATTAAGGTGTAGATGTTCACTAAACTGCAATTGTTAGGCATTGAATATATATATTTTTTGTTCATTTATAGAATGTGATGTTTAAACGAGGCTGGCGCATTTTGAATTGTATACATTTCAGTTTTATCCTGTTTAGGTACAAATACAATTTTAATATTGTTTTGTTTTAAACATTATGTATGGTTAAAGGGTTGTGTAAAAGTGTCAAGTTGACGAGGGGTGGTCTGTGGTAGATACACAATTCCTTGTCAACTTGGTAAATAAAGTGAAGATATGGAGTTTAGTCTGTCAATCAGGTCACAGGCTGATTGTGCTTCCTGGTGAGTGTGACCTTCTCATGTGGGTTCTGGGAACATCATCTCTTCCTTCCTGGAGGTGGGACACACACTTTCTCTCTGCTACACATTCTTATTGACAAATCACATGGAGCCACACTGATGGTAGCCAGAGCCCCGGAGATGCGTCCACTCCATTGGATCCACAGCACTTTCCATGCACTGGCCTGTAATATGCCTGCATTTAGCATCAATGCATGTGCTGCCTGAGCCTAAAGATGAATTCATGGGTTAATATCTGTCTTATGGGCTAATATAGAACTTACGCACTTGATCTGGACTGCGCTGGGATGTTTTATTCATGCATAATTACTTCTAGATATAAAGTTCTTGTCTGGCTGGATCAATATTAGGCTGGCAACTAGCAGTGAGTGACCTTGAATCCCACCTCACCTGCCTGCGGAGCTGACGAGAGCTGGTTGAAGCAACTAGCAGCCAGTGACTTTGAATCTCCCCACCCACGTGCAGAGCTGACCAGAGCTGGCTAATGTAACTTGTCACCAACTTTACAAGTCCTCCCCCCCACCCAACTGCCCATTTTGCTTATGGCCCGCCCTGCACCCCAAACGAATACACCCAGAACTAGGAAGACACCTTATATTCCAGTAACCCGGACATCCCTGTATCTCCCAATCCCTGACTACTTTACCTTATATGGACTCAAGGCAGCCCAGTCACATGTTCCCTGGCCATATAAACACCACCCCTGTAGCCTGGGGCGTGACTCCTTTGGTCCGGATACTGTGGACTGTGGGACTTCGCCCAGCCTGTTTTTTTCTCCCTAATAAAGCCTGTGTGCTTAAATTCGACTGATTTGGTCTCTGACACCTCTCAACCTCCTTACAGTTTTCTCTTACACATATATGAAATGTCAGTGAATTTGTTTCTCTACTCAATCCAGCCTAACATAGTCCATAATTAGTGTGCATGAGACTTAAATTTTGTCTTTTAATTTTACCCTATCTCTATAATTACAGTGAAAGGTATAGATAGTGTATAGATAAGTACATAGTTGGGTAATTTAACATGTTTTATTGTGATAAAATATATCTATAATAAAACATTTGCCAATATGATGTTTTTTATATGTGCATTTAAATGATATTGGTTACATTTACCTTGTTATGGAACAAACACTACTATCTATTAACAAATTTTCCACTACCATTTAGAGAAGCTTAGTACACCCTAAGATAAGAGTTCTCCTTCTCTCCAACTCTTGATAAAAGTGATGAATTCGTTTTAATATGTTTGCCTACCTTATGGAATAATATATCACTTGTCTTTTGTGATTGACTTATTTCACTCAGCATAATAGATTCACTCTTGTAGTGTGTACATTTTAGCTGTTTTGAAAATCAGTCCCTTCACTGATTTGTTTATGCATTTATATTTAGTGTAATTACTGGTATAATAAGATTTAGTTGTGCTTCATATTTGCTTATTTCCTCTGCCCTCTTTATTTACCATTTGCCTTCCATGCCTTCTTTTAATCATTTAACACATTTTTAATCACTTCATTTTAGTGATTTCTTATCTTTTTGAACTTTTTTAGTGCTGTTAGAATTTTTAATATAAGTTGTTATGTTATTACATATTAAATATTTAATCACTTCATATGGCATGCAAAGACTTGTTACAATCTAGGTACCTTTATCCTGTCTTTTTATGTTAAAATTGTATGATGCATTAGATGATATATATGTATGTATATATATATATGTGTGTGTTATATATATGTGTGTGTGTTATATATATATAAAACACTTCATCTGACTAGGCTGTAATCTTATTCTTCTATTTATATTTTAACAAACTCGAGAAGAAAAGAATCATTTTTATGTTTACCTACATATTTATCTTTTTTCCTTCAAAATTCTTTCTTCGCAAAATCGAGGAATTTGTGAGACCTGGAAAAACAAGGTAGTCTCAATGAGTTCTGTCTCTCAGAGGTCTCACCGTGTTTATTTTCTAACAGCTTTATTGAGGCATAACTGGCGTATCATAAACGGAACATATTAAAGAGGAAAATACGATGTTTTGACTTGTGTACACCTGTGACACACCATCTGTCTGTCAGTTCATCTTAATGTGGTAGTTTACGTGTTGTTATAATGCTGGAAGCAATACCATTAGTATTTTACATATTAGCATGGTGGGCCAATTTTAGTGGCGCTTCCAAACTAAAACAATTGGTGGGGGATGGAGGGGTGGAATCTTATGACTTAATCCCAGAAATTAGCCAATATCCACCCTATGGATCACAAGTCAATACTATGTGATATAGTGCTGAAAGATGTGCTTCCTCCATTGGAATTTTCTCCAGGTGTATTTGCCACAACAAAACAAACCCAAAATAATTGCTTTAGGTAAATCTGCCACACAAGACCTCGTAAAGTGTTGAGAAGCAAGGTTACTCTGAGGGCTGAAGTGCAAATAACCCACCAGGGTCTTTTCAATTGCCTCATATGCACCGAAAAGTTGAACATTGGATAAGGAAGATTGAAGATGAATTGAAGCATTTGAATTATGGTGTTGGCAAAGATTATTGAAAGTACAATGGACTACCAAAAGAACAAGTAAATCTGTGCTAGAAGAAGTACAGCCAGCATGCTCCTTACAGGCAAGGATGGCGAGATGTCGCCTCACATACTTTGGGCGTGTTATCAGGAGAGACCAGTCCCTGGAGAAGGACATCATGCTTGGTAAAGTAGAAGGATAGTAGAAAAGAGGAAGATCCTCTACAAGATGGATTGGCAAGGTAGCTGCAACAATGGGCTCAAACAATCGCGAGGATGCTATAGGAATTGGTGTTAATCTGTCATACAAGAGGGTCCCTATGAGTCGGAACCTACTTGATGGTAGCTAACGACAACAGCCACTGGTCTGTCCTGATAATATGTCTAAACTAAGTGAACCACAGTCTCAGCACCCTTGCTTTTTAAGTTACATTCTGGTTGCGTTTTTCCCAAAGAGTGATTTGATATGGTCTTCTGGCAATCCATAGTATGTTCAATAGTCTTGATCAACACCACAGTTCAAGTATGCCAATTCTATTTTTGGGGGGTACGGGGGCGCAGAAGGGAGAAGATCTACAGTGATGTTATTGAAACAGAGAACCAGGCTGCAATCAATCTACATGATTAGAGACGGTGGAATGTTTCCAGAGGGTGAAGCCCGAGTCCGTTAGATCTCTTAGGGCAGAGATATACCTCCGTCCTTGGCTCCGCACGAGAAAGAATTTACGCAGAAGCTTGGTTTGTGATCCAAGTGAGTTTTATGAATGTTAGAAGATGCTTCAGGTTTGCACAGGCACCCGCAGGGCTCTTCACCCCGTGCAGTCTCCCTAGAGGCTGCTCGGAAAGTCATGCGGTTGGCTCTGGGCTCCTGCCTTTTCAATTATCCACGTAGAGGCGTGGTGGACAACTCTAGTCAACCCCATTGGCTGAATTGAATTCACTTGGCCTAGCTGGGTCAATCCAGGTGCAGCACCCACCCAGGTGTACCTCCCCTTCCTGGCGGGAAACCTGAACCTCTGAGTATGTGCAGTGTGACACTCCTTGTTCCAGTAGCTTGGACCTCTGAGCATGCGTAATGGACGCCGCAGCCCCTAAGCTAGACTACCTAACAAATCCACCTGTCAGCACACACAAGGTGGAAAGCAGAGCCCAGAGGGCACCCTCTCCTGGTCCTGCCCTGGTTCACGCTGTGTGAAGAGTGGCTGCACAGCCACCCTCAACCAAGGTAGGAAGTCCCAGTGGGAAAAAGACGTAATCAAACAATAATTGAAAGGATGCTGAAATGAAAGTGCAGGGGAAGGGGCGCACATTCTTGAAATAAGCAAATCCTGACAAGGGGTGGGGGCGGGGTGTCGTTGGCCCCGTAGAAAAGTAGACTAAGATGAGGATCTAAGTTAGTGATAGGGCTTGGTGTCTTCAGGAAACGAGCAGCAATGATAGGGCTAAGAAGGGAGCATGAAAATGCCTTTAATATTAAAAAAGGCTCTCCTTCTTTCCCCCTTTTTCTTAAATATACAGAAAAGAGTCTTTTTCCCTCTTGCTGCAGCGGCAGCGAGCTCAGTGGTTTGCATCAGACATGGTTTCTTACTGTGGTTTTTGCCAGGAAGAATGCAGCAAGGCCAATGTGAATCTCAGAACCACGCCTTCTTACAAAGCTTTTCCTTCTTAGGCTGGATGAACAGAGGGAGTCTCCGCACACAAGGTGCTTCAGTTCAAGCTCCTGAAACATTTCAGATGTTTGGCTCTTTCTCACATGTGCAAACGGTCCTTGGGAGAAGCTGGATGGAAAAGGATGGGGGCCAGTTTGGTTTGGGAGCCACGAAGCTGCAGCCCTCAACCACGGCTGCCTCTGCCCTATTTCACTACGTGTTCTTTTCTGAGAAACACCTTCAGTGACTGAGTGTGAAGCACTGTGGTTCAGAGAAATGAGGTGCTCTCCACCATCACCTGCCATAATGCTCCCTGGGAATCTCACAGCGGGGCTGAAAAAAACCTAGGTTGTGTCTGTTCTCTTTCACCAATGGGTGCTCTCTTGAATGGGGTGGGCAAGGTAGCCTACATTGCCAGAAGTGGCTCTGTCACAGAGCGGTGGCTGCGTTTTGTCACGTAGATGGAGAAACTCCTTGATCAGCTGCTCCACCTGTTTAAGCTTGAGGCCTGGGAAACAGAATATGCCAATTTGGTCAGTATGTACTGCCAGTTGTGGGAGGAGGCCAGTTGGGTCCGCATGCTAATGATGAGGTCTCTCAGCCCCTTCACATCCAGCAACAATAGTTTCTGCAGATCTCGGGTGATCAGGATGATAGAGGTAATCCGACCCATTGAGAGGGGAGCTGGAATCCATGGGATGGATCAAAAGCTTCGACTGTGACTCCACCCAGCGTCCACGACGACCACAGAGAAGACTCACCAACACGCTCACGGTACAAGCCTATGTTCTTGGCGTTTGACTGGCAGTGACCCACATCAAAGCCCTCGTCGATGAAGTGGGGCACGGCTCGGGCTCCTGGTTACCGTCTCCACTGGCAAAGCCTTGGTAGGCCATGTCAAAAAAAAGTTCTTTTTCTTCACCACAACTTGGGGCTGGGGTCCACTCAGGTGGGGTGGTGAGCACAGCGAACGCTCTGCTCAGGCATTTCTGAAATAGCATCAACAGCATTTGCGCAGTCAAAGCCACAAGTCTTAGAGTCATAATACCCACGCGATGACCATCCGTGCCAGCGTCCCTGAAGATGCATGTGGTTTCCCGGAATAGCGCGGGCAGAAAGACATCTCGCCTGAACTTGAAGAATCTTTGCGGGAAACCGGCTCCGATCCTGAGTGCAGTTTCCAGAAATGGTCTGCAAGCTGACTAACCGGCCCCTTTGCAGTGCCTCACTATTTGTCACTCAGGGCCAGTTCTGGAGATGCCTTATTGCAAAATGCACCCAGGGACATGTAGTCCTTGTTGAGATTTTGTGCAATGATCTGGATCTCAGCCTTCGGGACATTAGGAAGCACATAAGGCTTTCCATTGTCATCTCAGTAGGTCCCAACTCCCAAGTTCATGTTTTTGCTGTTGATATCTCTTAATGGTCCCTGTAGCTCCCAGAATCCAGGGGCCCCATCTCTGCAGGACCCCACCCGGAGCAAACTCTAGTCATCAAGGTGACATGCTGCTTTACAGAACTTAAAATAAGTTTTTAGCAGATTTCCCTAATATTGTTTGAGTCTTGACTGTGGTTTCCATAGATACTGATCCCAACCCATCAGTTGCACTGGAGGAGAAAGATGAAGCTTTCGCAAGGGTTTATAGCCTCAAACCCCCACGTGGGGTTGCTATGAGTTGAAACCCACTCCATGGCAGTGGGTTTGGGTGTTGTGGTTCCTTGGTGGTATCAATTCATAATCTGTACATGCTTTGGGTTCTATGAGACGGGCAACAATATGTGTATCCTTCATTTGGTTTTCTAGGTACTTATCTTCCAAATTTCTTGGCATAGACTAGTGAGTACTTCTAAAGCTGCATCTGATTTTGAAATATCTTACATGCTATTCCATCAGTTAATTCCGGGAGCCCTGTTTTTCATCAGTGCCTTTGTTGGAGTTTGACCTTCTTTCTTCACTGCCATAGGTTCTTGAAATGGTTTGTACATTGACCTTTTTTATTTTTTCACAGTGCCGATGTATCCATATATCTTCTTTTAATACTTTCTGCGCTATTCAATGTTTTGCCCAGAGGAACATTCAATAAGGCAACTTAGGGCTTGTCTACTGTCTTCATTCTTTCAGTTTGAGAAAGAATGGCTTTACTCTTCCCTTTTAGTTTGTCATCTAAAGCCTTTGAGTATTTCATTATAATACCTTTATTTTTTTCTCCTCAAGTCATCCTCTGAACTTTACTGTTCAATTCTTTTGCTTCATCATTCCTTGTCGTTCTTTTAGCTTCCCTACCATCAAGAACAAGTTTCAGAACATCTCCTGACATACATTTAGGTCTTTCTTTTTTCTCTTTTCCGTGACTTTTTGCTTTCTTCATGTACTGTGTCCTTGATGTCATCCCACAACTCTAATCTTTGGTCGTTATTGTTCAATGTGTCACATGTTTTCTTAACATAACCTCTAAATTCAGTTGTAATAAACTCCTGGTCTTATTTTGTGTCTCATGGACTTGTTTGCATTGTCTTCAGCTTCAAACTGAACTTGCAGTTGAACAGTTTTTGGTTTGTTTCACAATTGGACCTTGTCCTTGCTTTGGATGATTTTTTTCACAGTAGTAGATTTGGTTTCAGGTGTTCTATTGGGTGAAGTCCAAGGATATAGTTTTATTTGTTGTAAAAAGGTCCTTACAATGTAAGACCAGGTTGCTGGTCTTGTAAAATTCTATCATGTAATCTCCAGAGTCAGTTCAATGGTGGCGACATATTTTCACACTACTGATGCTTCTTTGCTTTCAACTTTCCCGCCACAGCCACCGCTAATTATAAATGCAGATTGACTGACAGGTCAATTTCAGACAGCATGACTTGGTAGCATTCTTTAATTTCTTCAATGGCTTTAGTATATGCATACATTTCAATAGTGTGTATATTGACTGCTCTTCTTTGCAGGCATACTATTTTATCAAAAATAACATTGTAGAAATTTTCTTTTTGAAGATGAATGTGAAGCCATTCTTCTTCTGTTTGTCCTTGTCAACCTATTAAACCGTATAGTTGTTTGTTTACAAATGACGGAGCAGTGCATTGCAGCTTTCTGTCTCCCTAGGAGACAGATGCATGTTCTCCATTTCATTTTTCATGGCTTACAATTTTCCTAGCTTCTGACTTTGTATAATCCACATACTAGTTAGTAGAGGATGCTTACAACTATGACTTTTCAGTTTGAGTCGTGAGGCAACAGGAAATGAAAGTTCCCGAAGTTTTGCTCTATCCACGCCATAAAGAGGCAGGTCTTCTCCAGCCATAGTTTGAGTGCATTCCAACCGGAGAGACTCATCTGGAACTGCATCCGACAATGTTCTATTACTATTTTTAACATTTTAAGTGGCTGTTTCTTCTTGATTGTCTGACTCAGCCTGTCATATCGTCACACTATAGTGACTTACTTGTTGCTGTGATGCTTAAAGTTATGCTACTAGTATTTCATACACCAGAAGGGTCATCTTCTGTGGAGCTTCCAGACAAAGACCCAAGGTTTTGATATAAGTGGACTTTAAACAATAATATTTTAAATTCTCTGAACCTGTGTTCAGTTGGGATAGCCAATTAAGAGGACAATTATTGTTAATCTCTGTATCTACCAACACTATAAGAATTGTACTTTCCTAAAAGTTGTTAAGACTTTTATAAATATATTATGAGAAAATAAAATAATGATTGATATAATTGTATAATTTTGTTTCAAATATAGCGATGAATCCACTGAGAACACCATCAAATCCCTTCTTGTTTGTATATTGCAACATTGTTCCACTGCTGGGTTCCTCTTCCTAAGTTGTGTTACATTCACTGCAGATGGTGCATCTGACTTTATAGCAGGTGTTGTAGCAGGCCTGGCCCACAGCATCCTGATGCTTATCACCTGGATGGTTTCCAGCCACAGATTGGAGTTGGAGTTGTTGAGAAGATTGTCAGAGAGATTGATGGTGTGAGCCATATTGGAATTACCCATGATAAATAACACATTATCTTCCATGCTTCTCAAAAAACAAGCTGTGAATCACAAGACTGTAAAGCCAAACTTGGTAAATACATCCTTGCATGTGGAAGGTGTCTAAAAGGACATCCATGTCCAATGTTGGGTCAACTAACAACTCACAACTCCTAAGCTTTTCCTTTCTTGCTACAATGCAAACCAACTATCTAAATACAATTTAAAAATGTATACCAAAGTATGCTTGTGGTTAATGATTTTTTCTATGATTCAATTTGGCAGCTATGAATTATTCTCTACTTGTCACCATAACCAGTATTAGTATTTGGGTCAGGCTAGATTGCAGAAACAATTGAAACCTGAGATCTCAGTGGTCAAATAGAACAAAATCTCACTGCTCATTCATGTTCCTGTCCAGTGAGACCGATGAAGAACGCATGGTAGGGATAGTGGCAGAATCTGTTCCATGCAGTCATCTAGCCGTCCAAGATTACTTCATGGCAATGCCTCCTTATTAAACCGGTCCTCTGCATCACTCCAGAAGAGGAAAAGACTAACAGCAGGTTATGTGTAGGACATTTTTATGGAACATACACGAGGGTACCCCACCCCAATGGAATTTTTTTTCAAAGCTATGTATTTATTTATTTTGCAAAACAATCTTATCACCTTCAAAGTACTCTCCATTACACTTAATACATTTGTTGAATTTTGTCACCTTTTCTATGTTGTCAGATTGCTACCCTTTCACATCCCTCTTCATCTGGGGAAACAAAAAGAAGTCACATGGAGCAAGGTCAGATGAATAAAGTGTGTGGGGCAAGAGAGGCATGCTGTATTCCCACCCCTACGCCCCCCCCCAAAAAAATTGGTGCACTGAGATGGCTGTGTGAACATGTGCATTGTTGTGGTGGCAAAACCAGTCCCCCATCTCCCACAAATCAGGTTTTTTTGGTCACACGCTGCTACACAATCTTTTCAGAACTTCTAAACAGAAAGCTTGATTAACAGTCTGACCTGCTATAATGAATGCCAAATGCACTATAAGTTGACATTTTCATATTTTGGGGTAGTTGATGGATGCCCAGAATGAGATTTGTTATCAATAGACATTTCACATTTTTTGAAACGAGAAAACCACCCATGTACATGAATTTTCCCTATAGTGCTGTCTTTGTTAGCTGTGTCCAACATCACAACAGTTTTGCAGCATTATTTCTTAGCAGGAAACAAGATGTCACAACATTATGCTGCTCTATTAAATCAGCCATCACAAACAACAGAGTTCAAGTGAAATTGCTTATATGAAAAAATTCACCGTGACCAGAGAGAACATTCCCTGGTGATGGCCATGACTGTACAAACTCAGATGGAGTTGCTAGATGCTTGCCCAGGAGGAAAAAATGTGTACTATGAAGGCTCCATCCAGCAGAGCTTTTCTCCATCTTTTTTGAGGGGAGGTGGTACCCCCTTATATATGGATTTAATATTTATAATTTCCAGTAGTGTCTTGAGCTTGGATAAAAACCAAGCTCATTATTGTTGAGTTAATTCTGACTCAGGGTTCTCCATGTGTTACAGACTAGAGATTCTTCATAGGGTGTGTTAGTCTGGGTAGACTAGAGAAACAAATCCATGGACACACATATGTGTATAAGAAAGGGATTTACATACAAGAGCAATTGAACGTTGAGAAAACAATCAAGATCAAGTCCATAAGTCCGATATTAGCCCATATGTCCGACAGCAATTTATAAAGTCCTCTTCAGGCTCACAAAACACATGCAATGATGCCAAATGTAGAAGACCACAGGCCAGTGGGTAGAAAGTCTTTGGACCCAGTGGCATTGGAAACATCTCAGCGCTGTCAGGGATTTCTCTGTGGCTTCTCCAGCTTCCGAGGTCTGGTTGCGTCCATGTGGCTTGTCTTCTGCCATGTCTCCCAGGGAGTAGCAGAGAGAAAGAGGTATCTTCTGGCTCCAAGGAGGAAGTACCAGATTTCCCCCCAGAATTCTCAGAAGGCTATGCCCACACAGAAGTCTCATTGGCTATCTCCAGATTGACAGCCTGGTCTCCACCCCTACACTCTTAATTCTTAAATTGACACCAGATTAGGTGACTGCCACATAGGGCATTTTTTTCACTGTAATCTTTAGAGAAGCATATCATCAGGCCTTTGTTACATAGTGGTGCTTGGTGGCTAACAGTTGAGTCTAACCATTTGTTGAAATTGAAGGACCTGTAGAAATTAATTTCAAATGTAGTTTAGCAATATATCCAGGAAGAAGAGATAAATTGTTGGTGGTGATTATTAAAATATTTGTTACACAACACTCAAAATGTCTTCAGACTGGGGGCTTAGCATGTGATGAACTTAAATTAATTTTCTTAAACTCTAGGGTAAGATAACTAAAATTGAGGTCAATGTATTAGCTATCTCATTCATAGAAATAACATGATGGATCAGAGCATTTTTAACAAGCATCTTTTAATAATTATAAATGCCAGATTTCATCAGAAGCCTAGAGCAAGTATTATCACTGTGAGACAAACTAAATGCTACATGTGTCAATATTTACACAAGCAGATTACAACAGTGTGGTCTCATCAGTTCAGCTATTGTGTCTTGTGAGCTTAACTAAATTTCAAACTCCATAAGGAACTGCATTTTCCCCTGAAGTTATTAAAGGGTAGATTTCTTTTAATTAAACTCATTTGCATAACTAAATTGGATTTAATTACTCTCATTCATTTCACTAATACCTTTCTTTGATTGAAGAAGGAGAAGTTTTATAATTGATTAAAATAAGATGTTCTTGCTTTCTAACTTGATCCGGGAGAATAGTCCTCAATTTTGTTTTTAAATGATGAGGGAAACAGGACTTTTTTCATCTAGGTCTACCATCAACATTTTCCTTGAACCTGGATAGACAATAAATCATTCTGCACCTTTGTTTTACACATTGATGAACAAGGAGGTCTCTTTTAGTCTACCATGACCTAGACATATTATGTTTTCAGTGAGTATGAAAGTATTTGAAATGTTTAAAAATAAAGTATAAACTATGAATATTGCATAATGTATTAATATCTAGAATTAAAGGTTTAAATTCCCTAAAAATAAAGTTGTTTATTGGGGGGGGGGCACTAGTCATTGCTTTGATTACTTTAGATGATAAAAATTTACTATCGCATTCATTCCTTCCTGCATGCATGTATGCACTTATTCAATACAAGATTGATTTTTACCCAGTTTTCTATGCAATATGATTGACAATGGGTAATTCAGAAAACACTACAAAGATTAATAAGATAGTATATTATTCCCTAAGAGTTCACTCTTTAAAGAGAAAACAATATTAAACAATATATATTTTTAAAGTACACTAATAGAATCATGCAAATGATTTGTGGCTCAAAAGCAGAAGTTGCCAAATCTGCTTAACGAAATTTGAAGTAGATCTTGTGAGATTAGCAAGTTTAAAATGATGGGATATGAGACAGTCAAGGACAAAGGAATTTTGTGTTCAAAGGCACTCAAGTATGGATAGAATGACAAACTTGAAAAATGCTATCCTGGTTTGGCTTAGCTAGATGACAAGAGCATGCAGTGAAGGAGAATAAGTTATTATGAGGGTGAATTGACTTAAAACATAAGTAAAATCACCATGTTTTTTGTTTTAAAACGATATTGATGTGCAAGATGGAAAACATTAGAGGAAAGTGTGCCAATTTGAAGAGTCTTCAGGTAAAAAGTTCAGGCATGATACGATGTTATCACTAAATCTGAGGCAGAGACAAATATATATAACATACATGTGAGTATTCTACTGGTATTAAGAAGGGAGAATTGTGGAGCAAAAGTTTAAGGTATTGTGGCAGTTACATAATATGGTGTCAATTTTAAGGATTAAGAGTATAGGGGTGGCGTCTAGCCAGGATATAGTCAATGAGGCCTCTGTGTGGGCATGGCCTTCTACTGAGGATTCTGGGAAATCCTGATTTTCCTTCTTAAAGGAAGGTGAGATTCTCTGTCTTGACTCACTCCCTTGGATACTCTACTGACAAGGCTGACTCCCTGCAAGACATCCCTGAAAAGAAGCCACATGGACCTATCCTGATGCAGCCCTGAGTGTTGGAGAAGGCACATGGAGACCTCTGCCAGTGCTGAGATGCTTACAATGCCACTGGATCCACAAGACTATCTACCCACTGGACTATGATCCTCCTGCATTCAGCATCATTGCATGTATTTCCTGAGTCTGAAGAGTACTTTATAGATTGGTATCAGACATATGGGCTAATATTGGACTTATGGACTTGATCTGGACAGGGCTGGGGTGTTTTCTTAGTGCACAATACCTTTTATATAAAACTCTCTCTTATACACATTTGTGTGTTTATGAATTTGTTTCTCTAGTCTACCCAGACTAGCATAGGTATTATCTTGGTTTGTATACGTGATCATTTTTAAGTAACAATGGCATATCCAAAAACATGAAAGCAATCTTTGCTTAAATATTGGCCAGATGATTTTGAAATGCCTACACTGGTGAAGACAACCTTATAAAAAAGGACATAGACCAACATTATTGTAACAGAATTTGTACTAAAAACATTTTCCCTTTCAAGCTGCTTGTCACTTTCTTTTCTGGAACACGGCTCTTTCGTAAGTTAGTGATTCTTGTTTTTAAGGTCTTTCCTCATCTTTTGGTGGACGGTACAAGACAACCCAAGTGACCAATCAAGAAACAAAATGTATGACACCTCTAAGGGTCCTGGAAGACGTGGGATCACCAGCTGTTAACATAAGCTTGGAGTTCCTGGGGGTCATTCTGTGCCTTTCTACTAGCAAAGTCTGTTTTCAACTAAAGCCACTGAAGAAGAAGAAAGCCAAAATATGAAGACAGACTTGGGTCTATTGATAGTTTTTAACGATTGGCTCTAGCCAACCTTTAGTTAGTTTTACCCTACTAGTTTTATATGAATCACAATAATATATAGATCATTTAAAATAGTTTTTTGAGATATAATTAGCATATAATACTGTTCAATAGTTTGGTTATGTTAAGAGGGGTGATGCTTTTATCACCACAATCAATTTTGGATCACTCCCCATTTCTCCTTCCCTACCTCCCTTTTCATATCCCCTGGGCATTATGAATCCAGTTGCTATCTTCATCAATTCACCCATCCTGAGTTCTCTGTACAAGAAAACATTCAAAACTAAGACAGAAAAACAAACAAAAAAGGACCCTGCAGCAATGATCAAACAAAACAGAGAAAAACCTCAATCTAGGGGTAGGGGTGAAGATGTTGGGTGGGGGGGGAGAAAACCCTCAATTGAAAAGAAAGCAGAAAAATATTTTAAAACCAGAATAATTCAAAATGGTTTAAAAGGGAGCTCTAATGACAAGGTGTTATATTCCAGTCAAACTACAGCTGCTAAAATCCACGTTGTAATGCTTTCTTGGTACTATAGGAAAGTGTGCTGAGGAAGTCAGATGATACCTATTAGAAAAATAGTGCGTGAGGTCTTAAAGGCTTGTCTCAAAATAAGCAGCCATCTAAGTGTAAGGAGTCAGCTAAGTCCACACTTCTGAAGCACACCAGCCTCTGTGATCCAAAGATTATAAAGTAAAACCCAGGCTTGGAGGAGGGAAAAATTTAGAGCTTAAAATTTAAATACCTAATTTGCAGAATGCTAAGGATGATAGTGGAAACTCAAAATCCATTTGCAGGATCCCTACATGGATATGGTCTTCAATGAATTCCCATTGGCCATAGTATAGGAACGTGAATAAAATTTGAGTTTGATGCATATGTCAGTTATATTTCTGTGAATTTTAATTAAAATGGCTTTTCATCAAATGAGTTATGATTCACATTGTGGGAATGACTGCCACAGCTCAGATCAGATATGGTAAGATGATGAGTGAAAAAGAATGAGGCAGTATTACCTGGGGACCATGAAAGTTAGAAGGAATGTAGACAGACAGATAGACAGATAGATAGACACATAGATAGATAGATAGATACATAGATAAAGTTGTGACAGTCTGTGACAGTCTGACTTACAGCAACTCTGTAGGGCAGAGTCAAACACCTCCAAAGGATTTTCAAGCCTGTAAACTTTGAGAAAGCAAGCCACGTCTTTCTCTCACCTAGCAGCAGGTGCCTTCAATCCATAGACCTTATCTAGCTGCTGAATGTTTAACCCCTGCACCACC
This sequence comes from Echinops telfairi, assembly GCF_000313985.2. Taxonomy (NCBI): domain Eukaryota; kingdom Metazoa; phylum Chordata; class Mammalia; order Afrosoricida; family Tenrecidae; genus Echinops; species Echinops telfairi. The sequence continues at coordinate 40,289,942 of NW_022111369.1, forward strand.
AAGGCTCCTAGGGTACAGAGAGAGGGAAAGAATCCCACAATCCACTGAAACTGAACCCACTGCCAAGCAGCCCATTCTTATACACCGTGACCCTGGAGGACAGAGTGGCTCCGTTCTCCAGTTTATGAGACTGTAAATATTGACAGACAACCTCATTTTTCTCCTGTGTAGCACATGGTAGGTTTGGACCAGGGACATTGCAATTTAGTTAGCAGCCCAGTGCCTAATCCACATAGCCACCAAGGCTCTAGTACATTCTATCACGAAACCTGAAAATTAATTAAGTGGGCTAGGAGAGAGTTGTGTAATAGAAACCAAGGAAGTGAAGAGATCATCTAGGGTAATGGCATGGCATGTGAGATAGAGGAGGACACCTGGAATAGGAACAATGTATAACAAGGTGTCTGTCAAATTTCACAATCTGAGGGTCATAGATGACTTCAGCAAAGATAATATTAGTAAAGCAGTGGGCACAGAATGAGCTGAATATGTGTGAGAAAAGAATGTACTGTATCATCAATAAAATTAGCTTCAAAAAGACATGGAACATTACCAAAATGAAAAAACAGCATACAAAGAGGTTTTCTTTTTAAATTGGGAGAGATGATGATGGTGCCTGCATAGAGGCTGCATACATGAAAATACTTTTTCTTTTGTTCTTTATTGTTTGAATAAAGTCCTTTTTACTTCAGCAGATGACTTTTGGAGATGGGAGCATCAGAAAGCACCAGGAAGAGTGCTCAAATGTGAAGGGGAGGTCTGCTGGTCTCTTTTATTTGCTTACAGGATCTTGTTGTTGTTGTTGTTGTTAGGTGTCATTGAGTTGGTTCAACTCCTAACAATATTATGTGAAAATGAATGAAACGTTTCCAGGTCTTGAGTCATCCTGATAATTGCTGCTATGTCTGAGTCTCTTGTTGCCTTGATTGTGTCAACCTATCTCATTGAAGGTCTTCTTCAATTTTGCTAACCCTCCGCTTAGATAGCGTCTTTCTCTAGGAACCAGTCCCTACCAATAACATATCCAAAGCCATCCTTGCTTCTAAGGAGTAGTCTAGCTCTACATCTTCCAAAACACATATGTTCATGCTAGCAGTCCGTGGTATAGTCAATATTCTTTGTCAACATCAGTATTGAAATGTGTCCATTTTCCTCAATTATTATACATGAAGTAGCTTTTGCATACATATGAAGTGATTGAAAATGTCATGGTTTGGACCAAGTGCACCTTAAACTTCAAAGTGACAACTTTTCTTTTTACCAAGTTAAAGTGATATTTTGCAACAGATTTGCACAATGCAATACATTATTTGGTTTTTTGGGTGTTGGTAGTTGATCCAGGTAAAAATAAAATCTTTAACAACTTATTTTTTTCTCCATTTATCATGACATTGCTTATTTATTCAGTTATGAATATTTTTGTTTTATTTATATTGAAGACAGAAGTCTTTGATCACTGATCTTCAAATCCTCTTCAGTTTAAGCAATTTCATGTCCCCACCTCATGTACCAAAGTAGAACTCTGCTACATAGACCTCTGTCACTTGTATATTGCAGGTTAAAAATGAGTGTTTCTCCAATCTTCATACTGTATTCTTCCTTATGCAGGCAAAATTCTCAAGTTATTTGATCAGCATTCAAATTAAGTATGCATGGTGAAAGAACTCATCACATACCTTTTCTGACTTTGATCCAAACTACATCATCTTGTTTGTTCAAATTATATGGCCTCTTGGTCTCTGTTTAAGTCATAGAGGTTTTCATTTTGCTTGTGTCTGATGTTTCTTTTTTTTGGGTAATAAACACATACCTTTTCCAGCTTTTTATATTTTGATGCTCTGCTTTCTGTCATATTAAAAAGTCAAAAAGCATGTTGTGCATCAAATGCATATGAAGTCATAGCAAGACAGACTCCCTGGCCTTCATCTTTACAATCAATGACCGCAGCTGTGGCTGACTCATTTCTGATTCATGGCACCTCATGTACCAACGTAGAACTCTGTGATATAGATTGGTCAGTGGCTAATTTTTCAGTCGATCAGCAAACATTACTTTTGAGGGACTTCTGGATAAACACCCAACCTTTTTTGTTAGCAGCCTACCAGGTTAGCTCCTTGTACCACTAAGAGACTTTTTCCTTAACATAACCCATAATGTAGCTAATGGTTGGCTCAATTACATATTTTTAAGCAATAAAGTTGTTTAGAAAGCTATACTTTCTATCTAAGCAACTATGCTTCTAAGAGAATGTTGCCATGATCCATTTTAAGAGACCCATGTTAGCTGGATCTGAGATAACTTGAGTTATTTCACCAAGATAAGCTCTTAGCTTTGCAATAATTGGTGACAAATCTACTTTTGTCAGGTGCCATCTTAATATAACCATTATATTGCAATGTGCAGGTATGATCTGTGACCTATTGACTTATCAGGGTGTTTTTGTTTTTCTAAGTCAATAATTAAAATACACATGGAAACAACTGAAAAAAAAAGCACAACATGCTTAGGTTAGGCACCAACTTTTTAATAAAAAAAATGGCCAATTATTCATTAAAGGGGGAAATTCTCAAATTTGGGGTTAAAAAAAATGCTCGTATTCATTTCTGACTCTTCTGGATGGTAAACAGGATCTGGGACAGGTTAAACTGAAGTCGTGTTAATAATAGAGTTTATGAGATTAAAGTCTTATCTGTGCTTGGGATGTAGACAGCTGATTCAATAACATGGTTCTCGTAGGTGGGCACTGTCTCTTGAAGCCTGCATTTGGGGATTTGGCGTGGATGTATTCAGACATAAAAGGGAATGTGTTATGAAAAGAAATGGAAACAAACAAATCACAATACCAAAAAGAAGAAAAATCCCACAAACCACACTTTCACAGTCCTCTATTTATACTAGCACATTCTGGAAAAATCACTCAAAAACCTGTTACTAATCATTTAAACCTTAGGCTGTCAGCATTTTTCTGTTTTGCTAGCCAAATAGTCATGTGCCACAGCCAGAGGGTTAAAGAGCCAGATTTTCTGTCCCGTACGGTAGCTTTGTGTGAGCAATATGGAGGACCTCATCATCGCTGCAGAGGCTCCCGTTGAACATGAAAGGGTCTGTCGAGGCGAAAATATGTGCAGCCTTCTGGGCCAGATTTGATCCAAAGGCCTTCAAGTTGGCTGTGCAGAGGGCTAAGCTGTCCAGACCTGCTGTCCCACAAAGGCCAAGACTCACTCTCGGCACCTAGTTCTGCAGCCGGCAGACCACACAAAGGCTGTTTCTCCTGCGTTCAGACACCCAACAGACGGAGGAAGGACGAAGAAGGTCTTTGTTTTGTTCAGACAATGCAATATGCAATCTGATATAAATTAGATCAAAGATAGAAATGTTTCCGTTTTCATAGAAAGAAAGCAAGTGAGACACAACACCAAACACAACCAGTTCTGGAATGTTGTAGGATGTCACAGAATTTTTCAATTTCTTACTAAAAATAGACAAATGACAACCATAGTGTATAGTTAACGATACAACAAAGCATGTTTCCAGCAAGCTACCTAAGATATTGCTTTTCTGATTATATGCCTTAAATGTCTTTATTAAATGTGTCAAGTTGATTCTGATTCCTGGTAAATCCACGTGTCGTAGTAAAACTGTGCTCCTCAATGGATTGTCCATGGTTTGTCTTTCTAAAGGAAATCACCTTTCCCCGGAGGTGCCTTTGAATGAACTGAAGCCTTCTACCTTTCTGTTAGTATCTGAACAAGTTCATCTTTGTGCCACTTGGGAACCACTATCAATCTGTGGTCGCCATTGTTGCTGTGGACTATTGCATCCATTTCAACCCAGAGAGAAAAATATAAGTGAGTAGAACTGCCCCCCAAGGGTTTCTAGGCTGTGAACCCAGGAACACTGTGAAACTTTCCTTGAGGGGAACAACTTGCAGGGAATTTCCTCCTGCAGACATACTGATGAGTTCCAAATGCAACCGAAATTCACTGCAAGGTGAATTGCCAAGTGTTTGCATCGTGTTACCAGGGCTACTGGGATACATGTTAGGAGGAATAAAGGGAAAACATATGAAAATAATTCTCTTACGTTCCTATTCACATATCACTATTGTACTTTGTGGACACAAGCAGAGTGGTGTTGTTTTGTTTTGTTTTGTTAATTTTGGGCAGGCTCTGTTCTTTGGAGGAGACTTGGTGGTGCAGTAGTTAACGTACTCAGTTGCTAATGGAAGGCTTAGTAGTTTGAACACACAAGGGAAAGAGATGAAGCCGTCTATTTTAGCAAAGCTTTGCAGCCTGGGAGATATTATAAGAAATTTGATTCTGCCCTACAAGGTGACGATGAGTTAGAGTAGACTCTATGACAGTAGATACATTCATTTGACTCATCTGCATCTATGCTTTTTGACTAAAACAAAAAGAAAAACACTGAATGTAATAACATCTCTAAGCCATTATTAGTAGTTTCCACTTCATAGAAGGCTAAAGTTCAAATATGACTTGACAAGAAATCTGCCCACATCATTTCTTCCATAAAGTTCCCCAGAGTTTAGAATTTTAAAATCTGGTTCATTCAATACAGTATAAAATTGAAAATCTGACTCAAGCAATCTAATGTAAATTAGACCAAATCTATAAAACCGTAAACCTATAAGATTAGGGAAGAGAAAGCCCTGAGTGTTGGTTGACACACAGGCAAAGGCTGAGGTTTGCTCTGACCTATCCCAAGTAGGGTTCAGTCATTGTGAACAGAAATGTGAAACAAACGTGAAGCAAAGTCAGGGAAACATTTCCTTCTTCGTGCACTGTCTGATCGTCGCTCCTGGGTTGTTTAGAAATCTGACTGAAGTAGACTGGCAACGTGTCGCCGGGCTTCTTGCTGTCACAGTCAAAGCTCAGTCATGGAAGAAGGAGATGAAGCTTGACTCGCGATTAAAAGAAGCCGCTGTGCATCCTTGGAGTCAGACCCCAAGCTTAGATTCCATCATGCCCTTCATTCGCAAGTGTGCTTCCTGTGAAGAGAGGAGTACCGTTTACAATGTTTGAGAATCTGACAAGGCCATAAGGCTTAATGGAATCGATGATTACACACAGATGGACGATTAACTCTCGAGGTTTAACGTTAAAAAAAATACTGTGCTGGATTGCTACTTAATGGAATTACACTGCCCATATGGAAAAGAACTATACCCGAAATATACCCAGAATGATGGAACAGGTGGCCGAACCTGGGCAAGACTGCTTGGAATGCACAAAAGCATTCTGAACTTGTAATTGCCAGAAATGATTTCTGGAGGAAAGAAAGGGTGGGGGAATCTTTGAAACTGTTAAATTTCTACATTTTGGAAATACGAATGGCAAAAAAAAAAAAATTAGACTACTGAACCCTAAAGAACAATCTTTCCTAGTAGGTTTTCTTTTTTCATGTTTCTTCCAGAGATTATGTCTGTTTGTAATTGAGGCAAAGCTTTATGTATGGTTATGATTTGTAAATTAGTGTCATGGAGACCAGAGGCAATATGCCAGGGGGCTTCAGAAAGTTTATGGAAAATTCCCATCATGTTTTCACAAACTTTTTGAAACCCCTTTGTATATCTGAATTATAACTATAGCTTCCAAAAGATGTGTTGCAGTGTAAGATGGAACTGTTAACCAAAGTGAGGGTTTAACCTTATTTCTGGATGTATAGTTTTTAATGTCTTTAATATATAAATCTTTTATATACCTATTTCCATGGATACGCAAGAGCTGCATTTGTGAAAATGGTAGTAAGATATGAGCATTAGTAAGCATTAATAAGCAAGTGATAAAGGTAATAAAGCTCCAATTAAGGAACTACTCCTGTCAGGAGATAATTCATGTGTGTGTGTTTTTTTTTTGCTGGTATTCAGTAGAGATTTCAGCTTACATATCAATATATTCTCTGATATCAGAGTCTTTGATTTCCATGGACATGGTGCGATGAAGTGGGATAGTATTTGGAAGGCCTTCGATTCACGATTTTAGTGAGAAGGAGTTACTGAGCATTTACCATGTGTCAAAAATGACTATCATTTTATTTAATTCTGACTGTGACCTTCTCTGGTTCAAACTCTACCCTGGGGGTGCCACCCTAAGAGTCCCCCCATGAAGAAGAGGGCCACAGTCAGCCTCACACAGAAACCAGAAGCCCAAGACCTCTTGTCACACGCATGCAGAAACCCATTGTCCTGGTGAGGGAGTGGGGCACGGTCAACTGCAAGTTGCATTCCCAGGCAGCCCCAGAAGCAACTCGGAGCCATGCAGCCCTCCGCCCAAAGTGGGGCTGACTCCCAGACCAGCAACTCAGCTGCCTGGAAAGCCCAGCCCCTAGCCTTGGAAAAAGACCCTGTTCCCCAGGGGACTGTCAAAGTCATGGGATCTGAACCAGCCTTTAAATCCTACGTGCCTCCTGAACGACTGGGGCAAGCAGAGGCCCAAGAAGAAGGAACGCCCTGCTTCTGAGCAGCCTCTGCCCAAGGCCACTGAGGGGACAATACTGGGGTCATCTCAAAGTGAGCCACCCCCCTGTGGTGGGCAGCAATGGCCCCTGCATGTTCGTCGAGGGCAGAATCGTGTTCAGCATACAGATCAGCTCGGGGACACGCCACCCCCAGCCAGCCCCCAAACCCAAGACCGACGTTCTTGGACTTCTCTCTGTCTTAGGAGGAGATGTTTTACACACAGAAGTGTCACCACTTCCTGACTGACATCATCCTAGATTCCATCAGCAAAAGGACCCCAAAGCCTTCACGGCCAAGGTGGTGGCCCTGCCCAACAGGCCGTGGAGCTTGCACGTGAGCCCCAGGCATTGGTGGCGGACCTGCTGGCCATCTGTCCCAGCTTCCAGGATGGTCGCACACCCTGGAAGGCCTGTGCAGCCGTGGAGCTCATGCTGCCTTCTGCCCGGAAAGATGGCCACATGGGGACGTGCTCATCCAGAGGGGCCTATCTCCGTCTGTCTCCTACTTCATCTTGAGCAAGAACCGACCAGGGGGCTAGAGGCCGGCCCTGCAGACAGCCCCCGTCACCCGCCAAAGGACACTGTTCATTTCAACCTCCCACAGGTGCCCGCCCCAAGGTGAACATCTTCCTACATTTTATTGTAAATAAATATGCCATCTGCTGCTAGTAGGACTGTTAGTGTTGTTTGGTGCCCTGAAGTTGATTTTCACTCGTAATTGCCCCCCTCTGACTGGGGGAGTAAGCCCCGCCCCCGAATTTTCTAGGGAGTTATCATTACAGTAGCAGAGATCCAGTTCTTTCTCCTGGGGAATCACTAGGTGGTTTCCAACTGACGGTCTTCCGTTATCAGCCAAAGTCAAACCGTGGCACGACCAGGGCTCCTTACAGACAAGAAATCCCACTGGAACAATTCTACTCTGTAACACGCAGGTTTGTCATGCGTCATAATCTACTCTAGGACAACAAGTAATAATGGATGCCCAGTGACATCACTGTTTTACAGATGAGGGATATTCTGAATGGTATTAAATGAATTTTCCAAGATCACACAACTAAGAGAACATTGGGTATTTCAGGGTCCTTTCAAACATAACCATTTTTAGAAATATCTATTTAATGTGATCTCTCTCTCTGTGACTGTGTGTTGTTTCTTTAGTTCTGCACATGCTTAAGAATCCGGGGGCTCTTCTTTGTGCCTGATGCCTTCTATATTCCTTATGGATCCACACTTTTCTTTTTAAAAAAAAATAGGGAGCTCTTACAGATATTGTAACAATCCATATCTCAATTAGATCAAGCACAATTGTACAAAAACTACCAGCATTAGTTTCAACACATTTTCTTTCTTCTTCAACTCTTTGATATCAGCTCCCTTTTATCCCTCTGTTCCCTACCTACCTCTCAGAAACCTTAATTATGATATTATATATATTTTATTATTGCCATATATTGCCATGTCTTACACCACCCACTGTATCTGTTCATCTGCAATTCTGTTATACACTCATTATTGCTATCAGCTCCCCCTCCCCACCACTTCCCTTACCTTCAGGAAATCATTACTCTGTTATTGTTTCTAAAGGGTTATCTGTCTTGGCTTTCTTCCATTGAGTGCTCTTAATTGTACAGATGAACATACACAGGTCTAACAAGATTACTGAAGGAAAACAAAGACCATCTTAGTAAGGGAGCTTTGGATAATTATGTGTTTCATCAGTGTTATACTGCTCCCTAGATTTATCATAACTACCATCCCCACTCTTTTCCAGAGATCCATTGAGACTTTCAGAAAAGCCACAATGAAAGGACCATGTACCGCAATCCACAAAGAATTCAGAGTAAAAAAGAATACTAAAACCATGAATGGAATGTGAAGAAGCCTTTTAATATTATTATTATTATTCCTTACAAAGTTCTACTTTTCTATTCTTTATGAAATATCAAATGTTAGATTTTTTTTAATCAAGTGCCTCTTTTATTTTGATGACTTAAATACATACTTTGTTTTACCACTGGTCTGGATAATTCATCAAAATTATATTACTTGGTCTACTGTTGGGTTTTGAAAATAACTCTTATAATGTAAATTAATATGACTTTCAGATTTATGTTACAACTCTACCATAAAAACAACATATATTTAAGAGTTTATTCTAAAACAAACCTTGATAAAATTAACAAACCTTGATAAAATTACCCCATACAAACTGGTTGACAGGTGTCTAGAAACAATTCTTCTAGTTTCTTATTCCTTAGCATTTCCTTCTCTTATTTGTTTTTATAAAATTTAATTAAAATTAATTTTAATAAAATTATGTTATTTAGTATTAGGAAGGTTTTTTCCCCCCAGACTTATTCTAAACAGAGAGACATGTCATTACTGACATGTGACAAGATAATGAAGTGAGAAATTTTCTAACACAGTGAAGATATAATATTTTAATTTTTAATCTTTTTTTATGCCAATTAATCATGAATTTTCTTCTCTTAAATGCTCTGGCCTTAAGTTTCTCTCTTGAGATGGCAATCCTGCTTAGACCATAGGAATTTTGAAATAAATTAAATGAAATATGTGAAAGTATTTGAAAAAATAGAAACAGAGTTATTGGAGATGAGGAATTATGTGCATATTTTCCCCAAAATTTCCTGTACCACATAAATATTCAGACAACCTCTCCAACCCGTGATGAAAACACGACTTACCCAGCTATACCGTGAATCCTTTAAGGGAGGGAGCATGCTTTATTTCATGAAACACTTTGAAAAGAGCATATTCAAATTATAGTTAATCAAATAGTATAGGAACCATTGAGGCGTATTTTAAGAAGAAAATACATATTTAATTTCTAGGTCAATTATCAGCTTGATATCCTCTGTTATTATGAGAACATGAAAAATAAACAGCATTTGTATCAAAGGGTCCAAATTATTCATTACTTATATTAGTCGCTTATATTCAGAAGTATTTTGTGCCTCTATAGAAACCATAAATGGATAAGTATCAATTATTGTTGTTGTTGTTGTTAGGTGTCGTTGGATCAGTTCAGACTCACAGTGACTCTTTAAAACAGATCAAACACTGCCCTGTCCTGCACCACAGTCATCATTGGTTTTATGTTTCAGCCCATTGTTGTAGCCACTGTGTTAATCCATCTTGTTGATGGCCTTCCTTTTTTTGCTTCACAAAGGACGATGTCCTTTCCCAGGACTGACCTCTTCTGATAACATGTCCAAAGTACATGAGATGAAGTCTCACCATCCGTGCTTCCAAGGAGCTTTCTGTCTGTACTTCTTCCAAGAACGATCTGTTTATTTTTTGGCAGTTCATGATATTTTCAATATTCTTTGCCAACATAATTCAATAGTTTTTCTTTGTTTTTCCTTATTCAATGTCCAGTTTTCACAAGCATATACGGCTATTGAAAATACCATGGCTTAAGTCAAGCATACCTTAGTTATAAAAGTAATATTCTTGTTTTTCAAAATTTAAAGAGGCCTAATGTAGCACATTTCCCCAATATAATGCATCCTTTGATCTCTTGACTGTTGTTTCCAGGAGTATTGATTGTGGATCCAAGCAAGATGAAATCTTTGACATCTTCAATCTTCTTTTAGTTTATCATGATGCTACTTTTGGACCCTTTGTGAAGATTTTGGTTTTCTTTACATTGTTGTAATCCATACTGAAGGCTGTAGTTCTTGATCTTCAACAGCAAATGCTTCAAGTCCTCCTGGATTTCAGGAAGCAGGGTTGTATAATCTGCATAACTCAGGTTGTTAGTAAGCCTTTCTTCCATCTTGATGTCACACTCTCCTTCAAGAGTCCACCTTCTTGGATCATTTGCTGAACACACAGGTTAAACAAGTATGGTGAAAAGATGCAACCCACGGACATGGAGCAAACCTTTAAAATATGGAGGACTCATTTTTTCTCATAACTATCTCTTGATCCATGTACAGATTCTGCAGAAGCACAATGAAGTGTTCTGGAGTTCCCATTCTTCTTAAGGCTATACATTGTTTCTTATGATCCACACAGTCAAATACTCTTGCATAGTGAGTAAATGCAAATGAGAATCTTTCTAGAATGCTCTGCTTTCAGCCAAGATCCAACTGATGTCAGCAATGTTATCCCTTATGTGAAGTCCTCTTCGGAATCAGGCTTGCTTTCTGGTAGATCCCTGTCGATGTACTTCTGCAACCAGTGTTGAAGGATCTTCAGCAACCTTTACTTGTATGTAATACCAATGGCATGCTTTTAAATTTTCTCTCTGTTGGGACGTCTTTCTTTGGAAGGGTTAAATTATGGATCTCTTGTAGACAATTGGCTAGGTAACTATGTTTTAAATGTCTTGTCATAATCTAGTGAGTGTTTCCAGTGCTTCATCAGCTTGTTGAAACATTTCAAATGGTATTCCATCAATTCCTCCGGCCTTCTTCTTGGCTGATGTCTTAAATCAACTTTCACTTCTTTCGTTGGTAGCGCTGGTTCTTGCTCATATGCTGTCTCTTGAAATGGTTGAATATAGACTATCTTTTTTTTTTTTTACAATGACTGTGCATTCTCTCCATTTTCTTTTCCTGCATCATTCAGTGTATCTCTGTTGCTAGGTGTCATCCAGTTGGTTACGATTCATCTCTATCAACAGCATGAAGCACAAGCAAGCATCTTTCTGGTATTCTACGCTTTGAAGAAAGGTCTATCTGACACCAGCAATCATTCCTTGTTCCACATCCTCTGCTGACTCTGTCCTGAACCTCTGGAAGCTCCCTGTCAATGCACTGCTACAACTGTTTGTTGGTGTGATAGTTAGGTTTATTGTGCCAACCTATCCAATAGGAACATGTTGGCAGAGATTAATCAGGTTGTAGTTTGATTGGAGGGCAAAGAGACAAATGGCTCTGCAAGGCCTACCCCCATCACCTTTGTTCCCTGGTGATCACACCAGTATGCTACTGCTTTATCTAGTTCTCTGCCTCAACCTGTGTGCTCCACTACCTGTGGGCCAAGCCAACCCATGTATCTTGTTGATAGAGTTTGAGGATCCTTGGAGCCCTACTTTGTCACACTGCTGGTGCTTACATTGCTTGAGCTTGTGGGTGGTGGATCCTGTCTCAGTGCTTGAATTCCAGATCCCATTAACGCCTACTTCACTAAGTTCCTGGGCTACTGACTGCTGCTGACCCACCCTGCTCTCTGCTGCCTGCAGGCAGACTCTGCCTGCCTAGCCTGATTGAAGACTCTGCTATCTTCCTTGACCTTAGACCCAGTAGCCCACAAGAGCTGAAGGACTTCCAGTATATTAAGTGTTCCACAAAAGTGAGTCTAATTAAGCCCTTTGTATGGCTGTGTGGACTAATTATCTGTTATATTCCTTCTTGCTGTATAAACCTATATATATATATATATATATGAATGTCCTGGTTTTGTATATCTAGAGAACCCTGCCTAATAAAGACGAACTTCTGCAAAATTTTGCTTCTATGTGATATCATTGATATTATTTTACAACTTGAGCATTGTGTTGCATCACCTTTCTTTGAAATCGGTATAAATATGGATCTCTTCCACTCAGTTGGACAACTATCTTCCCAATTTCCTGGCATAGACTAGTGTGTGCTTACAGTGCCTCATCAGCTTGTTGAAACTTTTCAGTTGGTGTTCCACCAATTCCTGAAGTCTTGTTTTTGACTAATGCTTTCATTGAATTGTGGATTTCTTCCTTCAGTACTATTGGCTCTTGGGAAAACAAAAAAGATTTTTTGGGAACCTTTCAATATTACATCAAGGCTGGAATTTTTCTCTTACTTATTTTAGTTTAAAATATCTCTGCTTAGTTTATTCTTCCTTTTTGGTGTTCTAAGTCTGTCTTTGCACATTTCATTTTACTTTACCTTTTCTTCTGGAGCTGCACTTTAAAAGATTCTTTTCATCTCTTTAACTTCATCATTTCTTTCATTTGCCTTAACTGTTTTATGATTTAAAGCAAATTTTCGTCTCTGCTGACATCCACGATGATCTGTTCTTGCTTCCTCGTCTTCTTAATGACCTTGTGCTTTCTTCATGCTGGTCTTGGTGTCCTCCGCCAGTTCACCAGGTCTCTGTCATTAGTGTTCAATGAGTCAAATCTGTTCTTGAGATGTTCTAGAAATTCATGTGGGATGTACTGAACGTTGTATTTTGATTCTCGGGCTTTTAGAAATGTTTTCCATCTTCAACATGAACTTAAATTAGAGCTACTGATGATCTGTACCACAGTAATCCCCTAATCTAATTTTAGCTGTTGATATTGAGCTTCTCATTGTCTCTTCGCACAGATGTAGTCAATTTGTGTATTCCACCTGGAAGTATCCATGTATATATCAACTTTTGTGTTGAAAAAGGTATTTGCTCGGAACAAATTTTTGGTCTTGCAAAATTCTATCATTTGGTCTCCAGCATCATTTCTATCACCAAGACCACATTTTCCAACTATTTTCTATTCTTCTTTGTTTCCAACTTTTGCATTCCAATTGCCAAGAATTATCAATGCATCTTGATTTCATGTTTGATTAATTTCTAACTGAAGATGTTGGTAGAATTCTTCAGTTTCTTCATCACTAGCTTGGGTTATAAATCTGAATAATAGTTGTATTAACTGGATTTCTTTGAAGGAGGATAGACATTATCACATCACAGTCAGCATTGTACTTCAAGATAGCACTTGAAATGTCCTTTTTGTGGTGAAGCAACACCATTCCTCTTGATTGTGTCATTCCTAGCATATTAAACCATCTGATTTTCTAATTCAAAATGACCAATGCCACACTGTTTTGGCTCACTTACACCAAGGATATTATTCTTTATGCATTCCACTTCATTTTTGACAACTTCCAATTTTCCTAGATTCATACTTTGAACATTCAAATTTCCAATTATTAGTAGAATTTTGTAGCTCTTCCTTCTCATTTTGAGTCTTACCTCAATAGAAATGGAAGCTCCTAAAGGCTTTTTCCCCACAGGCTTTTTTCCATTTACATCATTATGTTCAACTTTATTTTGAGAAGGCAGCTCATGTTTAGTCATATTTTGAGTGTCTTCTGACCCGAGAGACTCCTTTTCTGGTTCTGCTTCTATTCATTAGGCCTTCATTATATGACAATGCTTTGCATAAGATTTTCCTCTGTAGTGGCTGGTGATTCCTTTTTGGTAGTCTGCTCTTAGTCTGGAAGCTTTACTGAAACTTATTCACAATGGGTGAACTTTCTAGCATTTGACATAATAGTGACATAGCTTGAAGCATCACAAAAACACACAAACCACCATAGTATGACAAACTGACAGACAAGTGGTGGAATGTAACAATTAGAGTCATATGGTTTAAGTATCCATCTTCCAGTACTACATGAAGCACTTCTTCCATGCCCGCCTCCCAGAGTCCACAGCTGTGATGATGGAACTAAGGAAAATATGTTAATGAAGACTTATGATAAATTTACATTTCTTCATTCTTTTAACAATTAATAATTGCCCTTTACCAAGATATTCAATATTTGAATATCCCTAAAATGTTTAATAATGGATATCACCATGCATATTTAATTTAATACCCTGGTAATGCCTTATCTATGGAATGCTAAATATATATATTTAATACAGTGTTTCTTTTGTCTGATGATATTCATTCTGATGATTATGATATAATCTTACAAACAAGATCAAGAACAGAGGGACTGTCCCAAGGCTAGGATTAAGTAAAGTTGCTATCATTTCATGACCTTAACACAAGGTTAACCCCTAAGGGGAAATCTTAACTCCTGGGAGATATGAAATGGCCATCGCCTCCAGAGCCATATGACAAAGGCAAGCCGTTTGGCAGAAATATTACCATAATCTGTAAAATGGCTCAGACAGGGGGAAAGAAAATATTTTCCCTTGGGACTATACCAGGATCTACCCAAATGTGTGTGTGTGTGTGTGTATATTCTATAGTTTGATCCACATTATAAATATATATATTTATATATCTAGATATATATATGAATATATATATTAGAAATATATATATTTATAAATGGATTTATAAGTGGATCTGTTCTGTACTATTGTACTATTTTCAAAATAACTGCAATCATTTATTTATTGATAAATACAAGCATATAATTGATAGCTGTAGAAGATATAGAACAGACTTCAAAATTAGAAAAATTAATTTGCTTGGCACTTGTTTTGCAGAAATATTATCAAAGAGGATAAGAAATAGCGGTTTGAGAGATTTGATAAAGATATATACAGGTATAAGTAGATAACCCTGGTAGTGTAATGGTTAACCATAGGTGATTAACTGGGGGAAAAATGGCAGTGTGGTTTCACATAGTGGCTCCACAAAAGAAGATGAGGGAAGTACTTGATAATTTTGGCTATTAATATTTTAAGCCAATTGTCATGAAAAACCAAATCATAGCTTTTCAAACATGATCATAAGTTGAATATAGGCATAGCATGTCAGGCATTCATTATCAAAATTGGACTTTTCTGACAGAGTACAAGTGTTTCAAACCATGATCTATAAAAGCTTGAATTTCATTTTTCATAGAAGAGTAGCTGAGTCATGAGTAAATTGGAAACAATGATCACTGTAAATACTTATTTGTTACTCCAACATCCACCTCATGCTGCCTTACCTTGTGTATTTTTTGCCTTCTTAGCTACCAAACCTTTGACTGTTTTCCCTATAACGAACTACACCACTCTCCAACACCAAACCAAACTCAATGCCATAGAGTCAGTGATGACTCATAGGGACCCCCTGTGGGTTTCCAAAACTGTAACTGTTTACAGGAGTAGAAAGCCCAATATTTCTCCCAAGGAGCTGCTGCTGGTTTTGAACTGCCAATCATGTGGACCACAGCCCAAGGAGTAACCACTACATTACCACGGCTCCTAGCTATACATTATTTATTCCTTTAGGCTTTTGTTTCAAATCTCCTTAAAGTGGTTCTTGCAATTGTACATTTATACATGTATATGTGCATTCAGCACCATTACTCACCACTCAGTATTATTCAAACTTCCACATATGCACACATACACATGTGTGCATGCACACACAGAGAGACTTAAAACTAAGGCATGAATTCCAGATCTAGGTATCTAGGCATAATGAAATCAAAATAAAATAAAATATTTCCTATTTTAGATTTCTTTGAAGGTTAGTGTGGTAGTTAGATTTTATGTCATCTTGAATTTGTACGAAAGTGGAGGGGTGGAGTCCAACCTATCAATCAGGTCACGGCCTGATGATGCTTACTAGAAGGTGTGACACTTTTATAGGAGAGACACTGAGACCCTTATTCCCACCCACCCCCATCCCCCACTTCTCTTTGCCCATTGCCTTCCTGCTTGCTGAGACTCTGTGCCTGCCTCCAGCGGTAGCCTCATGTAGGCTGCCCAACCCTGAAAGCTGTCGGTGCCCTGCCACATTTCCACTGACCTTGGAGCCACATAACTCTACAACCGCCCACCTGTGATCTTCCTGCATCCTACTGCACCTTTATGCATCATTGGCCTACAGCTATTTGAGTCTGAAGAGGTCTCTAGTTAACATCAGACCCATGGACTGGCTGGGATGGCTTCTTGAGATAAAACTCTTTCTTATACATATATAAACACTGCTGGCTTTGTTTTTCTAGAAACTCAACCTAACACAATTTAGTACCAAGGGAGTGGGGTGTTAGAGAAACAAATCATGAAGAGGAGAGTGGGGGCTTTCCTGACATCTGCCAAATGGCAATCAGGTAGTGTTGGATAATCTAGGTCAGGAAGAATCATTCATTTATTCATTTTGAACAAATTTGGACATTTATCATTGATTTTATACAATAATTTTTATTCTTTAATGCCATGTAATTTCTATTATCAATTTCTCCAGCTATAGCTCTTTTCTTTTCCTAGTAAATTGCTATGTTTTATTTAGGACTGCCTTACAGTCCTTATCGTGCGTCATTCTCACGACTGTTACTGTCTTTGGTCAATCCATGTTACTACAGGTCTTGCTTGTTCTTCCTGATCTTATATTTCACTAACGAGTTCTGGTGACATGGCGAGATATTCATTGGGCTAGTAACTGCACAGTCTGTGGTTGGAAACCACCAGCCATCCCTTGGGAGAAAAATAAGACTTTCTACTCCCAGAAAGATTTGCAGTTTCAGAACTCCCTCAAGGCAGTTTTACTTTGTCTTATTGGGTCACCTTGAATGGGTATCAACTCGATGGCAGTAAGTTTTGCTTTTTTATTTTTGCACTTTCCCAAGCAATGTGTAATTTTTTTTATTTTACCAAGCAAGGTCCCTCCTGATACTATGTCCAAAATGCATGAGATTATGTCTTGCTGTCCTTACTTCTGAGGATCATGTGGCTGAACTTTTTCCAAGACAGACTTATTTATTTTTCTGGAAATCCATGGGATATTTCATATTCCTCATCAATACCCTATTCAAAGACATCTTGGTTAGAAGACCAGATTTTACATGCATATGAGGTGCTTAAACATATACTGGTTTGAATCAGGTACACCTTAGTCATTGTGGTGGCTAATCACATTGTCAACTTGATGGTACCTGTGTGGAGGTAGAGGTCAAGTTCAACCTGTCAATCAGTGATAGGCTGTTGACACCTCCTTGGGGACGTGGCCTTTTCTGTAAGAGGGAGATTGAGAGATTCTCTTTTGCCACCTTCACCTTCCTGCTTGCTGGGACTCTCGGTCTGCCTCCAGGGGTAGGACCTGGTGGGCCACCCACCCGAGGACTCAACCTCCAAGCTGCTTTCACCCTACTGTGTTCCCACTGATGCTGGATCCATGGGATTCTGCACCCATTGGCCTGTGATCTCCTTGCTTCCCACTTACCTTTCAATGTCATTGGCCTGCAGCTATAGGGGTGATGAAAGCCCTGGCTAGCATTGGATCTATAAATTTGAGTTAGCCTAGGCTGGGATGTCTCCTAGGTCTGAAATTACTTCTTAATGTAAAGTTATTATACATATACATATACATACACATATACATACATACATACACACACACACACACACACACACACATATATAATTTCACTGGTTTTATTCCTCCAGTGAAATTGGAGGAAATAGCCTGGCCTAACACATTTATCAAAGTGACATCCTTTCTATTTAATACTTTTAAAAGTTCTGGTGGTGTACTAGTTAAATCACTAGTCTGCTGAATAAAAAGTTATTGGTTAGAACTAACCAAGTGCTTTTGCAAATAAAGAAAGCTGTGGTTGTTTACTTCCACTAAGATGACTTCTAGGAAGCCCCATGGAGCAATTCTACTCTGTCATATAAGGTCACTGTGAATCAGAATAGGAACTCTGTTGATGCAGTGGGTGAAACCTTGGACTACTAACTGGAAGGGTAGTGGTTCAAACCCACCAGGTACTCCTGGGGAGAAAGAAGAGGCAGTCTGCTTTTACAAAGATTTACAGGCTCAGAAACCCTATGGAGCAGTACTATTCTGTCCTATAGAGTCACTATGACTCAGCAGGGGATATGCATCAAAGAGGCCTTCTGCAGCACATGTCGCCAATGCAACATGCAATTTGATTTCTCCACTTCTCTCTGTGGGCATTGATTATGTGTCCAAGGAAAAAGAATTCCTTGAGAACTTTGATCTTTTCTCTGTTTCTCAAGATTTTGCTTATTGGCCTAGTTGTGAGGATGTCTGTTTTCTTCGTTTTGAGAAATAATCCAGACGGGAGCCTAAAGTCATTAAGCATTAAGTGTTTCATGTCTTCCTCCCTTTCACCAAGTATCAAACGTATACCGGTGCTTCATTCTTAAATCAATGTTTTCTATTTTCTAGCTTTCCCTTATGGAATTATCCAATGGTTCTAGTGCAGTTCTCTGACAATAGTAAAAACAAACAAACAAACAAAAATCTAAAATAAAAAGCAAAAATGTCATAGAATATAGTGCAAAAAGGAAAAACTTAGGAGTTGACTTTCTCGTAAGTTTTACAACATCCCTGTGCTAAAACTTTCTAGAGTTTTAATTCCAGTGTATCATGGGTCCTATTACCCAACACTGTGCCATCTGAAAATTTCCAACATAATTACTTAGTGAGGTACCTATGGCCATTGCAAAATAAATTATTTGTCACAGCTATTAATAGGTGCATTCTGAACTCATCAGATCCCTGACTCATGAACGTTACAAATTTTAAACTGTTTAAAAATATGTGATACATTTTTTGTCCCAATGCATTCAACAAAGTACTGAAAACTAGAAATTAGACATTGAGCTTTAAATTCAACATTATACAAGAATACACACACACATAGTCACTATTAGATTTAATGCACTGTGAGAAACACATAAGTAAGTAAGACAGACGTAATTAGAAATAGAGTTTGGTTGTGAAAATTGTTAAGTGCTCGACTGCTAGCCAAAAGGTTGGTAATTTATATCAACCCATGTACATCATTTTAAAAGAAATCCTGGCTAACTGCTTCCAACACCCATCGTCTTGAAAACCCTTTGGAATGGGTCTATTCTGTCCCCTGAGCTTGTCACGAATCAGAGTTGACTCAACATAATTAAGATAAAATTTCAAATTAGTAGGACAGAAGATTTTAAAAGGGAATATATAATTAGATGATGGAAGAGTTTGGTAAAGGAAAACAGAAGAACAGATGGAGCTAAGAAAACTGGCAATTAAGAAAGTTTCAGAATATACATGATATTTGGGTGTGGTGTTTATGAGAAGATAATAAGGGAAGAACTTTTCAGAAAACAGAAAGGAAATGGGAAGTTAAAGTAGAAAAGTTCAGGTGCCTAAAAATTACATTAGTACCATGGTCCTGTTGGTGTTCCTGTGGGGTTCTATTCAGTAGGTTCTGACTCCTGACCCCTCTAGCTATGACAGAGTGAATCACTGCCCAGCACTTGGCCATCCTCACAATCATTGATAAACTGGAGCTCATTTTTGCAGCCTTTGTACCAATCCATCTCATTGAGGGTCTTACTGATTTTTGTTGACTCTCTAATTTTCCAAGCCCAGTGTCCTTTTTCAAGGACTGGTTCTGCTTCATACCATGTCCAAAATACATGAGGCAATATTTTGCCATCCTAATTTTTAAAAATAATTTTATTGGGGGGCTCTTACAGCTCTTCTCACAATCCATACGTACATCCATTGTGTCAAGCACATTTGTACATTTGTTGCCATCATCATTTTCGAAACAACTTCTTTCTACTTGAGCCCTTGGTATCAGCTCCTCCTTCATGAACCCTTGATAATTTATACTTTTTTTATGTCTTTTACTGACCGCTGTCTCCCTTCACCCACTTTTCTGTTTGTCCCCCTGGGGGAGGGGGGCATTTTATGTCAATCATTGTGATCGGTTCCCCTTTTGTCCCCCCACCTTTCCCTTACCTTCCTGGTCTTGCTGCTCTCATTATTGGTCCTGAGAGATTTACCTGTCCTGGATTCCCTGTGTTGTGAGCTCTTATCTGTACCAGTTTACATGCTCTGATCTAGCCGGATTTATAAGGTAGATTTGGGGTCATGATAGTGGGGTGGGGGCATTAAAGAACTAGAGGAAAGTGTATGCTTTGTCAGTCAGTGCTATACTGCACCATGACTGGCTTGTCTCTTCCTTGTGACCCTTCTGTGAGGGGATGCACAATTGTCTACAGATGGGCTTTGGGTCTGCACTCCCCATCCATTTCTAGGAAGCATTCTGGCTGTACTTTTTCTTACATAGGTTTGTTTGGTCTTCTGGTGGTCCACAAATACTCAATATTATTTCTGAACAAAATTAAAGACATTATGAATGTGCATTACATCTTGAATTATATACATTTTAAATCATATACATATATATATAACTATATACATATATATAACTAAATTATATACATATATATAACTATATACTAATATATATTAATAAAACACTTCAAATGACTCATATGTTTTTAAATATTTTGTAACCTAATGGCAATAACTGGCAGTGCCATAACTTCACAGTCTCACTTTGATGGAACGAAGTTCTCATAAGTTCTTAGGTCCTTCAACATCACTATTAAAATGTCTTATTTGTTTCTGATTAATTAAGATTCAATTTCTTCTTCTTGGCATTGGATTTTCTCTCCTGTTCAGTTTATCTGGACAGGCTAGATCTGTGTGGGCATGCACCTAATAGTGGGATTCTGGATCAGAACTCAGTGGCGTTGCACCCGTGATAAACCCAACTTCTGTTAACTGTGAAGTTGTGTTCCCAAGTGCCACAAACCACATTGTAAAATGCCACAAAATGGAGCAGTATGTAGGTCAGATTTTTAGCTCTCCATGTTGTAACAGCTCTGATATTGGCCTGCCAGGGATTAAATAAGGCTGAGAAACTGCTCTGTTTTTCCTTATCTTCCTCTATAAACATAACAGAAAGGGTCAGGTTCTCTGAAGGGAGGATACGGGGTGGGGGGCAGCTTTTGAGAGAAGAAGTAAAATCCTTTGGAGAAGGAGAGTTTAATTGCCAGGGTTTGCAGTGGGGTCTCTGGATGGCCTCGAACTGCCTAACATTCTGATAACATCAACACACATCTAACTTTGCAGCACCTAGGAACTTTGACAACTCTCTGAAGTCCAATTATTTCTGTCCAGTTAGAAACGAACTGGGGTAATGGCAGACCCTATGTGTACAGCCAGAATGCGTGATTGTGGGAGTCAATAGGTTTCCGTTGGCATGGAGTTTCTCGTTTCCCCACAATACCCTCACAGTGTACAGTGAGCTGTCCGAAGTCTCCAGAATGGTGCTATCCCCCAGAGCTGTTCATTGGATCATCATTAGACAGATGGTAATGCACTTGTTATTTGAGGAAAGCAAAGCGATATGTAGACTTGATGGTATGAAGTTAAACTCTCGGAGAAGCTGAGCCTTTCCTGCATGCAGGGTTAACTCTCTTTGGAGCATGAAGGGAAGTTTGAGTTAGCCTATACAACCGTTCAAAGTTTACTCCAGCTAAGGCATAGTCAGTTCTCTAGTTCTGAATGTTCTAAAGTAGTTCATCATTTCCAAGGATTATGCAATGAATGGCAAAAAGAAAAATAACTAAGATGGAATTAAAGAAAAAATATTTGGAAACTAATTGACATGTTTTGTAAAATGCCAGAATGATTACCTTTCTGGGTATTTAGAAAAGAAATTATTTTGAAATATAATACTGTTTCTCTTTGTCCTATTGAATCCAGTCGACAGGATTTCACACTGGGAAGAAGCCCAGAAGGTTTGAAATCCTGTAAAGGGAAAAAAGTATATTTTTAGAATTATGGTAACAGCTGCTAAGAAATGTATTTCTATTTTGTAGTTAGTCTGAGCTGCCTAACATAAATGTGTAGTAGAGAAAGATAACAGAGATAAGGCAAGTGTAAAGAATAATAGCAAAGTGAACACTATCTTTGGGTGGTGTTGAAAGAAAAATTGAGTACTAAAAATGGCATTTTATCAAAATAAAGCTATCAATTGTATATCTAAGAACTAGAACTAAATAGCTATTCCCTCTCTTTCCCTATGTCTCTTTCCAACCTTTGTCTTCTCAACTTTTTATCTATTTTTTAATCTCCTTGTGAAAGAAACTTAAGGTCTATTGGCATAATAGCCCAGTTCTTGTTTAAAATTATCTTCTAATATGATATGCCTGTCAAATACACAATATAGCATCCAATCCTCCCACTAGATTTATAATTTATTTTTTCAATAAGACCTTGATATGACTTAACAAGTGAATTATTTTATAAATGACTAAAAGAGTTTACTTTTGTATGATGGAATTTTTCTTCAATAATATATTGCTATGATGATTAATAATTAGTAAAAATGAATATTTAGGAAGTTCATCATTTAGGAGTTCCAAGAAATCTAAAAAGTACCCTTAACTCTTATCCTTGAGTCTAGAGTGACACCTTTAAGTAGTTGTTAATGTGGTTTTCCTACATGCTCTTGAGTTTTTGGATGATTTCCTCTATAGGCTACACACCATAGAAGTCAGCATACCTATTCCTCTCATTCATATCCTAGAAGATGGAACTCATTCACTTCCCTTGCTTTTCCACCCCTTCCTGACAGCTCAAATTCATGTGTTTAGCCTTGATTTCTTTCTCCCTTGCTCTAGTCCTCTGGGCAGCTGGCTGTTTCTTTCTCCCTCTCCCTGCTTGTGAAACACCCAGGAGATCTGCCCCAGGACTATTCCTCAGAGGATTCAAAAGCTGGTTGCAATCTGTGTAACACAGAGCCCGCTTCCACCCTGAATGAGTACAACCCATCCTAGATTTTACTATGCCATTCTTCTTCCTGGTTGGCAAATACTTTCTCTCTCTTAGTATTTTTAATCAATCACAAAACTAGACCTAGTAACTACTTAAGTATAGTGTGCTCAATCTGGAATCCTGGGCTTTATTATTATTGGGATCTTTCTGCTTCTTTAAAACAGGGGCCATGTCTTATTCTTTCTTACAGGCTTAGTATCCATTGCAAGGACTGACCCAGCAAAAGTTGGTCGAATTTATTTTCTGACCAATTGTACTATATTTTCATTTAAAACTCGAGATAAATTGTAATTTGTGTGTTGATAGCTTGCTGCATCAATGCGAGGACAATTATTGCTTATGAACTTCTAAAATGGACATAGTTGTAAGAGATGATCAATTGAGAGTTAAGATATTTGACCAATCATTAAACTACCATAATAGTTGTCATATATTGAGCATATATTTAGCATATATACCAGGCAGTTTCATGTGCTGTATACATTTTCCTGATTTAACCTTCACAAGAAAAATATAAGGCAGATATGTTTATTATCTACATTTTACAAATAAGATAATCCAGGTGCAAAAAAAGAATAAGTAACTTATCCAACTTGCCTGAAATATCAGAAGGTAATAGTACATCTGCATTAAACATATTTTGTAGAGACACACTTCATAAGCGAGCTGCAAAGAAAAGGGTAGTGAAAAGGGACATATCACGGTAAACACTGAAAAGCTGATATGTTAACTAGAAATCAGAGCTATTTGACTATGGAAAACAACCATGATTCTTTCCTCCCTGAATCTGCACTCCTTGCAGAGTAATCTGAGTAACTTTCCACTGCACTTGAATCTGAGTAGGTCTTGTAATTTGCTGTGGGCAATCAAAGATGGCAGTAATGATGTATAAATTCTGAACCAAGTTCCAAAGGGCTGTCCACAAGTATACTCTTGTCCTTGGAATTTTCATATAAGAAAGTCCAGGCTAACCTGAAAAGTACTGAGAGAGATCCAGCTAAGTAGCCCAACAATCACAGCCAAATCCTAGAAGTAAAACCACCTAGGTCTGCCAGCAGACCATCTGAGCAAATTCAATCAAGATCAAACAAGCCTGACCCATATTAGCACAACAACTATAAAAAGTCTGACTTTGCAAGAGAGGAGAATCTAGTTCCACTTGAATCCAATGCTAATTTCTAGATTCCTATGTGGCAGACCTGCCTCCAACCACCAATCTTCTTTACCAATTCTGACACCATTCATTCCTCTCATGGCACTTTGTTTCTGTACTGGGTTCAGGAAGTTGTTATAATAGACACAGAGAGCTCACATATAATACTCAAGATTATGGTGTATATTTAGTAAAGTTACAACATCAGATATGGTCATGACACGATTCTTCCTGTTAGGAACACCTCTTCTCAGTCATGCTCACATACACACATCCCTCTGGTTCTTGACCTCTCTATCATGCAGCCCCTCAGCCTCAGCCCTTTTCAGGCAAGTGATACAAAGGGCCTTTAGCACTTCCAATACATATGCCCAAAGGGCATGCCACTCCACCATAAGGCTCTCTTAGCCCGAAGGCACTCTGCTCCACAATGAGGCTCCCACCCCCAGCCACTCAACTTTCTTTTTTTCAAGAGCCAGGAAGCCCGCTGCTCTGCTCTGCTCTGTCTTCTGCTGGTGGTTCTGTGGCCACCCTGTCTCCATCAATTTCCTGGCTAGAAGTAAAGCCACCTTTTCCATTGACACACAACTCTGTCTTTTGGAGTGAAGGAGTTCAGGAATCTCAGGATCCAAAGGACAGGATCAACTCCTTGCTCTTCTTTCCTGATGAGCATGAGATCCCTCTTTCTGCTTTTGGTTTAACTCATTTTAAATCCAGTAAGATGGTACAACTCACCATGCCCCAAATCAGAGTCCTATATGCCCTATTCTCAGGGCGCCAGCTAGTCATTGGAGGGAGTTACTAAGACGATTACAAGAAGAGCCATGATTCACTCTTCCACACCTGCTAATCAACACATAAACTTCTAAGTAAAAATATTGTTTTTTGAAGCATCTATGTTTGGCTTGATTGGTTTGCAGTAATAGATAACTAGCAAAGTAGTAGTAATTTGATGAAAAGACTCTTACCTTCCATGAGGGAGACCGAAGTTCAATTCCAGGTGAATGTATCACACATGCAGCAACCACCTTTCTGTCAGCAGAGGCTTGTATGTTACTATGGTGCTAGACAGATTTCAGTGGAGCTTCTAATGGTGAACAGAGAACAGGGCATAGTGATCTATTTCTAATTATCAGTCAATTGAAAATCAAGGGATCAATCCCAAACTAATCATAAGAATTGCACAGAACCAAACCTTACTGTATTCTGTTATGGAGTTACGGTGAATTATCAGCAAGTCACTGATTCAGCAACAGCTAAAAACAATAACAAATACTTAGATAATTACAGTGTTTTAATATAAAATTTT
This sequence comes from Echinops telfairi, assembly GCF_000313985.2. Classification (NCBI taxonomy): domain Eukaryota; kingdom Metazoa; phylum Chordata; class Mammalia; order Afrosoricida; family Tenrecidae; genus Echinops; species Echinops telfairi. The sequence goes on from NW_022111369.1 coordinate 40,315,205, forward strand.
GCATGCTATTTTACTAGACTGCCATGACTTAAACTTACCTCATTTCACCATTAAAACTTACCTTAAATGCATCAATATTAAAATACAGTTTTATTACATGACAAATTTCAGCTTTTCTGTCTATAGTGGTGGCATTGCCCATACTGATTTGTCATGCAATGTTATTTTCAAAGCTCAAAATTAATTATAAACATGAAACAGATGCTAGTGTTAAGCCATACTTAAAAACAAGTTACTATCTCAAAATGGATAATATGCATCTTGAAAATGTAATTGACCACAACAAAAGTGTGTAGAAAATAATTTGGAAAACTAAGGAGTGAGTTAATTAACAAGACATTTATATAAATATAAATAATGTTTAATGATAAAAAATGGTGAAAAATCATATCTAAAATGGAACCATATAATCTTGGGTGTAGCCAGATTGGAAACTAGGGAGCACAACTATGTCACAGAGGTTTGAAGATTACAAAGCATCAAATCCTGACCCTTCAGCAAAACTAAACCCAAAAGTATGGTGCTCACATTAAAACCAATTAAAAGGTGGGGTGGGGAAGAAGGTATGTATTTCTCTACTCCTTCAAATGTTTCTCCAGTTTGACTTTTCTTGAAAAAAAAATGTAGGTATAGACACATTTTTAAAACTGTCTGTCATGCAGAAATATCAACAACAATAAATCAAATAACAATACATTAATTTTAGACCAACTATAATGTTTTTATAAGCCTACTGTTAATACTATTTTAAGACAAGAGAAGATTTGGATTTTTATATTTGAAATAATTCAAGACATTTAAAGTATATTGATGATCAAAGAGAATACTTCAAATAATATGTACATTATAAAATATTGAGATAGCCAAATGCTTATTTTAATATATGTATATGAACTATGCAGCAGACTCATTGACAATCTTCCATACACAGATAAAACAACCTTGCTTTCTGGACTCTGAGAACTGATGAATTTTAAGATAAAGACCTTTATTATGGATTACAGATCTATGTAGGAAAAACTTTAATCCTCACTACTTGACCAGTAAGCAACATTATAATAAACAAAGAAAGTGTTGAAGTTAAGGATTTCATATTACTTAGATTCATAATTCATATCCATAGAAAAATCAATCAAGAAATCAAATGACATACTGTAGTAGGAAAAGTATGAATCAAGGAAATTGGAAGTCTTTAAAAAAATGAAATGAACAATAAGAAAAAAAATGACAGCTGAGGCTTCCATGAGCATTGACTGTGGATACAAGCAAAATGAAGCCCTTGGCAGCTACAATCTTTTCTCCATTTATCATTCTGCTGTCTATTATCCAGTTGTGATGTTTTTGGTTCTCTTTGTGTTAAGTTGTGATCCATACTGATGGTTGTAGTCCTGGATCTTCATCAATAACTAGTTCAAGTCCTCAACACGTCGACATGCAAGGTTATCATCTACTTATTTCAGGTGGTTAAGAAACTTTCCTCAAATCCTAGTGCCTCATTCTTCTTTATATAGTCCAGCTTCTCTGATTATTTGCTCAGAAACAGATAGAATAAGTATGGTAAAAAGATACAACTCAGACACATACCATCCTGATTTTAAGCCATGCCGTATTCTGGTATGCTGTTTGTAGGACTTCCTCTTGTTCCATGTACCCCTTCACCATGAGTAGCCCTCCTGGGATTAAAACACTGGTGTCATAGCTTCTAGTATAACAGCAACATGCAAGAAACCCTATATAGTAAACTGAAAAACAAGTTGTAACAAGGACAGGGAAACCCAGAAATTCAAGCCAGACTCAGAAGAAAGTGTAGAAATAGGGATACTGTTGATGGCATCAAATGCATGTTGGCTGAAAACAGACAATACCAACTATAAAGACAATGAAAAATGGTAGACCTTCAATGATTGGGATTTACATAGTGACTGCATCAATGTGCTCAAACATAACTGTGAAAATGACCGAGGGATGGGAATCGTTTCCTTCCCTTGCATATTCAGTCACTGTGGGTCAGAAGGGACTTGAGTGCACCTGACAATAATCACATTAATCAGATTTCTTTAAGACAGCCTAGGGGCATCAATAAATCAAAACATATGTTGCATTGGCCTCATCTGCTGTGCAGAACCTCTTTAGAGTATTAAAAAGCCAGGATGTTACTTTGAGGACTAAAGTGCACCTGACCTAAGCAATGGGAATTCAAGATCACTTCATTGTGGTCATGTGGAACTTGCACATGGCTCAAGAGGCAGTTATGCGTACAGAACAAGGGAATACTGCGTGGCTTACAATTTGGCAAAGCATGTGTTAGGGTTGCATCCTCTCACCATACTATTCAATCTGTAAAATGAGAAACTCATCACAGAAACTAGATTATATGAAACAGAATGTGCCACCTGGATTTGAGGAAGGCTTATTAATAATTGGAGCTACACAGATGGCACAATCTTGTTTGCTGAAAGTGAGGAGGACTTGAAGCACTTACTGATAAAGATCAAGGATTTAAGCCTTCAATATGAATTACAACTCAAAGTAAAGAAGACCAAAATACTCACAGCTCGACCAATTGGCAACATCATGATAAATGGAGGTTGAAGTTGTCAAGGATTCTGTCTTGCTTGAATTCACAATCAATGATCATGGAAACAGCAGTCAAGAGCTCAAAAGATGTGTTGCATTACGTAAATCTGCTGCACAAATCCTCCTAGAATATTAAAAAACAAGGATGATACTTTGAGGACTAAGGTGTGCTGCCCCAAGGCATGGTATTTTCAACTGCCTCATATGCATATGAAAGTTGGACATTGCATAAGGAAGACCAAAGAAGAATCAATGCATTTGTATTGTTGTGCTGGAAAAGAATGTTGAGATATCATGGACTGCTGGAAGGATAAAGATGTGTCTTGGAAGACATAGGGCTAGGATACTCCTTGGAGACATGGATGACAAGACTTGATCTTAAATACTTTGGCCATGTCAGGAGAATAGTCCCTAGAGAGGGATAGCATGCTTGTTAAAGTGGGGGGCCAGCGTAAAAGAGGAAGACCCTCATTCCACAAGATGCATGGACACAGTGACTGCAACAGTGTGCTCTGGTGTAGAAACAATTGTTAGGATGGCATGGACCATGCCGAGTTTTGCTCTGTTGTGAAAGGGTCACTGTCTATTGGCACTGACTTGTAGGCACCTCCCAATAAGAGGGATGTAGTGGTAAAGGAGAGGATTACTCATCAACTTATTCAAAGTCACCACTTTGTGGAAAAAGGTGTGCTATCCTTCTACATAGAAATGTCGAGACCTGTACATTTTATGCACACAGTTCTACTTACTATGACTTAGAACTAACTTGATGGCAAGGAGTTTGGACTTTTTTGCTTATCAGCTTCATGCCATCATGGGTGACTGTGACTGAATCATAGTAGGCCACTCAATAACTTTGTAGAATATGGAATTTAAAAGACTACAGAAAGTAGTAAAATAAAGCATTTCTGAGCCTGTGGGAAATTATCCCAAGTAAAGTATTATATCAACAGTTATAAGAAGGTAAAGAAAAGAAGCAATGGTCTTGCACAAAAGCAGTCCTAGTGACTTCAAGAGTTACATGTTGGGCTGCTAACCACAGGCCAGCTGTTCATTCCCATCAGCCATTCTTCCATGCAATAGAATGCTAAGCACTGTTCAAAAGGAATTAATGCATAACACAAAAATAAGGGTAAATTTCAAAGTAAGTGAAAGAAGTCAGACAAAAGGAGAGTGTCTATCTAATACCCCAAAGAGTCCCTATTCCATTTATAGAAGACAAAGTTGCTCTATATTAAAAAAGGCAAACTAATCTATTGTGATAGAATATGTATCAGTGGTTGCCTAGGGAGAGGGCACAGGAAAGTGGTGGGAAAAAAAGAACTCAAAAGGACTACTAGGAGAAAGATAAATATGTGTATTTTCTTGATGGAAGTGATGGTTTCAATTTTGCAAATATTTGTTTTAAATTAGTATATTCTACATTTCCAGGATGGAGATATGATTTACAAATCATCTTCTCTCAAAAAAACCCATTTTAAAAAAATACCTTATGTGGTCCAGGTTGTGTCTAACATATTTGAAAATCAGTAGCCCGACTAATCATTAGCATACTTTTTAACCAAGTTGGGAAAACTGGTTGCTTTTGTGCCTGTGTTCAGGTCAGAGAAGATTCATGTCCTAAAAATGGGGTTTCCAATGACACCGCGAAAATAAGTCTCAGACTGGAACTGATAGAATAGCTGAGACTCTCCAAGAAGCATAATATCTAGCTAAGCCATGGAAGCCTTGAGTGATGCAAATCGCTGCTGACCACTCACCAAAAGGTTGGTGGTTCAAATTCACCCTGTGGAGTCTTGGGGGCCAAGCTGGGCCCTCTGTCACAGCCTTGAAATGGTCTGGAGGGCGGGTCTACTCTGCAGGCAGGGCCATCTGACCGCAACCGGCTTGGTTCGGGGTATTAGCGAAGGCACACAGGACTGACCCCTGTTCCTTCCTTAAAAAGAGCCATGTCACTTTCGGACACTATTTTCTGCTTCATGTTACCGCTATGCAAGTGGTAAATATTGTCATTGTGAGTGAGTGATCTGTCTTCGAAATGGAGCACCTTGGGAATGTAGTTTGTTTCTCGTCTGCTTTTAGTTTGCAGGCAAGGACTTCTTCATTTCAGAATTTGAAAGATACAGCGAGTGAGTGAATGTATCAATGCTCAGAGAACTTGATATCTGAACCGATCCTAAACATTAGCTGTGATGGTTCACCTATCAGGACAGGTGCACTAGCTCTTCCTTCTCAAAGCCAGAAAGTTGAACCTATTCATGTGATTTATTCAAACGGTGGTCCGTGGTTGCTGCTGGAGAGAGTGTTCGTTTAACAGAGGATTGTAAAACTTTAAAACCAATCCATGCTTCTTCCTGACATACAGCTTGAACACCCATTTCTCTTTCCGTTCAAGCTCTTTCTGCGATTTAATTCTCTCTCCTTCGGACTCTTTTAGACAGAGTGCCAGACCATATTTTGCTGCTAAATCATGAAAAGTGGTACAATCTCTATACATTTTTTTCCAAGAGTCATTGTCAAATTATTCTCTCCAATAGGTAATATACCACTACAGTCAGTAATTTCAACTATTTGTATGCATTTCAGGTTTGCCAATTACCCTTCCAAGCTGTAAATTGCCTATTTTGAGAGCATAATTTGATTTTTAATGTTTGTCTTAACAGCCTGATTTGTTTTGTCTTTTGATTTGTTTCACATTTTAGTAATGAATTTTGAGCTGACAATGTCTCTCCTGAAAGGACGGTGGAGTATGCAAACCTTTTAGAGCTACGGCAGTTTGAAACGAATATACATTTCTGTCTGGTGCCATAGACCTTTAGTGGAAAATGTCAGGGTCCCTCTTCTTTTCTTTGGAAAGGAGTCGTTGCTTCTTTTCCAGGAGATATGCTAGCTTGAGTTTCAAATACTCACTGCATAATCCCCAAGTTTAAATACACATGGATAGGCAAAATTGGCCCAAAGAAATATCTCAAAAAGAGAAGTGATATTTTTCAAGTCATCAGTCTAAAAATAAAGAACAAAATGTGCCCTGGGGCTATGTAAATGTATTTGACTCCAGATGTCCTCTGATTCATTCTGCATCTTTGTCTTTCTGGCTCACACTTCATGGAAAAACCAAATCTTTCATTTCTATGCATATATTCTAAATATTCCCAAGTTGTAACTACTTGTAAAGCATAAGCACTACTAGTTCTCATACTTAGAGATAATATATGACCTGTATGACCAGTGGTGGTTTAGTGATAGGATTTCTAGCCTTTTGAGAGACTCATGTTCATTTCCGAGTCAGTTCACCACGTGTACAATGGCCATCTGTCAGGTGAGGCTATGATACCGAATGGATTCAGCAGAGCTTCCAGACTAAGACTGATTGGAAGAAAGGTTTGACTTAAAAAAATTCGTCAATAAAGCCTTATGGACCATCATGGTCAGATCTGTAATTAGCGCAGAACTTGTCCATCGGGTTGTCATGAGTTGAAAGTCAACTAACAACATAATCTGAAAAGTATTTTCACTTGTTTTTCTGCAATCAAAAAACCCCCATTTTCCTCCATCTTCTCAAGTGTACATTTGAGAAAGAGTTAAGTATCATGAAGAACGGAAATAAGAAAGTAAGAAGGGTAAAAGTTAAAGAAAGTGAAGGAAACTCCTCCACAGCCAGAGATTTGATTCAAACTCATAGCGACCCTGTAAGACAGGGTAGTGCTGCCTCCGTGTGTTTCTGAGACTGTAACTCTAGCTCTTTACAGGAACAGAAAGCCATGTCTTTCTCCCTCAGAATAGCTGGTGGTTTCAAACTGCTGACATTTTGATTAGCAGCCCAATGCTTAACCACTATGCCAACAGGGATCTTTCAAAGAAGGGGACAGTGGTTGTAAAGAAAAAGATATGTAAAGGCCGCTCAGGAATAGAAGTTGAAAAGATAATCAGAGTAAAGCTTTTCATTGCTTTTGAACCATGTGAAAGAAACCTCTCTAAATTATTTAATAATTCCTTCAAGAAATCAATTTGCCAAACTTTGAAAACCTTTTAACTTTGATTTGGATTTTCTTAGAACATTTCATGTCAATGTGGTACATAAAATATGCATAAAAGAAATACATAATTTTATCCTGTTTGCAATATGGAAAATATGCATAAATCACATCAAATTATGTCTGAACATATTGAATGTTCTAAGGGAGGAAACTTTTTTTTTTAGATTTCAAGTACAATTTAGAAATACTAGATAACATAGAAATAAGAGAAAAGCAATAAAACAGTTCATTAAGATTCAATTTATGTTTCCCCGGAGCATTAACAGGATATTTTACAATTCACTTTAATTCAATTTATCAATGTACAAACATTTCAAAGAAGGGGATTGCCAGGGCATTTGAAATCGATTGGAGGATACTTTATTTTTTCAATTGCACTTTTATTTTGCAGTAATTACAGGGTCACGTGAAGTTTTGAGAAATGATATAGAGAATTCTCATGTATCATTCCCTAATGATGATATCTCATAAAACTATAAAGCAATCTTATGTGTGCAGTGTACAGTTAACAATATTTTTACTTTCACAAACCAAGAAAACCAAAAGCACTGCCATTGAGCTAATTCTGGCACCTAGCAACCCTGCAGGAAGGGGGAGCTGCCCCGGGGGTCTCCAAGCCGGTGACTCTTCACGGGAGTAGAACGCGTAGTCGTCAGGACCCTTCAGGTTTCCCTTTCGTAGTCCTTCCTCTCTTTAACCCTCCTCAGTCCACCACTAATGACTTCTTTATGTCTAGTTTTGTCATTTAAAGAATTTTTTATATAAATGGAATCATACAGTATGCAAAGTTTGGGGACTGGCATTGTTTTCCCCTTCAACAGAATTATGAGATTGTTTGTCACTTGTATAAAGAGTTCATTCCTTTTAACTACTGTGTAATTATCGTGGCCGTAGGCACACGTATTTGTGCAAACCCAGATATGTGCTTCTCTGGGATGGATGTGTGCGGATGTTGTCGCCGCCATCGTGTTTCTCCCAACCAACAGCCACTCTATGCACAGAAGAACGGAACACGGCCCAGGCCTCGGCCAGCCTTCGAGTGTTTGCTTTGTCGTAATTATAGCTTCACATGCAAGTTTAAGAAATGATGCAGAGAATTCTCGTGAACAATTTAATGGTGATACCAAAAAAACCCTACAATGCAATCTCATAATATGCTTGAATCTTTGGTTCCAGCCAATTGTCCCTCTGCAGGCATTGGTCTCTCCATTTAACATGTCCAAAGCATGTAAGAAGAACCATCCTTGCCCCTGAGGAGTATTCAGGCTGTACTTCATCCCAACCAGAATTATTTATTCTTTTGACAGTGTGTATTGTTGTTAGGTACTGCAGAGTTGGTTCCAACCCATAGCACCGTACACAGCAGAACTAAACACTGCCGGATTCTGTACCAGCTTCACTTGTTCCTATGCTTTAACCCATTGTTGCAGCTACTGTGTCAATCCATCTTGTTGAGGACCACCTTATTGCTGTTCCAGTGACTGGTGTCTTCTGACAACATGTCCAAAGTATGTGAGATGAAGCCTTGCCATCCTTGCCTCTCAAGAGAATAATGGCTGTACTTCAACCGAAACAGAATCGTTTGTTCTTTTGGCAGTCCATGGTGTTGTTAGGTGCCCTAAAATTGACTTCATTATGTAGCATCACTGGGCACAACAGATCGAAACACTGCCAGTGCCGTGCTCACAATTGTTCCTATGCGTGAGCCATTGCTGCAGGCACTGTGTCAATCCCTCCGGGGGACGCCTTCTCTTATTCGCAGTCCCTCTACTTTACCTGGCATGCTGTCCTTCTCCAGGGACTGGTCTCTCCTGACAACATGCCCAAAGTATGTAAGATGAAGTCTTGTCATCCTTGCCTCTAAGGAGCATCATGACTTCCTCCAAGACAGATTCGTCTAGCCACTTGGCGGTGAAGTTGCTTTTAATATTCTTTGCCAGCATCTTAATACAAAAGCATCAAATCTTCTGTAGTCTTCTTTATTGAATGCTGAACTCTCACAGGCATATGAAGCAAATGAGAACACGATGGCTTTGCTCAACTGCACCTTATTCCTCAAAGTAAGATTCCAGTGCTTATCTGGAATAAATACACAGAACTCAAATGTATGTGTTTCAGGAATTTGCAAGCTGTGTCTGTGCTTTTCTGATTTAAAAAACTGTCAATTTTTTCCTAGTATTATTGTTTTAGTGTACATTCACAGTAGTAACATGAGTATAACTCACCAAGTATAACTACTAGGGTTTCCATTTATACATGAACAATTGAAAAATATATATTTTTATATTTGAACATGTCTCTCTGATCATTTTATGGCTAAATGCAAGTTCTCTCAGATTCAGCATTTGTTTTAGTCTTATTAGGAAGCCTTCCCTCCAAAAATTACTTTTGTGTCATGGAAAAAAGTGATTTTGAAGCCAAAGTGAATATCAGATTGTTAATAAAACTCAAATGTGCATTTTCCCAAACTGCAAAAGTTTTGCAGCAACTTTATGGGCATGTTGCCCCACATAGAAACAGCAGTTTTTAGGTTGATTGAACATTTAAGGCAGAGATCCACTCAGAAGACTGTGGCAACTGTTTGGGTTAATTCTGAGGCATTGCACAGGATGGCCGGGGACACATATTAAGAATGTGCTTTAAGAAAACGAAAAGCTGCCTTGGTGAGAAAATCCTGGAAAGTTGCACAGGGAAATTTTTTCTACCACCCCAGAACACAGGTTTATTCTTCCAGGTTTGCCATGGCTGTCCTGCGAAAGTCTGCTGGGAAACCTCACCCCACCCACCCTCAGTCTCGCCCTTACCTTCAAACTTATTTTTGTTTCCAAAATTCACAGCCCACTTAGAAGATACATTATCTGAGATCCTCAAGTTGTAAGGTGGTACAAATTAAAGAACAGAGAATTCTTCACGTAAGAGTCCCAAAACCAAGCCGACTGTCATAGAGTTGGTTCCACCTCATAGTGACTTAGGTACATATCTGCTCATGCGTACAGCAGAACAAATCACCAACGCAGAGGCATCAACAACAGGCTGAAATAAAACAATTGTAAGGATGAGACAGGACGGGGCAATCCAGCTTGTCAAAAATCTTCTATTTTAATGTCATCTACTTTAGCAAACATTATTGAATAGATACAGGGCAGCTGACCCAGAGTTCGTTAGTTTTGTCTTATAGTGAGAAAGATGAGCCTGGCTGCTTCTATAACAACTTACAAAGGCTCAAACCCTACACAGGACTACTAGGAGGTGAAATCAATTTCATTGCAATGTTTCCTTTTGTTTATTATACTACTTCAGAGACTTTTCTTGCTTCAATTTACGTCAAAATCACAATTTGAGCATCCTTGAGGGATTCACATATTGTTCTTTAAGTTTGAGGAGCAAAAGTTATCTGAAAGGGCTAGGTGGTTCGAGGTTTACAAATGAATTTCTTGTAGGGTAGTCCTTGCTACTCTCCAAAATCAAGGGGTGCATTATCATGATGGTAGAAAAAGTCATCAGTGAGCATTTCCTGAACTTTTACTCAAAGATGCTATTTTAAATTTTCTTAAAATTTCTACACAGAAGGCCCTGTAATTATCCCATGTCCTTCAAGAAAATCTATCAATATAACCCCACTGAAATCCACCAAAATAATCACTATCAACTTCAGAACTGAACTCACGTGTCATAAACTGGCCCAGTAGATTTCTGATGGAAGTTACTTTTGTGACCGGACATTTTTAAAAAGACTAAGGTATGACTGAAGGAACATATTGGCAGCGTTAGTCATAGCAACCCTACGGAAAGCAGGAGGAAACATCACCTGGTTCTGTGCTGAACTCACAGTGTTCTCTGGTGTGAACCAACGGTTTCCTAACTCTGTTTGTGCATATTTCATTATAACATTTGATTTGTTTTCCTGAGCTGCCTTTTGAAATGTTCTATTCAGTTCTTTGACTTCATTCTTTCTTCCATTTGCCTTAGCACTCTACGATTAAAAGTGATTTTAAATGTCTTCTGACTTCTCCTTTCATTTTTCCTTTCTTTCCTGTATTTTTAATGGCTTTTTGCTTTCTTCATGTATCCTGCTTTTGATGTCCTCCCAGCTCATCAAGTCTCCTGACGTGATGGTTCAATGTATCAAATCAGTTTTGGTGATGGTCTCCAAATTTGGGTAGAATATCATCTAATTCGCATTTTGGCTCTTTTAGAGTTGTTTTCATTTTCCTCAACTTGAACTCGAACTTACATATGAGCAATTGATATTTTGATACAATATTCTTACATTTTCATTTATGTCAATGTGTGTCTGGTTAACCCTGAGACTTATTCAACATGATAATCAAGAAGTGTGCTATTTATTTATTTACTGCAATTGGAAATTTTTCTGGTATCTTTCTGTTCTTTATTTCTATTTTTTTT
>NW_022111369.1:40327309-40328524 GCF_000313985.2 Echinops telfairi
TTTAGCTGAGCAAGGTGCTCTTGTATTAGGGGAGTGCGCATGAGGAGGCCCAATGTCCACCTGCCACCCTACTACCAAACCAATAATTATTGCACCTAGGTCCGTTCCCCCCTTAATCTTAAATATATTTACATATGTACATGGCTGTATTTCTATTTTTAATCCCATTCTAGTAAGAGAACACACTCTGCTTAATTTCAGTTCTCTTAAATTTGGCCCAAGCCTAAATCATCAGAGGTTGATGGCCCAGATGCTGGATCTAGACACAGCAAAAGCCAAGCAAGTTTTAGGTATTTATATACAAAGGACGCCACAGCCCTGCGGAAACCTCCTTCAGTGTCATCAGGGCTGTGACGGGAGTCAAAGGGTGGGACTCTAGCCTCATATGGTTATAGCTGCTTGCCTGCTCACAGGAGTTCTCATCATGGAGCTGATTACATTGTTAGCTCCTATCACGGAGGATTACTATGCCTCATCTCCAAACCACTCAGAATCCTGGCTTAAGCAAGTTGACACCAAAGCCAATTAGCACCCAGGGAGGGGTTTCTATTGGCACTAGAAAAGAACGTATACTTTCATGCTGGGTGGAGTGTTCTATAACTGTCGATTAGATTCTATTGTTTGATGGAGTTTAGTTCTTCTGTAAGTTTGCTGATTTTCTACCTAGTAGTTCATTCGATCATTGGGAAAAAATATATAATGAAGACATCAATTATAACTTTGAATTTCTCTATATCTTACGTTTAATTATTTTTTTACATTATAAATTTTGAGCTTCATTGTTTGGAATATATATTTAATATTGCTATACTTTCTTGATGGACTGGCCCTTTTATAATCAGTCCATCTCTGGGTACTTTTCTTTGTTCTAAAGTCTAATTAATTTTCTGAGTATAGCCACTTCTGCTCTTTTTATTCATGTTTCCCACATATATCTTTCTCCATTATTTTATTTCCAACCTGACTGTACCGCTATATTTGAGATGTATTTTAAGAATATGCTATATTAGCATCCATTGCCATTGAGTCAAATCCAATATGGAATGCCACGTGTGTCACAGTAGAACTGTGATCCATTGGATTTTTGTTGGCTAGTTTTTCTTAGGTAGGTCACCAAACCTTTATTCAGAGACATTAAACTTCCACTCAACCATCTGTACCACCTACAGACTCCTGGTGGTATAGTGCTTACCGGTTGAGCTGTGAGACTCATGG
>NW_022111369.1:40339520-40340994 GCF_000313985.2 Echinops telfairi
TTATTTGAATACATATAGTGGGAGGATACAACCTACTCACACACCTTCCCAGATTTTAAACACTGCAGTATGCCCTTGTTCAGTATGCACACTGCCCTTGATCCAGGTACAGGTTCCATATGAGCATCATGAAGTGTTCTGAAATTGCTGTTCTTAAGGCTATCATAGTTTTATATAGTAAGAACAATTAAATGTGCTGGCATAGACACTAATACACAGCATTTTTCTGGTATTCTCCGTTTTCAGTGAAGAGCCATCTGACATTGACAATAATATCCCTTGTTCCATGTCCTCTACTAAACCCAGCCTGAGCCTTTGGTAGTTCCCTGTCAATCTACCACTGCAACTATTGTTGGATGATCTTCAATAAAGTTGTTCTTGGACTTCCTAAGTGTCACAAATTGTTAAATGCCAGACTAGTAGCTAAAGGTCTCAAAGACACCTTGAAAATAGGCATTTTCAGAAGACCTTCGCCTGGAGAACCCTATAGAGCACAACTTACTACATTCTGACAGCTATAGGGTCACTTAGAGGGGCGAATGAACTTGATGTTAACTAAAATAAATGACAGTATTTATAGAAGTTCATGTTAATGTACTAAAAAACTGACATCTGTTTTTATATATATGCTAGACTCAGAGGCTATATCATCAAAAATTCTTGGTTAAAAAAATTCATGTATAAATAAATCAACTAAAATGTAAATATCAAAAAAGACATAAAGAATTCTGCGCCACATTTCTAATGTTGTTCATATAAGATAAAATGCACAACACTAAAGTAATCATTGGCTAACAATAGCCTGTGTCTAAAATCTAAATAATATCAATAAAATTATAGTGTAAAGGATAAAGTCTGACAACAAATGCTAACTATATTGTATTATCTGGAGATGTATGGTTAAGAGTATTGTTTTATTCTTTTCATTTATTATGAGAGAAAAAAGATTCAATTAAGCTTTTAAAACACTTTGAATTTTTGAAGTTATGTTTTCCAACCCCTAAAGAAAAACGCAAAAGCAAACAAGGTTGATATAGTCAAAAACAGATGGAAAATGCCAGTAGTACAGGAAAATGTGAGTAGAGATGCAAAATAGAAAATCTCTGCTTTTTCACATTAACAAAAACATCAATTATCACAATTGGGTTAAAGAGATTTAATGGTTCAATTAAAAATAGACTCTGAAAGAGTAGGGCCAGAAATTAAATGACGCAGAAGTAGCAGTTTTTAAAATGGCAAAAAATAATACATAATACAGTTACATATAAAAGGATTTCAGTAGTGATAATATAAAATAGTTTATAATTCAGAATAAAATTTGTCATAAGAGGATAAAATGAAAGTTGATTAATAAGGAACAAAAATTTTTAAGCAAACAATATTTAAAAGTTTAGCAGGAATCAGATGACATACAATACCAGGACCCCAGTTTCGCCTTACAGACCTGGTTAGACCAGATGATGCACAGCGGTGC
>NW_022111369.1:40342352-40343786 GCF_000313985.2 Echinops telfairi
AAATGTTTTGAGAATGATGATGACAACAAATGTACAGATGTGCTTGACACAATGGATGCATGTACGGATTTTGATAAGAATTGTATGAGGCCCAAATAAAATGATTAAAAAAAATATATTGCAATTGGAGTGTTAGGTGGATCAAATAATTTTTCAAAAAGAAAATTTATACATTCCCAAATTCTCTACAAAAGCAAAACCAAAGATAGAGATGGAGATGAGAGAAAGAGTTCAAATGCATAGGTTCGATGTTAAAGTAGAGGCTTCTTCGGACTTTCACAACTTCACCGGTTAACGAACCCAAGACTGGCAAGGATACCACAGACCAGACAGATGGATCCCAGGTCATCAGGTCATGCTTGTGACTAGAAAGGCAAATGATCCCAAGGGTGGCAGGTCAGATCACAGGCAAGACTGTAAAAAGGTCTTGCGCAGGAGATGTTCCCAATGAAATATGTCCTTTAATTTCTTGACTGCTGCTTCCATGAGCATTGATTGTTGGATCCAAGCAGGATTGAATTTTTGACAACTTAAATCTTTTCACCATTATCATGATGTTATTTATTGTTCCAATTGTGAGGATTTGGGTCTTCTTTACATTGAGTTGTAATCATACCGAAGGCTGCAAACGTTGACCTTCATCAGCAAGTGCTTTACTCCCTGCTCATTTTCAATACTTACGGTGATGTCATCTGCATACCGTAAGTTATTAATAAGCTTTTCCCAAATCTTGACATCACATCCTTCTTTGTATACTCTAGGCTCCCTGATGATTTGCTCATCATAAAGATTGAATAATTAGGATGTGAGGATACAACTCTGACACAAACCCTTCCTGATTTAAAACCAGGCAGTTAGCTCTGGGTCTGTTTGCACAACTACTTTTTGATCCATGTACATGTCCCACATGAACATAATGAAAAATTCTGGAATTTCCAATCTTCTCAAGCCTATCCATAATTTGTTATGATTCACACAGTCGAATGCCTTTACATAATCAATAAAACACAAGTAAACATTTCTGGTATTCTCTGCTTTCAGCCAAGAAACACCTTACGTGAGCGATGATATCCCTTGTCCCATGTCCTCTCCTGAATCCAGCTTGAACTCCAGGTAACTTCTGTGAGCTCCCTGTCAATAAACTGCAGATTGTTGGATAATCTTCAGCAAAATGTTCCTTGCGTGTGATATCAATGATGTCATTCTATAATTAGAGCACACTCTTGGGTCACTTTCTATGAATGGGTAAAATTGTTTCTCTTCCAGTCAATTAGCCAGATAACTGTTTTCCAAACTCCTTTACATAGATAAAAGGGTACTTCTAGTGTTTCCTCAGCTTGTTGAAACACTTTATTCAGATCCTATAAATTTCTGGAACCTTGTTTTTGGCTAATATCTTTAGTGTAGCTTGGACTTCTCCTTTCGGTAACATTG
>NW_022111369.1:40344779-40349368 GCF_000313985.2 Echinops telfairi
TGTAGGAGTAGCGCCCAACCTATCAATTTGGTCCTAACTTGATGATGTCTCCTTGAGGGTGTGACCTTTCTATAAGAAACACAGTGAAAATGTAGCATCCTCCCTCTGCCCTTCCTCCCCCTTCCACTCTGTGTCAGTCTGCAAGGGTGACCCTGTGAGCGCGCTAGCTCTGCTGTCTTCCCGCCAAGCTTGAATCCACATGACTCTACCTACCAGCCTGTGATTCCCTCCTCTGTGGCATCAGCCTGCAGATATGTGAGTTTGTAGGGTGCTCGAGCTCGCATTGTGCTCATGGACTTGAGTTGAACTGTGCTGGGATGGCTTCTTGATATAATGTTCCTTCTTGTGTGTTTGTGTTTGTGTTTGGGTGTCACTCACTGGTTTTGTTTCTCTGGACTCAGCCGTTTAAAATACATAGCCAAAATGTTTTATAATATTGAGCAAGAAGAAATTTTTAAAGAAGAAAACATTAACCGAAAGCTAGACAAATAAGATAAACCCAATAAGTCAGAAATATTTTAAAATAGTAAAAATAATTAATAAAAAAGAAATTGCAGATTGATAAGTCGGATACATGCCTAGACTTTCACAAAGGGTCAAACTGGAGGAAACTACATGGTTGTTTGCAAACATATTTATTATGTTTCTTTAAAAGCCAAAGGGAAAAAAACTCCTTCCAGATTCCTTATTCCTCAAACATAAATGGAACTGGAGTCTTTAGTGACAAACAAGCTTGTCTTAAAGAAACAAAGAAATAAAAGTTATAAATAAGCCCCAAAGCTTTGCTTTTTCTTTCTTTTTAATAAAAGTCAGTGCAATGCACTGGCATAAGGTGAAGAGAAAGAATAAATACTGGAGTGAGGACAGATGAGGAAGGCAGATGAAAGTATGGAGAGAAAATCAAGCAGTGCACAAAATAAGAAATAATACGTGAAATCTAACCATATAGATGAGGAATATTTGAAAATAGAAATGAGAATTCATGTAACTTGATGCAATTAAGATTATATATCATGAAATTCATGACTGCTCATGAGTTAGAAGGCTCATTATAGTAAATATGTTTGTTCTTCTATTTTGATCAAATGATTCCAGAAATCCCAAGAAAAATCTTTGGTTTTTGCTGATAATGGATGGGCTAATTCTAAAAATTTCAGGAAAATTTAAGCAGTCAAGAATAGACAAGACAATCTTAGAAGAGAAAAACTAGATAACTTACACTAACAGATATCAAGATAATTTAGAAACGATAGTGTGGTAGTCAGGTGATCTTATGTTAACAAGACACTCCTGATTAGGGGTGGAGTGGAACCTGTCCGTTAGGTCACATTCTGAGTCTATCTCATTGGGGACATGGTCATCTCATAAAGAGGATCCTCTCTCCCCCTTCGCCTGCCTGCTTGCTTTCTGACCCTCATAACTGTAGGAGCCCTTCCATGTTTCCACTGCCCTTGGATACCCATGACTTTGCACCCTCCAGCCTGTGATCTTCCTACAGTTCGCATGATTCCATGTCACTACGTGACTTTGAAGAGGGATTTAAGAACTGGTATCAGACTTAGAAACTTGGGTTGGACTGAGCTGGG
Organism: Echinops telfairi; assembly: GCF_000313985.2. NCBI lineage: Eukaryota > Metazoa > Chordata > Mammalia > Afrosoricida > Tenrecidae > Echinops > Echinops telfairi. The sequence continues at coordinate 40,346,366 of NW_022111369.1, forward strand.
ATGCCTTCTCGATATATAGTTAGTTCTTGATATAAATCTTTTGCTTATACCTATATGAGTGTCACTAGATTGTTTCTCTAGTCAACTTGGCCTAACACACATATTCATTAAAACAGTGTGGCGTTATTGATATAAATCAGTTGAACTAAACAGAAAGTCAAGATGTGCCATTCATTGCCATTCAATGCCATCATTGAATCGATGGCAAGAACAAAACTTAGGGTCAATGGAAAGATGACATTCTCTTCCATAAGTGATGCTGTGTTAGTCATACACACACACACACACACACACACACACACACACACACACACACGAAGGGTGCAGTAAACAGGAATGGAGATGAGGCAGAGGTCATATATGCTTTCATGCTCCATCCTTATTTACTTATTCTGACACCAACCATTCCTCCCACAGCACTTTATTTCTATGCTGGGTTCAATAATTCAATGAAAAATCTCATGGACAATACTCACAATTCAGGGAGCTCGTTAGGAAAGAAGTTAATAGGTTAGCACCAGTCAAGATCTATAAATAATAAGAATATAGTCATTGGTCACAGCAACACCTCCAGCAGTGAAAAATCACTCCAATCCTCAGTCTCTAAGCCATGTGGTCCCTTCTTGGCCTTGGCCTCCATGCACCGGAAAACCAGCCACCTGTTGCTCTGTTTCACAAGTCCATAGTCTGGCTAGATGAGGAGATACCTCATCATTTCAGTGCTTAGCCTCCGGTGCTTGGCACTTCTGATCTCAGCGACCTCCACCACTACAGGCAGATGTTTTGGACATGTTCTTCCAAATGATCATGTGTGCCAAATGACTTCTATACACTGAAGAATGACTTTAATGGAGGTGTCATTATCTTTTAACAATCGAAATCCCAAAGGAAAATGGTGGCTGCTGTCCTAAGTCATTCCCTCTAGTTAAAAACAAATCAAAACAACTCACTGCCATGGAGTCTATGCTGACCACAGTGACCTTATCGGACAGGGTAGAACCGCCCCTGTGAGTTTACAAGACCGTAACTCTTTACTGGAGTAGAAAGCCTTGTCTTTCTCCCAAGAAGCAGCTAGTGGTTTCAAACTGCTGAGCTTTCAGTTAGCAGTCCAATGAGTAACCACTGTCCCACTAGGGCTCCTTCATGACAGAGAACTCCCTTCAAAAGGGGACCATAGCCACAGGTATCGAGTTCAGAATTCCAACCCATCACATAGCACAGTACAGATGGCGTACTAATATTCATTGACCATATCTTAGGGGATCTCTGCAAAGTTTGTGGAAAATTGAATTTAAAATATCTGTCAGTATGGTTGATAAAGAAACACACGTAGCACAATACTACTCAACACTCACCAGAGTGAATACCAAAGAAAATGATCAACATTGGTTGCTAAAGATGTGGAGCAAGCACAGTAGTCTGTGACTTTGGGTTTAAATTAGGAAAGCTATTAGGGAATATCCACTTAATGGATACTTAAAGTATCCACTAAGCCTAACGGGTCTTACGACCTAGATATTTTATAACTAGGAATTGCATATAGATGTAAATATTTTTTACTAAATGACATGCATAATGATATTCAAAATGCAACCCTTCATAAAGTAGGAAAGATCTGCATGCAATCCAAATATGCATCTACTGCACAGAGGATATGTAGATTGAAGTATATTCATCTACTGTACAGTGGATATATAAATTGAAGTATATTCATCATATACAGTTATACCTTGAAGATATTGTGGGTCCAGTTCCAGACCCACAATAAAGTTAAGATTGCAATAACATGAGTCACATGACATTTTTATTTCTCAATGCATATAAAAGTTGTGGTTACATTATAAAATAATCTGTTAAATGTGCAATTGCATTTTTCAAAAGTCCAAAGTACTCATATTATGAGGATTACCAAACGTGACTCACAGACATCCAGGAAGCGCTTTGTTGGAAAATGGTACAATAAGCTAACTCAATTCAAGTTTACCACAAGCCTTCAATTTGTAAAAGTGCAATGTCTGTGAAATGCAATAGAGTGAAGTAAAATAAAATGCGGTATACCTGTAATTAGATACAATTCTTTATGAAATAAACCGCTATACTTAATGATGTGCATGCATCTCAAAGAAGTGTTATGCAAAAGAGGCACAAAACAGTATTATACATTGTAATTCTACTTCTATAAAGTTTGAAAATTGGCAAAACAAATCTATGGTTATATTGCTAACTATATAAGTGACAGTGAGGAAATACAGAGTGTATGCCACAGGTGCTAATAGTGTTATTTATATTCACGGAGACACTGATTACAAAAAGGGCATCAATCATTTTGTGAAAATTTATTTAAAATTTTCACTTATTATGTGTGCACTCTTATGTGTATATTAAACTTCAATATGATTTTGGTTAAAGTTAAAAAGAAGTGCTTAAGACATTGTTTTAATGATGCCACTGAAGTCATATTAATAGATTTGAGTGCGTTCTATTCTTTAGTCCTCTGGTGGCATAACCAGTAAAGCATTGGACTCCTATTGCAAAGTCAGCAGTTCAAATCTACCAGCTGCTCCAAGGGAGAAAGATGAGAATTTCTACTCCCTTCAAGAGTAACAGTCTCAAAAAACCAAGGGGGCAGTTCTACCCTGTCCTACAGGGTCACTATGGGCTAGAATACACTCTACGGTAGTGAGAGAATGAGTCCCAATTCAGAAAGAATGGGGACTGATTATAAGGCAATTGGTAAAATTTGGCATTTGGTAAATTTTCCACTTCACATTTGGTAAAATTCCCAAGTCCTTCACATCGAGGCACTTTCTGATTCAATTTCTCAAAAAAAAAAAATAAATCCTATTTTTCCAGAAATATGTGAGAGCATTAATGGACTGACCACATGACTGGGATTAGGAAAGAGGGTGTCTTTGAAGAGGGTAAGCATTTACCTTTCTTATTACTCTATAATATTTCAGAAAATGTGCTTATCTTTATAATTTGCCTTCCTTGATAGCAGAA
>NW_022111369.1:40350138-40352692 GCF_000313985.2 Echinops telfairi
GTGAGTGAGAAGTCCATGTGTATTTAATATTCCTTGCCAACACTACTCCTTATTCATCGTCCAGCTTTCACATGCATATGGAGCAATTTAAAAGGCTGGAACTTGAGTGAAACTCACAGCTACCACTGATCTGTCACTTTGTCATACTGTGGTGGCTTGCATGTTGTGATATGGAAAGTTACGGCAAAGGCATGTTAAATAATGGGGGGCAGATTTCAGCAGAGACCCCGGACTAAGGTAAACTAGAAAGGAAGACCTGGTGTCTACTTCTGAAAACAAATAATTAGCCAGAGAAAAGCGTCTAAATAGCAGTGAAATATTGTCTGATATAATGGCAGAAGATGAGCCCCACCGATGGGAAGACCCTCAGACTAACACGCTACAAGAGCTGCTTCCTCAAATTATGTAGAGTCTACATTAGTGACACGTTTACTTAGATCTTTGACAGAGAGCAAAGGGAAGTGAGGTGATGATGGCACGCATCTGGCAGAAATCACAACGCAAAGGAGAGGTGTCCCCACACATACCCCTCCAGGACAAAGAAAAGCAAAGGGCAAATACGATATATTTCATTATCAAAGGAAGAGAAGGGAGGGAGTGAAAAAGAAGGGAGCGAGGAAAAACACCCACAAAATAACTACATAGACTCTTGAGTTTGAGGTATAGAGACAGAGGTCGAGCATGACGTCTGGAGAGAAAAGACACACATACCTGGGACAGGGATGCACTCCAAAGACCAGCCAATAGCAGGAGACCCACCAGAAAGCCAACCGAGGTGGAAGATCCACCATCGGAAGAATAGAAGATTCGGTTCTACATCTGCCATGCTTTTACACTATCTAAGAGCTCTTTGGACTTCTTTTCCAAAGTGTCCCTATTAATAAACTCCCTCTTTCTGATCAATCCTTTTCTGTGCTCTAATGTGAATTTTGTCCCTCACTTGAAATCTTTCTTTTGAGGGGGTCAAGAACCAAGGAATAGAGAGACTCAAAATCTTAAACTGCCTCCCGATGACACATGGATGGAATAAAGCTTCTGGGGTCTTCATTTGTGATACCTTGTCTAAAAAGATGTAGAAAGAGCTACAAACATCTTTTAATAGTCATATCTGGAATATATACAGTAGGTATCTGGAATATATACAGTAGGTATCTGGAAAAATTGGAAGTTGTCAAAAATGAACTAGACCATCTGAAGATCAATGGCTGATTTTAACCTTTTAACAGTTTAATTGACATATAATTCACAAATAATACCATTTAATAGTTTAATCATACTAAAAAGGGTGGTGCAATCATTACCACATCCAAATGTAGAATATTTTCTGCATTCTTGTACTCATTGTTGCTACCTCCCTATTTCCCCACAACCTCCCCAGCCATGTCCCTAGGAAACTATATATTTACCTATCCTGAGTTTTATATACACAGAAAAACACAAAACAAAACACAGTAATAGCAAAATAAAAGAGAAAAACCTAATAAAAAAGAAAACCCAGAAAATACTAAAAACTGGAAAAAATTTAAAGTAGGTCAAAAGGGAGATCAAATGTGTTACACTTTAAGACATTAACTGCCATTGACGATATGTTTTTCAATGATCATCAAAAATAGATTTCAACATTTTTCCTGAAGTATGATATCATCGATGATATACCTAGAAGGAAGTCTAGTTAACAGGACTATGATTAAAATTTATGAACAAATCACCAGTAACAAGATGAGGAAATTAAAAATTTTACCAGCCTCTTTAATTTAAAATTGAGCCCCTAATAAAATGTTTAAAAAAAAAGAAAAAAAGAAAAAATATAATAAAATTGACCAGACATGTAATTAAGATGCACCCATCACTAATGGTCATCAGAATGGTAAAGTGGGAAACAAAGAAGGACCAGTGGCTGGAAAAAAAGGTTTTGGTGACAGCAAAAATGTCAACAATCACATCATAGAATTTGTAAGACCAATGACTTATTGCAAATATCGTTTTATTCAACAGCATCAACAGAGTCGCTATTGATGGATCTCAGAGGATAGAATGCAAAATTAAATCATCTATGTAAGAAAAATGAAGAAGCACAGTATCAGTCAGAGCAAGGCCAGAGAATGGCCATGAAACAGAAAATCAACTGCTCATATGCCACTTCCATTTGAAATGGAAAAAATTAAAGCAAGTCATGAGAGCCAAAGTAGGCCCCTGAGTATATCCTACTTGAATTCAAAGATCACCTCAAGAATAGAGTTGATGCATTGAACAATAACGACCAAAGACCAGAGGAGCTGTGTGATGACATCTAGAACCTCATACAAAAAGAAAGCAAAAAGGTCATTTAAAAGACAAGACAAGACAATGGGAGATTTGATGAGTTGTTGACTGTAAAGCTGAGGAATTGCTCTAAAAAACCTTCATCTAATTCTCAGTAAAAAGTTTTTTGTTGCTTAACTTCAAGCCTTTAAGAACCCAGATGCTATATCTTTTAATAGCTGGGCACCATCTGCCTTCTTCACCACATTTGCTTATGCACCGTCTTGTCTTCAGCGATTGTGTCAGGAGGGTG
>NW_022111369.1:40352792-40363085 GCF_000313985.2 Echinops telfairi
ATATACCTAGAAGGAAGTCTAGTTAACAGGACTATGATTAAAATTTATGAACAAATCACCAGTAACAAGATGAGGAAATTAAAAATTTTACCAGCTTCTTTAATTTAAAATTGAGCCCCTAATAAAATGTTTTAAAAAAAAGAAAAAATGAAAAAATATAATAAAATTGACCAGACATGTAATTAAGATGCACCCATCACTAATGGTCATCAAAATGGTAAAGTGGGAAACAAAGAAGGACCAGTGGCTGGAAAATAAGGTTTTGGTGACAGCAAAAATGTCAACAATCACATCATAGAATCTGTAAGACCAATGACTTCTTCACCACATTTGCTTATGCACCGTCTTGTCTTCAGCGATTGTGTCAGGAGGGTGAGCATCTTAGACTGCTGATTTGTTAGAACATACTCATACACCCCTCTCCAGGGGAAAGAACAACAGAAAACATGGGGGCATGGAGACAGAGGTCGGTGTGAGATATGAAAATAATAATAATTTATAATCTATCAAGGGGCTATGAGGCTGGTGGGTGTGGGTAGGGGGAGAAAGAGGAGCTGATACCAAGGGCTCAATAGAAAGTAAATGTCTAGAAAAGAATGATGGCAACATATGTACAAACATGCCTGATGCAATCGATGTATGGATTGTAAAAAGAGTTGTAAGAGTCCTCAATAAAATTATCTTTTAATAAAAATCAATAAATAAAAAGAAGGAATTAAAAAGAAAAAACAACACTTTTTGTTTTAAAAAAGTTAAGAAATAAAGAGAAGACTAACATGGGTGCTGGACATTGAAACTTGGATTTTTCAATGTTGAGTATCTAAAGTTGCATTCAGCAAGTGATAATGGAGGAAATGAGCTTAATAGAAAAGTTCAGAAGATAGCTCTAGAAGACAAAGTAAAGCATTATAATGAAATGTGGAAAGGCCTGGAGTTAAAAAGTCAAAATAGAAGGACATGATCAACATAGCTCAAGATGAAAGAAATAAAAAAAAAAATCAAATCTGTATTTGAAATGCTAATGGATTTCAATAAACAAATATTGCACAATGAAAAAAAGCAACAAAAGAAGGTGGAAGGAATACACAGAGTCACTGTACAGATAGAATTGATGTACATTAAATCTAATTATGATCAAGAACTCAGTACTAAACAAAGATGTCCAATTTTTATTGTAGGCATTGACAAAAATCAAAGCTTCAAGAATTTATACCAATTAAGATGTTTTAACAAACAGATTCAACTTGGAAGTACTCACTTGTCTTTACTAATAAATTAGAAAGATAGCTAGCTGTGTGGAGTATACTTATGTTATCTGTAATAGAATAATATCTATACTCCTAAAAGGAAGAGCCAGTAATACAACTATTATTCCAATTTATATATGAACTATTAAAGCCAGTGATGAAAAAATTGAAGAATTCTATTCACTTCTTCAAGTCTGAAATTGAGATATAGTCAATTAATATGGTCACTTTGTCCATAATTTTTTATGTGATGTATTATTATAATTCTGAACTCTATACCTGTGGCTATGTTCCCATATTGAAGGGAGTTATTTATTACAGGATTAAGATGGGAGTAAATCATGACCTTATTAAAGGATATGGGTCGTTACATTTTTTGTTTTTTGGGGACATCCTTAAGATGACTTTAGTAGAAGGTGTGGATTGAAGCAGCCTCCATTGTCTTGAGGGTTGTGTTCAGCAAAAAGACAAATCACACTTCCACCAAAGCCATTCCTCCGTATGTAAGAGACATTTGGGACACAGAGAAAAGTCATGGGAGCATGTGGATGAGCATGTCCAAGATCTTTGTCTAATGTGGCAGAGGCCACTGAGACCAAATGCACCAGACACTATGGCACAAAGACTCAGCAATGAGACTGCGGGGCACCTTCTCATCTAGCCCAATACTGCAGACAAACTGACTTCCTGGCCACAGAGGTAAAATCCAAGGAACCATGTATCTGAAACCCTCAGGATGAGATGCACTTGATTCCTGGCTGAAGAGAGGGGTATAGCTGTGAATCAGTGACTGTATTCTTATTATTTACTGACGTTCACTTGTGGTAACCTTTTAATTTCCTCAATAAACCTCCCTAATCATTAGTATGGTATGTGAGTTCTGTATGGCTATTGCAACAAATTCTAGAACACAGCATAGACATAGAGTGGTGCGGAAGGAAAGGTTAAAGTCAGAATAAATAAAGCAGGCTGGAACTTGGAGGCAGGTCTGATCCTTGTCTCCTGGCAATAGGGAAGTAAAGGAGATTCTACTTCCATTGCCGTTTACTACATTGAATAAATATGAAATCAAGATGCATTGATAATTACCAGTGGTTGGAAAGTGAAAATTAGAAACAAAGAGGAAGGAACAGATCAAACATATGGCCTTGGTGACAGAAATGAAGCTGTAGAATGCATGACAGAATTTTGTCAGAACAATGACTTTCTCATTGCTGATACCCATTTCAACAACACAGACAGTGACTATGCACATGGACAGCACCAACTAGAATACACAGGAATAAAATTGATTACGTTTATGGAAAAAGACAATAATGAGTTTCAATATTATCAGGACAAAACAAGGCTGGGGAGTGACTGTGATCATTAATTGGTCACATACAAGTTCATGTTGAAGTTGAAGAAAATTGAAACAAGGACACGAGCACCAAAATACAACCTTGAATATATTCACGTGAATTGAGAGGCCATCTCAAGACCATATTCGATCCATAAACAGAAACCATGATGAGATATGAAACGGGACCAGGAACACAAGAAGTTAAAATTTAAAAGGTAATTAAAAACAGGAGAGAAAGAAAAATAAACAATGCAATTGTCAGAGACTCAAAAACTTGCACTTGAATGTAGAGTAGCTAAAGCTTATGGAAAAAATTATGACATAAAAGAGTTTAGTAGAAAATTTCAAAAGGCAGCTCAGGAAGACACTGTAAAGCACTATAATGAAATATGAAAAGACATGGAGTTGGAAACCGAAAGAGAAGGACGCAATCAGCATGAATCAAGCTGAAAGAAATTAAGAAAAATTCAAGCCTAGAGTTGTAATATTGAAGGATTCTATGATGAAATGTTGAATGATACTGGAAGTATCTAAAGAAGAATGAAAGCATAAACAGAATCACTATACCAAAAAAAGCGTTCAATATTCAATCATTTCAAGACTTGAATGTGATCAAAACTAATGGAATTGAAGGACGGAATCCAACCTGCACTGAAAACAGTAGTGAAAAACAAGATTCTAGGAATTGATTGAAAATTAGTTGAAACATTTTTAAAAGCTGATAAAGTCTATGCCAAGAAATTTGGAATACAGTGACATGGTCAATTAACTGGAAAACACTAATATTTGTGCCCACTCCAAACAAAAATGATCCAACAGGATGCAAAAATAACCATTAATATAATATGTATGTAACTAAGTCTACATGGAAAATGCACACCAGCTTCTACATGGAAGATGCACACCAGCTTGTGTGAACCAATCTTGAATATGGTGAAGAGAAAAGCATCAAAACAAAAATTATGAACACCCACTTCGTGGAGAACCATGGAGAGAGTAGGAGAGCTCCCAAACTCCCAAACCCCTCTGCAGAGCATCTGGTCAGATGGAGCCACTGGGAGATCCACTCTAGTCACCGGCAAGAGTCTGGAACAGTCTTAGTACCACACAGCGACCACTGAATCTTGATGCTGCGAAATTGAACTAGACACTTGTCCAGTTGACCACCTTACAGATGCCACCTAAATTTGTTCTGGGTACCAGTATCTCTTACTGGTTCCATGACAGACCATTGCTCTCTGGCTTTTTGATTATTGTTCGGGTCCTTTCCTTATTACGCATTATTAGTATTTTTGTCTGTATACTATTGTCTTTACCCTTGCTGCCTTAGGGTAGTTTTGTTTTCTGTTGGGTCGCCTAGCTGTGAAGTGCAGAGTATTGGTGGCATGTGATAATAATGGACACACAGGGATGTAGGGAATACAGGCAGTGGAGGAGGTTGAATATAGGGAGATAAAGGAGGATTCGGAGTAACTAATGAAAAGAGGAGTGTGGAGCACTAGAACAAATTGTGATTTCATTTGATCATAGGGGAGGTGGAATGTTCTAAAATTGATGTGGGGTAATTGCATAATTCTCCTTGATAGAATTGAATGATTGAATTATATGATATGTAAACTACTTGTGAATAAAACTGCTGGAAAAATAAAATTTAAAAATTCATTTTTAAAGTTTCCACAATACATCAACAGACTAACAGGGAACTCCCAAAATTCAAGACAAAATCAGAAAAGTACTTGGAAAAAGGGATTGCTATCATTGCTGATGTCAGATGCCTCTTGGATGAATTCTGAGCCTATCAGGGAGGTGATTACTTTGTGTTCTGCACTAACAGGGGCATTCCAGAATCCTTCATTGTGCTCGCACAGAACCTGTGCACAGGCCAAGAGGCAGAACAGGGGAATCTTGCATATGAATAGTTTAAAATCAAGAAAGGTATGCATCAAGGTTGAACTATTTTTACCATACTTATTCAGTCTGTATGCTGAGTAAATAATCTGAGAAATTAAACTATCTGAAAAAGAGGGTAGCTTTTTGATTGGAGAAATGCTCATAAAAACCTGCAGAAAGCACAACATTGCTTTATGGAAACCAATGATAGGACTTGAAACACTGATTGTTATTAAATAATAGATCCTTTGGTATGAATTACAACTCACTGTAAACAAAACAAACATCCTCATAATTGAAATGATAAACAGTATCATAATAAACAGAGAAAAGATTGTAGTTGTGAAGGGCATCATTTTATTTGGCTCCACAATCAATGCTAATAGAAACAGAAATCAAGGATGTATTTCATTAGGCAAATCTCCTCCAAAGGGTTTTTATGAAGTTTTAAAGAATAAAAACGTTACTCTGAAGGCGCAGGTATATACTGGACCCAAGTCGTGGTATTTTCAGTGGCCTCATATCTTGTGACAGCTGGTCAATGTATAGGAAAGACTGGAGAAGAACTCATGCATTTGAATGAAGGTGCTTGCAAACATTATCGAAAGTATCACCAACTGCCAGAAGAATAAATAAATATCTCGTGGAGGAAGCACCAGCCTGCTCCTTAGAAGCGAGGTTGGTGAGATTTCATCTCAAACACTTTGGACATATTATCAAGAGGGATCAGCTCCTGGAGAAAGATATCTCATTTCATGAAGTAGAAGGTCCAGGGAAAAAGAGGAAGACCATTGATGGACTGACAGAGTGGCTACAGCAAGCTCAAGTATAACAATAGTAGTGAGAATGGTACAAGACAAGGCATTGTTTGAGTCTGTTGTGCATTGGGTCACTGTGTGTTGGAACTGACTTGAGGGCATGTAACATAAGGTGAACATTGACATCAGGAAGGTTTGCACTCCTAAGCACAATCAACCTGATGTGATCACCAAGGATAAAACTCTGAAGGAAGGAAGAGACAAGAGAAGGACCAATGGAAATGGTAAACACAGGGAGGAAGTGGGAAGAGAACTGTTACATTGTGAGCACTGCAGTTAATGCCACAAAACAAAACGTTTCATTACTGAATGGAAAACGAATTTGTTCTATACATTTTCACCCAAATCGCATTAAAAAACTTTTTCGGACCCTTTTGGCAATTCATTGTTTTTGATTGCTTGGAAGGACTTTTTTTGAAATTTCAATAACCACTCATTTTGAGATGAGGGGAAAAATTTTTAAGTTAATATTTTATTAAGTTGCATTTGTCGTTATATTAATTCTAAATCTAAGTGAATTAGCGATGTTTCTGAGGCTAAAAATATTCAGAGGAGCTGATGACCTCTTTTTTCTACTTTGGAGCGGGATGTTTGGGCCATGACTGTATGGCTAATAGTCCAGTGTTTATGAGACTCCATCACCAGGGCTCCTTATGAATTAATGTAGAACCTCTCATTTTGTTTTAGAATAGATTATGTGTGCAGCAATCAAATTTATCTCTGGTTTACTACTGTTGATTTATCTTATAGGATGGAAAAAACTCTGTGGGTTTCTGAGGCTTTAATTCTGAATGACTCTTAGTGGAAATAGACAATCTCATCCTTCTCCTGCAGAAAGGCCAGTGTTTTCAAACAGCTGACCTTGCAGTTAGCAGCCCACCGAGTGCCCGTGATGCCAGTGGCACTCAGCTCTTTTTGAAGTCCACTGCTTCCAAACATATCATTAGGCTATTGAGGAAGTCAATCCAGGTCTCTAAATTTGGGTGTGAAATGGCAATCAAAGGTTAAAGAAACAATTTCATATGAATAGTAACATGCATATGAATATAGCTGTCTTAGATAAAGTGAGTATATCAGATTATGAAGTGAAAAGTTAAAAATTGTTTTATATTCAAATGGAGTTAGCAGAAAAGAATAAGACTTTAAATTTCAAATATTTCTTTTATAGATCTAAAACTAAAGAGCAGCTTTGCATCTCAGAACTTCAATTAAAGGTAGCATGAACTAAGGAACATAGAGATACTTTAAGCCATGAAATAACAAACCTTAATTCTAGACTTGTAATTCTAGCACATAGATTTTTAACAATGGCGGCATATAGGTCAAATGATTGCAGAAACTAATGAGAGTGTTTGGTGTGGTGTCTTATGATAAACAGTCATGGCATGGAGAGAGTAAGACTCGAGCAGTAAACCCTTTGTCATCACCCGACTCTTCCTATGCCCTCATTGCTTGGAAATGTGCATGCGGAAAAGTTTAGAACTCTATGTCACCATCACACGGGTTTGTCATCTGTCCACTCCTCATTTATCCCTGCAGCATTTGTGATCACCTCATTTGTCTTACCAGCTTCTTCTCTTCATTATCTCTTTTTAAATACTAACGTTATATATTATGTATCTATATTAAATTTCAACCTAAAACAAATAAATTGCAACCTGAAGTTACTAATGGGCATGCCTTTAATGCTTTTTATTATTTTTCCTGATTTATTGACTCTGTATGAGCAGAATAACATATTTATCATCCAATGTAAAGTGTCCTGGCTGGTTAGGCAAAAACAGAGATAGTTTGCTCTTTTCTATTGCAAAATTATTCTGAAAAATATTTTAAAGTACCTTTACATTTTTGTCTTGCTTTGAAAAATCCTGCAAAGAATATTGTGATATGGCAATTTGGTTCAACATAATTTCACTCAAAAGGACCCAATCATCTTAGGTGAATGTAATATCAAAATGTGGTATAAGTAATTAAAGTATGCTAAAACAATTGAATAATCTCAAAGATAATCAACACTCAGCGATGCACTTCTCTCTGTACAAGGTTGCTGTGTGCCTTCATCATTAAGTGAATTCAGACTCATAACTGAATAGAATAGAATTGTCCCAAAAGGGCATATTTTTACTGATAGAGGCCTTGAGGGTACAGTGGTTAAGGTTGCTATTTAGAAGATTGCCAGTCAGAGCAAACAGCTGCTCCATAGGAGAGTGGCTATCTCCTTCTGTAAAGATTGAAGTCCAAACGTTTACTTCTGATACATAGTGTCCCTATAGGACAGAGGAGACCTGCCCCAATCTTTATGGATAAAGACTGCCATATCTATAGACCAGCTCGTGAGTTCAAAATGCCAACCTTCTGGTTAGTAGCCAAGCAGTTAATAACTGTACCATCAAGGTACTTTCCCAGACAGATGACAGCTTTGGAAACTTCCAGAGGACTGTTCTACTCCAAGTCCCACAAGGTAGCTGAGTTGGAATTCAGTCAATGACAATGGTTTGGAGTTTGGTTGGTGGTGGTCATTTAAGCAGGAGCAAATCACCAGAACTTTTCTCCCACGGAACCCCACGTAGGTGCAAACCACCATCTTTCTGTTATCAACTGAGCGCTTAACCACTGCACCACCAGGGCTCCTGCACGCCTAATGTGACCTCAAGCTTTTAATGTTAAAAGATAAATAATATCCACTTAGAGTGATAAGATGCAGACTTCTCACACCAAGAATCAACCCCAACTATGTACTAATAAAAAGGTAGAGCCAAGAGAAAGAGGAACTCGCTGTTGAAAACATGCATTTTGTATAATATGAGAAACTGAGACCAACTAAGCTGTAAGATGCAAGAATTAAAAGGATTTTATAAATTAACTTGCTTCAGGCTCCTAGTTTTTTTGTTTTTAAATAGAGATAGTGAAGAATAGATAAATTAAATATTTTGTCCCAAATCATAGCTGAATAAACTGTAATTAATCGGAAAGAACTTAAGCAGTTTAGTAGGCTCTTAAATTTTACATGATTGCCTAGTATATTTTAAATATTTAAATCTATGCATGAGATCCTTTACTAACTTAGAACCATTTTCTTAAATATTAAAAATATGGTTGCACCAATTATAAGATGGTCAGGTACAAATGGTCGCATATAAAAAAGGCAAGTTAAGATTTTAAGTACAGCATCAAGGCTCCATTCTAGCTCAGTAGGATGCATATGGGTCTACTGAAACATTTGACAATTTGAACATACTTTCTGTACTTCAGTTCATTTAGCCCAGATCTGGCTTTGATTAAGGATCGCATGTAGAGGGGCATCTGGAATGTTCAATTCAGAACTGAAAGCATAATTCCTTTTTCTGATAGTTAAATTTTTAGTTTGAGAACAAGAGGAGTTCCAACTATTAGTCCAAAGAGAAGTCAGTAAGTAACTGAACTTCAGAGTCTTATTCTTGTTTATATATATATATATACAAATTCTTCCATTATCATAGAGAAAAGCAAGGGATGCCTAAAGGCGTGTGGCCTTCTCCCTTGCCTTCATATCTCAATTTTATTTGCCAGACTTAGCAAGTTGTAATGTACAAGACATAGGAAAGGCACCAAAGAAGTTCACAAAATAATGGAACCTATTATGCGTCCTGTTTTCTTGTGCTTTGCTTAAGGACAAAACATTGTCTCATTCAAATGCCCATGCCCGATTTTCTTGGAATTTTTTTTTATTCTGTCACTTGCTGCTTCCATGTGTTCTTTAAGATTTGAAGCATAGGATAAGTTAAATGAAAATTATTTAAAATACATCAATTTATTTCTATCCATTAGCATGTGAAGCGCAGTTGTTCTAAAATAAACAATCGTTGATAAAACTTTAACATCCCATTGCACAAATCGTGTGCTATCCCTATGCCCTAAGCTTTGAAGTCATGCACCAAAAAGAGTAAGATATTTGCTAAAAGGCAACCTGCAAGAAGATTTAGGAAACAGTCCCTAAAATTAATTGTAAGAAGAAGAGTGAATTGAAATGCTTATTCATTTTCTGGCATGTGATACTTTTACATAATGTGAGCATGATTGAGCCCAGATGTTGTTACAATAGTCTAAGTGTTAAGTGCTAATATCACTTGGATGCTTCAAATATTCAATTTGCATTTTAAAAACATCTTTCAAACTCAATCTGGTACTTTAGTGTTATTACCCCCAAACCCATTTGAATAACTTACACTTATTCCCACCCAACCAGCACAGTTCAGTGTGCTTTATTAATCATCGTTACAATTCTTTAAAAATAGTGTGTTTAGCAATTAATAAAGGTTTGCATTTCAAAACATAATGCTTACAATAGTAACAGCTGTGGTTACATGTCTTCCATAAACAAAGTCTAAAACAGAAAAACCAAGCCCACTGCCATCAAGTCACGTCCGAGCACGTAGGGTTTCTGAGAACAGGAGCAGACAGCCTGGTCTTCATCCCTCAGGGCTGACGACTTGGATGAATAGTTTCTTACAGGTATGGCAGAGGAGGTTGGGAGAAAATGGGGAGCTACTAATAAGTACAAGAATGAAGAAAATGTTCTGAAACTGATAGTGATGATGATTGTACAACTCTTCTTGATGTGATAGAAGTATATGATATGTGAATCACATACCAATAAAACTGTTGGAAAAATGTTCATTCAAAAAAGAAAACACCCTCATAACCCAGACTGTAAGAGATATTCTCTTGCAAAGTTGAAATTGATCATATTTTATTTCTTCGCTTTCCCTTTGAGCCACAAGCTCTGTGCTTACTGTCCAATTTCTCTTTTTTAAATCATTTTATTGGGGGCTCGTACAATTCTTATCACAACCCATCCATGTATCCATTGTGTCAAGCACATATGTACATGTGTTGCCATCATCATTCTCAAAACATTTGCCTTCTACTTGAGCCCTTAATAACAGCTCCTCATTTTTCCCTCTCCCTCCCTCTTCCCCCTCCCTCATGAACCCTTTATGATTCATAAATTATTATT
>NW_022111369.1:40364278-40365435 GCF_000313985.2 Echinops telfairi
TTGCTATGGCTTGATTTTTGGTGCATATTATTATCTCTACAGATCTATCTAGATAAAATAGGCTGGATGAATAGTCTGGAGGAGAAAACAATGGGACCAATGGTTCCGGGGGGGATACGGGAGAGGGGCAGGTGGGGTAAGGAGGTGATGCTGACCAATCCAGGGACAGGGTAGCAATAAGTGATCCCAAGTCAGTGCCAAGGAGGGTGTGAGAGGCCTGGTAGGGATTCAGCAAGGGCAATGTAACCAAGAGAAATTACTGAAATGCAAATGAAGGCTGAGCATGATAGTGGGACAAGAGGAAAGTAAAAGGAAATAGGGGAAAGAACTAGGTGACAAGGGGTATTTATAGAGGTCTAAATACTGGCATGTACATATGTAAATATATTTATAAGGGAGGGTGGGGAAACAGATCTATGTGCATATATTTATAGGTTTAGTATTAAGGCAGCAGATGGACATTGGGCCTCCACTCAAGTACTTACTCAATGCAAGAACACGTTGTTCTATTAAATTGGAATTCTATGATGCACACCTTCCCAACACGATTGCTGAAGAAAAATGTGTGCATAAGCTAATGTGGTGAAGAAAGCTGATGGTGCCCGGCTATCAAAAGATATAGTATCTGGGGTCTTAAAGGCTTGAAGATAAATAAGCGGACATCTAGCTGAGAAGCATCAAAGTTCACATGTAAGAAGCACACTAGCCTGTCTGACCCAAAGGTGTAGAAGGGACCAGTTATCAGACATCAAAGAACTAAAAATCATATCAGTGGGTGTCCACCTTCCCAATACAATCGCTGAAGACAAACGTGCATACGCAAATGTGGTGAATAAAGCTGATGGTGCCTGGCTACCAATTTCTTATACTTCATGCACGGATTCAAAGACAGGGTTCCTTCTAAAATTCTCCCTATATGCCCAGCTCAGTGGCCAGGAAATTTATTCAGATCTACCTTCTGGAACACTGGGACAAACACTGTCTCTTCCATGGTGGTCCACCTAAGCTGACTCACATTTGTATTCCTCAAGCTAAATTCTTTGGCCATGCTTCTGCCCACATAATTTAACAAAATAATGTGTCCAAGTAGCATTGTGGGTTTGCTTGTTTGGCCACTCCCCACAGGCCAGTATTTTGAAATTTCTCACCACTCCACA
>NW_022111369.1:40365895-40367486 GCF_000313985.2 Echinops telfairi
TATATATTTATCTGTATATGATTTAACAGTTCATTTCTTGTTATATATCTAATTATCTTTATAAATAAATATATTTAATTATCAGCAATTTGGTTTTATCTCTCTAGAGAACCCTGTCTTAACACAACTTTCTATTCCTATAAAGATTTACAGTCTTGGAAACCTACAGGAGCAGTTCTATCCTGTCCTATTGGGTTACTATTAAGAAGAATCTTCTCAATGATAGTGAGGAGTGAATGATGTGATAAAAGAGTGTATTAGTTTCCTTGGCTATCATAACAAATTACCATACATTGGCTAGCTTTAACAAAAGATTTAGATCCTCACATTTCTGGAATCAAGATGTTTGAAATCAAGGTGTAGCCCAATCTCCAGTTCTCAAGATGAATTCTTTGTCTCTTCTTTCTGCTGGTGTCTCCTGGCTTTCCTTGACTTATAGCAATGTAACATCAGTCTCTACTGCCATCTTCCCTTGTTCTTCTTCCCTGGGTCTCTCCGTGTGTCTTCTTTTTAGATTCTTAAAAGGGTGATCAATTTTGGACTTAGGGCCATTTAAATCTAGGATGGTATCATTCCAAGGTCCTTAATTGAATTTATTGGCAAATACCCTTTCCAAATAAAGTCACCCTCACAGGCACTTGGAAATTAAGACTTGGACATCTCTTTGGGGAGTATTGTCAGGATGCCTGTTGGTTTAGTAGGGTTATTCTATGGGTGGCTAACAGAAAGGTTGGCAGTTGAAAAACATCAGCTGCTCCACAGGATAAAGAAAAGACTTTCAAATCATGTTAAGAATTACAGCCTCAGGAGCCCACCTGTCCTATAGGTTCATGGTGAATCAGCATCTACTCTACTACAGTGAGTTTGGGGGATACTGTTTAACAGTTTGCTATCCATTCCATAAAACGTTTTGGGTTGTCATTTTTGCTCCTACAGTCCCAAATACTAACAGTTTGAGTTAAATAATTTGACTCAAGGATTGCAGCCTTCAGCATGTATTACAACTCAATGTCAAGACAACCAAAATACTCACAACTGGACCAACAGGTAACATCATGACAAATGGAGAGAAGTTTGAAGTTGTCATGGGTTTTGTCTCACTTGGATACATAATCAAATGCTCCTGGCATCAATAGTTAAGGGATCAAAAGATAAATTACATTAGGCAAATCTGCTGCACAAGACCTCTGTAGAGTGTTGAAAAGCAAGGATATTACTTTGAGGACTAAGGTGCACCTAACCCAAGCCATGGTATTTTCAATTGCCTCATATACACGTGAAAGTTGGGCATTTAATAAAGAAGACTAAAGCTTAATGGATGCATTTGAACTATGGTGGTAGACAAGAACATTGAAAGTACCACGGCCTGCTGAAAGGACAAACTGATTTGTCTTGGAAGAAGTACTGAGAGAGGGCCCCTCAGAGGCAGGGATGGAAAGATTTTGTCTAACCTACTTTGGACAGGTTGTTAGGAGAAACCAGTTCCTGGATGAGGACATCCTGGGTGGTAAAGTAGAGGGACAGTGAAAAGGAGGAAGACCCTCAAGGAGGTGGACTGACACCATGGCTGCACCAATGGACACAGGCATAC
>NW_022111369.1:40368152-40370470 GCF_000313985.2 Echinops telfairi
ATAACATTGATACCTGAATCAAGCAAGGATCCCACAAGAATTGAGAACTATAGACTAATATCTCTAATGAACTCTGATGCAAAAATTCTTACCAAAATATTGGCCAAGGGAATACAAAAGTATATACAATGAAAACTTCATCATGACCAAGTGAGATTCATTCCAGGGATGCAGGTATGGTTCAACATCCAAAAGTTTATCAACATAATTCACCGTTTTGACAAGAAAAAATACAAGAAGCATGTGATAATATCATTTGGTGCATAAATAGCATTTGAAAACATACAACACCCATTCCTGTTTAAGGCACACAAGAAGATAGGAATGGGAGGAAAATTCCTCAATATAATACAAGCCATATATAATAAAACCACAAGTCAGTGTAGTAGTCAATGGATAAAAGACAAAAACATATCTACTGAAAAGGGGGACCCGACAAGGATATCCCTTGTCCCCTCTTTTATTCAACATTGTACCGGAAGTCCTAGCTAACAACATAAAGCAAAGGAAAGACATTAGAGGAACTCATCTGAGGAAAGAAGAGGTGAAACTATCGTTATTCACAGATAATATTATTTCATATATTGAAAAACCCAAAAGCTTCACAAGAGAAGTGCTGGAAGTGATAGAGGAATAGGGCAGAGTGGCAGGATACAAGATCAACAAACAGAAGTCTATTGGATTGCTATATATACTGGACAAGATTGCAGAAGAGGAGATCAAAGAGGTAGTGCCTTAACAATAGCTAAGAATAAAATGAAGCATCTAGGGAGCTACCTAACCAAAAAAAAACAAAATATTTGAACAAGGAAAACTACAAAACACTATTATAAGAAAAGAAGAGTGACCTCCACAAATAAAAGACTATCCCAAGCTCATGTATTGGAAGACTCAATATAGTAAAGATGTCAATCCTACTCAAGACACTATAAAAATTTAATGTTATCCTGATACAAATACCAACATCTTTTTTCAAGGAATTGGAAAAACTTACTCCCAACTTCATATGTAGAAGGAAGGAGCCCAGAATTAGCATAGAACTCCTCAAGAAGAAGGACAAAGTAGGAGAGCTTGCTTTACTTGACTTTAACACTTATTATACAGACACAGTGCCCAATACACAGCATGGTATTGGTATGACAGATGCTCAGAAAAATGGAAAAGAACAGAAAATCCAGAAATAAAAACATCAGCATACAGACACTGATCTTTGATAAGGGCCCCAAAATATCAAATAGAAGCAGGCACCCTCTTCAACAAGTGGTGCTGGAAAAATGGATATCTACCTACAGAAAAATGAAGCAAGACCCTCAGCTCACTCGATGCACAAGAATAAAGTTGAGGTAGATCACAGACCTTGAGATGAAACCATAAACTATTAGGACCATCAATGAGGGCATTGGGACAAACCTAAGAACTTTGGGACAGGAAATATACAGGCTATCAGAAATATGGAAGGACACAAAGGAAGTACAAATTGACAAGTGGGATATACTGAAGATACAACAATATGCACATCGAAAGACTTCACCAAGGGAGTAATAAGAGAGCCCATACACTGGGCAAACATCTTTAGGAATGACATATCAGACAAAGGCCTTATAATAAATACACAAATATACAAAATAGCCTACAGAAGAAAAGAACAATGAGGAAGTGGGTAAAAGACCTGAACAGAAGTTTCACAAAGGTGGAAATGCAAATTGCCAATAAACACACGAGGAAATGCTCCTAATCATTAGCCATAAAGTAACTGCAAATTAAAACAACTATGAAATACCACCTAACACCCTTAAAGATAGCCCGATTCAAAAAATCAGAAAGCAACAAGTGCTGGAGGGGTGTAGTTAAATAGGACCTCTCATCCACTGCTGACGGTCTTGTAGGTACATGCAGCCACTATGGAAATAGTGGTATCTGTCAATGCCTACAACAAATGGAAATCAAGCTACCATATGATCCAGCAATTCTGGGGCATATACCCAGAAGTAAGAAACAGACCAAGACCAGACATCTGCGTTCCAATGTTCATCGTGGCGCAGTTTACAATCATGAAGAATTGGGAACGATTTAAATTTCCATCAACTGATGAATGGATTAAAAATATCCCGGTATATACTTTCAATGAAGTACTATGCAACCCTGAAAAGCAGTGACAAACACATGAAGCATTTTGTCTCATGGGAAGAGTTGGAGGAAATTATGCTAAGGAAAGTTCGCAGAGTACAAAGGGCCAAGGACAAGTTGAGTCCACTGCAGTCAGCTGAAAAAGTACAATGGACAGAGGATAAGCTACTCAATGCATAAATCCAAGGTTG
>NW_022111369.1:40371395-40430988 GCF_000313985.2 Echinops telfairi
CTGGTGGAGTTTGAGCAAGTGCAATGTATGTGAGAGGAATTAGAGAACTGAAAGGAGGGTGAGTATGATAGTGGGATAGGAGGAAAGTGAAAGAAAATGGAGGAAACCACTAGGAGGAAAAAGCTATTTATAGAGGTATAACTATAGGTATGTATATGAAAATATATTAATTTATAATAAAAGGTGTAGAGGCCAATGTATATATATTTATATGTTACGTATAAAGGTAACAGACAGACTTTGGGCCTCTACTCAAGGTCTCCCTCAAACCTCAATGCAAGAATATTTTGCTCTGATAACCTGGCACACTTTGATACTCACCTTCCTGACATGATCCCTTATGTGGTGAAGAAAACTGATGGTGCTCGGCTTCAAAAGATAAAGTGTCTGGGGTCTTAAAGGCTTGAAGTTAAACAAGCAGCCATCTAGCAGGGTAGCAAATAACTCCACATGGAAGAAGCACACCAGCCTGTGTGATCATGAGTTGTCTATGGGATCAGGTATCAGGTATCAAAATCCATCAAACAAACAATTCTACCAATGCAAAAGAATGGGGTTGGAGTGAAGACCCAAAGCCCATCTGTAGACAATTGGACATTCTCCCACAGAAGGCTTACAAGGAAAGTTCAATTCAACCAGGGTGCAGTATAGCACTGGTGAAACACACATCATTCATGTAGTTCCTGAATGCTTCCCCATCTACCCCACCATGATCCAGTTCTACATCACAAATCTGGCTAGACACACATGGGTACAGATAAGACCTCTCAACACATGGAATGCAGGACAGATAAAACCCTCAGGAACAGAAATGGGAGTAGTGATATAATAAGGGTAGGGACCTGGTGATGGTGGTGGGGAGGCAAAAGGGGGCCCCACCATGAGGTTGGACATATAGCCCCCTCAGGGCAGAACAAATAATAGAAGAGTGGATGAAGGGACACATCGGACCGTGTAAGACACAAAATAACCATAATAATATATAACTAATCAAGGATTCACAAGATGGGGAAGTGGACAAGAGGAGCTGGTACCAAGGGCTCAAGTAGAAAGAAAATGTTTTGGAAATGTTGATGGCAACATATGTGATAGTTTGCTTAATACAATTGCATGAAGCATTGTTAAAAGATTTGTAAGAGTCCCCCAATAAAATGATTAATAATAAAAAAAGAACAGATTTGCTGTCCTGACTGCTAATGACAGAAGACCTTCTGAGCTATGGGATGACATCAAGAAAAACAAGCGGTCATTAAAAAGAAAAGAAAGAAAACTCATAGTTAATGTCAGAAGAGACTCTGAGACATTCTTAATCATAAAGAGCTAAAGTTAATGGAAGAGAGGGTGAAGTCAAATAGCTGATTAGAAAATTTTAAAGGACAGCATGAGAACACCAAGAAAAATATATCTAAATGTGCAAAGACCAGAGCTAGAAAACAAAAATAGGAAAGAGCACATTTAGCATCTTAAACTGAGAGAATTAAAGAAAAAGTTCAAGAATTGAATTGCAATAGTGAAAGTTTCTACGAAAATTATTGAGGAATGCAAGAAGAATAAAAAAGAAGATGGAAAGAATACACAGAGTCACTGCACCAAAAAATAACTGTGGACATTCAGGCATTTCAAGAGGTATCATATGAGTGATAGCCAATGGTGCCGAAGGAAGAGAGCCAAAACCAGAGCTCCAGGAGATGACAGAATACCAAAAGAAATGGTTCCACGTTTGACAAAGCACATAGCACTTATCTCTGCTAAGAGATTTGGAAGGCAGTTTCTCAGACAACTGACTGGAAGAGAGTCATATTTGTAACCATCCCAAATAAAGGAGACCCAACAGAATGCTCAAGTTATAAAACAATATCATTGATACCATATTCAATGAAGATTTTGCTGAAGATCTAACAACAGTTGCAGTAGTTCATTGACAAGGGGTCAATGAACCCCTTTAAATGCCAACTTTAAAAGAGGATATAGAACAAAGGATGTCATTGGTGATGGATCTTGGTTGAAATCAGATAATACCAGAAAGATGTCTATTTGTGTTTAATTGACCATGTCAAGGCATTCAACTGTGTGGATCATAGAAAATATGGATATTCTTGAGAAGAATGGGAATTCCAGAACACTTCATTGTGCTCATGTGGAACTTGTGCATGGATCAAGAAGCAGTTGTGCTAACAGAACAAGAGAATACTGCCTGGTTTAAGATCAGGAAAGGTGTATAGGAGGGTTGTATTCTCTCACCTTATTTATTCAATCAGTATGTTGAGCAAATAAAGAAGTTGGTTTATATGAAGAAAAATGTGGCACCAGGATTGAAGGAAAGCTTATCAACAACCCTCCAGATTCCTGTCCCTCAGATCTAAATACTGATCCGAGTGGCTATAAAAGGAGGAAAAGTAAAATTGAAGTGGACCTGGAGTCTTGAATGACTTGCAAGCTCATTTCAAACATTAAAAAAAAAAGCATATCAGCAACCTGAGATAATAGGCAGAGGACACAAGCTTACTTGCTGAAAGTGAGGAAGACTTGAAACTCTTGCTGATAAACACCAAGTTTATCAGCCTTCCGTGTGGATTACAACTGAAAGCAAAGAAAACTCAAATCCTCACAACGGACCAATAGGAAGCATCAGGATAAATGGAGAAAAGTTTGAAGTTGCCGAGTCTTTTGTCTTGCTCAGATTCACAATCGACACTGATGGCAGCAGCAGTCAGGAGAGCAAGAGACGCACTGCACTGGGTAAATCTTGCACAAGACTTCTTTAGACTATTGTAAAGCAAAGCTGTTACTTGAAGGATTAAGGTGTACCTGACTCAATTCATAGTATTTTCCATAATGTCATATCCATTTGAAAGTTGGACATTGAACAAAACAGAACAAAGAAGAATCAATGCATTTGAATTATGGTGTTGGTGAAGACTATTGAAAGTATCATAGACTGTTTAAAATACCAATTTATAAACTATCAAGGGCTCATGAGGGAGGGGGGAGTGGGGAGAGAGGGGGAAAATGAGGACCTAATGTCGGGGGTTTAAGTGGAGAGAAAATGTTTTGAGAATGATGTACAAATGTGCTTTACACAATTGATGTGTGTATGGATTGCGATAACAGTTGTATGAGCCCCTAATAAAATGTTTTAAAAAAATGTACAGGAAGCTTCAAAGAGTTTGCGGGAAAGTGGAATTAAAAGATAATGGAAGTTTTCCAAAAAAAAAAAAAAAAGCAAAGAAAAGAAAGAAAGAAATATGTCTTGGAAGAATGCTCCTTAGAGATTTTTGTGTCTAGTGTTTTGAACAAGTTGTAAGGAGCTATTATTCCCTAAGGAAGAAAATCTTGCTTGGTAAAGTAGAGGGCAATGAAACCGAGCAAGGGCCTTAACAAGATGGATGGGCACGGCGGCTGCCTCAGTGGGTTTGAACGATGGTGTTTCATTACACTGTCCAGAGGGTTGCTGAGAATGGGAACTGCCTTGCTGGCACCTAAGCACTGTTGCCCCTCTTTGCCTCATTAAGGCTTGACTGGGCAGTTAATTAGTCAAAAATGTGTCTATGGTCGAGATGGTGTTCCAGTTGTTCCAAAGTTTAGACTGAAACTGGAACTCTGACTTTGGGCGAAAGAAAATGACTTTGATTTTAGACACTAATGCAACTTGAATAGACATTGAAGGGACATAAGTTAATGCTCCAAAAATGTTCACTTCCACTTCAGTTGAGCAGGCACTCCTATGTGTTCTTGGGCCCCTTTGAATCATCCTCACCCCCAGCACATAGCCTGTAGGCCACGGCACAGCTATAGAAATTGTGATTGCTTCCAAGTTTCCAGAGTTTAGGGTATGCGAGCATCATGGTGTGAGGAATTTGAATATCTCACCTCATTCAAATTATTAAAGGATCCTGCAGAAGTATCCCCTTCAGAGGAAACGTTTCTTTCCAATCAGCCACTGCAGGAACCAGTACTGTGTCCTTGTCCATAAACCCTCCCTGCCCACAGCCCATGAAAATAAAATAACATCTTGCAGAGGAGCTCCAGATCAGTTCTCTGATCCCTCAGCATCTATCTGTAGTGTCTTTCCCAGTCTTGTGGTTGATACCCAGCCACTGTTATTCAAGTCCCCAGAGCCCCAAGACTGAATGAGGGAAAGGGACTTGTTGAGAGTATGCCCTGGACGTCTATTGTCATCCAAGTTTTGTCCCTTAGCAAAACTGTTAGAAACCCCCACATGCCACAAGAATTGTTAGGACTCCTGAATTAGTAGGGCTTGATAAGGCTGAGACAGACACCAAAGCACTGGTTGCAGAGGAAGCGTGGCCCTTGTTGTGTACAATTCATGCCATCGGAGAGGCTGTGATGATTGCACAAATAAAGGTACAGGCGCAGGAGGAGTTGAGATTAGAGCATGAAACAAGGAAAGCTTTCACCAGGGAAGTGCTCCCTGAATATGTTCAAGCATCCTCTGTGGTGGAAACACAATGGAAGTTGAGAGGGTGATGGTGGTGCTCAGGACAAGTGAATGGAAGTTCAAGTGTTAGCGACCCCTGGTCTAAGAAGGAGGGCATCTGTGAGAGGAGGGAATGGAGGATTCCCTCCTTGCAGGCCAAGTCTGTGTTGGTGGCCAAGATAGGGAGAGTTTGGCCTCTGACCAGGAAGTACACAGGGTGCGGAGGTGCAGGCAGCACCCCCACCATCCTCCTGTCCCTGAGGTACTCCTGGAAGTGCGTGTGGAATGCTGTGAGCCCATCACCATCCCTGAGGGACCACAGACATCCATTTCCCCTGAGTCCAGACCCAGAGCCCATTGTGCTCCACCTATTGACTGTCAGCATCCTCGTCTAGCTGTGAGGTGAGTCCAGGTCTGCCCATCCTGGGCCTAGCAGCATGCTGCCACCCACCTTCCCTGCCCCACGAAGTGATGAGTAACTTGGATGTTGTATATTGTCTGGTCGGGTCTGATGAAAGTAGCCCCTGATGCTGTGATTGATAAGGTCAACACCTACCCAACCCCTATTAAAGCAAAGGCACTGCACACATTGCTAGAATTCACCTTCACCCCGTGAGTGCACCCTGTGTACTTGTAAGGAGAGAGCATGCATTTAAGGCTATTCACACTTGGCTGACCAGCTAGTTCAAGCTCAAACTGTCCTTGGCAGCCGGCTCCTATAAAGACCTATATTGCTTTCAGGTATACAACCTGTACAAACTAGTGTGAGTACACACGAGTTACCTCATGACCAGTCAACAATATTCGGGCATGACAGCATGTGAAATATCTAGAATAGACAAATATACAGAAATCAGAGTTTATTAGTGGTTTCCACTGATAAACAGAAGCAGAGGCATGGAAGGGGGGCTGTCACGATTGGCTCGGCACTGAGCTTTTATTAAACCAGACAAAATCAAATTCAATACCATCAAGTCGATTCCAACTCATAGCAACCACATAGGACAGGGTAAAACTGCTCTTGTGGGTTTGCAAGACTGTAATCTGTATGAGAGTAGGATGTCTCATTTTTTCTCCTGAACCTTTTATTAAGGGTGATGGAAACATTGGGAAATAAATAGTGACGATGATAACACAATATAACGAATGCAATTACGGTCACTGAATTGTACATGTAAAAAGATGCTGAAAATAGAGGGATAAATAAACATGTCAGCAAGGCATAAGAATAGTTTTGTAAAACAAGGTAGCTTTAAAATGTATCTATTTATACCTTTACTGCTTAAAGATATATTGATAATTATAATAAAATATATTTCATTTCATTTTTAGAGTTCCAGATGGTATTTTAAAAATATAACTAGTAGAAAAAGTTATATGTGCCCAAGGTAAATTAAAATTATAATTACTAAGACCTTCTTTGGTTTTCCCACATCTGAATGAACATGTATTTCTTTATTCATTGGAATGTGTGGAACATATGTATTACACTGTGTTCCAGTGCTAATGACAAGGTCAGCAGTTCGCACACACCAGGCACTTCAAACTGTCTGCTCCTATAAAGATTGTGGTATGGTCTCTGAAACCCTAAAGAGGAGTTCAATTCTGTTTGACAGGGTTGCTATGAGTTGGAATTAACTAACTAGCAGTGAGTAATTTTTTACTCAATGAAATGTATGGAATATATATGTCTCTCTCCTCAGAGGGAAATAAAAAGAGAAGGTGACAAAGGTAAGTTTGTGCCCATATATTTGGAATGCTATTTGGATATATCATTATTTACAGATATATTAATAGGTACATGTATTTGAATATATTATTAAACACACAAATAGAAGACTATTGTGAAAAATGTTCTAAAACTTCCTTTATTTTTTTTAACTTAGCAGTACATATGGGAGATCATAGTTTCTAAAAACATGTAGTATACATTAGCATTTTAATGTCTCTATAGAGAGTTTCATTATATGAATGTGACAGTTTGTTAAACTATAAACATTTAACTTATTCTAAGTATTTTGCTGTTTTATATTAGAGTTAAATTTTGAGCACCTATTTTGAGATGATGGTTGAGAGTACAAGCCCCAAATCCATGGCAGAATCCCCACTTAGATTAAGCTTCCACTGAATTCCTTTTGATCCTTGACCAGGAAGTAAGAGAGTCTTGCTCTCAGACCGAGTGCATTAAAAAGTGGGTTTCTTCCACTCCCTCTCTGATCTGCTAGGAGAAGGGCAATCTCCCTTAGGGTCTTGTCTGTACTGGGGTTCACATACTCATGAATTATGCCTAACAAGATGTTCCCTGTCTGCCTTTGTTGGGGGCCCAGGATCAATCTTTAAAAAAAATGTACACATGTCCCCATTATGGTACCTGTTCCCACTACTGTAGTCCCAAATGTCACTGTGTTGTATTGATCTATCACCAATCATGAATTTGTGACAGTTTCATTTGTGTTCCATGTCTTATTTGAGTAGCTGCATGACTGTGGGTCTTCAGATGTCATTTTGCCCTTCTCCTAATAATATTCTTCCTTATCCAGATGAAGTGCTTTTGCCCTAAATGTGACTTAAATAAATGTACTCTTCAAATTATATTTATATCAGGATCTCTTTTCTCTAAAACAATGTAAACCAATGCTGTAATCAATTTCTCACCATATATCTGTTTGCATGTGTATAAAATATCTGCAAACAAATTTTCTAAAAGTAAAATTACTGTACAGCGGATTTGTACATTTAGGTTTTTATTTGCTATTGGTTTGTTGCTCTAATTTTCCCCAATTTATATTCACATTAACAATGGGAAAGAATGTTCTTTTTTGGTTGACTAATCCTTTCTTTTTTCAAATTTATGCTCTTGTTAATCAGGTAGATTTAGATTATATCTCATTAATAGTTTATCTTGCCTTTATTTATCTGCAAATATGCTTTCAAATGCTGATAAGCCATTTATGGTTCTTGTGAACTGCCTGCGCAAGTCCTTTCCTAAATTTTCTCTAAGAGGAAAGAGAAGCTGAAAGAGGCAGGACGTTTCCTAGAAATGATGATAGACATATTTAATCGATGTCCCCTTTAAATGCGACATATCCAAGAACCGAGTTATCTTTCAGAAATTCCCCAAAAAGAGAATCTTAGGAATGTGACGTCTATTTATGCGCCCATATGAAGATGACAATTCCAACAGGAGGTTCAGTTCTGAGAGGAGCAGGATGTTTCAGCAGGAAAGAAGAAAAAGGGAAGTGGGGAAGATAGAGTGGAACTCTGAAAGGGGCAGCATGAGAAAGGACAAGCGGAGAGGATAAGAGAGAGACACTGCAGAGAAAGTAGAAGAGAAATGAGGAGACAGTAGAGGAGAGCTATAGGAAGGAAGGAAGAGAAGTGCATCCAAACTAATGTCTAATTTCTATGCCATCGGTTGAAGGTTATTAATAATAATATAATGACTTTTAAAAAATTCTCCTAGAATTTAGATTTCTGGCCTGCATAGAATTTGGAGTAACTTACACCGCCCTATGTTTTAGCATGCTTTTGAGCCTCGACTCTTGAAAAAAACTGCTTCCTCACTGTCACTCCTTAGTCAAACAATGGTGTAGAGAAAAATAATCAGACCACTGTTTACTTGGGTACTGAACTCTTTTGAAAAATTCAGTCAGGAAGCATATTGCTAAGATCAGACTGGATGCTATTTTTAGAGTAAATTAGTAATTGTTTTAATTGTGCTTCAAGGCAAACCCACACACTGTCATCACGATCATTTGACTCACGGTGATCCTGCAGGATGAAGTAGAATTGTTCCTCAAGAGTTTCTGAGACGTTAAATCTTTATCAGAGCAGACAGCCTCATCTTCCTCCCAAAGCAATGGCTGGTGGTTTGAACCATTGACTTTGCAGTTAGCAGACCACATCTTAACCCAGAGCACCAGTACAAAAATTCTTTCTGTTCTGACCCTTTCTCATCACCATGTAAATGAGATTTTGTGTAAGCGTTCTGAAATTTCTTGTATTCAAGATATTTTTGAAACTCTAATTATTTTAATTTTCAAATCGTATACCCAATCAACTTCAATCAATTTCTATTTTTGGCTTGATATTTTTTTAACAGTCCAAAATTATTTTGTGTACAGTTTTTCTGAATTTTGCCTTTCAGACTATAGATAATAAGAGCAAAAATCCTATTATAGTCCTTGCAAACACATTTCTCTCCATCTGTGAGCGTTTAGTCTTCAGGGTTGTTTATTGATAGTGCCATTCTTATCTGGCATGTTGTTGTTGCTGGTTGCTACAGTATTGGCTCTGACTCACGGTGACCTTTTGTATAATAGAATTGTGGCCTGGTCCTGTGCCATTTTCATGGTCACTTGTATTCTATCTTTGGAAAAGCGTCTTTTGCAATGAATTAGTAGCTTTTAAGTACTAAGCTTTTAAGGTAAGTCGCTACAACATTTTCCACTAGACATTTGTGTGCTTTTGTAAACCAATAATTATGAATATTAAAGTTGTCAACCCCAAGTTTGGCAGTTCAAACTGCCCACCCCCCAAGCAATTTCAAGAGAAAGATGAGGCTGTCTGCTTCTCTAAATATTTACATTTCTGGTTCCATTACATGGGATTGTTATGAGCCTGCATAGACTGACTGGCAGTAAGTGGGCTTTTTAATAATAGGAAAGGTCCAGTACATGTTTATAATTAGTATGAATGTTCTTTGAATCAAAGTAGGAATTTAGACATTTTTATATTACTTGAAAAACTTACAAAGTTTTGCAAAACTCGGATAATTTTAATTGTTCATCCTTCCTGTGACAGCTTTTTCTAATGGCTGTATTTTGTGTTTTGCTAATTGCTGTATTTTGTATTCAGTTGGATTTTTAAAAGCACTATGACAGAAGCAGCAGCAGCATGGGGTCCACACTTCATCCACCTGTGCTTTACTGAACCCCATGACTAGTCCAAGAACGATACATTGCAGAGAGAACAAAATTAACTTTTCATTAGGCTGCTACTGAAAAAGAGAAGATAATTAGTGGTTTGGGGATAGAAAATGAAGTTCACATATTAAAAAAATGTAATCAGCAAAATAATAATTATATATTGAGAGGTTATAAGGATCCACTTTAGAGAAAACATCCGAGGAATTCAATGATGAATGCTAGCTAAGAAAACAAGGAACACAACATTTCCGTGTGTGTGATGAATAGAAGGAACGTGATGAACTTAGGAAAGTATTGTTAGATTTGGAAGCTACCATGAAAGAAGTGAGAAATCAAGCTCATAATAAATATAAGAAGAATAGGTGCGCTCCCAGTGAAATATTTTGTCAGCTATTTCTACATAGACATTTTCTTTGAATTTGAGGTTTCTCTTACATTAACCATAAATATCAACTAAATGTTAGCTATAAAAGCCTAGCCCATGTTGTAAAAGCTTGCTAGAGCTGCTCTATAGCAAGGTAAATTTGCCTTACCCTGTTGCAAAAGGATAGTTATCAAATAATTGCCCCCTGATTTAATAAGAAAACCCGGAAAACCCATGGATGCTTCTAGGTGGAGAGTCACATTACTAGTAGCATAGTGGACTACTCTACTATAAGTCAGCAGTTGAAATCCACCAGTGGCTCTATGGGAGAACGATGGGACTTTCTGTTCCTATAAAGGTTCACAGTCTCAAAAACCCACACAAAAAAATTCTACTCTGTCCTATAGGGTCACATGAGTCAGAATTGACTGGATAGCAGTGATTGAGCATGAGGTAAATTAATAACTGTTGCTCTGATAAAGGGGGAGGCAGGGTTACATTAATCATGTTGATCTTCTAGGAGTTGCCCTCCTCTTCCCTTTATAAACTCTATTGTACCTAGCTTCTGTGACCCATTTGCTGAAATCAAAATGGCCACCCTATATACATATTGAATAACTGCTTAGAATGAACTTGATGTTCAAATCCCAATGAGTCTTGATTCTGCGTAACAACATTATGCAGGGAAGTCCTTGTGTCGTGATATTATTTGGCTGCTCTCATCCATCTTGAATTGTACTGCTTTTGTTGTGGTTGCTTAGTTAACATGAAATGAAAGGTAACATGCATTTCCTCATCTTTTCCAGACAGAATCCCTTGGCCACTCCTCTAGCCTAGGACCTGTAGACATAAGTTCAGTAGGGTTTCTTCCAATATCAGGTGATTAAAATGGCATTTCTATGTGAGCGGATGTTAACCTATATGATAACAGAATTCTATCACCAGAAACTCCGGTGAAAGAAGCACAGACACAGGAAAGGACAGATTTGAAGGCCCACTTACAAATGATGTCAATGCTTATCTGTATCTCTTCCTTAGCAACAAACAAAAATTCACGCATAAACCAAGATTTTATGAATCATATCATAAAAGATAAAGAAATTATCTTGAAAAGGGAAACACCTCCTTTGCCGTGAACATCCATCTATTAAAGCCGTGCTTACCACAAAGCACTCAGCAGCGGGCATAGTGGATGTGTCGGCTGGACATGGGCTTCTGAATTGTATACAGACTAACCGTTCACTTCTGAAGTAAAGCCACATCTAACACAGATTTAAGGTCATAAAATGTATTTATTTGAGAGACCCAGTTTTAGTATAGAGGGGCTAGAGGGTGTGAATGAAATTCGAGCTTTGCCATTTTACTTTCTGCATCTGTCAAATAATTATAGGACCGGAAGAAAATCATTTTGCCTGTCCATGGTTAGTGACGCCATGTATAAACTGTGGGAATTGGACAAATATTCATTTCTTAAAATGAGATCCATGCAAGTTTCTCTGGAAAAACATTTGGTTATCTAGTCCTCTTTGAAGATATACAATACATACTAACATATTAAAGACTGAAAAAAGGGTTTTAGATAGAAAATTCTTAACTTTGCTTAACTTCCTATTTCCCCACTTACTTAACCGTTCAGCTATCTCCAAGCAAAGGCTGCACACATTATAACAGACACTTGTTAGTAAAGAGTGGAAAATAGGGTCTTTTAGTGTAAGATTCTATAATTTAGAAGTTAAATATTTTGGTCCTGACAATTTTAATTTAAAATCACAATTTGGAAAGTAATCTTAGGAACAGGACATAATAACTATAGATGGAAAATTCAAAGAATTTTTCTCCAAATGAATTCAAATCATACACTCCCAATTTTACAAATTAAAATTTCAGAGTACCTTAACATAATGAATCCACAGAACAGATTAGTGTATAATGAAATTAAGGCATAAACAGAAGTTTATATAAATGCATATATATTAGTAACCAAATACATTTTTGTTTTCTACTTTTCAAGGAAAAAGCAGATAAGTTATCCATGTGGTCCCAATGCAAACATGAGATTTTATATAATAATACCAAAAAAGTCTATCCTCATAAAAATTCACAAGATGTGTGCTTTTTGAAATGCATTATTGGTACATGAATATAAAAAATCCCTATTTAGACATTCATACCGGTTCTTAATTATAGAACACAGGTTCCACTGAGAAGAGATCTCTGAGTGCTAAAAAACTAATCAGATACTCTCAAAAATTCCCTTATGATGCCATTTAACACCTACTCTTGCATTAACCATAAATTAAGCACTCAGTCTCTGTCAATCTGAGAGTAGCTTTGAGGTGCAGTCTTGCTATTTACAATCTTGACCTGTCACTAATCAGTCAGCTCACATACAGGAAAGTTTCAGTGACTGATACAGGCAGCCCCTACATTAGGAACATCTCACGGACAACTCCTACCTGCCCCTTAACCATAGCTCTGAACAGCTCTAGCATGGCTGACCAAGTGATAGTGGAACAAATTTGACTTTGTACAATTTAGATGATTTGACATTGTAACCAGAATGAGATGAATTACCTGCTGGGTCCTGGGATAGGAGACTTGGAAGAGGTGTACTGAGCCGTAGAGAACCATGGAGCGTGAGATTGGGTTGTTGATAGGGCAGTGGAGAGCCACACACTCAAAGGAACACAGTCACCATCTTCGAGTTGGGTACCATTATCTTTTGTTCTGAATCAAAACCTGTTTTATGTTTATGTTAATTTGACCTCAGTGTGACATCATTGAACCTAGCTCACAGCAAATCCCCATCATAACTGCCTTCAATTTCTTCACATGCAGCTATGAAACACTGAAACCTTAGGAACTGTTATGCCCTAAACCCAAAACTGAACCCACTGTCATCAGCAGGTTTTGACTCCTGCTGTTGTTGCTGCTGTTGTTGTGAGATGTCATCGAGTTTGTTCTGACCCAGAGCAGCCCGATGCACAACAACACAAAGCACTACCAGGTCCTGCGCCATCCTCACAATTGTTCCAATGCGTGAGTCCATTGTTACAGCCACCGTGTCAATCCATCTCTTTATTCGCTGCCCCTCCACTTAGCAAGCATGCTGTCCTTCTCCTGACAACATGTGCAAAGTGTTTAAGATGAAATCTTGTGATCCTTGTCTCTAAGGGGCACTCTGACTGTGCTTCCGAGATAGCTTTCTTGGTCTTCTGGCAGTATTTTCCATATTCTTTCCCAGCACCACAATTCACATACATCGACCCTGCTTTGATCTTCGTTATTCAGCTTCCAACTAGGGTTCCCGAGATTGCAATCGTTACCAGACCAGCGAGCCTTGTCTTTCTCACGTAGAGCAGCTGGCAGGTTTCAACAGCCCACCTTGCAGTTAGCACCACCACGGCTTGTCCTTGCACTAAGAGGCTACGGGAAAACCCTGTGTACCTGCTGTGACTTGCCTAAAACTTTGATTTACCCCCAAATTCACACTGAAGGCCAGATTTCATTCATAATCCATGGACTGCCTGTACTTAAAGAAACCCTGGTGTTCGTAAGGGATAGGGGTTGAGCTGCTGACCTCCACATCAGAAGTTCAAAACTACCGGTTCCTCTGTGAGGCATTATGAGGATATCTGATTCCACAAAGATTTAAAATCTTAGAAATGCAACACAGGATGATCATGAGTTAGAATTGCAGTGGATTTAAAGGCCTGTACTTAACTAAACTCAATTTACATTGGCTTTTCAGATACTCACTCAGGGTATATTCCTTTACCATTTTCATACAGTATCCTGCCGGGATGCTAACCTTCCTCTTAATGCTTCAAAATGAACACCTACCCTGACCCATGTTCCATTTTTGTTCTGCCCTTGAGCCATCTATAAAGCTCAAAGACGTTTAAGTGAAAATAGACAAAGGTTTATTTTTTCATTTTTGTATTTGCTTTTCACTTTTATTGTGAATTAGGAAAGTTTTACAGAGCAGATCATAAGGTTTAACATTCAGCAACTCATTAAGCCTCTCATTGTCACGCCCCGTCTCCATCATTTTGCAGCCATCTTGGCAGACGCTGTCTTCCTCTTCAGTCAAATGAACACTGCCGGCCTTCCAGCCTGGGGCCTCTTGTTCCCTTCTTGCTCCTCTCCCCTCTGATAGCCACGGAGGTCTTTCTTTTAGTGTGAAGTCGTCAACTTGATTTCTTTATAACAACGATCTCATAGTATATACATCTTTTATGCTTAATTTCACTCAGCAGAACACCCTTCAGACGTATCCATGTCATGGGTGCTTCAGGATTCGTGATTATTTCTATAACATTGTGTAGTATTCCACTGTGTGTAAGTACCAAAGTCTATTTTTCCACTAATGGGCATTAAGCTGTTTCCAACTCTTTACTATTGTGGATGGTTCAGGATATAGATACCAAGTAGAGGGATTTCTGTGGCATATTTCTATTTCCTGGTCTTTTGTAAAGGACGCACAATACAGCTTTGCACAGTGCTTGTATTGGCTTACCAGCCGTGGGTGAGGGTTTCATTCTCTCTACATCCTTTCCAGCATTTATCCTTCTGTGTTTCTTAGCTTTGCTTTCAATAGTAGGGTGAGGTAATCTCATCCTTGTTTGGATTTGTATATCTCAAATGGCTAATGATCATGAGTGTTTCTTATGTTTATGGGGTGTCTGAATATCTTCTTTGGCGGACCGTGTGTTGGGCCAGGTTGACTAGAGAAACAAATTCAGTGACGCTCATCTATGTGTAAGAAAAAGCTTTACATGAAGCAGTAATTGTGGATCACAGAAGCCCCAGCCCAGTCCAACTCAAGTCCATAAGCCCAATACTAGTTAATAAATCGCTAGTCAGGATCACGCAGTCAAAGCGATGATGCAGAATGCAGGAATGTCACTGGCCAGTGGGTGCAAAGTCTTGTGGAACCAATGGTGGTGGAAGCAAGTCCAGGCTCTGGCAGGTCTCAGAGTAGCTCACTGGCAGGAAGGTGAAGGCAGAGAGAGAGGCCAACCTCCAGAGAGCCATTGATTTTGGTCGCCCCTCCAAAGGAGGTCATCAAACTGCAACCTGATTGAGAGGATAAACTTCACCCCTACAGGTGCCATGTTGGTAAACAAAAAAACCTAGCTATAACTCTTCTAGTTTCCCATTATAAAATTGGATTAAAATCCTTTTCGTTGTTGTTGAGGAGCTGAAGTTTTCTTTAGATTTTAGAAATTAGTTTTTTGTCTGATATATAATTAACAAAAATCTTTTGCAATTCTGTAAACTCTGTTTTAACTCTGCTGGCGAAGTCTTTGGATGCACCTAATTATTTGCTATGTTTGACAGTGTGTTTATGCCATGCCTCTGGACCTCTTTGTCTTTATTTTTTTCTTTGATAATTTTTTATAGTTCTAAGTTTTACATTTAGGTCTTTAATCCACCTTGAGGCTTTTTAAAATCTAGAGTGAGGCATGAGCCCTGTTTCCTTCTTCTGCAAGTAGAGTTCCAGTTTTCCCAGCACCATTTGTTAAAAAGACTATTTTTTCCTATTTAATGTAATTTAGCCATTTGTTGAATATTAGTTGTAAGTGGATGGGTCTACTTCTGGGATTTCAAGTCTGTTCCATTAATTCATGTGTCTAACATTGTACTAGTACCAGGGAGGTTTTGACTACAGTGTAGCCGATTTTGAAATCTCCACGTGAGAGGTCTCCCACTTTGTTCCTCTTTGTTAGTGTTCTTTGTTTATCTGTATCTCTTTCCTTTTCTTATAAAATTGATGATTATTTATCCTTTCTCTTTAAATAGTGATGCCAGGATATGGACTGGGATTGCGTTTTATTTATAGATCACTTAAGGTAGTGTAAAAACAAAAAGAAAATGTGCATCACGAAAACATCCCAACCCAATGCTGCCCAAGCCCACAAGTCCAACATTAACCCATACCCAACACCAGTCCACAAAGTCCTTCACCTCACAAAACAGAGGCAATAATGCCGACTGCAGGAGGAAAGCTGAGTCAGTGAACGTGTAAGCATCTCAGCACTGGCAGGGGTCTCCACATGGCTGCTCCAGCACCCAGGGCTGCATCGGGATAGGTCCATGTGGCTTCTCCTTCGGGATGTCGTGTAGGAAGTCAATCTTGCAAGCTGAAGCAGGGAACTGCTAAGGCAGCTGCACCCGATGCAACCATCACAAAACAAGAGACCCGAGAACTAGAAAGGCGAGGCTTCACCACCCATTTCTCCCTCCGCCTTTCAACCAGACCCACATGTGATTATCGGCCAGGCTGGCACAATTAACTAACTCAGGTAGTATTCACAGTTTCGCAGGATTCCTATTCAGGAATGTAGTCTAGTATATCCTCCTATGTGTGCAGTTCTGTAGTGGTGTTTTATTGTTTGTTTCTCCAGCCAGGATTATACTTAAGCATTTCAACTTCTAATGGCTACTGTAAATTGTATTTTTTTTCTTCATTTTCCTTTCAGAGTTTTTGGTTATTATACAATAGTGTACATGCTTTTTGTATTTTGATCTTGTACCTTCCATGATGCTGAGTTTTTCAACAATTTTCTGGTGAATCCTTTGGGGTTTCTATGTATAAAACCTTATCATCTGCAATAGAGCTTTACTTCCTTTTTGCTAGTTTGGATGACTTTCATTTCTTCTACTCCTATTTTGTTGAGTGCTTTTATCAGGATTGAGTGTTGAATATGTCAAATGTCATTGTGCATCATTTGATATGATCATATACATTTTTATGTTTGTTTTACTTATATGATGGATTGCATTGATGTTTTAAAAATGTTTGGCCACCCTTTCACACTTGGTATGAATTCCACTTAGTCATGATATATTAATTTATGTATTTATATGATATATTACTATATTATATTGACTAAGATTTTGCTGAAATTTTTGCATCTAGGTTACTGAGAGGTATTAGTCTATAATTTTATGATTTTGATATCTTTCCCTCGTGTTGTACTCCAATAAATTTACAAACCTGAAAGAAAGTGACCAATTCCTAGAAACACACTGCTTACCTAAATGAATATGGCTTGATAGAGAAAACCAGAACAGATCTATAGCAGAAGAAAAAATGGATCAGGTCATTCAAAAATTCCCATCACAATATGTCAGGGAACATTCTGATTATATTGGTGAATTCTACCAAACATTCAGAGAAGAATTAGCACTAATTCTATGCAAACTGTTTTGAAGATTAAAAAGTATGGCAATTTCCTGAGCTTAGTATAAGAAATGAACATCCTGAAAATGGATTTTGGATTTCCACTGTCATCTTCTGCAAACCAGGAGTTAGCAATTTAAACTTTGA
Source organism: Echinops telfairi (assembly GCF_000313985.2). Classification (NCBI taxonomy): domain Eukaryota; kingdom Metazoa; phylum Chordata; class Mammalia; order Afrosoricida; family Tenrecidae; genus Echinops; species Echinops telfairi. The sequence continues at coordinate 40,388,462 of NW_022111369.1, forward strand.
TATTACTTCCTCCTTCAGATTGGGATTTTATTCTTTATGATCCTCAGATCACACAGACTGATGTGTTTCTATCATGTGGATTTAGTTGACTCCCCACTTAGATGGCTGCTTATTTGAAGACCAATCTTTAAAACTCCAGATGCTGTTCTTTCTGATAGTTGGCCACTATCTTGTTTCTTCACCACATTTTATTGTTGACCCCATGTCTTTAGTGGTCTCGTCATGGGGGCACGTATCAAGCAAGGCCATGTCATAACTAATAATTCTCAGATTGTGGCTAGAATTAAGTGTGAGCTCCAAATTTATTCATATATCTATGCTTTCTATTTTCCTTTGGTTAGAGTAAATTGTGAATCATCTCCCTGGAGCATAAGGTCATTATGTTGATAGCGTTATTAATTTACCTAATGGAAAGAATTTAAAACACAGTTGCGACAAGAAAATGATACAAGTGTAGATTGACTATCAACCACAGTACACGAATTATTGACTTGTACAGATTAAATCCTTAAGTGATTGGATACTATTTATACAAACAATGGGGTTGACAGTAAGGCAAAACTTTCAAAAATATTCATTAACAGTAGCAGAACCATGCCTACCAAATTAATACATATCTTCATAAAGTAGCAAGGACATTGAAGTATTAAATAGATGATAGTCCAGTGACTGCCAGTTCTACACCCTTGGAATAGCTGCCTTTTGTTTTTAAACACACCTTGTAGTATCTGCTTTAAGTCCAAGGGCTACAGATAATTTTGAAGCAGAACCTAGTTTACTTAGTGAGGTTTCCACCCGGAGTCATTACAGTGTAGTAGTCTATGAAGGATGCTTGTGTCTTGAAAGCACAGGGTCTAAAGTCCCAGCAGCATAAAGCACCTGGCCTGGGTCACCAGGAGCTGAATCAAAATGAGGTCTCATGTGGACAATTAGTAGCAGAGTGCCAGGCACATTCTCCCCCTTGGTTTTCATGTAAGTGTTTTCAGTGCTCTTTCCCATGGAGAACTTGGTCCTCCTCCTTTTTCTACCAACAGAAATGCACTTGCCTTCTCAGTGGTGAGAAGTCACCCATCTCATTTCTTATTCATGTTATTTGCATCTTCTATGTTTCCATTTTTAGATTTGCTTGTGGTTTGTCAATTTTGTTAATCCGTTCAAAAATCAACTTCTTGCTTATTGATTCTTTCTAGTGTTTTTCTGTTTCCTGATTCATTTATTTCTCCACTAATGTCTAATATTTGCTTTCTTCAAATGGGTTAGCCTTATTTTGATGTTATTTTTGTATTGTTGAATATGCTGGGTTAGGATGTTGATTTTGATTCTGCTTTTTCTGATGTATGCATTTGTTGCTATAAATTGTCCTCTGGGTACTGATTTTGCTGTGTCCCATGGGTTTTAAAAGTTGCATTTTCATTCTCACTTTTATCAAAGAATTTTAAATCTTCATTCTTTTTTTTTTCAATTACTCAGTAGTTTTTGAGCAGAATGTTGTTTAATTTCCATGTATTTTGTGTTTGATATTATCTTCCTATTATTGATTTGTATGTTTATGGTGTTGTGATATGTGAAGATGCTTTGCATAATCTTGAATTTTTTGAATTTATGAAGGCTTGCTCTGTGGCCAGAATATGGTCCATTCTGGAGAACTTGTGCTGGGAAAGGAATTATTTTGTGATGTGCTTGAGTGGATTGTTCAGTATATGTTTAAGAGGTCAAGTCAGTTAATTGTGTTCTTTAGCTCTTTTTTGTTGAATTTATTTCTAGTTTTGTCTTTACTGAGGTTGGTGTATTAAAGTCTCTTACAAGAGTTTGGTTAATATCTTTTTAAGGATTTTCATTGGGTGCATAACTATTTTTTATAGTTATGTTTTCTTGTTCAGTTGACTCTTTAATTATTACATAATTAATTCTTTGTTGCTAATGGTAGATTTTGCTTTGAAGTCTATTACATCAGAAATTAATATTGTTACTCCTACTCTTTTTTGATTGAATTAGTTTAATATATTGTTATGGTCTTTGAATTTTAGTCTATTTTTATGTCTAGGTGTGTGTCCTGTAAACACCATTTTGCTTCACACTGTTTCTTATCCATTCTGCTGCTTTAGGTCTCTCGAGTAGTGCATTTAATACATTTACATTCCGTGTCATTGTTAATACGTATGTTTTTTTCTGGCTGTCATTTCATTGTTGTGTGATGTTGTGTGTCTGTGAGTGTGTTTTAGTTTCTTTATTCATTTTTTTCTTAAAATCTGTTTGAATTCCTGTCTGAATACGCTGTATTTTTAATGTATATTTTGTAATGGACTTTATTTCAGATTGATACCTCTGCTTGCAGTCTTGTAATTTTGTTTTACTTTGGATGCTTCCATGAATAGGTTGTCTTTCGGATGGTGTTCTCTTGCATATTGACCTCAGGTTGATGTCTTCTACTACTGATTCTCTATTCAATTAGCTTCACCGCATATCTTTTATAACATTCATCTTGTTTTTGCAAATTACCTTCAATTTATCTGGGAATGCCCTTATTTCCCCTGTGTATTTGAGAAACAATTTCATTGAGTCTAAGGTCCCTTTTGGGAGCCTTAGTCTCAAACTGGTTGCAAGCTAGGCTGCTAACCATATATTAGCAGTTTGAAACCACCAGCTACTTCTACTCCCATAAAGAGTTACAGTCAAAAGCACATGGGGCGGGGGGCAGTTCTACCTTCTCCTATAGGGTCACTAAGAATCAGAATCAACTTTTTTGGCAGTAAGTAGAGTTAAGCTACCTTGGTGGGTAGTGGTCTACACCAGTGATGGGATTCAGGTGGTTTGCACCAGTCGGCAGAACCAGTATCTAATTTTTAGTTAAGTTTGGTGAACCAGTTTTTAAAATGGCTCTTGTCATTGAGGTTCTTTCTAACATGGGTATTTCGGTAGCTACTCAGTACAGAAATCATAAATTTGCATTCCTTATTCTCTTAGTTTTGTTTTATCACTTTCCTGCTGACTTTATATTATTTTTCCCCAACAGTTTTATTGGCATATAATTCACATATCTTACAATTAAATAGTTCAATAACCTCAAAAAGAGTTGTCCAATCATCACCATGCTCAGTTTTAGAACATTTTCTCCTCTCTTGTACTCATCATTATTACCTCCCCGTTGTCCCCTAACCTCCGCTGCCATACTCCCATTGAACCACTAAGCCAGTTACTGTCTATACAGATCTACTTATCCTGGATTACATATACCAAAAAAAGTTTTTTTTTAAATACGAAAAATGAAAAAGCAGAGCAAACTAAAACAGATAAAAATCTCAATTGAAAAGGAAACAGAAAATAGCAAAAACTGGAACAAATTTAAGTAAATCATAAGCGAGATCAAATGATAGAGTGTAAATTTTAATCTAACCACGTCTGCTTTCTGCATGTTAGCAAGGCTATTCACATCTTGGGTCCATGATCAGACCAGAGGATTCATCAGTCCATAGATATAAAAAATAAACAGTACTAGTCATTTCATAAAACAAGTTACACTTTTGATGAAATACTGCATTTTTATTCCTTACATTGGTTACTTCAGTGAACAAACAAATAATGCAAACTAAAAAAGTGACAAACAACCTAAGGGTGGCATGCCATCACTTGTTTCAGCTTTGTATCATGCCCCAAATTTCCAGAAGGGATTATGAGTACATTATGCAATTCCTGAAGGCTTCAGAGGTAAAAATATCATCACAAAAATTTCTGTAAGTACAGCAAAAGTGGGAAGAGGTTTTTCAACGATGAACATAAGATGTTTAGAGAAGAGAAATCACATGTGTTCTTAATATATCAAACACAATGACTATTATCTAATTGGCCTTCCTCTAAAAGAAAGGACCCTACTCCTACTGTGAAAAGCTAGTTAAGACACATCACAGAGCCAACAATGCTCAGATAAAAACAAAGGAGATGGCATGTAAGGATACCAATTAAGAAGCAATATGGAAATATCTTCGATATCCATTTTATTGATTTTTAGGTATTATTTAATATTTTTCCATGAATATTAAAAAAATTTTATAACACCATCTAGTTTTGTGTACTTCTTTATTTAAGGATTAACTGTATGAAATAAGAAACTACCGCTCAGTGTATTTTTTTAGACCTAAAATGGTAGCAAACCAGTGTTAAGTTATTTGAATCCCACCACAGGTCTACAAGTTGCTAACAAGTGGTTTGAAACCCACAGCCACTCCGTGGGAGACAGCTGAAGCTTTCTACGTCCTTAAAGATGTACATTCTTAGAAATCCACAAGATTGTCGTGCAGTTTCTGAGTCAGATTTGAGTCAACATTATGAAGTTTTTGAGTTTTATGATCCCTGGTTGGCAATTATTTTCATTCAGAGTTTGATACTTGCCATTTCTTTGCTTTCTTGCCTGAATGCTTTCTGCCGGGAAATCACAGCATAGTCTTATGGTTCCCCTTTGTAGGTGACCTTTTGTTTTTACGTAATTGCTTTTGGGATTCTGTCCTTTGACGTTGCAAATTTGAATCTGATCTGCTGTTGCAATTTTCTTTTGGAGTCTCTCCTGTTTGAGGTTCTTTCGTGAAAGGAATTTTCTCTATTTTCGTGATGTTAGAGTAGGTTTTTTTTGCCCTCAAAACTCTTGGACAGACTTATCTGTGACCCCTCCAACACACACACCTCTCTGCACTTCCTATCACTTGTATATTATTCTTCGTTTAATGTTCCACATAACTAGACTTTCCTCAGCGTTTCTAGGTTCCGGGTAAGGATTTTCCTCTAGTAGATTTATATTGAGAAATGTGTATTAGTTCCCTAATTTGATCTTCCATTAATTTCACTCCACTGCTTTTCTCTTTCAGAGCATTATCTATTTCTCAAATCTCATTGTTAATCTCATGGACTTCTATTTGCTGCTTTTGTGTGGTTTACAATTTTTAATTTATGTTATCACATTGCTCTGTTAGTGTTTTCCCAAATTCATCTCAAGTTTTTTCATTTTTTCCTATAGCTTTATCAATCTTCTATCCATATATTGAAATACCTAAGAATCATTCCTCTGGATTCTTTTTCTGGCAATTTCAATGACCTTTCTTGCTTGGGAAGGTTATTTGGCTCTTTATATTGCTTGCTTGTTTGGCCATTCTATTTTGTTTCTTCAAATGAACTGAAGTTACCTTTTTTCTCTGAGACGTTGTAGTATTGTGTTTGTGTTCATTTTATGATCAAGTAGTATTGGGGTGGGTGGTGGGCCCTGCTGGCTAGGTATATCTATTGGGAGAACTAGGGTGACTGGGCCGTGAAGGGAGACTTGTCCCTAGTTAGGAGGGGCATATAGACAAACAAAAATGTTCAGAACACACACACGCACACACCAAAAGGAAACAAAAGCAAAAACTCCAAGTCAAAATGAGCAGCTGCTTTCTCTTTGTCAGTGTGCAATTATCAAGTGGTGGTTAACCCACTATTAGGTGACGGCTTGCTGTTCCTCTAATGATCATGGAATTGTGGGGAGTTAGGGGAATCTCAGTTCTTTGGTGCCATCATAATGGCACACTTCCACACTGTAGTTAATTGAGGCCATGCCCCTTCATTTACCCCTCAGTCTCTATTCTACAAGCCTTGGGGTGTAGCACTGATGGGGACATGCGTGTAATGTTGAGCGTCTTCCTCTGGTTGGTCAGAGGTTGTGGGAACAAAGGGTGTTCCCACCTTTCTTGCATCAGCCGGCAGTTGTACTTCTGTGTGGTGGTTATTCAATGCCATCCCTCGTAGCAGTTCACTCTTGTCATTTTTCCTTTCTCAGGCTCCATTCTAGAGCCCCAGGGATGCACAGATGGGACTGGTTACACCTTTGTATACCAGGAGGATATGTGGACAAGACCATTGCCAACTTTTTCATTTTCAATCACCAGTGAGGTTAATCTTTTTTCTTTTCTTGGACCACAACACACCAGACAAGAATTCATCAGTTAGGAAAAAGGGTTTTCATGAGTTCACTAGGAGGCTGTCAGTCTTTCATATTGTGATGACTTGCTTATTGCTATGATGCAGAAAGCTATGTCAACAGTATTTCATTATGAGTATCAACAACTATGGTGAATAGATTCAGTGGTGCCTCAGGACTAAAGATAGACTAGGAAGAAAGAATTGGCTGCCCACTTCTGAGGTATTAGTCACTAAAACCTTGTCTTATAGAATGCCAGAGAATTAGTCCCTAAGTTTGGACGCCCTCAAAATGTGACTGAGGAAGAGCTACCTCTTCAAAACAGAGTTATTTTATTGCAGTCAATAGAGCAAAGCTTTGGGGACATTCATTTGTTGATAAGGCATGACTCAACAAGAGGGCAAGAGCTTCAAACATCCATTAATAAATGGAACTTGGATTGAACAAAGTATGAACCTAGAAAAATCGGAGGTTATCAAAAATGAAATGAATGCATACGGTTGATATCCTATGTATTCGTGACCTGCTCCTTGCTAACCTCACTCTTTTATTGGGGATCTGAACCACATGCTCTACAGACTCCAGTATTATACTGTGTCAGTTATGCCCTCCCTCTTTCTGGTTTTTTTGTGTGTGTGTGCCTATTTTTATAATTTTCCCTTATTCTCAGTATATAACTCATTCATTTCTCTCCCATTATAATGAATTTAATTTTGTCACTATGTGAAAACTATGTGTCGTAAATCCTAACTTCTGTGTTTGTGGATATAATTCCATTGTCTTTACTACTTGCTTTAAATTCATTTCACACACATGTGCAGGTGCACGCGCGCGCGCGCACACACACACACACACACACACACACACACTTCAAAAATTGCTTGACCACCAGCTCTTCTAGCACTTCTGCTCAGCTGTGTTTAGTTAAGCACACATGCTTGGACTCACTTCCATGGGCCAGACATGGAGTGTGTCTTTGAGGGACTTGCTATCTAATGGGGGTTAGAAAATTATAAATGCCACAGAATTACCACGCCCAGGATCCTGTGGAAAAGAGCAATTAACTCAAGGAATTCAAGGGAAATTTTGGAAGAGATTTATCATCCGTTGAAAATAAGATATTAATAAGCAGAATGGTTCAGATATTACTAATAGTTTAGTAATTAAAATTTTCCTCTTTACTACATGCCTCTTTTGTACATTCCACTTCTGTATTAATTAATCACTATTCGGACTTTTACAGGTTTTCTTATTTGAACATGAGTTCTTGAACTTTAGCACCAAATGTGATTTATCCCTGTAGTTCCAGGAATTAGGATATTCTTGATCATTTTATAAATCCACAATAATTTACATCTTCTTTTATTTAAAGTAAGGTTTGTTGAGGTATCATTTAAGAGAAATAAAATGAAGTTTATATACAGTAAAAGACAAATAATTTATGTATACAATTCAATGAGTTTAGTAACTGCCTCATGGTTGAATTAAATATGGAATATTGTAACAACTCTGTGGTTTCATAGATAATATTGTACACTTCAAGGAATAAGCCCCAGCCATTAACATTTAAGTTTTATATTATAGGGGTTTTATTAAATAAATTTGTCTTGCTTTTATATTATATAAAATAAACACAATTTTTATTAGCATCTCATTATTTACAAAGGGAGGGGAAAAATAAACCTCTTTACCTGAAGTAAAAATCCACAATGTTATAGTATAGTAAAATCTTACTTGAAATGCTGAAGAAGAATTTTCTTATACCTAAGACTCTAGATGGGACACATTTATCTTAAGATCAAAATTGAATCATTTGGCATTCATAATTTTATTTTTCAATTTGTTTTAGCCATGTTTAATAATCAAAATATCATTTACCTTCTGTTAACTACAATTTTAGAAGCTTCACAAGTAAAAAATTTCCTATGCCACAAATCACCTATTAAAAATGTGGGCTGGGATCTTGCCAATCACTATGCCAATTAATTACCCAACACTGACTGGTTGGCATTGGATCAACTAAAGTCTCATTGATATGCAAGGCCATCCTATCAGGGAGATGATAGGTTAAAAACAAAAAACTTTAAGATGCTTAGATGAAACGAAAACTGGTGAAAAATGAAAAGATATTTCTTTCACGTTTCTAAAACTACTAGTCTCACCTGAGTAATCAGAACTGGCACAGAGACTCATCCTGCAGATGGATCAGGCCAACGTCACCTGAGAAGGAAGCAGAGACCGTAGCTGCGATGCAGGTGTTTGGTGTTGGCTTTGCCCTCCAACAGAAGGTAGTCTGAGGTGATAGTAGTGGAAGACAAGAAATGGACTGGTGATATAAATCATAATTTTTTACAGAGTGATACATTATCAATTTCCCATACAAGATAAACAAACATTGGCAACCATTATACTCTGGGGTTCATCACTTTTCAATCTACAATCCATTTCTATTTTAATGAATGTTTTAAGAAAAGTGAAAGAAACTCTACAAAACTTTGCTGCTGTCTAGTGTAGCTTTTATCTGGGGCGGGGTGGTGGTGGTGGTGGGCGGGGGGTGGGGGTGGGGGGGGACCTGAAGTACATTTTGATTTTGACTATTTCTCTTTCTGTATCACCAAACACTCTCATTCTTGGAACGAGGTATTGTTTGCTTTCATTATTTATACTTTGGGTGGATTTTAATTGTTAGAGTCTTTCCTTCTAAATTCTTCCCGATGTTTTAGAAAAATATTTCAATTTCGTGAACTCACTACAAACCAAAAAGAATTCAATGACTCTGACCTTACTTGGATATCAAGACCAGAGCCATTGACTTATTTTTGGTTTCTATGATGAGGCCTAAAGAGGATACTTGAATTGGTTAAAAGAAGAACAATTATATCTACAGAAATGTCATTGACTAGCAGATAACGTGTATTAAATAAATGTGTACAAATGAATGTGTTAACTTCTTGAACCTGCTGAGCAGTTGGTGCTTTATTGTATAATGAATGAGAACATGGAACTGAAAATGTTACCTGAATCAATGATAAGTCAATTATAATATACATTTTAATGATTACTTTTATTACCAGAAGTTGAACTTCATATTCACATAACAAATTGTCCACTTTTCTCAACACTTACACAAGATTGACCCAAAATGTTATTTAATCACCCATTTCTTACAAAATAAAAACTGCCTTATTGTTTTGGAAAAATATATATCTCAGTTATACTATGTCTGTCAAATATATATATATATATATGTATATATATATTATACTGTGTCTGTCAAAGTTTCACAACTAGATTTCATCAAGATGCCATCTTAAAATACTATCATTTTGCTTATACACTTTTCTTTTCTTTCTTGAAGGAAAATTCTCCCTAATGATGACCTAAGAATTAGAGTTCTACTCTGAGATAGTGGAAGTGTATTCTTGGCACATCTTTCTTCAGGGTTATCTGCCTTTCCTTCTGTGACTTAGAATGAATAAAAATGTTACCCATTCTAAAGGAAGTATGTAGTAAAATATTGGACCCAAATTCATGAAACTATATGCATAAAGGTAACTGAGGAAGCTTTCAAAAGTTTGTGAAACAATAGAATTAAAAGATAATGCAATTTTCCCATGAACTTTTTGAAGACTCCTCATATAAATTAGTGTCATATAATGGAAGAATTACAAGGCAATTAGAGAAAGGAGGGCTCCCAGGACGAATTCTTTCACAAAGCTCAAGAGAACAAGGACCAGATTCAAGTCACCTGTTTGATGGGTGTTAAACTTGGGTGAAGTGGAAAATAGATTCTGGCATAGTGGTTATGTGTCGGGTTGTGAAGCTCAAGATCAGCAGTTCAAAACCACCAGTTGTACGGAGAGAGAAAGACAACTCTTCCTACAGCCAAAGAGTTATAGTCTTCAAAACCCACAGTGGCAGTTTGACACTGTCTTGTAGGGTTTCTGTGGGTTGGAATCAATTGTGAGTTTTGGTTATTCCATAAGAAGAGAAATAAAGGGATGGACAGGGTTGTGGGGGGAACTATTGTGGGGAGGGGTGTTTTGGATCATTCTTGGGGATTCTTATGTCAAACACCACAATCTGCAAAGAAAATAACGAATAAGGACGATCTATTACTGAACACCTCATCACCTGGAAAAAAATTGCCTCCAGCTGTCATTTTTCTTCAATGAATTATTTACAAGTTTAAAGGCTTTCTAAAAACTTTTCTTTTTAAAACACTTCATGCTCAAGTAGAAAGAAAATGTTTTGAAAAAGAGAATGGCAACATACATACAAATGTGCTTGATACAATTGATGTATGGATTGTTATAAGAGCTGTACAAGCCCCCAGTAAAATAATTTATCCAAAAAGCCACTTAATGCCAGTAGAATCTTTCATTAAAAAATTAACTTTGAAACCAGGTAATTTTATTTCAAATTTCTACTGTGAAGTAAAATTAAGTCAGATAAATTTAGTAACACATGAATAATTTTGTCCTTATGTCCTTATAGAGTGTGATGGTGTAAACAGTACAGCTATAAAAAAAGAACAAGGTGGTGGGTGAGGGGAGGCGCCGGACAGTGTAATGTAAGATACAAAAATAATTTATAAATTATTAAGGGTGCATGGGGGAAAGGGGAGGAGGAAGGGAAGGTGGGGGGGAAGGAAAATGAGCGGATTCCGGGAACCCAAGAGGCAAGAGAATTTTGGGAATGATGAGGGCAACAAATGTATAGGTGTGCTTTACACAATTGATCTATGTATTGTGATGAATTGTATGAGCCCCAATAAATTGATTAATTAAACAAACAAACAAACAAAAAAAAGAACAAGGTTAATCTTATAAACTATACTGAAAGGATGACAGATTATAGTGTAGTAACATAAAAATCACTATTTCAAAATATTTTGATGAAAAATGAAATTGAACATGCTATTTTATCATACTTCAGATTATTATGTTTAGAATGTATTCTGATTATTATTAGAATGTATATTTGGTAACTTAATGATGCCTCCCTAAATGAAGTCATTTTTCCTAACTTCGTTCAATATTATCCTCCTCTTCTATAGAATTAACCAGTTAATGAGCTGAGCCTTTAATGATATAAAAAGCACCCTTGAGCAGAGGTTGAGAACTCCACTTCTGGTCTCAGACTACTTAAGAAATCTATCCATCTCTACCAGCTAGTAATTTAGAAACATTGGAAAATCATAATTAGCTCCAATCCTCTATTAGTTATGCAAATGAAGTAAAATTATGCATGCTTCTCTATTTTATTTTTAAGCAAATCAATAAATACTAGCTATAATTATTATTATGAGGTACTGTTTGTTGGAAACAAGGTAAATAGGGATGTTTTGTATTTGTCTTTTATGAGTTCCCTTGCTAAGAATCTATATACAAAAAGCAACATAAAAAGTGTAAATGAAACAGATAAAGAAAAGTTCAGAGCAGAGACATTCTCCTTAGATATATCAGGGTAATCTTGAAGTCCAAATAAGAATGCTTATTGTTTGAATCCCCAAACCCTTAATTTCTGTTCTAATGTTGAGCAGTGAAAAAAGCCCCCTGCTTATGCTGTTGGATAAACATTGGGCTGCTAAGTGCAGGGTTGATGATTCAAACCCATCAGCCATTCTTTAGGAGAAACACAAGGCTATTTACTTCCTTAAGCGTTGCAGACTCAGAAGCTCTACATTAGGCTGCCATGAGCTGGAATAGGCTCAATGGAAGTGCTTTCACTTTGAGTGGACAGTAAGTAAGGCTTGAAAACGTATAGGACCCATTGGCAATTCATTTAATTTAAATACAAAGATACTAAATGTAAGAATTTAGTATCTAATAGGGCAAACCAGTGGATAAGGGACAGAAGTAAGCAGACAAAACGTTGTCCATTACTTCCACTACTGAAATGGTATGAACGGTCAGATGTTCGTAAACCCTCCTGAAGAAGTCTCCCAAGATAAGCAGGAAGTCACTGTTCAACTTCACTTCTATTTAATCTCCCACCTGTGGCTTTAGAATTGTTCTGCTCAAGAGTGTATCTAGTAAAGAAATTCTCAGGTTGGTACCAAGGATTTAAATTACACATCACCCTGAAAGATGTACAAACCTGATAGCTGGTATTAATGAGGCACAGATAAATTTAGCATCAAATCGTGGTTAACTGGGATAAGGTGCTGATGGATGTGAGATATCAAATGACTTTCTTAATAGGTATGGGAGACATTATCCATGCCCCATTTTTGTTCTTCTTTTTATCGTTTTATTGGTGCATGTACAACCTTATCACAATGCATACATCCATCCATTGTCAAGCACTTTTGTACATTTGTTGCCATTATCATTTTCAAAACATTTTCTTTCTACTTGAGCCCTTGCTATCAGCTCCTCATATTTCTCCCTCCCTCCCTCCCCATCCTTCCCTCATGAACCTTGATAATATATAATTTTTTTTCATGTCTTACACTGACGGATGTCTCCTTTCACCCACTTTTCTGTTGTCTGTCCCCCAGGGAAGGGGTTATATGTAGATCATTGTGATTGGTTTACCTCTTTGTCCCCCCCACCTTTCCCTTCCCCTCCTGGTATTACTACTCTCATTATTGGTCCTGAGGGGTTTATCTGTTCTGAATTCCCTGTGTTCTGAGCTTTTATCTGTACCCATGTACATGCTCTGGTCTAGCCGGATTTGTAGCCAGTAGAAGTGGGATCATAATGGTTGGGAGTAAGGGGAAGAGCAGGGGGTGGGGGGAGGAAGCATTAAAGAACTAGAGGAAAGTTGTATGTTGCACCCTAACTGGCTCATCTCCTCTACACAACACTTCTGTAAGGGGATGCCCAGTTGCCTACCGATGGGCTTTGGGTCTCCACTCTGCACTCCCCCTCATTCACAATGATATGATTTTTTGTTCTTTGATGAACAAAATACCTGAACCTATCGACACCTCAAGATTACATAGGCTAGTGTGCTTCTTTCATGTGGGCTTTGCTGCTTCTTAGCTAGATGGCCGCTTGTTTATCTTCAAGTCTTTAACATCCCAGATGCTGTATCTTTTGATAACTGGACACTATCAGCTTTCTCCACATTTGCTTATGTACCTACTTTATCTTCAGTGATCATGTCCAGAAGGTGAGCATCATGGAATGCCAGTTTAATACAACAAAGTGTTCTTGCATTGAGGGAGTACTTGAGTAGAGGCTCAATGTCCATCTGTTACTTTAATACTAAACCTATAGATATATGCATATAGATCTATTTTCTCATTGTCGTATATAAATATATTTACATATGTACACGCCTGTATTTAGACCTTGTAAACGCCCTTTGCCTCCTACTTCTTTCCTCTATTTCCTTTTACTTTCCTCCTGTCCCACTTCATGTTCAGCCTTCATTTGGGTTTCAGTAATTCCTCTTGGTTACATTGCCCTTGATCAAGCCCTACCAGGCCTCCCATCTTTGTTGTCATTATGTGGTCGATAGATGCCATTGAGTTGATTCTGACTCATAGTGACCTTATGGTACAACAGAAAGAAATATTGCTGGTCTTGCATGATCCTCATAATCATTGTCCATTATGGCAGCCAAAACGTCAATCCATCTATCTGAGGGCCTTCGTCTATTTTGCTGATGCTTAACTTTACCAAGCATGGTGTCCTTCTCCAGAAATTGATTCTTCCTGATAACATGAAAGAAAAAGAAAAAACATGTGAGAAGTCTTACCATCCTCATTTCTAAGCTGAGGAGCATCCTAGCTGTACTTCTTTTAAACAAATTATAGATCATCAGGCAAATGAAGGTATTACCATATTGGTGGAATAACCAGTTTGGGATACTACATAAGCTAGATTTTCTGCCACAAAATAGATAAAAGGAGAAGAATAACTAAAACCTTAGGCAGCATTTGGTGCTACAATTCCCAGCAACAACAGCAAATGGACAACGGCAACAACCATCATCTGAACAAAGCAATACAATGAAATGCTCAAAGTTCTCAGAACAAAGGTTTATATTTATGCCACCAGGCAGACAACTTCAATACACGGAGGCAGTACTACAAGTTTTGGTTTCTGGATCAGAAGCAATAATGTAAATATTATAACTTGATCTGTTAACCCTTTAGCATTTTTAAGAGACAACGAATGACCACGTTTTTCTTGAGCAGTTGGACTACACTTCAAGTATCACCAAAAGGGGGGTTGGGGAGAGTGTGTTTTGATTCCAGACAAAATCCAAACATCATTAGCAAACAAGCAGAACCAAGTAATTCAAGAAATAGATTGTACCAGATTTTGTTCTAAAGAAATCCTAGCAACAGCTTACAGTGTTCCCGTGATTTGTGGGCCAGATGTCTGTTGTTTCAGACATTATTATAGACCAAGCACCTTGCCTGGGGATTTGTTCTTAACCCTAAGTTGGGTTGCAGATGCACACAGAAAGCACTTTGTCTATTACATAAAAAACATCAATATGTGTTTTATATATGTGTATGTATGTGAGTCTATATATGTGATAGGTAGGTTTAATGTGCCAACCTGGCAAATAAGAACATGTGGGATTAACAAGGTCACAGTTTGATTGGAGGGCAAAGAGATAAAGAGCTCAGCAAGCCCCACCTCTCTCTCCCAAGCTCTCTGGTGATCTGACAGGCATGCCACCGCTAGTTCTCTGTCTCAACTTGTGAGCTATACTACCTGTAGAACTGCCAACCTGTGAACCATGGCACTAGAGCTTGGGTTCCTTCAAAATCTGCTTCGCCACGCTGCTGGAGTGTACATCGCTTGAGCTTGGGACTGTCAGACCTAGTTGTCCCACCCTGCTGTTTTCTGCCTGTGGTCAGACTGCTTGCATTGCCCTACAGAAAATTCAGCTGTCTGCTTCCTTGACCTTGGACCCAGTGGCCCTCCTGAGTTGAAGGACTTCCAGTGTATTAACTGTTACAAGGAAGTGAGTTGAACTGAGCCCTCTGTACTGCTGTGTGCGCTAACTAGCTGTTATATTTCTTCATGCTGTATATAAATATATAATCATACATATATAATCATAAGTGTCCTGGTTTTGTTTCTCTAGAGAACCCTGTCTAACACATTGCATATACGTATATAGGCTTCCTATAAGACAATCAATGGACAGCAACAGGTTTGGGTTTTGTTTTTCTTATATTAGGTCAATGTAAATGTTTGCTTATTTGTTTGTTTTCCCCTGAGTTATTGTGGTAGTTACATAATCTGTTGTCAATGTGAGACTATTAAGAGTGAAGGGGTGGAGTTCAGCCTGTCAATCAGGTCACACTTTGATGACCTCATTTGGAGGCACTAAGATGATAAATAGCTTGCTGGGGGGTGGGGGGTGGGGAAGAATACATACTCACTCCCTGAGATACATTCCTGCTGACAAGACATATGGGGCTACACTAGTGCCCTGGTGGTGGAAGAGTCACGTAGAGACCCTTGTCAGTGCTGAGATGCTTACACTGCCACTGGATCCACAAGATTTTCCACCCACTGCCCTGTGACCTTCCTGAATTTGGCATCATTGCATGTGTTTCATGAACCTAAAGATGAATTTAGGTTCGAACCAGACATATGGGCTAATATCGGACATATGGACCTGATCTGGACTGGGTTGGGATATTTTCCCAATATTCAATTGCTCTTGAATATAAAGCTCTTTCTCTTTCTTTTTTTTCTTTTTAAAATCATTTTATTAGGTGCTGGTACAATTCTTATCACAATCCATACATACATCCCTTGTGTCAAGCACACTTGTTGCCATCATTATTCTCAAAACATTTTCTTTCTACTTGAGCCGTTGGTATCAGCTCCTC
The DNA here is from genome assembly GCF_000313985.2 of Echinops telfairi. NCBI lineage: Eukaryota > Metazoa > Chordata > Mammalia > Afrosoricida > Tenrecidae > Echinops > Echinops telfairi. Next base: position 40,404,220 of record NW_022111369.1, read on the forward strand.
ATTCCCCCCCCACCTCAATCCCTGCCCCGCTTCCCTCACAAACCCTTGATAATATATAAACTATTATTTTTTCATGTCTTACACTGAAGTCTCCCTTCACCCATTTTTCTGTTGTCCATCTCCCAGAGAGGGGGTTATATGTAGGACCTTGTGATTGGTTTCCCTTTTCTACCCCACCTTCCCCTTCCCCTCTCATTATTATCACTACTCTCATTATTGGTCCTGAGGGATTAATCTGTCCTGTCTGTTCCTATCTGTACCAGTGTACATCCTCTGGTCTAGCCAGATTTGTAAGGTAGAATTGGGATCAAGATAGTGGAGGGAGGAAACATTAAAGAACTTGAGGAAAGTTGTATGTTTCATCGGTGCTATGCTACAGCCTGACTGGCTCATCTCCTTCCTGAGACCCTTCTGTAAGGGGATGTCCAGTTGCCTACAGATGGGCTTTGGGTCTCCACTCTGAAGTCCCCCTCATTCACAATGATATGATTTTTTGTTCTTTGATGCCTGATACCTGATTCTTTTGATACCTCATGATCACACAGGCTGGTGTGCTTCTTCCATGTGGGCTTTGTTGCTTCTCAGCTAGATGGCTGTTTATTTATCTTCAAGCATTTAAGACCTCAGATGCTATATCTTTTGATAGCCAGACAACATCAGCTTTCTTCACCACATTTGCTTATGCATCCACTTTGTTTTCAACGATCATGTCCAGAAGGTGAGCATCATGGAATGCTGGTTTAAGAGAACAAAGTGTCCTTGCATTGAGGGAGTACTTGAGTAGAGACCCAAAAGCCATCTGCTACCTAAGTACTAAAACTATAAACATATGCACATCGATATGTTTCCCCATCCTCATATATAAATATATTTACATATGTACATGCCTGTATTTAGACCTCTGTAAATGCCCTTTGTCTCCTAGTTCTTTCCTCTATTTTTATTTTACTTTACTCCTGTCCCACTATCATGCTCAGACTTCTTTTGGGTTTCAGTATTTCCTCTTGGTTACATTGCCCTTGATCAAGCCCTACCAGACCTCCTTCCCCCTCCTCACCATTGATTTGGGATCACTTGTTGTTCCCTTGCCCCTGGGTTTGTTAACACCCACTTCCTTTCCCTGCCTCCCCCTCTCCCATTTTTCCCCACAACCTTTGGTCCTGTTGCTTTCTCCTCCAGATTGTTTATCCTTCCTGTCTTCTCTAGGTAGACCTGCAGAGATAATAATATGCACAAAAAACAAGACAGTGCAAAACAAAGCAACAAAAGAAAGCAAAACAATCACATAAAAACAATGACAAAAAAGAGAAAAGTCAGTAAATAGTTCAAGGTCTGTTTGTTGATCTTTAGGAGTGTTTTCTGGTCGAGTCTGATGGGGTGCTGCACCCTGGCCCCAAAGTATATTTTTGGTATCCCCTCTGGACTTTCTTGCTATGTTCCCCTTGCTGTTCTGTTGCATGCCCTTAGTGTTTTTCCTAGGTGTGGTGGGGTCAGATCCGGTGCAATTCCCGCACAGTGTCTCTAATGTTGTCCCCAATAGGGCTATGGGTCAGTGAGGGATGTTGTGCCTTGTAGTGTGGGGCTGGCTGTGCATTGGCTGCACTGAGCAGGCATATTGTCCTCCATACTTGATGGGCCAGGATGTGCTCCACTTTCTCTTCTACCCCTTCATTTGCTCCCATGTGCTCTGATCAGACATGTCCCTCTACTTAAGCTGTAGCTTCAGTGCTGTCCTCTGAAGTAAATTCTTCTGGGGGCAGGGGAGGCTGTCCACATAATTGGGATTGGGGCTGCCCCCTCAGACCTCTCTGTTGGTTCCTGTTTCATGCTGCTATGTTGCATTCACATTTTGGAGCACCATTTGAAGTCTGGTCCCTCTTTCCCTGTGGAGATGTAAACAATACCCTCCCCTTGGGTGGGTTAGTGCCCTGTGCCCCCGCTACCCATGTCTATTCTTTTTATTTTCTTTTTTCAGTGTCTCGGAGTTTGCTTCTCTAGTCAACCCAGACTAACAGTTGTGATTCACAAATATTTGAAAGCAGTAATTCTTTTCAAACTGGCCCTCAGCCATAGAAGAAGGGGAATGGTCATGGATGCATTTTCTCTTCTACTTCACTCCCCCAGTAAAGTGCTTGCTTTGGCTTTTAATTTCAGCTTGTGAAAATTGCAGGCTGACAGAGTTTATTTCAAAATGGAAATGAAAAATAATTGTATTAGAGTTGATTTATTTTTATTTATATTGTCCTTTATAGTAATTTTCATATTACTTTTATAATAGAAATAGTGAGAACATATAAAGAAACATAAAACAGTATCGGGGGAAAAGAGGCAAAGGCAATATGGCTTGCATCTTGCAAATTAAAAGTATGGTTACTTTATCAAGTGTAATGTAATGGTTTCAAAATGTAAATTACCCAATTATATTTGTCCTCATAGCATTACTTCAAATGGGTACAAGCTCGGGCATAAATGAAATGGGAGCAGTGTTGTTGTGTCAGTTTGGTTACACCCACCTCCAGTTTCTTAATATTCCACAATATACAATTTATGATGATAGTTCACCAGGTTCATGGAGACTAGCAAACAAGTAGGTGCTTCAAGTTTTCTACTTAGCACACAGACATAAGTGCAATTTACTTCTGTGATTTGTAAACAAGTACATTATGGCCTTGGCACCTGAGGTCATATGGCACAGTGATGTCATATAAATCAGAAAGCAAATGCTTTTGCAGTATAAATGTACTAAAGCATTGGCCATAAACATAACTTTGTAGCCTACAGGAAAGGGAATTGTGCCAGATATCATGCAGATGCTTGACCCTGGGAAACAAATTTAATCCTCTGGCATATCCTTTTTAGCATTGCAACTCCCAGCTTATATAGAATATTTAATTATATTAAATATATAAATATGTATGTATATATATATTGTTGTGTTTTAGGTGAATGTTTACACAGAAAATTGTGTTACTCTTTAGCCATTTTTATAAAATTACATATTTTTTTGTAGGGGGAGGTTCAACATTATCATTATTTCTATTCTGTGTGTTTCATTTTCATTGATCTAGCTTCCCTTCCCTCCTTGCCTTCTCACCTTTGCTTTTGGGAAAATATCAACTATTTGGTTTCATCTAGCCATTATTTAAGAGAATATGTTACTCACAAGTGATACTGTGTGTTTTATAAGCCAGTGTATTATTTGACTAAAAGGTGAGCTATCTAAATTGCTTTAATCTCATGTTCAAAAGGTGATAGATTGAAGGGTTACTCTCCTCTCAATTTGTCCAGTAGGCATCGTGTTTTAGGAATTCAGGTTTTGTTCTACATCTTTATTCCATTTTATCCAGTAGTTTCCTATTATATCTTGCTCTGAGTAGTCATTAGTGTTGGACCAGAATCATCTACTACTTCTGATATCAGATTAGGAGAGGCTGTGTGGTTCATGTTAGTTGTTGGAACCATGGATTCTATTATTCTTTCTATTATTCTTTCCTTTATTGACAAGTAGAATAAGGTTTTTGCTGGGTAGGGGGAGTGGGGGAGTAAATGGAAGATAATGTCAAGGAGTCAGGAAGAAAAAAATGTGTTTTGAAACTGATTGTGATAGTGATTGTGCAATACTGCTTGACGTGATTTAACTATGGAATGATCTGATATATATTGTAGTAGTTACATAATCTGGTGTCAATTTGGGACTTGAGATGATTAAGAGTGCAGGGGTGGAGTCTAGTCTGTCAGTTGGATCATGGCCAATGAGACCTCTGTGTGGGCATGGCCTTTGCCTGAGGATTCTGGGAACTCCTGTAGTATTGTCCTCCTTGGAGGTAGGAGAGATTCTTTCTCTGCTTACTTCCTGAGAGACATCCTTGAAGAGAAGCCACATGGACCTATCCTGATGCAGCCCTGGAAAATGGAGGAGCCACATGGAGACCCCTGCCAGTGCTGATATTTAAAACACCACTGGATCCAGAAGACTTTCTATCCACTGGCCTGTGATCCTCCTGCATTCAGTGGCATTGCTTGTGGTTCATGATTCTGAAGAGTACTTTATAGATTGGTATCAGAAATGTGGGATAATATTAGACTTATGGGCTTGGACTGGATTGGGTTGGGATGTTTTCTTAATATACAATTACCCTTTATATAAAACTCTCTCTTATACACAGAAGAGTTTCTATGGATTAGTTTCTCTAGTCTACCCAGATTAACACATATATTAACTCCCAATTAATAATGATTTTAATGCAAGAAAAGCTTTGGAATATCAGTGAGCATTTTCAAATGTAGTATTGTAATATGAGCATATCAAGTTGAAAAGACTCAAAGCACAAGTGGAGAAGGGCTGTTTCCTCAGGCAGATCTACCTTAGTGACATGGATGGAACAAGGGCACAACTCAAAGTGAGTAAAACATAGCTGAAAATATCCATTAATCATCAGGATGGGAATATGTAAAATATGAATCTAGGAAAATTGGAAATCGTCAGAAATGAAATGGGGTTTATAAAGACAGATTTTAAGTAGTAGTGAGCTAAGATTGAGTGATATTGGCTAATATTAGTAGGACAATCACAATTTTACTATGCAGGGAAAGACAAATTTAAGAGAAATGGTGTCATTTTCATTATAAAAAACATTACAAGATATATCTTGAAATTCAGTGCTGTCTGTGATGGGATAATATCTATATGCACACAAGGGGGTCCAGTTAATACAACTATTATTCTATTTATATATCAATCACTAAATCCTGTAATGAAGAAATTAATTCTATCAACTGTATCGACCTGAAATTCATTAATAAAACAATCAAGATATATTGTAATCAATGGCAATTGTAAGGTGAAAATTTGAAAGAGAGGAATGATTATTAATTACAAAATATGGCCGTGGTTATAGAAACAATGCTGGAGAATGCATGATAGAATTTTTCAAGACCAACGACTTCTCCATTGCCAATACCCATTTTAAGCAAAACAAACCTGGACTATATACATGAATATGAGACCCAGATGGAATAGTGGGTTAAGTGTTCAGTTGCTAACTACAAGTTCAGTAATTCAAATCAACCAGCTTATTTATGGGGAAAGGATAAGGTTTTCTACTCAAAGATTTAAAGCCTCAGAAACCCAAAGGGGCCATTTTACTCACTCCCATAGTGACACTACGAGTTGGAATCAATTTGTGGGCAATGAGTTGAGTGAGGCCATTGTATAATCCCATCTGCAATATATAAAATTTCACTCATCCCACAGGCTCTCCAGCATTTCCTGTTTTCTGGGGTGTATGTATGTTTTGTTTTTATTGCTGCCATTTTTTTCAAGAGTGAGATGGTAGCTTATAGTAATTTTGATTTGTATAACATGACTGGCTAATGATCACAAACATCTTTCCGCATATTTAGTGGCATGAATGTCTTCTTTGTTTTAAAATAAATTTTGAAGAGATTCTGAAGAAAAGAAATAACAGAGATGTAGTTTGTTATCACTATAAACCAGTTGTTATCAAGTTGACTCCAACTCACAGCAGCACCATGTAGGTCACAGGAGAACTACAGTGCGCTCTACCCTGGACAGAGCTTCTCACCCTTCCGCATGCCGTGACCCTGTCATACAGTTCCTCATGTGGTGCTGACCCCAACCATAACATTATTTTCATTGCTACTTCATAGCTGTAATCTTGCTACTGTTATGAATTGGGCAACCTCTGTGAAAGGGTCATTTGACCGCCAAAGGTGTCATGACCCACAGGTTGAGAACCACTGCTCTCCAGGGTCTTCAATGGCTTATTTTCAGAAGTAGATTGGCTGTTCTTTCTTCTCTGGCATCTCTGGGAAGACTCAAATTCCCGGGCTTTCAGCTCCCTGGCTATCACTATAGAACTGCTAGTTCTACACATTCCACAATGAAGCAAATCCTCACAAACCACCAGGTTCTCAGAGCTGTATGTGACTTAAATATTCCTCTCTCTCTCCCACTTCTCTTTGCTTTTGCCCTCCTTTCCTTTCATCACTAAGAATTTTTCTCATTGAATCACCACAAAAATATATACTTTCCAGCGATCTCCTAATATATCATTTATTTCCAATATATCCCCACCCCATTGGTAACGTTGATTTAAGTGGGTGGAAACATGGGGCGGGGAAAGGCACACATAACATTATGAACAAAAACAAGCAAACAAACTAAGACAGACATCTTCGCTGCCCTCACCCTTTGGGAAATGTTGGAAGACAAGGAAATCTATTTGCTCTTCAAGGTCATTTCATGTTTGTTATTACTTGCTTGGCTTGCAACACCATCACCTGCTGCTCCCTGGTGCTTTCTTAAGTTTAAATTAGTTTCCAGTAAGGATGCTCTTGTGTCTTGCAGAAGGAAGCATTGTTTTTTAATACACTTGTAACTAATGCTGCTGGTCCTTGGGGAATTGCAAAGACCTCAAAGGCGATAGTTCTCTACCCGGGAGCAAAGAAGCCATTACAGCTTGTACTAGAAGATTTAATAGGTGTCATAATTTATCATGTAAATCGAAAAGTGTTTCTTAATTAAGTGCGTACGTTAATGAATTTTTTAATTTGATCCCTGTAAGTACCTTGCTATACTAATTGCAATATTCTACACATTAGTCATCCGCCGTTGCCCTTGGCTATTTTCTACCCTGAGAGGAAGAGAAAGAGAGCTTTTCAGTTAAAGTTCATTTAACTCTTTCCACCCAACAAATTAAATTTCGTTTATGCACATTAGAGGGACAGCTGTGGTTTAGTTTGACTGAGCTTTTAGAGTACTTGTGTATAAGAACCAGCTGACCTTTCAGTTACTTTTCAAAGATTAGGAAGCTCGGGTAACTGGTCAGCAACTGAGGTCCTGCCCAATTCAAAGGGAGAGGGCAGTCCTTCGGTTTCCCTAGGATTGGAGGGTCTTTTAAGGGATAAGGTGGAGGCAGGGTCACATTTTATTCTGTGTGACCCTGAGAGTTCTATACAGTATGACTACTGAAACACTGAAATGTATACAACGCTCTTGAAATTTATAGACTCAAGACAGAAAAAATAGAGCTAAAGTCTATCACCTTAAATTTTATATTGGTAGTACATACTCCTTTGTAATAAAAGTGAAGGGATTAGTATAGAATGCGTAGTTCAAATGCATCAAATAGACTATGCATATTATTAAAATAATGAGAAACAAAACAAAAATTATTTAGGCAAAGTGTCTAGGAAATAATACACTCAATTATTATAGTGATTGTCTAATGGTTGCGGTATTTGATAAATTTATCAATAAGTGCTGTGTGTCTTCTCTCCTTTCATCAAGCAAGGTTGAGTCACGTGAAATACATGGGACGTTATGAAGTCTTCAGTCTTGATGCTTTGATCTTCTTCATATAGTCTAGCGTCTCGGGTCATTTGCTAAGAAAGCATATTGAATATATTTGATGAAAGAATGCCAATTTGATGCATACCTATCCTGATTTTAAGCCATGCAGCATCTCCTCGTTCTGTTTGAATAACTACATTTTGTCTATAAACAGGTTCTACATGACCACAGTTAACTGTCCTGGAGTTCCCATTTTTCTCAATGCTACGCCTAATTTGTTATGATTCACACAGTTGAATTCCTTTTTGCAATCAGTAAAAACACAGGAAATATTTTTGTGATGCTTTCTCATTTGAATCAAAATCCATCGGGCATCAGTAAAGCTCTCTTCAGTTCCATGTCCTCTTAGGAATCTGGCTTGAGTTTCTGATGGTTCCCTGGTGACATGCTCTTATTGAAACCATTGTTACATGATCTTAAACAAACTTTTATTGGTATGTGATAGTAATGATATGGTTCGATACCATTTGCATTCTGTTGGATCATCTTTATTTGTTGTTGATAGATACAGTCAAGAAGGTTCCGACTGATAGAGACCCCATGTAAAACAAATAAATCACTGCCTGGTCCTGTGCCACCCTCACTACAGGTGTTATGTCAAGCCCATGTGGAAGCCCTTGTGGGAAGAAGCCATAATGTTGAGATTGTTGAGAGGCTTCTTTTACTTTCACTGCCCTTCTAGTTTATCAAGCATGCTGTCCTTTTCTAGGGATTGATCTCTCCTAATAATATGCCCAAAGTGTATGAGACCAAGTCTTGTCATCCTTGCTTCCAAGGAGCATTTTGGATTTACTTCTTCCAGACAACTGTTCTTTCGACTGATCCATCTTTACTTAAAATGGGTTGTTTAAAAATGCATCTTTTCTAGCTAGTAGGCTGGGCAACTCTCTTCTAAATTTGTTGGCACAGATTGTGAGCAACTTTAGAGTGACACCCATTTATTGAATCTGCTTGATTCAGTCAATGCTTAGAGTCTGTTTTTTCACGGATGTAGTCAATTTGATTCTTATCTATTCCATCCAGCAACATTCATATGTACAGTCACTGTGTGCATTGTTGAAGCATGTGGTATCTGATTATGTGCCTCCTCTGGAAATGGTTGCATGTTGACTAATTACTCTGTGGATTCCTTTCATTTTCTTTTGATATTTCCTGCAGACATAATTTTTCCCCATGGTGTGGTTATTAGGAGTTTTGAATCAAGTTTATTTGGAATCATATACATCTCTGTATTTTAGAACAAAATACTGAAAGTTGCAGCACCATGCTCACCACCGTTGTTATGTTTGAGTTCAACACTCTAAAGAGGCCTGCAACATATTTATCCAATGCACCTCATCTTTTGATCTTTGACTGCTGCTTCCATAAATGACTGTGGATCCAAGCAAGACACAATCCTTGACCACTTCTATAAACTCTCCATTTATCATTATGTTCCCTGTTGGTTCAGCTGTGAGAATTTTGATTGAGTTGTAATCCATAGTGAAGGCAACAATTCTTGATTTTCATCAACAAGTATTTCAGCTCCTCACTCTCTGGAAGCAAGGTTGAATCACTTACATATCACAGGGTGTTATTAAGCCTTCCTCCAATCCAGATGCTTCATTTTTCTTCACATAATTCAGCTTCTCTAATGATTTTCTTAGCATAAAGATTTAATATTTAGGGTGAGATGACACAACCCTGATACAATCCTCTTCTAATTTGAAATCATGCAGGATTCTTCCCTTGTTCTGTGTGAATAACTGCCTTTTGATCCATGTACAATTTCCACGGGAGTACAATAAAGTATTTTGGAATTCTCCTTCTCAAGGCTGTACATAGCTTGTTATACTCTACACAGCAAAATGCCTTTGCATAGTCAATAATACAGATAAACATCTTTCTAATATCCTCTGCTTTGAGCCAAGACTCATCTGGCATCAGCAATGACATGCCTTGTTCCATGTCCTCTTCTGAATCTGGCCTGAACCTCTGGCAGCTTCCCGTAGATGTACTGCTACAACTTTTGTTGATTAATCTTCAGAAAAATTTCACTTGCCTGTTACACCAATGATATTATTCTATAAGCATTCTGTTTGGTCACATTCTTTGGAATGGGTACAAATAAAGAGCACTTCTATTCATTTGGCCAAGAAGCTATCTTGTAAATTTCCTAGTATAGACAAGTAAGTACTTCCAAAGTCCCTCTACTCGTTGAACTATTTCAATTGATATTCCATTGAATCCTGGGGCCTTGTTTTTGGCTATTACTTTTAGTGCATCTTGAACTTCTTCTTCCAGTACCACTTCCTTCTTGTCATATGCTACCTCCTTAAATGGTTGGATGTGGACTGGTTCTTTTTAGTTCAGTGACTCTGTGTATTCTTTCTATCTTCATTTGTTGCTTCCTGCAACATTCAATATTTTGGCTTGAGGGTTTTTCAATATTTCAACGTGAGGCTTGAATTTTTTATTGAGTTCTTTCAGTGTAAGATATGCTGAGAATATTGTTCCATTTTTTCTACCCCTAGGGATATATGTATTTCATTATAATATTTGACTTTATGTTCTTGAGCCACCCTTTGAATTTTCCTGTTCAGCTAATTACTTCATATACATGTGAAATTTGTACAATGCATAAGGAAGACTGAACAAGAATTGATGCAATTGAATTATGGTTTTGGCAAGGAATAACATAAGCACCATGGACTGGCAGGAGAATAAAGAAATCTGTCTTCAAAGAAATACAACCAGAATGCTCCTTGGAAGTGAGGAAAGAGAAATTGTATTTCACTTACTTTGGATATGGTATCAGGAGAGATGAGTACCTGGAGAAGTAGAGGGTCAGCATAAAAAGAGGAAGTCTCTCAAAGCAATGTAGTGATACATAGGACCAGACAGTGCTATAGGAACAGGCAGTGTTTTGTTCTGTTGTACATTGGGTAACTATGAGTCAAAATCAACCACAACACAGGCAAGATATTGAATGCTACCAGAGAATCAAAGAAAATGGAAGGAGCACAGAGTCGCTGGACCAAGAATCGATTTATGATCAACCATCGCAGGAGTAGAAAATGATCAAGAGCTGATGGTATTTGTGGAAGTTACATAATCTGCTGTCAATTTGAGACTATAAAGAGTGAAGGGGTGAAGTCTAGTCTGCCAATCAGGTCACAACTTGATAACTTCATTTGGGGGTGCAATGGAGATAAATAGCTCAGCTGAAGGAGACATCTGTCTGTGTGTCTCCCTGTGAGACATTCCTGTTGACAAGCTGCTTGGAGCTACACTGATGGAGTCAGAGCCCTTGAGCTGGAGGAGCCACATGGAGATCCATGCCAGCACTGAGTTGCTTCCACCACCACTGAATCCACAAGACTTTCTTCCCACTGGCCTGTGAACTTCCTGTATTCAGCATTATAGCATGGCTGCATGAGTCTAAAGAGGAATTTATGGACTAGTATTGACATATGGGGTAATATTGGACTTATGGGCTTGATCTGGACTGTGCTAGGATGCTTTCTTAATGTACAATTGCTCTTTGATATCAAGTTCTCTCTTACACACCTAAGAGTCTCCCTGGATTTGTTTCTCTAGTATGCCTGGACTAACACAGTATTGAAGGAAAACATCCAAGACACACTAAAAAGCATTGCCCACCCCTCCACAAAAAGGTGCTTTAGGAAATAGCAAAAACCCAGTGGAAATGCTTCATTAAGCTGATGCACCGCTGGTGGTGCTCACTCATATATGACAAGAATTTTGGAGGACAACAACTTGGCAAGCCACCTGGAAGAGATCCATAATTATTCCCTTCATGGCTGCCACACTCAACTAAAACTTTTCTGAAGGTATTTTTTAAATGATTGCAGCAGTATATCCACAGGGTGATATCAGAATTCCAAGTTTTCTTCAGAAGAGATGGAATAATTAATATCATTGTTCATGACAGATGTATCTTGACTGAAACTAAAGAATGTAAAAAAGCTTAGTTGCATTTTTTGGCTCCTCAGAGGCATTCCACTGTGTGGATCATAATGAACTGTGAGTAATATTTCAAAGCATAATAGAATCCCAGAGCCCTTTCAATGTGTTATGTTAAGTGTTGAAATACTGAAGTTCAGGATTTCAAGCTCATTAGTCACTTGGCAGAACAATGATAAGACTTTTACTCTCATAAAGATTTGTAATGTCAGAAATTCTAGAGAGCAGTTATACTCTGCCCCGTAGGTCCCTTTTATGTAAATAACCCAAATCCTCACAACTTGATCATAGGTAACATCACAATAATAGAGAAAAGATTGAAATAGCCAAGGAGCTCATCTTGCGTGGATCCATATTCAATGCCCATTGAAGCAGCAGTCAAGATATCAAATGCCACATTTTTGGATAACTCTGTTGCACAAGCCCTCTTCAAGGTGTTGAAGAGTAAGGATGTCACTTTGAGACTAAGATGTACCTCACCCAAGCCATGGTATTTTCTTTCTTTCTTTTTTTTTTTTTGCTGCCCCGAAGCCATGCTATTTTCAGTTGCCCCGTGTGCCTATGAAAGCTGACCATTGAATAGGGAAGACTTAAGAAGAATGAATGCATTTGAATTATGGTGTTGGTGAAGAATATGGAAAATGCCATGGACTTCCAAGCAGACAAACAAAACTGTCTGAAGAAATACAGCCAGAATAGTCCTTAGAAGTAGCCTCACCTATCCTCACATGTTAGTCAGAGATGCCAATCCCTGCAAAAGGATGCCATGTCTGGTAAAGTAGCAGGGCAATGAAAAAGAGGAAAATCCTCCACAAGACAGACTGACACACTGACTCCAACCGTGGGTTCAAACTTAACAACAGTTGTGAGAATAGCACAGGACTAGGCAGTGCTTCATTTTGCTGAGCACAGAGTTGCTTTGAATCAGAACCATCTTGACGACACCTAACAACCCACTGGATCCCTAGAAGTCAAAATTAACTTGATGGCCATGAGTTTGTTGCTTTTAGCTTTAAGATGCTTATATGGAACCTGTACAAACAACTGTTCCAAGAAAACAAGGACATGCTGCAAGTTTTAGAATCAAGTCAAGTGTGTGTCAGTACTGTATCCTTCATCTGTGTGCTGAGCAACTAAACAAAGATGCTGGACTATATGAGGAAGAATATGACAACAGGATTGGAGGAAGACTCATTAGCTTCCTGTGATACACAGCAGAAACAGCCTTTCTTGCTGAAAGCAGGATGATTTTAGGCACTTACTAATGATACTCCAAGACTTCAATATGGATTGATCCTCAAAATAAAGGAAACAAAAATCCTCACAACTGAACCAATAAAAAGCAACATCCTGTCATTGTAAATGATTGCACTTTACTTGGATCCACAGCCAATGTCTATGGAAGCAACAGTCAAAAAATCAAATGAGGTATTCTGCAAAATACCTCTTTAAAGTGCTAAAGGCAAGGATGCCAGTTTGAGGTTTAAAGTATACCTGACCCAAACTATGATATTTTAAACGACCTAATATGCAAGTGAAAGCTTAGAATAAATAAGAATGCAGAATTGATGCATTTGGATTATTATGTTGATGAAGAAAAGTGGCCATACCTTGTACTACTAAAACATATTCATCTTATAAGAAGTACGGACTGGATGCTCCTTAAACATGAGAATAATGGGACTTTATTTCACAGCCTTCAGATATGCTTGGTAAAATACAGGGTCAGGGAAAGTGAGGAAGACCCTCAAGAAGAGGGATTGACACGATGGTTGCAATAATGGGCTTTTTAACTATAGGAAAAATTTTAAGGATGGCACAGGACGAGACAATATTCCATTCTGTTATACATAGGCTCACTATGAGTTTGAACCAACCCATTGGCACCTACCAATAACAAGCAGAATCTTTATAATGTTAAGCACTTGGTTGTTTTTGGTGGTAGATATTATTCTGGGTATTTTCTATTAATCTATATGGGAAATCCTATAATTAATGTGTTATTGCATTCTGGAATTTTGGATATGTATTATATTAAGTTCATATACAAATCAAATTGATAATAAATAGCCTTGTATAATCCTAATACCATTACAAATCTTTTTTGGAACATTTCCCTAAATATTTTGGGGAAAAGGTGATAAAGTTTCAAGTAAGTAAATATTCACACAAAATTGTTTTTCTTTATACCAAAAAAACTTTAATTATATATGTTAGTACAATGAGCTAGGGAAGGAGAGTACCGGAGAGAAAGAGAGCAGACTATCATTGACATCTTATTTTTTAACTGTAAGATTGAAAAGGTATACATTTAGAAGTATGAGTCTCAGTAATTGTAGCAATCAATGTCTGATTTAACATTCATTTGAAAGTCTACTGAATAGTTTACTTATATGTTTTACAGAATGCAGAAAGTCACCTTATGCTTTTTAGGTCATGCATTTGAGCACTAATGAGTATTTCTGAAATTAAAGCCATTGGCTGCATAGTTAACTGGCTAGATTAGAAGATCCTCTCATTGTAATATAGGGTCTAATACCTGGCAGCCAGACTGCTAATTCACTCACACTGTCCCTTAATCAGAAGCCATATCTCCAAACCTGACCAGCAAACTCCCGAAGCGATTGGCCTAATTACTGACCAGGACACCAAGACTCACAAGTGAATCAGATAGCACAATCTGGAAAGCTAAAACTGCCATTATTATTGTCTTCCCAACTCTGCTCTTAATAGCCTAAAATTTTCTTAGACTAGAGAGACCTTGAGCATCCGCCATGAGTCCCTAACCCAATTCCCTCACTCACAGGCAGGACCTAGGAAATAAATTGCCACCATAAAGTATCTGAAACTTCAGGAAAGAGGAACTCTTCTCCTGGGTATCTGTCTTTTCTTTCAAAAAAAACCTCAAAGAGCTTTGCCCATGAATATCTGTTATAATATATGAAATACAGTCTCAAAACACTGTGTATTATGTTATTATTGATTTTAGTGAGCACATATCAACTAATTAAAAAATTGTATTTATTTTGAAACAGTTTGTACTACTTAGGTATTTGATGCTCAGTAAATTGAAGAGGAAAAACAGAAATACTTATTTGCATTTTAATGACTATGAAAAGGCATTCTATCATGTGGATTTTAACAAATTATGGATAACATTGTAAATCTCTGGAATAGCAAACACTCAATTATGCTCACGTGGAAACCATACATAGCCCAGGAAACAGGTATTTGAACAGAACAAGGGGAAACTGCATTGCTGACAAACAGGACAGCTGTAAGTCAGGGCTGTATCATCCTCATTCAATCGGCATGGAAGCAAATCTGAGAAACTGGACTATATGAAGAAGAATAGAGGAAAAATACTGCTAACAATGTACATAATGCAGATGATATGACCTTGTTTGCCGAAAATGAAGAGGACGTAACGCATTCACTTGGGAGATCAAAGGTCACGCACGGCCTTCTGTTCAGACTACATTCTGAACACAGAGGCAACAAAAACTCTCACAACTAGACCAATAAACACCACAAATATATAAAACTTTAATGAAAGATATAGAAAATATGTGATTTTTAAGTCTCTTCTGGAGCATTAATTGTGTCTAGGAGAAATAAAACTTAAATGCACACTTAGCTGTTGTTATTAAATGTAAGCACCAGAGAGAAGAGAAATATCCTTGAATATAATTAAATACAGTAATTTAGAGATATGCTAATGCACTGCTATTCCCTTTTTTATGAGTTTTGATAAAAGAATAACATTTTAAATGTGGCCTTTAAGCTCCTCAGAAGAAATAAGACTCAGAAAAATTGTGTTAACTTTTCTGTGTTCAACTTTAGTTTAAATTGAAATGGTGTGATATAAAACGGAAAAACAGTAAGATTTTATAATGACAAATAATAATAGTGTTAATCCTATTGCACTATTATTGGCTTAATCCACCACCCCCAACCTCCCCAAATTACGTGTTGGGGTCTTCCTAACCCAATACTTCTGAAAATAGGATTTTATTGGTTCCTGTTGTGTCAATCAGACCATGGTTGACTGGAGTGGATTCAAAATATCTAATCATTTCAGAGTGACCAAAAGAGAAGAGTAGACATGAGAGGAATTGCACACACTTGGAAATCACTAAAAGAAAGCGAACTGACAAGACCTTGATTTGAACTTTCAACTTGGAATTGTGAGAAAACAATTTTCTGTCTGTGATAGGATATCTAGCTGCATACAAGAAAATGCTGTCAACACAACTATTATTCAAATTTATTCACCAACTACTAAAGCTAACAATGAATAAATTTAAGGTCCACCAATGTCTTTGACAGCAGAACGTGTTGTAGGTTGGAACCAACTCGATGGTACCCATCAAATTTAAAATATAGATGCATTGATTATTGTTGACAGTTGGAATTTCAAAGTTGTAAAGAAAGAGGAAGGAACCACTGTTCAAAAACAGGGCCCTGAACTTTAAAATGAATCTGGAAATTGCATTATGGAATTTTATAAGACCAAGAAATTTTTCATTGCAAAAACCATTTTACAGCAATGTAAATGGTACCTATACCTGTGCACTTCCCCAGATAGACTATAATCAAATCAAGTTGACTAATCTGTGGAAAGACTCAATGGGCAAGCTCAATATCAGCAGCTCAAAAGAGGTCAGGGGCTGATTGTGGAACAGAATATCAATTGCTCAAATATAAGTTCAGGTTCAAGGTGAAGTCTAGTTTTTGTTGTTGCTAGGTGCCTTCATGCTTGTTCTGACTCCTAGAAACTAATAGAATGAAACACTGCCAAGGCCTGTGTCATCCATGCATTGTGATGTTTGAGCCCATAGTTCAGTCATTGTGTTCACCCATCTTGCCCAGAACCTTCCTCTGTTTCCCTGCCCCTCCACTTTGCCAAGCATGATGTCCTTCTCCAGGGACTGGTCTCTCCTGACAACATGTCCAAAGTATATAAGATGAAATCTTCCCAACTTGCCTCTAAAGAGCATTTTGGCTTTACTTCCTTCAAGACAGATATTTGGGTTTTTGGGGGTTTTTTTTGCAGTCCCTGGTATTTTCAAAATTCTTCACTAGCACCGTTGTGCAAATCATCCAGTTTTCTTCAGTTTTCCTTGTCCAACTATCATATGCATTTGAAAATACCAAGGTTTGGACAAGGTGTACCTTAGCCCTCAAAGTAACACCTTTGCATTTCAATACATTAAAGAGGTCTTGTGCAGCAGATTTACTTAACGGAGCGCATTATTTGATCTCTTGAGCATTGACTGTGGATCCAAGCAGGATGAAATCTTGAAAACATCAATTTTTTTCCCCATTTATCATTATTGTACCCATTTGTCTAGTTGTGAAGATTTTGCTTTTCTTTACATGTAGCTGCAATCCGTACTCATGACTTAATCCTCGATCTTCATCAGCAAGTGCTTTAAGTCCTCCCCAATTTCAGCAAGCAAGTTTGTGACAGCTTCATATTGTAGGTGGTGCGTAAATCTTCCTCCAATCCTGATGTCACAACACCAGCTTCTCTGGGGATTTGTTCAACATACAGATTTAACAAGTATGTTGAGAGAACACAACTCTGATGCACCCCTTTCCAGAATTTAAACCACACGGCATTCTGTTGTTCTTTTCCCATAGCTGCCTCTAGATCCATGTACAGTTCCTCATCACCAAAATGAAGCGTTCTGGTATTCTTATTTTTTCTCAAGGCTATCCATAGTTTATTATGATCCACACAGTCAAATGCCTTTGCATAGTCAACAAAAACCCAATTGAACATCTTTCTGGTATTCTCTGCTTTGATTCAAGATCCAGCTAACACCAGCAATGCCATCCTTTGTTCCTTGTCCTCTTCTGAATTTGTCCTGAACTTTTGGCAGTTCCATGTCAATGTACTGTTGCAATCATTGCTGAATGGTCTTCAGAAAAATTTTACTTGTATGTGAAATCACTGATGTTATTCTATAGTTTGAGCATTCTGCTGGGTCACCTTTCTTGTAAGAGGTACACATATGGATCTCTTCCCATCAGTTAGCCAACTAGCTGTGTTCCAAATTTCCTGGCATAGACAACTGAATGCTTCCGTTGCTACATCAGCTTGTTGAAACATTTCAATTGGTATACCATCAATTCCTAGAACCTTGTTTTGGGCTAATGAATTCAGTGCCACTTACATAAGAGTGTAAATAAAATTTTCTATTAGGGTTTCATGAGTACCCTTTATTTCAAACAAAACATATCTATACATGTGTCTACAATTAGTGAATGACTGCATAAAATTCACTAAGCAATACATTTGCTTCAATCTCATTAGAGGAAGACCTTTGATGAGATGGATTGACACAGGGGCTGCAACAATGGGCTCAAACATGACAATAATTGTAACAATGGTAAAGGACCAGATGGTGATTAGATGTTGTGGGGGATCCAACTGACTCCATGGTACCTAACAATATCAGTCTCATTAGAGTGCTTTTAAAAAGGCCTAATTAATTAGGCCAGTGAAATTCGGGCAAAGAGGTCAACTTAGAAGGGTATCTAGAGTGTTCTTGGGAATCCAAAGGGGGAATATTGATTCTCATGAAGGATACAGACAATCGTGAATGCTTATTAGGAAAAAGTTTTAATAAAATTGAAAACTGCATTGGCAATAAAAAGGCCAGGAAAGTTGTGTCGATGTTGTTTTTCTTTCCCCTAACAACAAAAACAACGCACCTGGTCTTTCTTAAAGAGTAGGAAGGGAAGTCTTAAGAAAATTTCACTGGGAAACCCTTACCTATCTACCTTACATCTTTGATCCTACCTCTGCAAACTTCTGTTTATCCCCTGAATTTGAAGAACTTTAAAAAGGAACATGATTTGAGTTCACCAAAGATACCAAAACTGTTATTTTGACGTTGTGTAAATTGAAGATATCAGAATTCTTTGGAGGGAGAATTAGACTTCAGAGATAGAGGAACATCCCTTTCAGAAGTGCATATACCTAGCTTCACATTGCTGGTGTTTCTTGTTTAGTAAAGTTGGCTGTGATCCTATAGCAAAATCATTTTTTACTTAATTTTGGAGACAACACACACATCTATCAAACAAAATTTCTCCCTTTTATTTCTGATATGCTAAATTTCCACCCCTACTCTGAGATTTTAAGTCAATGATTAGCAATTGAGGTATATTGTAGGGTCAACAAACAAATGAACAGACAAAAACCAATATAGAAATTTATATAAATAGATGAATGACATTAATTGACCAAAACAACAATAATAACAAAATACAAAACCAATCCACTACCATGGATTGATTCTAATTTATAGCAACTCTATAGGACAGGCTAGAACTGCCCCTAAAGGTTTTCAAAGCTATAAGTATTGATAGAGCAAAAAGCCCTCTCTTTCTGCCAAGGAGAAGTGCTGGCTTGGAGCAGCTCATTTTGTGGTTAATAGCCTAAGGTGTAGCCCATTATACTTCCAAGGTTCCCTCACTGTATTCCAGGTAGTCGCAAATTATTGGTCCATTGTTTTAGTGAATACTTCTCTATGCAGCTGCAAATCAAGACAATGTTTGTTTAAGTAGCTATTGTTAGTGGGTGTCCTTTCTCTTATATCTTTTGGATTGGAGAAACTGATGAAATCCCAAGTCTGTTCTAGCATTCAACTTGCAGAGTTGATATTTTTTCCTTTCTCCTATCTTCAATATTTGTTAGCATGTAGAAGAGCATTATCTGGTCTGCTTCAATTAACTTTTGATTCCCCAATGTCCTGTAGCGTGGAGACCTGATAAATTGTGCTTGTGCATAATGTAGATACAGTCACCTACACAATGGGACGCCACAACAAATGGGCCTACACCCCTAACCACACACACATCTCATACCTTTCTGCTGCTATTGTCAACCCGATCACTGCTCTGTTCATGGAAGAAAAAGAAGAGGAAGCTGTCAACAGACATCCAGGCAGTCACTAACCAGACTTAGCAAAGCTATATAGGTTTTGTTGTTTCTTTCTTTGCTTTTTACATTTTATTTTAATTATAAGAGATCCAGTTACCAACTATGTAAATGTTCAAGGCCCCCCACCATATGCCCTTAATCAATAAATACTTAAGACACTTTCCCCCCACCCCACTCTACAACAACATATGTCAGCATCTCCTTTAGCTCATAAAAGCCAGTTCCCTCCTGTGGTTCACGAGCACCGAAGTCTCTATATGGTGATTAGTAGATTCCGTGCAGCCCTGGGCCTGACTCCAATCACTTCCTCCTTGAAAATTGCTGAACCTTGATGCAGCAGCACAGCACAGAACAGACCACGCCACTGGGGCTTGGTTCTCATTACAGCCCAGAGACTTCAGGAGTTTGTTTACAAGGCTGGAACATCTTCCTTGCGGGTGGCTAATTAGTGTTTCCCCAGGGCTTCTGCTCTGTGAATACTTAAGGGTAATCATCACCAGCTAACTGCATGGGGAGTGTAGCTAAGCCATTCTACCAAGTCCACTGACAACAGCTTGAAGTCATATTAGCCTTGTTACATGACGATGAGTGCTCTCCACCCAAAGAAGCCCGAGACTGGGGCCACTCAATAAATCACTATGGCGTCCTTCAGAACTTAGAATCCGTTTTGAGCCATTAATTTCAGCGAGCTCTTTTAACAGGGTGTTTTGAGAGTTCTATAACACAAAGCTAAATTATAAATAACAAATTCTTCCAAGTACCAACTTGATAACCCACTTAACTTCTAGGACAGCAGTTGTGATCCCTTTGGGGGTCAAACAACCCTTTCACAGGGGTCCCCCGATTCATAACAGTAGCAAAATTACAGTTATGAAGTAGCAATGAAAATAATTTTATGGTTGGGGGTGGTCACCATGACATGAAGAACTGTATTAAAGACTCACGGCATTAGGAAGGTTGAGAACCACTGTTCTAGGATATCAAATTAATCCATTGATACTTTCTTATAAAATAGTTGGGGGGGGTAGTCTTATCACACAAGATACAGGGACTATGTCTTTAAACAAACAGAGGATGCGGATTTCTATGGAGTTTCTATGATTCACGGAATTACATTATATTTCAGGAGCATGCACCCGAATAGTGGATAGAAGTTGATACCCATGAAAGTTCCTTGTCTATTGGCTAATCACCTGTAGTTTTCCAGGAAAGACAAAATAAGTGATTGCAAATTCTGCAAATGCTTTCTTAATTGAAACTTAAGATGTCAACCCAAATAACTGTGTAAACTGTGTATACAAATATCCCCCAAATTGTCACTTGAGATATAATCCAGAACACAGAAGTGAAATATAGGAGAACTTTAGCAAAATTATAGTAAGAATGTGTCATTGAGGTAAAAATTGGAAATGACCAATCTGATTTTAGAGTAAAAATTCCTATTTTGTTCACAAAAATTAGATATCATCATCAAGTGCTCCAGTAGGTACAGGGACATAAAATATTTAAAGAAATATTGTATGCAGTAGAGATGTGATATTTAAGAAGATGGCATATAAATATTCTCTATAAGATAGTCAGCTTCTTATATCATGAAACTTTTAAAGAGTGTTCATTGGTCCATATCAGGTAATGGATGCTACTCTTAGTGGAGTAAAATGGAAGTTATGTAAACAAATGTATTAGTCTGGGTACTTTGGAGAAACAAATGCACAGCAACTGATGTATAAGAGAGAGTTTTATGCAAAGAAAATGTGCATCACGAAAATATCCCAACCCAATGCAGCCCAAGCCCACAAGTCCAACATTAACCCATTACCAACACCAGTCCACAAAGTCCTTCACCTCACAAAACAGAGGCAATGATGCTGACTGCAGGAGGAAAGCTGAGTCAGTGAATGTGTAAGCATCTCAGCACTGGCAGGGGTCTCCACACGGCTGCTCCAGCACCCAGGGCTGCATCGGGATAGGTCCATGTGGCTTCTCCTTGGGGATGTCTTGTAGGAAGTCAATCTTGCAAGCTGAAGCAGGGAGCTGCTGAGGCAGCTGCACCCGATGCAACCATCACAAAACAAGAGACCCGAGAACTAGAAAGGTGAGGCTTCACCACCCATTTATCCCTCCGCCTTTCAATTAGCCCCACATGTGATTATCGGCCAGGCTGGCACAATTAACTAACTCAACAAATAAGTAAATAAATAAATAGAAATTATCAGAGAAACACATAACATAATTTATGTATGTAATTGTGACAGAAAAGGAATGAGCGGTGCTAAATTTAGAAATTCAAAGAATATTAAGTACATACAAGAATTATACATATACATGTTATATATTTCCTTTTAATTAGGAGCTATAATTGACCTTCAATGAGCCCTAGTAGCGTAAGGAGTACTGGTGGTGTACTGGTTACTGAAAGGTCAGCAGCTCAAAACCACCAGCTACTCCACGGGAGAAAGAAGAATCTTTCTACTTCCATACAAAGTTCAGTTGGAAACCCACAGGGGCAGTTCTACCCTGTCCTACAGGGTCATTCTGAGTCAGCATCAATTTGATGGCAGTAAGTTTGGTATGGTTTTATGATCGACAGTTATTTTTTAATGAAGTAAGTAAGTTCTTATTCTAATTAATGGGAAAGTGTCATTTAAAATAAAATTCTTTACTCTGAAATTGACCAAAGTCAAACAGAAATAGTTTCAAGTTTAACAAAAATAAATTACTAGTCATATACTAAGGAGTCTAAGAAACCTCACCTTTAGCTTGGTCCTTGTCAGAACTAAGGTGAGGTTGACCAATCTAAGCATTATTGTAAAGATGAACTGAGGCACAGGACTAGTGAGAGGTAAACTGAGGCACGGGGAGGCGGACAAAGATAGCTGACAGGACAAAGGGAGAGCAGAAACAGAAATAGCTTTATTAGGGGGGAGCTCCCGGGCGAAGGCCCAGCGTCTAGCAAGTAGTCCAGGGAGGGGAATCTTTGGCTCTGTCCGGGGAGCCAGAGTTTTGAAGGGAAGTGGGGAGAGGGAGGTCCATGCTGCAGAAGAAGGTTTATGGCCCAGGATGTCAGAGTGAGGTTTATGCCCCAGGATGCAGTTTCCCAGCTTGGTCAGGCAGGCTGACTGGTTCTCAAGGGTTTCTGGTCTCCTCATTTCAGGGGGGCAGCTGCTGACCTCCACGACATGCAGAGAAGCGGGACCCCGGCATGTAGTAGTATAATAACAATTTAATTTAAAGGACTTAAACTGAAAATCATGTAGAATTAATGAACTTTTTAAGATGAATTAAGTCTCTTTGATGTAGAATATTATTGTTAGATATGTCCTGAGCGGTGCAATCAATAATTACTTAACGCTCTTTGACATTCTCAAATGCTTGGTTTATTCACTGCAAACACGCATCAAACAATCTAATAATCTTAAAATTAACTTAAACTACTAAGTATAAGATTATCAGGGCAAGTATAAGAGTATAAGCGCAGCACACATCATCATTCCAGCATCATAGTCCCAATAAGCATGGCCTTCATCGATGTACTCAACCCGGGTAGAGTGGGAGAGAGCAGGAGTTGATGTCTCCGTGGTTCCTAGCTCCCCGAAAAGTCAGTGTCTCTACCCGGATTTAAATAGACAGTTCAGCTGGCTCCTTGACATCCCTCTGGTCTTATCAGGGTTCTCTCGACTTTCTGGGGTGGCTCTTCAGGCCATCTGTTGATTCGTGGCAGTTTCAGGGCCTCCCTGCAGTCTCGGGGCCTCCCGATACAGTGGGGTCCCAATGTCACACATTATTTCTTCTCTGAAATGGAGTTTCTTCTGTTTGCTTCTTGTTAGGTAGTTCAACCTCTTGTGAGGTAGTTCAGAGTCTGGCACGGGAGTTCTATAACGCTCTTAACAAGATGCCATTGAGTCGGTTCACACCCACAGCCACTCCATGGAAAACAGAATGAAACTCTACTGATTTGCTCCATTGTCATTACTATTGTTCATTTGAGCTCCTTGTTGCCATCAATCCATTTGGTTGAGACCCTTCCTCTTTCTTTGCTAACCTTCCACTTTACTAAGCATTATGTCCTTTTCCAGGTGCTGGCCTCTCCTGATAACGTGTCCAAAGTGCCTGAGATGAAGTCTTGCAGATCTTGCCTGTAATGAGTGTTGTCTGTTGGACTTATTCCAAGACAGATTTGTTTGCTGTCAATATGCTCCATAAATACAGTAACTCAAATGCATCAAGTCCACCTCGGTCTTTTTCACTCACTGTGTAGCTTGTACTTGTAGATGAGGCAATTGAAAGTGCCATGGCTTGTGTCAGGAATGCTTCAGTCTTTGCTACTCAACACTTTAAAGCGTTCTTTGGGTAGTAGTTGCCCAGTGCAATATGTAATCTGATTTCTTGACTACTACTTCCATGAGCACTGATTATGGATCCAAGCAAGATGAGCACGGATTATGGATCCAAGCAAGATGAAATATATGGCAGCTTCAATCTTTTCTCTGATATCATATTAGCTGTTGATCCAGTTGTGAGGATTGGGGTTTTCTTCCCATTGAGTTGTAAGTCGTACAGAAGCCTACAGACCTCAGCAAGTCCTTGTCACTTTTAGCAAGCAAGGTTGTGTTATCTGCATATTGAATGTTGTTAATAAGCCTTCTTCCAATACTGATGTTCTATCTTTCATAGAGCCTCCTTCTCAGATTGTTTGCTCAGTATGCAGATTAAATAAGTGTGCTGAAAGAATCAAATCAGAAATGCCCACTTTCTGACTTTAAACCTTGGATTATTCCCTATCCTCCTCCCTCTGTTGTCTTTTCTGAACCACCTCCTTTTGGTCCATTTACAGGTTTCCTATGAGCACAGTGAAGTGTTCTGGAATACTTATTCTTCTCAGTGTTATTCAGAGTTTATTATGATACACACAGGCAAATGCCTTTACATAATCTATAAAGCACAAGTAAATATTTTGCTGGTATCCCTTGCTTTCAGGCCTCTTCTCAATGCAATTGAATTTCTAGCAACCTCTTGTCTAAGTGCTGCTGCAACTGGCTTTGGATAATCTTCGGCAAACTGTTATTTACATGTGGTATTAATAAATCTGTTCTATAATTTCCACATTCTGTTGGGTCTTTTTTTTGTAATGGGTTCAATTAGGAATCTCTTCCAGTTACTTGGCTAGGTAGCTGTCTCCTAAATTTCTTTTGATACACTAATGAGTGTTTCCAGTTCTGGAACCCAGTTTTGATTGGTATTCCACTAATTCCTGGAGCCTTGTTCTTCACTAATAACTTAAGTCTAAGTTGGACATATTCCTTCAATAGTATTGATTCTTAATCATATACCTAACACGTCTGGAAAAGGATGAATATTGATCAGTTCTTTAATGTTCTTTTGTGTACAGCGGCTCTATATATTCGTCCCATAGTCTTTTGAGGGTTCATTCAATATTTTGCTCAAAAATTTTTCAATATTTTGCTCATTAAATCCTTAAATAATGAACGTCAATGCTTGACATTTTTTTTCACTTCTTTCAGTTTGAAATATGCTAAGTGTATTCTTATTTTCTGGCTTCCTAACTCAAGGTCTTCACACATTTCATTATGATATGTTCATCTGAAATTTTCTGTCCAACTCTTTAACTTCATCAAATTTTCCATTTGCTTTGGATAATCTACATCTAAGAGCAAATTTTAGAGGCTCTTATGCCATCTGGTTGATATTTTCTTTCTTTATTGTCTTTTAATGACCAGTTGTTTTCTTCACGCATGGTGCTCTTGATGTCTTCACAAAGCTTATCAGGTCTCCGATCCTTAGTATTCAGTGTGTTAGATTTGTTCTTGAGATGGTCTCTGAATTTAGGTGGGATATATTCAAGGTAGTATTGGGGGTCTCATGTAATTGTCAGTTTGTCATACTGTGGTGACTTGTGGTTGCTGTGATGCTGGAAGCTATTCACTGGTATTTTAAGTACCAGCAGAATCACCCAAAGTATGCAGGGTTCAGGAAAATCTGACTGAAGATTGAATAGGTTGTCCACTTCAGAGGGATTAGCCACTGAAAACCCTATGCATAGCTTTGAAATGTTGGGAGATATTAGTAACCTAATGAACAGAAGCAGAATGTTGTCAAAGATAGAGAAGATGCTAGGTTGGAAGGCACTCAAAATAGGACTGCAGATTGCTTTGTTAAAGTAGTTGAGCATAATAATGTGGATGAATTAAAACCTGCAAGATCTAATTTTCTGAGGAGGCAAGACTCAAAATGAGAAGAAACTTCTGCATACATCAATTAATAATTGGAATTTGGAATGTATGATATATGCATCTAGGAAAATTTGGAGTTGTCAAAAATGAAATGCAAAACATAAATAGCAATATTCGAGACATTAATGAGATGAAATGAACTGATTTTGGCCTTTTGAATTATAAAATAATATGATTTGCTATGCCAGGAAGGATAAATTCAAGGGGAAGGGCATCACATTCATCATCTAAAATGACGTTGCAAGATCTATATTGAATTACAACCTATCTGTGATGGGAAGAATATATCTGCATACAAGGAAATCCAGGCAATACAATTATTATTCAAAGTTATGCACCAATAACTAAAACTAGACATGGAGAAACTGAAGAATCTAACAATATCTTCAGTCTGACATTGACCAAATATTCAATGAAGATATATTGATAATTTTTGGCGATTGGAATGAAAAATTTGGGAACAGAGTGGAAGGAACAGTATTTGGAAAATACAGCCTTGTTGATAGAAACAAAGCTGGAGATCACATGCCAAAATACTGCAAGGCCAACAACTTCATAGCAAATACTTTTATTCAGCAACACAACCAGTGCTGTAGAAATGGACTTGTCCAGATGGAATACACAAAAACAAAAGTGTCTATATCTGTGGGAAGAGAAGATGAGAAGCTCAATATCAGTACCTAAAATAAGCTCAATATCAGGACTTACAATATGAACAGCCCATCAATTGCTCATATATAAGTTCAGGTTGATGATGCAGGAAACCAAAGCAAGTCTGCAAGAACCAAATTACAAACTTGGGTTAATTCTACCTGAAGGTTGAGAGCATCTCAAGAACAGATTTCCTGGATTAAACATTAATGACAGAAGACCTTAGGAGCTGGGGGATGACATAAGAACACCATACTTTATGAGGAAGGCAAAGGTCATTTAAAATACAGAAAAGAAAGAAAGAACAATGCTGATGGCAGAAGAGACTGAAACTTGCTTTGAATTGTAGAGTAGTGAAGGAAAATGGAAGCAATGATGAAGTCAAAGGCTGAACAGCAAATTTCAGAGAGTAATTTGAGAAGATAGTCAAATATGATAATGAAACGTGTAAAAACCTAGAGTTAAACAAAACAAAACAACCATGCCGGTGCAGAGTAGAGAACCAGTGGAGAGGTCTGGGGGGCTGGTCCCAGCACCAAATACTAAGTGGATGCCTGCCCCTCCCCTGA
>NW_022111369.1:40433159-40438339 GCF_000313985.2 Echinops telfairi
AAAAAAAAACATGGAGAAACAGCATATTTTTAAACTGAAGGAGCTCAAGAAAAAAATTCAAGCCTCAAGTTGCAATATTAAAAGATTCTCAGGACAAAATACTGAATGATATAGGAATCATCAAAAGAAGATGGTAAGAATACACAGTCACTGTACTATAAATAACTAATTAGCATTAAACCATTTTAAGAACCAGTGGAAATGAAAAAGACATGTAGGCTGCATTAAAATCATTAGCCCAAAACAAGGTTCTAGGATTTAGTGTAATACCAATTGAAATGTTTGACTAACCGATGAAGCACTGGATGCACTCATCTATGACAGGACTTGGTCAAATAACTGGAAGAGATTCATATTTGTACTCATTCCAAAGGAAGGCCAGCAGAATGTACAAATTATAGAACATTATAATTTATATAACAGGCAAGTAAATTATTTCTGAATATTATCCTACAATAGTTGCAGTCACACATTGAAAGGGTGCCATCAGAGGTTTAAGCCAGATTCAGAACATGATGTAGAACAAGGGACATCATAGCTGATGTCAGATACATCTTGGGTGAAAGCATGGAACTCCAGAAAGATGCTTACTTGTGTTTAATTGACTATGCCAAGACATTCGACTGTGTGTATCATAACAAACGTCCAACAGCCTTGAGAAGAAAGAGAATTCCAGAACATTTCATTGTGCTCCTGTGACTCGTACACGGATCAAGAGGCATCTGTGGGACTAGAACATGGGGCTGCTCCGTGGTTGAAAATCAAGACAGGTGTGCATCAGAGTTGTAGTCGCTCATCACATTTATTCAATCTATATGCTGATCAAACATCCAGAGACACTCAATTACCTGATGAAGGCTGAGGCATCAGGCTTGGAGGAAGGTGTATTAACAACCTGAGATATGCAGATAACAACCTTACTTGTTGAAAGTGAGGAGGAGTTGAAAGCCTTACTAGTGAAGGTCAAGGCTTACATTCTTCATTATGGATTACAACTAACTCAAGGTAAAGAAAATCAAATGTTCTCAATGGATCAATAGGTAACATCATGATACATAGAGAAAAGGTTGATGTTTCAAGGATTTTGTTTGCTTGGATCCACACTCAAGCTCATGGAAGTAGCAGTACAGTGGTCATCCTTTGATTGCACTGGCTGAATCTGCTGCACAAGACCTCTTTCAAGTGTTGAACGCAAAATGTTACTCTGAGGACGCATGGTCCCCTGACCCAAGTCATGGTGTTTTCAATTGCCTCATAGGCATGTGAGATTCAAATAATGAAGACCAAATAAGAATTAATGTATTTGGATTATGGTGCTGGAGAAAAATATTGGAAGTACCCAAAGGACAAACAAATCTGTCTTGGAAGAAATACTGTCAGAATGTCTCCTATAGGTAAGTCTGGTGAGACTTCATGTCAAATACTTTCCAGTGGTTCTTAACCTTCCTCATGTTATGGGAACCCCCAACCACAAAATTATCTTGGTTGCTACTTC
This sequence comes from Echinops telfairi, assembly GCF_000313985.2. Classification (NCBI taxonomy): domain Eukaryota; kingdom Metazoa; phylum Chordata; class Mammalia; order Afrosoricida; family Tenrecidae; genus Echinops; species Echinops telfairi. The sequence continues at coordinate 40,434,655 of NW_022111369.1, forward strand.
ATGTCTTTCATTTGGCTACTGTTATGAATCTGGCGACCCCTGTGAAAAGGTCATTCAACCCTCAAAGGGGTCGTGACCCACAGGTTAAGAACTGCTGCTTTAGACCTTTTGTCAGTAGAGAACAGATCTTGGACAAGGACATTATGCTTTGTGAAGTAGAGAAGAGTGGAAAAAGGAAGGGCCTTGGCAAGGGTTGACACACAGATTGAAACAATTGGCTCAAACATCACAGCCATTATGCGGATACTACAGGACCTAGTGGAGTTTGTTATATTGTACATAGCGTGGCTATGCGGTGGACACAATATATTCGTTTTAATTTTTTTCAACTTTAATCAGAAGAAATCGATAGAATTCTTAAATTTCTTATCCACTCGCTTTAATGGTTGGGATTTGGCTATCATGTGGAGTGCATTGGAAAGTGGTATACCAGATATAGTTATGTTCAAATTTAATACTTTATAATTTGACCTCACTTTGGACCTATTATGAAGTTGTTATAATTTTTAGTATTCCTGCTTTCTTTTCAACTGAGGATTTTCTCTAATTTATTTTGCTATTATTGTTAGCTTTTTTGTTTTTGTATGTTCTTTGATATGAAATCCAGGATAAGTGAATCTATAGAAATAGTAACTGGATTCATGATTTCTTGGGGGTATGGCAGGAGAGGTTGGGAGGAAATGGGGAGCTAATAACAAGAAGTACAAGGAAAAAGAAAATGTTCCAAAAGTAATTGTGGCAAGGATTGTAAAACTCTTCTTGATGTGATAAAACTAACGAATTGCAATGGATGTGAATTTTGTCCCAATAAACCTGTTTTTTAAAAAGAAATTTTAACATTATTTAAATTCAAAATTGGAAATAAATAACCACATGCCACTTGATTCGGTTTTCAACATAACTGCTTATGTTTAAAGACCTCTGGGTTTCATCCATTGCTACCAATAATACATAATGGCTACAACATGTTTTAGAGAAGTGGATACAACTGTATTTAATACCTTTGCTCAATCTACGTTTTTCATAAAATTGTTTATTTATTAATTAAAAATATATTATTAATTTACAAAAATATACTCACAGCATTTTAGAGTTCTTTCACTGACATACATATCTCATCACTACTAAACACAAAAGATAAAAATGACCAACTATATAAAATACCCATTCATATTTCTTCCCAAATTTTTCTATAATTTGATTAGATTTTCCACTGATTTGCAGGCACCATTTTAAGCTAAATCTTTCACATTAGGCAGATTAATTTATGCAGATGTATTTGCTGAAGATGCATTTTATAACTGTGTAAGTTGGACTGAGGTGTGTGATAAAAATCAATAAAACCTAGGAGTATTAATTTAATTGACATTTTTATGTGACAGCTATTATTTTATTGCAAGATCAGTTGCTTGTTTCATTACATGTTACTGAATAAGCTGATGATACACTAATATCATTAAAAACTTATGTCTTACAACATTTCCTTCTTTATTATTCAAAATATTTAATTTTAAAATTGAACACTTTTCAGGAATAAGCTATGAATTCATAAGTAGAAATATTACTTATTCCTTTTTTTAACTTGGATTTCCAGAAGCTCCAGAGATTTTACTTTAACACAGATAAAATAGATTTGTCTGCACTTTTAAGGGAAACTGCTGTTTAATAAGAAATAAACTATTTTCAACTGTGAAATTCACATAAGTTTAATTTTTATTTTATTTTGAACAGGCAGATGATAGCTTAGTAGCAGATTTCTCTGTTAAATGCAATGGTTTTTAGTGTATTTCAGTTAATTCAGGCTTTTGAATTTTCTAAAGCTTTCATTCCAATTATAAACTCCTTATGCTTTTATTTACTCTTCACCAGGCCTGGATTCTTGTTTAAAGCAATATAATGCCATTTCCTTTAGGTGACCATATGTCTCAATATTCCTGAAACAGGCCCAGAGTCTATCTATTGTCCAGCCATATATGCAAGTTGGAATTTTTCCTAGATTTCGTATTTTTAAAGCAAGTGTTATAATTAATCTGTGTAAAAAAGTAATGCATGGTGACTTTTATTCTTATCTTTTATACCAGCTCCTGCCATGGTCTCATCTTGTGCTATGTGACAAGCAAGTACTATAAAATTTTGGTTAGATCTGAAAGCTTGTTATTAATAATCAATCTCTTATCAACAGCTCTCTTTCAAGAACTGACATACTAACTTCACTACATTAGAAGACAAACTAGATGACTAGAACATCCTAAAGGTTAAGACATTTTTCTGCATTAAAAGAATCTTTCACTGAAAGATTCCAAAGGGAACACTGAATAAGGGGAAAGAAGAAAATCTCTAAAATGTGTAGAAAACTTCCTTACATCAACAACAAAATGACAAATAATCCAATTCATAAGTAGACAGAGGATATGAACAGACACTTTACCTAAGTAGACATTTAGGATGCCAACAAACTCAGAAAGAAATGTTTGTGACCATTAGTTATTAGAAAGATGCAGGTCAAAACAAAAATGAGATGTTATTTCCTTCAGTATTTATAACAAAGGATAAAACAGAATTTGCTAACAAAGGTTAATACAAACGGAAATCGGCAAATGAGGATGAAATTATGGAATGGGTGGGACCCTTATGCACTGCTGCTGGGATTATAAAATGGAATACGCACTGTGGATTACAGTGTGTTGCCTCCTTAAAAGGTTTTGCATATAAATACCATAGGAGCTACTATTCTCAGTACTAGATATAACTCTAGAGAAATGAGCCATCCACAATCACGTCCACACAGTACTATTCACAATAGCAAAATTACGGAAACCACCTAAATACCCATCAACAGAAGAAGGGACAACTGTGGTATATACACACATTATGTCTGCAACATTAGAGAATAATGGTGAATCTGTGAAATGATCCATAGCAAGGATAAACCTGGAGGACACTACGCTAAGTTAAAGAAGTCAATCAAAAAAGGACAGATATTGTATAATATCACTGTTACAAAAAGTCAAGCAAAGATTTTAAATAAAAAGAAAAATTCTTTGCTTGTTACCAGGAGTGTGAGGGGAAGGAGAGCCATTTTACTTAGAGACTTGAATGAAGGGGAACCTGAACTACACCCATTCCATCAAGGGGTGCCAATTCACAGTGAGCCTGTAGGGCAAGGTGGAACTGCCACTGTGGGTTTCTGAGACTGTCACTCTGTAGTGGAGTAGACAGGCACCTCTTTCTCCCAGGGTGGGGGTGGGGGTTTCCCCCTGCTGACCTTGAGGCTAGCAGTCCAACACAACACTACTACACGATATGTAATAAGATGTGAAAAGCAACAATAACAACAACAATGACTGTTTTGATTCAACTCCAATGCCTACTGACCTTTTAAAGACCTCTCACTTCCAACTGTCTTCTCAAGAGATGTCTTTCCCTGCAACTTTTGATTTCTTGACCAAAGTACTTGTATTCTGGGATGACCAGAAGCTTTGATAGTCCTTTCTGCACTTGTTTATCAGGTCGTGTGTGGTCATAACCAATATCCACTTTCTGTGATGGTATATCAAGAAGAAAGGGTTCAAAAGAGATGGGTTATTTGGAAGGAAAGTACAGGGGAATTATGGGCAATAGTGAGGTACATAGACTTCCAAATCCTGGACATCTCATATGCTAAGGGTAGTTTCCTTGGACAAGT
>NW_022111369.1:40438895-40439881 GCF_000313985.2 Echinops telfairi
CCATTTCATCACCATTTTTTACTGCCAGTATACATATTGTCACATTTACATTAGTCTGACTGGGCTTTTTTGTCTTTTATTTTATATTTTCTTAAAGATGAGAACATTGATCTTGATACTTTTCTCTTCCAAATTTTTCTAGATTTTCAGTTCAGAAAATATTTCTAGCTTCACAAATAGCCGTCTTCTACAGATCTATTAAATTATATAAGGGTACTGCAAACAATTTCAAAGAATAATAACATTTTATTTTTTCACAAATTTGTGGCATATAGGACGGCTTTCTTTCTTCTATAGATAAATTCTTTTCTCTGTTTTGACCTAGATATTCCTCTACTTTGGCCTAAACTTACTTTCCTTCTGCTCTTTGATTTCCATTCTGCTTACTGTTTGTTCCCACTAGCTTGTGGTCAGTCTAGGGGTGTGACCTAAGAAAGGGGCTGAAAGGTCAGTTTCGTGAGTTTTATTCTGTTAACCCTCCTTACAAGATGCTCACACTAGTTGAGAGGCAAGACCCTGGTTTCCCACTGTGCTTTCCAGTGAAAAACAGTTGATGCTTTTATGTTTTATTATCAGATCTATCAGCCCTACCTCCTTGTTTTCTTCTGCCTTTTCTCACTTTGACCCTAGTGTGCTACGAGTGGTATAGCTGCAAGTAGTTTACACCCATCCGTTTACATCTTAAGATACCTGGCCAACCAGTTTTACTAACAATGATGTCCATGCACTGAGCAGTCAATAAATCAGTTCATGTATTGCTTTAGCATAACAATGCCCTGAGAGCTTCACGAAGAGTGCTCCCTACTCTACCAGGACAATGCTCTTGATCATTCCTTTCAGCAAATAAGTGTTCTTTTTTTCTCCACTCATTCTTTTTTTTTAAAATTATTTTATTGAGGGCTCGTACAATTCCCATCACAGTCCATACGTACATACATCCATGTGTCAAGCACATATGTACATTTGTTGGCCTCACCAATCTAAAA
>NW_022111369.1:40442509-40475454 GCF_000313985.2 Echinops telfairi
ACTGTTGTTATTTGACATCTAAGGACATGCTTCCAGAATCATAGCAACATGCAAGCCACCACAGTATGACACAAGCCACCACAGTACGATAAACTAAAAGGTAGGTGGTGGGGGAAGAAAAGAAGAGCACGTTTCTGATAATAAGAAAGACAGACCAAGTCACTTCCAGAATTAGTTATTCAAAAGCCTGTGGTCTCAGTACGTGCTAAGAGTTTCCTGGCTTTCTCTTCTAGCATCAGGATTCATTCTCAGACCATGGTCCTCACCGTCACGGGTTACTAGGAGGAATTCTTAGCATGTCTCTAGACATAAAAGCAGAATTAAACTCAGTTCTTATTTACCAGATAAATGGGCTAATATCAGAATTATGAATTTGATCTGGACTGGGCTTGGATGTTACCTTAATATAGAATTGCTCTTTGATATAAAGCTCTTTCTTTTACACATATGAGTGCATGAATTTGTTTCTCTAATCAACTGGGACTAACACAGATGAGAAAATCCACTTTAAGCTCATAGAATACTGTCTGAAATGAGTACACTCAAAATAAATGTTAGTTGTTATGGTTGATAATATTTTTATTCGTATTGATAACCAGCTTCCTAATCCTGTTTTCAGTTTATAGCTATAGCAACAACTGAAACCATCATGGCAATATTATCATGGAAACCTTAATAGTTTGCCAAAGATACAAAGTTACAGATTTTAAAGAATTTCCAAAGATAGAATAATATTACAATATTAACAACTTCAGATTCTTTTATTATGTCTAGCTTTCTTAAAATCCATTTCAATACCTTACATTGAAGTTGAGGGCACAGAGCCCCAGTAAAATGATTTGGGAAAAAAGAATTGAAGGGACATTGTTATTTGGTTGTCATAATTCATGGTTCTTTATTTTCTATTTTTTAAACCAACTAATTTATCTGATATTAATTATAATAGACTCCAAAATTCTTCTAGAGACCTAATATTAGGTCCAGTTAGGTAATAAATATTTTCTCTAGTGAGTCACAAGGAGTTGTGGAGGTACGATTCAATTTGGGATTATTTAATAACCAATCTGCTAAACAGTAATATCAAATGTAAAAGCACTGGAAATAAATGCTGAACATTCATAAACCAAAAGCTCTGCTTTGAGTGAAAAGAACCAGTGAATTTGTAAACACAGAAGTTGTCAACATTGCTCCATACTGCTTTGTAAATTGTAAAACGCCTGCGATGAAGTTGTGCCAAAAAACAAGTATTTCGAAATAACAGTTTACATTGTGTCTCTCCATGCATTGACTGTATTTACTGTATCATGAAAGTAAGCATCCCGGAAATACCAGTGGGCTAGATTGTCCCAGCTGTACAGCTCCCTATGTGAACATGCCTTATGTTTCTTGTAATGGTTCTTTAAGGAGCACAGTATTAAAAATTAAAAAAAGAGCATCCAAGATGGCTCACAAATAAAACATCAGCTTATTTTGAGGAAAGTGAGGATTTTATAAATGGGATCATCACTTTTGGTGAGGGAAGGAAGTAATTTATAATCTCTCCCATATATTTTCTCTGTCTCTCACTTTTTAAGATAGTACTTCACACAGTCATTTTTGAAAGTGTCATAATTCCTTCTATTAGATTTATTTAATGTAGATAATTCCAAGTGAAATGAATATCTAATGTTTCACATTTCCCTATGGGCTTTATCTTTTAATGTCTAATCTTCACTGTTCTTAGTTGGAAGATGACTAGTGGGGTGGGAGGAGGGTCTGAGGTCATACTATCAGCACCATTCTGTACTATAAGCTTGAAAAAGTCGCAAGAACTTCTATAAGACTTTGTCAACTCATTTTTGTGATAGTAATACATCAGCTGGTATCTTTGGAAAGAAATCATGAGTTTGTTTCAGCCAGAAAGCATGGATATTTGAAAAGTAAAGAAAGAAGATGTGGAAAATGCTTTATTCCCTGCATCTGGGAGCGTGTTTGGCACCTAAAGCAGTGAATGGCACTTAATTATCACTCAGTAAGTAAATTTTGCATGAATTATTATCTCTCCAATGCATGATTTGTGACTAATATTTGAGGAAAAAATCTTGAAGTTACTTGTGTATTGCGTTCTCTTAATATATTTTTTGACCAAAGTAAATGAAATAGGGTGTCTGTTATTTCCATATTGCTGATCAGGAAAATGGACAGTTCTTCAAAACAGGAACGTCTTGTGTTTGGATCCATTTTCTTCATAAACTTAATTTGAAATTACTTAACTATTTATTTTCTCAGTGACTATCAGACAAAAAGAACTGAGATCAAGACAATGAGAAATTATGTCAAATAAGATTTGTTCATTTTTACAGCTGTCTATTGTATGTTTGAAACCAATGCATAAGGTTTTTGAATATTGAAACATTCTATGGGCAAAAGTATTGAATGATGTAGGAAGCATCAAAGGAAGATGGAAATGAAATACTCTACCAAAGAAGCCACTGTACCAAAAAGAACTAGTCGACATTTCACCATTTCAGGAGGTTGCATATGAGCAAGAACAAATGATGATGAAGGAAAAAGTTCAAGCTGCACTGAAAACATTTGGTTAAAAAAAAAAACCTCCAAGCATTGGGGGAATACCAATTAAAATCTTTCAACATGCTCTTGAAACAATGGAAGTACTACTCAACTATGCCGAGAAATTTAGAAGATAGCTACTTGGCTAACTGACTGAAAATGATCCATATTTGTACACTTTCCAAAGAAAGGTGACTGAACACCTTTCAATGCAGAAATTATTGAACAATATCATTGATATTGCATGCAAGTAAAATTTTGCTGAAGATCATCCAACAACCTTTTCAGCAGTACATTGACAGGGTTCAGGTCAGATTCAGAGGAGGACATGGAACAAAGGATACGATTACTTATGTCAGAAGTATTTGGGCTCAAAGTAGAGAATAACAGAAAGATGCTTCCTTGTGTTTTACTATGTCAAGGTATTTGACTATGTGGATCATGGACAAATGATGGATAACCTTGAGAATAATTGGAATTCCAGGATATTTCATTGTGTTTATGTGGAATCTGTACATAGAGTTGTATGAAGAAACAAAAAGGAACACTCCCTGGTTCAAAGTCAAAGAAATATGGGAAAGAGGGCTCTAGGCCTCTCACCATATGCATTTAATAACACGATGAAAAACAAATCAGAGAAGCTGGATTAGCTGAAGAAGAATGTGGCATCAGGATTAGAGGAAGGCTTATTAACAGACTGCAATATGCAGATAACCCAACCTTGCTTGCTGGAAATGAGGAGGACTTGAAGTACTTGCTGATGAAGATCAAGGATTACAGGCTTGGATTAAAATTCCATTTAAAGGAGACCAAAATTCTTACAATTGGATCAATAGGTAGTGTGATAGGTAGGTTTATTATGCCAACCTGGCCAATAGGAACATGTGGGATTAATAAAGTCACAGTTTGATTGGAGAGTCTAACACAGGTAACATCATAAAAAATGAAGAAAATGCTGACGTTGTCAAGGATTTTGTTTTTCTTAGATCCACAATCAATGCTCATGGACGTAACAGTCAAGATATCAAAAGTATCACATTGGGTAAATCTGCTGAAAAAGACCTCTGTGGTGTATTGAAAAGCAAGAAGCTATTTTGAGGACTAAAATGTACCTGACCCAAGCCATGGTATTTTCCATTGCTCATAGGCATGTGAAAGTTGGGGATTGAAAAAGGAGACTGAAGAAGAATGGATGCATTTGAAATATAGTGTGTGAGAAGAATATTAAAAATATCATGGCCTGCTAAAAGGACAAACAGATTTGTCTTAGAAGAAGTAAGACCAAGTGCTCCTTAAAGGAAAGGATGGCATGACTTCATCTTAACATACTTTGGACATATCAGGAAAGACCAGTCGCTGGACGAGGACATCTTCATGCTTGGCAAAGTGAACGGGCCAGAGAAAAGGGGAAGGCCCTCGAGGAGATGCCTTGACACAGGGACTGCAGCAAGGGCTCAGGCCTGTGAAGCATTGTGAGGATGCGCAGGATGAGGCAGGGTTCCTGCAGGTGGAACCGACTCGGTGGCACCTACTACAACATAGCATGGTATGTCCCTGGTGTGTTCAATCCTTTGACAACAACGTAATTCAAATCCGTCTATTCTTCAGTTGTCCTCCTGATTCATTGTGTAGTTTTCACAAGCACATAGGTGATTGAAAATACCATCACTTGAGTCAGACGCCCCTTAGTCCTAAAAGTGACGTCTTTGCTCTCTAAAACTTTAAAGAATTCTTTTTCAGAAAATTTGCCAAATTAACAAATGACTTGATTTCTTGACTGGTGCTTCCATGGGCATCTGTTTTAGATCCATACAAAATGAAATCTTTGACTACTTCAATCACTTTTCTGTTTGACATGTTGATTATTAGACCTATTGTGAGGGTTGCTTTTAAAATATTGCTGTTATCAATTCCGGAGCTTGGAACTCAAGGAGACAATAATTTATAACCAAAGAAGGCAGCTAATGACAACATCTGTGGACATTGGGAAGTTTCAGAAACAATGAGGTATGGAAGGGTTTTTTTGTTGTTTCTTTTTCAGTTTTTTTTTAGAATTGTATAAGTTAGCATGGTTTTATCAAATTTACTTAACGGAATTTTATTTGAAAATTAATAAGCCAACTCAAGCACTTAATGAAAGCTAGAATAAAATTGCATGTTTGCAAAGTCAATTTTAAGTGAACATAACACAAGTTATTTTCCAGCTTTATCAATTTACTGTTTGAAACATATTGAAAAGGAAACTGTTACCTGCTCTTACCAGATGTTCTGCAAATATGCAGCATCACTCGATATGTACTAAGTCACTATGGAAAAGCAACACGATCTGAATGTAATTTCTCTTGCCAATTTTTAAGTTGAAAACAAATCTCCCCTCTCATGCTTATTACAGTTACTTCCCCTTGATTTCCTTCAGAGTTAACAGCCATTTAAAAATTGTATCTTCAAGGCCTTGGTTTTGGCAATGAATTCTTGGCAACCAAAGGAAAAGTAGATAAATTGGGCATTATCAAAATTAAGCTTTATTGTGACACAAAAGGAATGTTATAAAAAAACCCAAAAAGACAGCCTATAAAATAGGAATGTTTTTAAAGTGTGTATCTGATAAGGATGTTGTATCCAGAATACAGAAATAACTCTTAAAACTTCACAACAAAAAGAAGGCCAAGTCAAAAAGAAAAATGGGCAAAAGATTTGAAGAGACATTTTACCTACCATTTTTCTTTTATAAATCTATCAAGTAGACTCCAGTTTTCTAAGATCAATGGTTCAAACCCATCAGCCTAGGGGGAGAATCCTGGCAATATGTTTCTGTAAAGATGACAAACTAGAAATTTGGTAAGTCCTGTCAGGTCACTATGAATCAGAATCATGTCCTCCATTGTAAACAATTGCCACCATAATATGTCCTTGATGGTCTCATTCGTTTGTAAGAAAGGCTTATAGAAGTGGTGCATTAATTGACTGTGACACAGTAACACCAGTTATTTGGTCAAAGGAAATCATTTCTCTTCTGAGCTTGCTAAAGCATTTGATTTATTTTTCTGTACCATCCTCTCAATGCCACTAGATATAGTAGGTGGCCTTTTCATCAAAACCCATTAATATTTGTGATGATAAGGTTGTACATCAATATGTTGGGCCACCATTTGACATTGTCATCCTCCATGATGAGTTATACTGGAATATAATCATCCCCAATGATCACACCGATTATGAGCAGCCAATCTATAAAAAGATAGTTTTTCTTGGTAGGCATTCTGCTTCCAATATGTGTGGACACTCTGGCAAAGCTTGCTTTCTTTTTCCTGCATCTGGAGTCTACATCTGGCTCACCATCTGGCCTCCAGTTCTCTGAACCTGAACCAATGGCCTGATGTACTGCCTGCCAATTGTAGCCGCAATCTTGCCTACCTTCTTTAAGTGCATTCACCTTTGCAGCCACCAACCTGCAGCCTAACCTGCCACCCATCTGTTCCTAGAGCTGCAAGAGCCAAGATAAACTTCAACTTGACATCTGACCCACCAGCTTGGAATTTTCCAGCCTCATATTGCACAACATTGAAGTTCCCAAGTTTTTGTTCTTTTCCATGCTGTTTCTATGCGCATTCTCTCAAAGATCTCATTAATCTCCATGACTTTGCACAGCATCTATATACCTCTGACCCATACAGATGGGAACATCTGTCACCCCTCCTCTGGATTGTACTTTTAGACTCAGCTGCCTAGTTGGCATCAACAAATTGAACATTTCCAGCATGAGGTTTTTCATCTTGCTTTTACTGCTAGTCTGGCCTAACTTCCCTAAGGCCAACCACTCCTTCTTTCCACGTCCTCAGCCTGGAAACTTTGCAGATCTCTTCATTTCATCCTTGTCTCTTACATTTCACATCCAATCCAGCAACATCTTCTACTAGCACCACGTTCAAAAAATACACAGAATTTAGGCGCATCTCACCACTTCAACCATTTCCATGCTGATTTAGGTCACTATCGTTTCTTACCAAGATTACTTAATAGCTTCCTACCAACACTCCGTTTCTAACCTTACCCTCACCATCAGAGTTTCTTTTCAAAACATCAGCCAGGATGATACTTTTAAAACCAGGCTCAAATTCATTGCACAAACTCTCCCATGGCTTTCCATCGCCTTCACTTATAGTAAAAGTTGAAGTCCTTATTATATGAGAGGTAGATAATCATGCACTACATAATGTTTATTTGGGCAATGCCCAACTGTGTGTGTGTGTGTGTGTGTGTGTGTGTATCTGTGGTTCCACACAGTTATGAAATAGAGTTACAAAGTTCTGATGGGAGAATGGGGTGTAGCTGCATGCAGTGGCATCCTGAATACAACACATGTATCTCATGTCATCTGTGTACAAAATTACTTGCCACCTGACATAGAACGGTGCATTATGAGAAGGGTTGAAAATTTGAGAATTTCTCCATGATTTTTTTTGAAACCAGGATATTTATTGCAAAATCAAAAAGACATTCACTTAATTTGGGTCGATAAGATTTAAGATTTCTCCTCCCTGTTGCTCATTAAATCTGCAAAATGATGAGAGCTTTGCATTTCATTTTTAAAAATAGATGTCCTTTTCGAGTTTTTCTATTGCTGGGGATGTGTTCTTTCTGTTGCTTACAGCAATCTCGGTGCTCTGCTTTGAATGGGAGGTGTTTGCTTTTATTGGTAGAAGTGACTGAAAGGTAAACAAAAGGATCCTTTTCTTAAGCTGTGTTTCTATACTAGAGTTGTCAGCCTTGTAAGTAGAGGTATATGATTGGCTGTTTACCAAATAATGCATTAATAAAATCATGCAATTTAGCCATTCACATGTAAAGACACAGATTAGGGAATACGTGTCAGGAACATTTATTATCACTTAAGCCCTGGTGGGATAGTTGTTATTGCTGCTAACAGCAAGTTCAGCAGTTTGAAACCATCTCCAAGGGAGAAAGATGAGACTTTCTACTCCCCTAATGAGTTTACAGTCTTGGAAAACCACAGAAGCAGGCCTACCCTGTCCTGTAGGATCACTATGAGTGCGAACCAGCTCGCTGACAGTGAGTTTCAGTTCTGTTTGAATCACTCGTGATTGGAAAGCACAGAAAAGACATTGGTCTTCTTTACATTTTGCCTGATGTAATTCATTCTCTGTATCGTCATCTTTTCTTTCCTTCTGACATCAGTAATGATATTCCTTGTTTGATACCCTTTTCTAAATCAGTCTTGAATTTCTAGCTATTCTTTATTGAGGAGCTGCTGCAACCACTGTTGCATTATCTTCAGCAAAATTTTATTTATGTGTCACATTAATGATATTATTCAAAGATTTCTTTATTCTCTTGTGCCACCTTTCTTTGGAATGGGCAAAATAAGATTCTCTTCCAAGTGGTTGGCCAGATATCTGCCTTCCAATTTTCTTGGCATAGACTAGAGAATGTTTCCAGGGCTGCATCAGTTTTTTAAAACATTTCACTTGATATTTCATCAATTCCTGGTGCCTTGCTTTTCATCAATGCCCTCAGAGAAGTTTAGACTTCTTCTTCAATGTCATTTTTTCTTGATTTTATGCTACCTCTTGAAATGGTCTAATGTTGACCAGATCTTTTTGGTGCAGGGACTCTGTGTAATTCCTTCCATCTTCTTTTGATGCTTCCTGCATAATTTCATATTTTGTCCAGAGAATCCTTCAATACTCCAAATTGAGGCTTGAATATTTTCCTCATTTATTTCAGCTTGACATATGCTGAGTGTGTTCTTCTTTTTTGACTTTCTAACCCCAGTTCTTTGCATATTTCACTATAATATTTCACTTTGTCTTCTTAAGCTGCCTTTTGAAATTTTCTGTCTAACTCTTAAACTTCACCATTTTTTCATCTGCTTTAACTACTCTACCTTCAAGAATAAATTTCAGAGTCTCCTCTGTTATTCACATTGGTCTGTTCTTTCTTCTTCTTTTTTTAATTGATCTTTTATTTGGGGGCTCCTACAGATATTATAAAAACCCATAAATCAATTACCTCAAGCAAACTTGTGCAGATGCTGCCATCATCATTTTCAAAACATTTTCTTTCTACTTGAGTCCCTTGATCTCAGCTCCTCTTTATTCCCTTCTTCTCCACCCACCCCCCTCATAAGCCCTCTCTTTCCACACCCACATGGAATCATTACTCACATTACTATTTCTGAGGGGCTTATCTATCCTGGAATCCTCTATGTATCAAAAGCTCTTATCTGTACCAATGTACATACACTGGTCTAGAATGACTTCTAAGGTCAAACTGGGGCCATGATAGTTGGGGTGGGGAGGGAAGTATTAAAGAACTAGAGAAATGCTGTGTGTTTCACCAGTGCTACACAGCACACAGGATGAGTTGTCCCTTCTGTGAGGGAGTTTCCGATCATCAACAGATGGGCTTTGGGTCTCAACTCTGACCTCTCTCCTTCACAATGATATGATTGTTGTTTTTGATCTTCTGATACCTGATTCCGTTGATACCTCATGATCACACAGGTTGGTGTGCTTCTTCCATATGGACTTCTTTGCTTTCCTTCTATATGGCTGCTTGTTTAGCTTCAAGCCTCTGAGATGCCAGACACTATATCTTTTAATAGCTGGACCCCATCAGCCTTATTCACCACATTTGCTTATGCACCCATTTATTTCTTCAGCGACCAGGAAGGTATCACACAGTGCAATGTTATTAGAACAAAGTAACAAAGTGTTCTTGTGTTGAGGGAAGACTTAAGTACACGTCCAAAGTCCATCTGCTACTTTAGTGCTTTACCCTATAAACATGTATACATTTATACATGTCAATATTTATACCTTGCTAAAAAGCTTTTATCTCCTAGTTCTTTCCTCTATTTCCTTTTACTTTCTCCTGCCCCTTTTCTTCACCTTCTTTTATTCCTTTGAAGTGCACCTTCTCTATTTTAATTCTTCTGGTACTGAGTACTGTAGATCCTGCTTTTTCAAACTGTTCATTGAGAGTCCCTGGTGTTCCAGGGCAATTTCACAAAAGTATCATAGGCGATTTTTAAAATTTAAAGGAAAATGAATGAAAACCAACATCTGTCAGATATTGCATGAGTAAAAGCTTGAAGCAGTTCAAAGTGTTAATAGTACATGTTGCTATGTGTTAACATTACATATTGCTATGTGTTAACATTACATATTGCTATGTTCCTTTGATTGGTCATATCTTTATGAAGCTAGTTTAGGGGTGATTTTTATGATAAAAAGCCCATACCACACAAATGCCAATTATGGAATAGGAATGGAGGGTGTCAGAATCCACCTGAGTCTATGTTTTAACACACTGTTCAGTCCAAAATAGGCACACACAATTGATTTGTAACTAATTGTGATTATTTAGAACAAAGTAAAAAATATCATGTTTCCTTTGGTATGTGCACATTTGATTTTTAAGTGTCTACTTACTTATTACAACCAAATACTGATTTGATGTAGCTGCATAACCAGGAAACTGTTAGGTATTTCTTTTGCTCTAGGGATGCCAGGATAGAATTACCGAGATACTGAAAACTCCATGAACTCGAGAATGCCTGCTCTAGTCATTCTCTCATTTTGGGTTTTGAGACCCTGTCCGTTCTGCTTGGAAAACCTCTTTTCCATAAACCTGCATTGCTAATTTCATCATCTCCTTCAAGTCTCCGTTCAAATGTCCCCTTAATAATGAGACTGATTCTGAGAACCCTACTTAAAATTTTAAGTTACCTATTTTGGATTTTATCTGATTCCATCCACTCCTATATCACTTCAAACAAATTTACAATTTATTTTTGTAGTTATTTGTTAGAATTCAAGGAAGAATTTTTCTGTTTTCTTTCTTCATATATTTCATATGGCTATAGCACATTGAGACCATAGTTAGTACTCCATATATATTAATGGAAAGAATAGATTTATTTCAAGGTCTACAAAAGTATCCTTGCAAAAATAAAAGAAATAAAAACTATTGATTTGGAGGCTGTTAGACTGAGTTCTTTAGAGAAGCAAAATGTGTATCTAAAAACAAACGTTTATGTCATGAAAAATGGTTCACACTCATGTAGGAGTGGCTAAGTACAGTCCAGTTCAAATCTGTGGATCAGATGGCAAGCTGGAGGTTCTTCTAAATCGGGCTGTGTTCTGGAATTCTCATTCCTCTCAGGGTCATCCATAGTTTGTTATTAGTAATGTCTTTGCATAGTCAATGAAACACAAGTAAGCATTTTTCTGTTATTCTCAGTTTTCAGCCATGATCCATCTGACATCAGCAATGAGTACCTTTATTTCATGTCCTCTCCTGATTAGTGCTAGAATTTCTGACAGTGCCCTGTTCAAGTACTGCTGCAGCTATTTTTGAATTGTCTCAGCAATTTTTTTATGTGATATTTACTACATTCTATAGGGTCAATTTTCTTCAGAATAGACATAAATATAGATCTATTCCAGTTGGTTTCCAGGTAACTCTTTTATAAATTTCCTGTTATAGACAGGGCTACATCAACTTGTTGAAACATTTCAATGGGTATTTTGTCAATTCCTGGAGTCTTGACTTCCCCTAATGCGTTTAGTGTAATTTTAACATCTTTCTTCAATACCATCAGTCCTTAATCATATGCTACTTCATGAAATAGTTGGAAGTCATCCAATTCTTTTTGGTACAATCACTCTGTATAGTCTTTCTATCTTATTTTGATGCTTTTGCATCATAAAATATTTTGCAGATAGAATCCTTCACTATTTCAACTCAAGAATTGAATTTTTCTTCATTTCTTTTCAACTTAAATTATAAGCATGCTCTTTCTTTTTGCTTTCTAAGTCCAGGACTTTGCATATTTAATTGCAATTATAATGCTTTACTTTTGTCTTCTTGAGCTGCCTTTTGAAATGTTCTGATCAACTCATTACTTTTTCATTTTTTCCCCCGTCTGGTTTAGCTACCCTACATTTAAAAGGTAGCTTCACGGTCTCTGCTGATATCCATTCTGGTGATTTCTCTTTTCTCTGTCTCTTTAATGACTTGCCTTTTCATGTCTGACGTTCTTGATGTCATCCCAGAACTGTTCAGGTCTGTCATCAGAGTTCCCTCTATGAAGTCGGTTCTTGAGATGGTCTCCATCTAACTCAATGGAATGAACACATTGGGATACAATGTAATCAATAGCACACAATCAATAAGATATTCTCAATGTAATACTTTGGCCCTTGTGGAATTATTTTCATTTTCTTCAACTTCAGCACTTGCATATGAACAATTGGTCTTTTCTATAGTCTGGCCCTACCCTAATTTGGGTTGCAAATACTGGCCTCTATTGTTTCTTCCTGAATATGTAGTCAATTTGAGTCCCATGCATACCATCCCATGTGTAGACCTATTTATGTGGTTGACCAAAAAAAAAAGGTATTTGCAATGGAAAAGGGGTTGTTCTTGCAAAACTCTACAATGTGATGGATGACCAGCTTCATTTTTATCTCCAAGGCCCTCTTTTCCAAGTACTGTCCATTCCTCTTTAGTTTAAACTTCAACATTCCAATTGCCAATAATTATCAACACATCATGATTGTATGTTTGATCAATTGTAGCCTAAACAAAATGGTAAAATTCTTCAATTTCTTTATCACCAAATTGTGTGGTTGATGCATGAATATGAATATTAGGTGTGTGTTTCTGGTCTTCCCTCTGGGCATGTAGGTACATGCCCTGTTACATACAGCATCGTATTCAAGACAGCTCTTGAAACATCCTTTTGGATGATGAACGCAGTGCCCTATCGCTTAAATTTTTCGCTCTGGACATAGTAAACCATATGATTCAAAATGGCCAGGGCCAGTCTCATTTAGCTTCCTCTTACCTATGTGATCAATCTTTATGTGGTCCATTTCATTTTTAATGTCTGACTTTTCCCAATTTTAAACTTTGTACATTCTATGTTCCAATTATTAATAAATGTTAGCATTTGTGACTTTCATTTTGAGCCATGCCCTGCTAGCAATGGAAGATTCCCAAACTTCACTCCATCCACGTGGTTAAGGTTGACTTTTCTTTGAGGAGGCAATTCTTTTCCCATTATATTTCGAGTGCCTTCCAAATGGAGGTGTTCATCTTCTGGCAATAAGTCTGTTTTGCTGCTTTACATAAGGTTTCCAGGATACAGCTTATTATTTATTCTTAGGCTGTTCTTTTAACCTGTTCACTATGGATGACTGCTGGTCTCTGAAATACAGGTGGCCTAACTTCCAGCATCGCAGTAAAATGCAAGCCACCGCAATATGACAGACTTATAGATGAGTGGTGACTAAGGGAAAAAAGAAAAGTGGAGAAAGAAGAGGCAGCAAAGCAGACGCCCTCAGGCTATGCTAAGTATTAGTCTTTTCTTTCCCTCCAGTATGTATTACAATTTGCACTTCATTCATCTCTATTTACTCATTTTGTGGTTTGACACTAACCTCCACCAAGGTAGGAATTGTGTTTACCTAGTTGGCCCTGTTGACTACATTGGGCTGCTAAAGATTTGCAGCCTTGAGTATCCTATTCACCCTATGATTTCGGAATTGGCTTGATGACGTTGGGTGGAGTTTACATTAATAGCTCAGATAAAGTAGCTATTAAGCGGCTGATCAACTTCCAATTTAAATTGGAAGTAAGTAAAAAAGGGGGAAGGAAAGGAAAACGATATAATGTATTCTTATATGAGAAGCATTGATATAAAATACACCCAAGCCATCTTCTCTCCTCAAGTACCATGCATCTCAACTGGAGAAACATACATATTAGATGTTAAGAAATGAAGTGCAGCAG
Source organism: Echinops telfairi (assembly GCF_000313985.2). Lineage (NCBI taxonomy): Eukaryota > Metazoa > Chordata > Mammalia > Afrosoricida > Tenrecidae > Echinops > Echinops telfairi. The sequence continues at coordinate 40,455,881 of NW_022111369.1, forward strand.
CCGATGGAGAAACTGTGAACCTCAGAAGCTTAGGGGAAGAGGGGCAAGGGGATAGAATCATTGAAGCTATGTGGAAATAGGCAACAAAAAGTGAAAAGAAAAACAGGAGGCCTCTTCATCAGCGTCAACCTCTGAATGGTCGGAATTAACCTCTGAATGGTTTCCATCCTGCAAAACCATCAGTGTTTCTCAAATATGCTATTTCATGTCAAAGGCTGGCTGTCACAGTGAGAACGTTACACTTTGAACTCTCTATGTGAAACCAGAGGTCGGCAGGAAGTCTACCAAGCACTTCAATAAAGACCACCTGCAACACCCTCTCGAATATCACTGAATTCTGGCCTCTGTGGGTCCATAGCTTGGCTGATGGAAAGGAGGAATCACGGGCACCCGGTGCTCAGAAGTGTGCTAGTTCTGTGCCCTCAGGCTGACTGGAGTTCCCATCTGCCTTAGTATTCAACACAAAGAAGCCCAGCATGACGGAAATGAACGATCTACTGGATAAGGGAGCCTGTCTGTTTTGAAAATGCTTATCAGTGTGTGCAACTGTCTCTAAGGGTCTGTGGTAATTTAAATGTATGGTGATAAACTATTGCCATCCTAATTCTGAACAATTGACAACTTGCTACACTGCATGTTTCAGATTTATTCAGTATGATGCTTTCCTATTTTGAATCTACCTTTTTAGATGATTACTACAGGCACTTGCATTACTTACTGGTGGCTGTTTTATGTTATATTTCATTTATGAAATTATCGGGGAATAAGTGTGTCTTAGTATTAGAGTGACTTACCATTGTTATCAGTAAATACTTATTAAAATAATTTAAAATGGATTAAGGGCCTATGCTTATGATATATGTGACTTTATCAATATAATAATCCCAACAATAAACTTTGGAGGCAATCATTTCATCATTTAAAATCTTAAGTAATCATATGACAAATTCATTTCATTCTAATCTATAATACTATAATCTAATGTATATTTATATTCATAATATATTCTAATATACTATAAAAATATGCTGTTGTGCTGTCAGGTGCCATCAACTCAGTTCCAACCCATGCCGACCTCATGCACAACAGAACTAAGCACTGCCCAGTCCTGCACCGTCCTCACAATCCTTCTGACACTTGAATCCATCGTTGCGGCCATGATGCAGTCCGTCGCCTTGAGGTCAGGTGCTTCTTAGTCCTCAAAGTAACATCCTTGTTGTTCAATACTCTAAAGAGGTTTTGTGAGTCAGAATGACCTAATGTAACTCGCCTCTTGATCTCTTGACCTCTGCTTCCATGAGCACTGATTGTGGATCCAAGCAAGGCAAAATCCTTGACAACTTCAACCTTTTCTCCATTTACCATGATGTTACCTATTGGTCCGGTTGTGAGGATTTCGGTCTTTTTCACATTGAGCTGTAATATATCCTGAAGGCTGCAATCCTTGATCTTCATCAGCAAGTGCTTCACGTCTTCCTCACTTACAGTGAGCAAGATTGTGTCATCCGCATATTGCAGGTTGTGAATAAGCCTTCCTCCAATCCTGATGCCAGGTTCTCTGATAATTGGCTCAGAATACAGATTGAATAAGTTTGATGACAGGGGAAAAAACCCTGCTGCCCCCCCTTTCCTGATTTTGAACCATGCAGTATTTCCTTGTGCCACTTGCACAACTGCCTCTCCATCAATGTACAAGTGTCTCATGAGCACACTCATCAAGGGTTGTGAATTCCCATTCTTCCCATGGTTACCTATAGTTTGTTCTGATCCACACAGTCAAATGCCTTGGCATAGTCTGTAAAATACAAGTAAACATCCATCTGATGTCAGCAATGATATATATTTTTCCAAGTCCTATTCTGAATCTGGCTTGAGCCACTAGCTGGACCCTGTCAATGTACTGTTGCAACCATTGTTGGATAATATTCAGAAAAATTTCACTTACATGTGATATCAAAGAGGTTGTCCTATAACTTGAGCAATATGTTGGGTAACTTCTCTTTGGAATGGCTACAAATATGGATCTCTTCCAGACAATGGGCCAAGTAAATGTGTTCCAAATGTCCTGGCATACACAAATAAGCATTTCTAGTGCTTCATCAGCATGTTGCAACATTCAATAGATATTCCATTAATGCCTGGAGCCTTGTTTTTTGGCTAATATTTTCAGTGCATCTTGAAATTCTTCCTTCAGCACCCTTGGTTCTTGAAGAGCTTACTGGTCAATTTATTAATTAAGATTCATATGTGGCAGCAATTTTATACTACATCCTGAAATGGTGTTAGGTCAGCTAGTTCTTTTTGGTCCAGTGACTCCGTGTAATCTTCCTATCTCCATTTGCTGCTTCTTGGATCATTCAGTATTTTGCCCATAGAATCTTTCAAGATTGCAACTCGAGGCTTCCCATTGTTATGGTTAGTGGCTGTTAAGTTAGCTCCCAGCTCCTGGTGGCACAATACATATGGGAAAGAAATGCTCCCTGGTTCTGTGCCATCCTCCAGATCTATTGAGGGTCAGACAAGGGTAATCTGTAGGGCTTTCTTTCAGCTGCTGGTTGTCAGAAGTAGATTGCCAGGCTTTTCTCTCTAGTCCACCTGGCAGCTCTGCTGAAATCGCTGTCATATCATAGCTAGATGAAGCTTTCCACTCACAGGCAGGCCGCAGCTATGCAGGAGGTACACTGGCCAGTAATGGAACCAGGGTGAGAATTCCACCACTGAATCACTCATACCTCAATCTATCTATATTGATATGCCTAATTATTTACATATCTTAGCTACCTAGTGCTGTTATAACAAAGAAATGTTACGAGTAGTCTCCCTGAAAAAATACACACTTATATTCTCATAGTGTAGAGAACTTATTTTCCCAAAGAGGGTCTCAGTTGTGTTAATTTCTTCCATGGGTCTCTGCCCTAATTTCTGACTTTATCCACCAACTCTTGGCATTCCTCCACTTGGAGACAGGTCCTCATATTGTGTTCATTTCCCCCTTGTTCTCCTCTTTTTTATGACAGCATTCTCAAAATATGGGGTCTAGGCAATAGCCTCCTCTAATATGAGATTACAACAAAAGGAAATCTATTTATAATCTGGTCGTAGATATTGATATGGGGGGACTTCAAATAACTTTGGGGAGGCAAAGTTCCATTCACATGTTATATATCTTGTGCAGCCAAGTGTTGGGTGAGAGCTATAGTGTCTGCTGGGTAACATAAAACACCGTTCTGTGCCAGTTTTCATCTCTGCAAAGTTAGACTTATCTGTTTTCACTAAGCTGAAAACACATTGTTATAATGATGGAAGACGTCAACTTACTAAATAATAGTTGATCTACATATGACTCAGAAATTTTCTAGCATTACCACGAAATTTTAAGAAATGTTCTCTTTTAGTGAAGCCTAATTATCTGAAACAAAGTAGTCCATACATTACAATATCCAAAATAACGAGGGGTGATGCTACAGAAACAGCAAAATTTTAGTAAATGTATTGTGTGCATGATGTGTTTTCAAACTGCTATACTATTATATTATATATATATATTATACTATTACATTGTACATGAATGTAAGAGTACTGAAGACTCGTGGACTATTTTTTTTCATGGAGTATATTGATGGGCAATTCCAACTGATGTTAAGTCAGGGTCCCCTTCGTCAGGACAGTCTGGTCGTCTTCAGTCACCGAAGGAAGGCCTTGTATGCAACAGAAGAAAAGACCACCACCACCCTGCAAAACAAGTGCCGCTTCAAATGCCATCACAACCTTCCCAATCGTTAAAAGTTGGCAACACTTATTCATGTGTTACCTTTCAGGATCATTCAGGCTTTCTGAGTAAACACAATAAAAATGACTGCTTCTTAAACATCATTTTTCTTCCAGTAATTTAAAATGAAAATAAAATGTTACTGAACAATATACTTTCTTAAACTTCAGAGGCAAGAAGTTTCTTTGGGGATTATTCAAATCTTACCCCTGAGGAAAGGACCAAGAGACATAGCATTACTTGATAATGATCATAAAACAAACAAACAAATAAACAAAACAAAACTCATTCACAGTGGCCTAGTGTAGAATTTCTGAGACTGGAAGTATTTATGAGAGCATACAGCCTCCTCTTTTGACTGATGAATAGCAGGTGTATTTGAACCATCGACCTTGAGGTTAACAGCCCAATGCCTAACCCACAGCATTGCCAGCACTCCTTAATGAGTATCTAGCTATAGAAAATAAGAGCTAAAATAAAAATTCTGATTATTATTCAATGTTTTTTCCATAATATGTGCACATATATATTTAAAAGTTATAGATTGCTGCAATGTAGATCAATAATTATAAATGGGAAAAGCTTACTGGTCAAGTTATTAATTAAGATTCATTTACAGCAACAATTTTGTACACTAGTGAGCCTGGGAACTTGATATTAATAAGAATGTGGGTTTGAATTACAAATTGGCAATCATAGCACTAGCCATAAGACAATAAACAGCCCACTGTTACCGCAGAAGATGTATGCACCTGGCTCTAATAATGACCCAGTGACAAAACCCCACTGTTTTCAGGTTCAGTTTGACCTCTAACCTCTTTGTTTTATTGACACATGTAAGCAACACACACACAGTACTATATAACCTCCCCATCAAATCACATTCACAAGTTCATCTCATAAAATATGTCCAAACACCTCATACAAACTCCGCTAGGAGGATGACTCACAATAGGACTTTAATGACTCAAAGTGGACTCAGATGTTCATCAGGTACCCAAGGAGAAGGGGGCAGACACTGATTTCCCTCTGTGCAGCGCCTGCCAGCCCTAAACATTTCACAGCTGAGTTCACATGTTCTGGGTCTTGTGCAAAAAAAATTGATCAGAACAGCAACTCTTGTTCATCCAGCTATCTTACTTCCTAGCAGGTAAGAAACTAAGGAGTAATAATGGTGATCAATAAGTAGACAGAATCAAAAGACGTCATTTCTGTCACCCACGTGAGAAGATGCTTTGTTCACTGATTCAGCAACAATAAGCCACATCCAGGCTGTAAAATGAAACACTTGCTCCCCCCATGTCCATCATGCAATCACATAGACACCTACACACCAAAGAGGGCTTTACTGTGTGTATTTTTTTTCCTCCAAAAAAAGATGGAGTGGACAAGAAAGAGCATCTTTCACATTCTGCATTTTCAGAATAAGTATCCAATACGGCTTGCCATGATAACTAAATTTATTATTAACTGTGTATTTCATGATGTTAGTGACAATATGTTAATGTGATTTTTCACGTCCTCCTGCAGTGAACAGATGGCTCCTTTTACTTTACTTTCCACATCAAGTGTGATTATTTCTTGGTGCCAAAAGCCACCTGCCGCTCCTCGGTCTCCAGTCTAATTTTTTATGTTGGTAAAACACAGCAGGACTTGTTATCAGTTGGATGGCATCTTAATAAAAGGAGACATGCCAACATATTGACATCATGTTCAAGGGGAAATTTCAGCCCCTTCAAACCCTTAACCCCCTTCCCCCATTCCCATTCAAAAAGTGAGGAAGGAAAATAAGAAATAAATAATTGGAAAGATCCCACTTATTTTGAGATGTTCTCTTACAATTGTCGGGCCTAGAGCCAAGATGCTGAATTGGCTTCCCTTTGTTCCTAAACCCAAGCACCTCACTCAGGACTCTGATCTTTCATCCTGTGTAATGATAATTAGCCGTAACATATTCCAAAGTCAAATGTAAGCATGAATACATTAACATTGAGATCAGTGTCAGGGCAATTTTCAGTGGGAAAATGACAAAGAACACACACAATAAAAAATTTCAAGATTCAAATATTCCTAAAATTACTATCTGTAGATTTTTCGTTCACTGGATTGCTGGTCATGAGTGCTTACCAATGATGTCAAGGTCCCCTAAGTAAGGAGGCAGTGACTAACACAGCCCACACCAAACATTGGAAAGAGGAGGAATAAACCATGATCACTTGCTTTAACTTTTCTATTCTTCACTAGAACAAAGAGGGATAGTGTGTTAGGGGATTTGTGGTCCACAAAGAGGTCTTCCCGGCAATTGGATGGCATGGCTCTCAACAGCTGGTCCAGCACATTTGGGAACAGCATGTAGAAAAATGCGTCAGTGTTTGGAAGAATACCAACTGTGATGATGCATTGCTTATGACACAGGCTAAAACAGTCCACTTTCCTAATCACAGGTTATTTAGCTGAGCACCCTTCCTATCAAGCCATGCACTTCAACTCAATACTAAGACGAGCCCAACTGTGCTAGCAGTTAAGGATTCTGGCCCTGGAGAGACTGAGGACGAGAAACACTCTTGCTGCTTAAAATTCCTTGTTAAAAGCCAAGGAGTGAAACGTGCACCTGGATTCCTAAGGTTTACATAGCTTGTCAAAGGTAGAAGGAAATGCCTACAACAGAAAATGCGAGTATCCTAGTGAAAATGCTTCACAATTAATGGTTCTCGTAAGAAGAACAACTATAACTAGATCATTTTACCACCAAATCTTTCAGTTGATGTAAACTAGTCAGTGACTTCTTAAAAAAAATTCTTCTAACTACCCTTCCAAAGGAATCTGTATGAAATAGAGCTCTCTGAGCTGTTTTGCATTTTACTAATTATTCCTATCACATTTCCCAACATTTTATTTTAAACCTTTGCAAATGTACAGGAAAGGGAAAGGATTAAAACTCTAACAACATTCTATCTATCACATAGAATCTATAGTAAATATTTTATTATACTAATTTTCTCACATATCTTTTTAACTATTCATCCTATCTATCTACTCATACAGCTTATAAAATTAAAATTGAAAATGAATAATCAGTAGCCAATCTAAAGATAAAATTTTAAATGTCTTGACTTTATGAGAATCACCTAATAAATGAAGACCATAAACAGAGGTGTTTATTGATTTACTTGATAAATATTTTTTTATTTCTACTGTTCTACATGATGGAGACATAAGATTTTATCAAATGGCCAAGGTATCATCTATCCTCAGATAACTTATAGTTTGGTGGAGTTGGCAGGTGGGGGAAATAACAAGTTAATGAGTAGTTCTCTATAGAGAGAGATGAGCTGGAAGGTATATCAGAAACTAGAAAATGTAACTGGGCTATTCTTAACATCTACCACCCATCTGTCAGTGTACTGTAACTAGTATGCCTTTCATGTTACTTTGATGCTGGAAGCCTTGCTGCCAGTATTTCATATACCACCAGATCACCTAGGGTTGGTAGATTTGAGGAAAGCATCCAGACCAAGACCAACTGGAAAGAAAGGTCTACTTCTGAACGTTAGTCAGTGAACACATTTATGGCTCACAACTGAACATTGTCTAGTTTGCTTGCTTTGAGCATATTTTTAGGAGTGGTCAATTACTAGAAGAGAACATTATGTTTGGTTATGGGAGAACTTCTTTGAGTTGAATGGACACAATAACTAAACAATGGGCTTGAACTTCCTGACAATTGAGAGGATGATGCAGGGATAGCAAGGTTTCATTCTGTTGTATATAAAGTCACCATGAGTCTGAGTTGACTCAATGGGTAGCTTCCAGCAATTTCTTAACTTAAGGATATCAATAAGGCAAGGAAGCATGTCTTATGTAAGACTATAAATATTTTTTGAATTTTTAAGATTCAATGTACTTGATTTTGGTGGTGATTTCCCTGAAATTAAATGTCATATTATACAGGGATAAGTCAAAAGCTACTGCTAGTGGGGTTGTAGTTCATGTGTGCTGCTATGGTGGCTGCGAGGTGCTTTTGACTCTATTACAACTCAGAGTGACTCTGCGTACAGCAAAATGAAACACTGCCACGTCTCCTGCCATCCTCACACTCCTTGTTCTGTTTGAACCCATTGTTGCAGCCACTGTGTCAGTCCATCGCCCAGAGCAGAGGTAGGGAAGTTCTGGCCCGAAGACTAGCAGGCCCACAAAATCTTTTGGTCTGTCTTTCTAAGGTTAGCTCAGGCATGACTAGAGATTCAATAAATCTAATAACTTTTTTCAAAACAAGATAAAATTATAGTAAGTGAATCATCATCATAATAATAATGCAAAATCTGGGCAACAAGCAAGGACCATCTACAGTATGGTATGAGATAGATAGGACATATAAAAGTGACCGACATGTATGCTTCTCAACAGCTGTCCATGGCACACCGTCTTCATTGAGAAGACTCTAAGGATATTGCCTGCAAACAGGGAGTTTGATCTGGTGACGACGAGACCACATGGGATGAGATGATTCCTTGCTACATTGATAACTTTGCCTCCTTGCCTGGTGATGGTGTTGTCCATTTCTTTGTCAACACAAAAGATAATTCCAATCCAACCTCTTTATACACGTCCATGATCAATAATCCTCAAAAAAACCCTGAATCTCAGATGAAGATTTAGGAAATCACCGTCCTTATGTAAGACTATATTATTGCCTATATGTTTGCATATAGCAACATCTCAAACCATATTAATCAAATTTTTGTCCACATCTCTTCTCAGTCATGCTGGCAGAGATGTCTCTCTCTGGTCCTTGATCTCTCAGCCAAATTTTCCCTTTGCCTCTGTCTTGTTCCTAGGGCTGGCAAACCTGCCACACTGCCTCATGGTCTCAGCATGCCAACTCTGCTCTGTCTCAAGATCTCAGTGTTTCAGACTCTGGTGCCACTGCTGCCTTCTGCACTCAGTGCCATGGCTCGTCTTTCATGATGGTCATGAGACTCCTCTCTCTCTCTCTCTTTCTCTCTCTCTCTCTCTTTCTTCTGAGATGGTACCTCGTCCATACCCAGTGGAACTGTAAAACTTATCAGTACCCTCTGCTACAACTGACACAAATGCTACCATCAGCAAAACATAAAATTAGAGCGTTGATTCTAACTGCACCGCATGTATTAAAAAAACTTAGTACATATTTAAAAGATTTAAATTGGACTTCTAGGAATGAAAAACTTCAATGTGTGATATAATAATTTAATCACATAAGACACAGGAGATAAAAGAAAAAGATTAGTGAATTTGAAGACATAGCAATAGAAGCCAGCCAAAACTAAGCACACAAAGAATTAAAAATATGGATTGATGAACCTATTGAGACAGAAAGTAGAATAGGGGTTCTTGGGGGGTACAGTGTGGGTGGGGGAGGGTAAGAGGGAACTGATCTCAAGGAGTTCAAGAAGGAAGAGAATATTTTGAAACTGACTGTGGTAGCAATTGTACGATACTGCTTGATGTGATTGAACTGTGGAATGAGATAACTGTATTAGCTCCCAATAAAATGGTTTTGGGGAAAGTAAAAACAAAAAAACAATAATGAACAGAACAATAAGCTGAGAAACAACTTTAAGAGGCAACGTACATGTACTTGAAGCTATTGAGGGAGACGCACAGAATCGTAAATGGTGCACTGGTTAAGCACTGGTTACAAAATTCCAGTGATTTGAACCAGTGACTCCACAGGAGAGGGAGGGTGCAGGCTGCTTCCACAAAGATTTATAGCCTTAGAAACCCCATGGGGTACTCCTATTGTGTCGTGTGTGTGTGTGTGTGTGTGTGTGTGTGTGTGTATGTAGGATCATTATGAGTAAGAATCAATTGGATCATAAGTTTGGTTTTTGATTTGGGTTGGGGGAGATGACTTGAATAGGAAAAAAAAAAAAGAGAGAAAGAAAAGGAAATAAAATACTATTTGAGGAAAGAATGACCCACGTTTTCCAAAATTGATGAAATCCATAAATCCACAGATCCAAGTAGCTAAACGAACCTCAAGCACAGGAAATAAGAAAACCCCAAATGAAACCAAACATGGTTAGCAACAAGGCGAGCCAAGCCACCAGAGGGAAATGGCATCAGTTCACATGTGACACAATGGGAGAAGCCCAGGAAGCAGCAGCTGTAAAGTTCTGGACTTTAAGAAAAATCAGTTTCATTTTTTTAGTCAATGCTAAATTACTCTCAAGTAGAACATCCACAGTGAATGTTTTGAAATATTAAGATGAAATTTCTTTCAGACATTCAAAAGCTGGAAGAATTCTCCTGCAGGCCATTACGAGAAGCATTAAAGAAAATCTTACTAGCAGAAGGAACAATGTACCAATTATATTAGATGGAAATATGGATCCTCATAAAAGAATGAAAAGCACCAATAACAATAACTACAAGGGTAGTCCATGATTTCCGTTTTATTTTTAACGGTTTCTTAAATAATTGGGCAGTTGGGACCAGACCTGTGGCAGATACGTAAAGATAGGAGCCGAGCAGTTAACGGATGGGGATCGAGGCTGCTGGGCCCGCACCTGGAGAGCTGCGGCCTCTTCCTTCGCCCCGCCCCACGCTGCTGTCACCTAGGCAACCATCCAAACCGTGCGGAGTCCATCGGTTTCATGGCAGCCCCGAAGGAAGCGGTGGAGGGGCCATTGGTGGGGGCGGTGGTCCAAAGCACTAGTCACAGTCGCTTTCTTGTTTTCAATGCGAAAACAGCAGGAATACTTACTCATTATCGAGTGGAACTAACGCAAGAGTTCCCAAAAGAAGGATGGGTGGAACAAGACCCTAAGGAAATCCTCCAGTCTGTCTATGAATGCATAGAAAAAACATGCGAGAAACTCGATGAACTAAACATAGCTCTATCCAACATAAAAGCTATCGGAATCAGCAACCAGAGGGAGACCGCGATCGTCTGGGACAAGTTAACCGGAGAGCCTCTCTACAATGCTGTGGTGTGGCTGGATCTTCGAAGTCAGAGCACCGTCGAGAATCTCGGTAAAAAGATACCTGGGAATAACAACTTTGTCAAGTCGAAGACTGGCCTGCCACTGAGCACTTACTTCAGTGCCGTGAAACTTCGCTGGATGCTTGACAACGTGAGACAAGTTCAAAAGGCGGTTGAAGAAGGGAGAGCTCTTTTCGGCACCATCGATTCGTGGCTCATCTGGAGTTTGACAGGCGGAGTCAACGGGGGTGTCCATTGCACAGACGTAACAAATGCAAGTAGGACGATGCTTTTCAACATTCATTCTTTGGAGTGGGATAAAGAACTTTGTGACTTTTTTGAAATTCCGATGGACATTCTCCCCAAAGTTTGGAGTTGTTCAGAGATATATGGCGAAATGAAAACTGGGTCGTTGGTAGGTGTGCCGATATCTGGATGCTTAGGGGACCAATCTGCCGCATTAATAGGACAAATGTGCTTTGAAGAAGGACAGGCCAAAAACACATATGGAACAGGCTGTTTCTTACTATGTAATACGGGTCGAAAGTGTGTGTTTTCTGAGCATGGTCTTCTGACCACGGTAGCTTACAAACTTGGCAAAGACAAGCCAGTTATTTACGCACTGGAAGGGTCTGTGGCTATAGCCGGTGCTGTTGTTCGTTGGCTAAAAGACAATCTTGGGATCCTAAGTAGCCCAGAAGAAATAGAAGTACTTGCCAAAGAAGTAGGTACTTCTTACGGCTGTTACTTCATCCCAGCATTTTCAGGATTATATGCACCGTATTGGGAGCCCAGTGCCAGAGGGATTATCTGTGGTCTCACGCAGTTCACCAATAAATGTCATATTGCTTTTGCTGCATTAGAAGCTATTTGTTTTCAAACCCGAGAGATTACGGATGCTATGAACCGTGACTGTGGAATTCCATTTGATCATTTGAAGGTAGACGGAGAAATGACAAAGAACAAGATTTTAATGCAATTGCAAGCAGATATTCTGCACATCCCAGTCGTAAAGCCTTGTATTACCGAAACAATTGCACTGGGAGCCGCCATGGCAGCAGGGGCTGCAGAAGGAGTGAGTGTTTGGAGTCTAGAACCTGACAATTTGAAATCCTTGATGAGGGAAGAGTTTGAGCCACAGATCAAAGCCACAGAATGCGAAATCCGTTATGCGACGTGGAAGAGAGCTGTGATGAAGTCAATGGGTTGGGTTACAGCAGAGTCTTCTGAAAATGGTCAGTCTGGTAGAATTTTCTCTAGTCTTCCCTTGGGCATTTTTATAGTGAGTAGCATGATCTTGTTAATTGGGGCAAGATACATCTCAGGTATCCCATAATACCGAAACCCCTGGATAGCCAAGATTACACATTTTTTGGCATAAGAAATTCTGTCTTTTCATGTAATGATCTAAGAAGTCTGGCATTGTTGAGAATCGCAGTTTAAAAAAGACCAGAAAAGAACTTTGTCAAGTCTAAGACGGGTTGCATAGACTATGATTTGGCTTATCTACCAGTGGCTGCGTGATGACCATGAGAAGCCCCCAAGCAGATCTGTGACTTACAATAAAGACAACATAGAAGAAGGCACTATAGAAACATATGGTGTGTTTTTTAAGTATATGAGGTTAAACTTTGATTAACCCCTTGGTGGCTTACATACACCCCTCGCCTGGCTATAATATGCTTTGCGATGAGCCCTCATATTGTGTCCATAGAATCTTTTAAAAAAGATATTCCAGCACAATTTGTTTGTCCTTTGTGCTACACACACACACACTGACGAGGCTATTTCTAACTTACTGAAAAATGAGTAACTCACCAGTCCTCTTTTCTACATGCTAAGCAGATCACAATAAATTCACTAAATATTTACCTTAAAATTTTCTAAATACTTAGAATGAGAATTCTGTAGGAATTTAGTTTCCTGACAAACATCTACCAAATACTTCAGACTCTATATAGTTTCACCAATCACTAAATTTTCTGTAGGAAATGCTCTGCAGGTCTTAAACAAAGGATACATTTTCCTTATTTTCACCACATATTTGTAATGCTATTTTTTTTTTTGCTTCATTTGTATAGCATATATCATACAAATACCCTGATGGAATAGTGGTTAAACACTTGGTTGCTAAAAACAAAAGATTGGTATTTCAGATCTTCCAGCTGTTTCAGGTAAGAGAGATGAGGCAGTCTGCTTCTAAAAGTTGCAGAGCCTTGGAAACTATTTAGCACAGTTCTACTCCAAGAACTCACTCAATTGAAATGGATTTGGTTTGGGGGATATAGCACACCTGCCTAGATACAGAATATTCTATTCACAACTTAAGAGAACATTGTAGTCAGGAGATGTACTGGGTTTAGTCTTGAGTAGATGGACCATTACATATATAAGTAACTTGGGATAAGTAGTTGACTACATTTTTAAACAATGAATAAATTATCAACAGAAATTTTTTCTTTAAGTGGAAGTTTAAGAAAAAGTAAATTATATTTTTTTCTAAATATAAAATGTATTCTGACTATGACTTAATATCTCTTACCTTCCTTTTAAATTACCATAGTTGAATGTATTTTAGAGCGGAAAAAAACTCTGTAATACTACAGTCAATATTTTTTACAAACAAAAAGGGAAATAATCAACTATTCAAAATGAATGACAATGTAGCATTACATAGGCCTAGCATATGTAAAATAACATGCTTGACAATAAGAAGGAGGTTAGGAGGGTAGAAATAGAATTATAACATGCATTATGGGTAATGATATGATATTGCTTGAATTTAAACTGATACAGATACATATTCCAAGTCCTAAATCAGAGATACATATTTAAAACCTCTAAAATAATACACCAAGTAATTAAGATTAAGAAAACTAATGAGGTAAGATAGGATTATTAAAAATAATCAGTCCAAAATGAAGTAGAAAATAAATGACAAATAGGATCAAGAAACCTACGGGAACACAGAAAAAATAGCAAACTAATTTATTTAAACTTAACCCTATTAATAAATAGTTTAAATTAAATGATATCAACATTGCAAATAAAAAGCAAGGATTGTCAGATGAGATTTTTTTTTAAATCAAGATCAAAATATAAGGGCAATAAAAAGTTGCTCAAAAATAAAAAAAACTTTTATTAAAATAAAATATGAAGCTATTGTTTCTTGACATATACTTCATCTAAGTCTATACATTTTTGAAGGCAGTCTTTCAATATCTCTAACCCTTCCCTGAATAATTATGCACTCTTTGATATACACCACGTCAAAACACAATTTGAACATCCTCAAGGGATTCAAACTGTTCCTTTGAAATTCTTTGAGTTTGAGGAATAAAAAGGCCAAAGGGGCAGTATCAGAGGTATAAGGAAGATGGGGTAATGTTTATGAACAAAATTCTTATAGGACAACCTTTGCTACTATCAATCAGGCATATTGTCATGATGTAAAAATATTCCTTAGCAATTCCTGAATACAGCTGTCCTGGTCCTTTTTTCATTGATACAGTTTTCAATTTTCTTAAAACTTCATCATGAGGAACTCCAATGATCATCCTCCATTCTTCAAGAAAATCTATACCCATTACCCTTTAGGGACCCCATAAAACAGTTTCTATACCTAAGACATGTCTGCCTGGAGCTTAGTGACCAAGCTGATGCCTTGTGTGCCACAGTTCTTACTGGACAATTGTTCTAGAAGGCACCCAAACAACACTAAGACAAGTGTGTTGCTGAGAGAATGTCCACCATCCATGGGTCACAGACATGCTGAATATGGTTTCTTTAGGATAAACAGCTCCTGTATGCAGGGGAACCCTAGCAGCAATACTGTTTTGCATATCCTCATACAACTTTTAAGAAACACATGACAAAAATAAAATTTTAAAGTGAAAGAGTTGAAAAGATATTATTCAAACAATAATCAAAAGAAAGCGAGAGTGGTCAAATTAAAATCAACATAAATTTCAAAGTAAAGAATAATGCCAATGATCAAGGTCATTTTGTAATGATTAAAAAGGTCAATTCATCAACAAGGGATAACAATCCTAAATATATCAGCTAATTACAAAGCTTCAACATACAAAAAGCAAAATTTGAAATAAATGAAAGAATAGAAAAAATATAGTCAGTGGTTTTTACCTCAATATTTGATAGCATATGTAAACCAAAATTTTGAAGATGTAGAATATTAAAACAATACTGAATGACTCAATCTAATTGGCTTTTATAGAATACGTTCCTAACAGTAGAAGAAAACAGTCTTTTAAACGCACATGAAACATTTACCATGATAGACTATGTTCAGGACATAAAAGAAGCCTCAATATACTTAAAACAATTCAGAGTATTTTGAATCCTTTAAAGTGTTTCTTATGATAATATTGAAATTACAAATCAATAAAAAATGCCCAAATATTTAGACATTTATTAACAAACATTTAATGTTGTTAACAGGTGCTGTTCCATGGATTCCAACTCATATCAAACCTATGTGCAATAAAATAAAATACTGATCAGCAGTATGCTATTCTCACTGTTGTTCCTGTGTTTGAACCCATGGCTCCAAACACTCCCAGGCTCATTGAAGTTCATCCTCAATTTGACCCTCTACCTTACCAGATTCATCCTTCCCCAGGCAATGGAATCTCCTGATAACATATCCAAATTATGAGATACAAAGTATCCCATCTGCCCTTCTAAGAAACACTTTGACTGTATTTCTTCCAAGACAGATTTACTCATTCTTCTCTCCATCCATAATATATTCAGTATTGTTTGCCAGCATCCTAATCCAATTGTTCTCCAATATTTCTTATTCACTGTTCAGCTTTCACATATATATATATACAAGGTGATTGAAATACCATGGTTTGGGTCACGCATTCCTTTGTCCTTACCAAAACCCAAAACCAAACTCACTTTTCAATGTTATTCATCATTTATTATGATCCACACAGCTGAGTATCTTTGCAGTGTCAATGCAACATAGGTAAACATGTTTCAGGTATTCTTTGCTTTCATCCATGATCCATCTGACACACAATGCTATATCTTGTTCCACATGCTCTTCTAAATCTAACTTGGAGTTTTAGAAGTTAATTTTACTACAAGTGTTTTTAAATTTTTTCTGCAGCAGATTTTGTATGTGTATGATACCTGAGATATAGTAAATTACTTAATATGGCCCTTCTAACCTTAATTTCCACCAATTGACTATCAGTTTGTCGTACTGTGGTGGTTTCTGTGTTGTGATGCTGGAAGTTATGTCACTGGTATTTCAAATATCAAAGTGAACACTATAAGCAGAGTTTCCAGACTAACAACAGGCTATGAAGAAGGAATAGGTTGCCCACTTCTTAAGAATTAGCCACAGAAATCCTATAGATAACATTGGAACATTATGAGTGACTGAAAACTTAATGAATGAAAGCAGAGCATTGTCATATATAGTGATGGAAGATGAGCCCTTAAGGCACCCAAAAGAAGACTGCAGAAGAGCTGCCTTCTCAAAGCCGAGCAGACCATAGTGGTGTGAATGGAGTCAAGCCTTCGGGACCTTCATTTTCTGGTGTAGATGTCTCAAAATGAGAAGAAGCCACTGAAAGTAGTTGTTAATCATTGAACTAGAATATACAAAATAAGAATCTAAGAAAATTGGAAACTGTGAAAAATGAGAGGGACTGTGTAAAGCACCAATGAGCTAAAATAGATTGGTGTTGACTATTTTGAATCAGACAATCATATGACTATTATACCAGCAATGACAAATTAAGTAGGAATGGAGCTGCATTCATGGTCAAAAAGAATATTTAAAAATCTATCTTGAAGTACAATTCTATATGTGATCGCATAATATCTATCTGCCTACAAGGAAAGTCAGTCAATGCAATTATCATCCAAATTTATGCACCAACCACTAAAGCTAGGGATGCAGAAACTGAAGAATTCTACCAAAGTCTTCAGTCTGATACTGCAGGAAGTAATAGAAAGAATAGCTATGTCAAAAATAAATAGTTGGCATCCACCTTAAGAGGTGACAAAGACTTGAAGGACTTATTGCTAAAGATCAGGGATTTCAGCCTTAAATATGTATTACAACTCAATGTAAAACAAATCTAAATCCTCATAACTTGACTAATAGGTAACATCATGATAAATATAGGAAAGACTGATATAGTCAAGGATTTCATCTGGCTAAGATCCACAATCAATGCATGTAGAAACAACAGTCAAAGAAATAAAACATACATTGTACTGGGTGAATCTGCTGCACAAGACCACTTTAACGTGTTGAAGAACAAGGATGTCACTTTGAAGACTAAAGTTTGCCTAACTCAAGCCAGGGTATTTTCAATCACCTAATATGTATGTGAAATTTGAACATTGAATAAGAAAGCCAAAAAAAATAGAAGCTTTCTCCAGGGCTCTCTCCCCGGCCCTCGGCCCATGCTGTGTGCGCGGACCTGGCTGATAAGATCATAGCCATCCAGGAGGTTTCCAGGAAAACAAGCTTCATCTGCAACAACACATCTCTTTGGGGTTTCTAAAGCTGCATCAGTTCCTGCGCAGCAGAGAAAAGGATATCTTAAATGAGCTGCAGGAAGAGGGGAGAGGCCTCAGTGAGGAGATGGAGCTGAATCTGAACCAACTTCAAGAGCAGTGTATGCTGAACAAGGAGACGGTGAGCATCCAGTCCCGGATGGAACAACAGAACTCCTTCGACTTTCTCAAAGACATCACAAATGTCTTAGATAGCTTGGAGCAAGGAATGAGGGTTCTGGCACCCAGCGAACTCATCAGCAGAAAGCTGAACCTAGGCCAATACAAAGGTCCTATGCAGTACATGATATGGAGGAACATGCAGTACACCCTCTCTCAAGGCTTATCTCCACTAACTTTGGACCCTAAAGCCCCCCACCCAAATCTAGTGCTCTCCAAAAGTCGAACCAGTGTGTGGCATGGTGAGTCAGCCACAATGCCTGATGATCCAGAGAGGTTTGACTCAAGCATAGCTGTGCTGGGCTCCAAAGGCTTTACATCTGGAAGGTGGTAGTGGGAAGTAGAAGTAGCAAAGAAGGCAAAATGGACATTTGGCGTTGTCAAAGAATCAATAATTCAGAAGGGCAGTTGTCCCCTGACTCCTGAACAAGGATTCTGGCTTGTAAGACTAAGGAACCAAAGTGGTCTAAAGGCCCTGGATTTGCCTTCCTGTAGTCTGAAGCTGAAAAGCAGCATCGAAAAGGTGGGGCTATACCTGGACTATGAAGGGGGCCAGTTGTCCTTCTACAGTGCTACAACCATGATCCACATTTATACCTTTGATAGCACTTGTACTGAGAAACTTTATCCTTACTTTTGCCCCTGCCTGAATGATGGTGGAGAAAATAAAGAACCATTGCAGATCTTACACCCACAGGAATGAATCACATTATTATATTAATTCAGAGTGTTATCAGAAGGTATCAAAATCGTTTAACCAAATAAAAGAAGCATTTGGATTATGGTGCTTTTGAGGAATACTGAAAGCGCCGTGGGCTAGCAGAAGAACACACAGAATTGTACTGGAAGAGGTCCTTCGAAGTAAGAATGGTCAAACTTCATCTCACGTACTTTGGACATGCTATCAGAGAAACGAATCCCTGAAAAGGGACATCATGCTTCATAAAGCAAAAGGGAAGTTAAAAGGAAAAGAAGGAAAGCTTTTGACTAGATGGACTGACACCGTGGCTGTGTGAATGGCCTCAAACATAGCAGTTGTGGGGCAGGCACCGGACCTATCACGTTTCCTTCTGCTGTGCACAACATCACTGTGAGTCGGAGCCCACGTGACAGCACCGAACAACAGGAACTGGTGAAATCATCCCAAGCTCATTTTGACAAAAGGACTAGATTTCTATTTCAAGGGATCTGTCACAGGGTCTGACTTGCTGCAACAAGGCAGTGCTTGTGTATCCATGGGTTCCTCTGATAGGGGTCCTGAGCACACACTGCACTATGTAGAATAACATGCAGTTGGCCTCAGGCTCTGGCCTTACTGCTCTTACCCCATACACCCAGTCAGGAGGATGATAGTCCTCGTTCAAGCTACCACAGGACCAACAGAACAACCTGGAAAAAAGAGAAGTTTGAAATCTTCAGGATTATATTTCGGAGATACCAAATGGAAAATGTAGTTTCAAATTAGTCCTGATAGACAACCTTGAGGCAAACAGCGCCCTGAAGGCTCAATTGCTTATCTTGACTACCGCATTCTCAAGTGGGAACAAGCCTTGGGGCCCTGGCCAAGAGCAGAGACAGACCAGCCAGCTCTCTGTTGGGATGAGCACCGCCTGGAGGAAGAAGTTGCTTACAGAGAACCAAGGAACAGAGAAGGAGAGAAGGTGTGCAGGGGATCTTCCTTACCCTCTGTGCCTTTCAGTGACCAAGAAAGCTCTGCCAGATGATAGGGCCAATGGGAAAATGGGGAGACCCGGAAGAAGAAACAAATACATGATGTTGAAATCAGAAAAAGAGTGAGACAGGAAGAATAAGGAAAGGGGAGCCATGGTGCTTTTGTTGAGGATAAAGTAAGGAAACTAGGGACAGGGTAATAAGTTAAGTTATTGTAGTATGTATATCAGACAAATATAATGAGGACAAATATAATGGCCTAAAATAGAGGAGTGTAAATGTAGAAAGGAGTGTAAATGTAGAGAAATAGAAGAGGCATTTTAAATTAAGTTCTCCTAAAGCATTCCTTTTTTTAAAATCAATTTATTGGGGCTCATACAATTCATCACAATACATAGATCAATTGTGTAAAGCACATCTATACATTTGTTGCCCTCATCATTC
>NW_022111369.1:40477920-40493543 GCF_000313985.2 Echinops telfairi
ACAGTGTGGAATGGGCGACTGAGCTGACCCCACCACACTGAGGCTAAAGCATTCTTAAGGAGCCCTGCTAACCACAAGGTCAGCAGTTCAAAACCACCAGTTGCTTTGCATAAGAATGAGGAGGTTTTGTACTGCTGTGAATATTTACAGCATCTTTAACCTGCAGGGAAACATCTACTATGTTCTAAGGCAGTGGTTCTCAACCTTCCTAATGCTGCGACCCTTTCACACAGCTCCTCATGTTGTGGTGACTCCCCAACCATTAAATTATTTCTGTTGCTACTTCATAATTGTAATTTTGCTACTGTTATGAATCTGGCGACCCCTGTGAAAGGGGTCGTGACCCACAAGTTGAGAACTGCTGTTCTAAGGAGTCATTATGAGTGGGAATCAACCTGTTGGGAGTGGGCAATGCGAAGGCACTGCCTCCCAGCCCAACCAGGTCTTAAAATACTTCTGAATGTTATAAGAGAGGGATGCTATGTAAATACCACATAATTTTAAATATCTGTAAACGGACTCTGAGAGAAAACAAGCTCCATTTTTATTCTTAAAATTAAAAATTTCAAAGTGAATTCAGCACAATGGCATAAAAGAAAGTTCCTTTGAGTTCTGATCCTGATCCTGGAATTCCAGCCATGAGTTCTTGGGCCTAATATTACCGCCTCTGACTTCAATTTCTAATCTTAAATAAATTCCTTGACATATATGATCTCAAATTTCTAGTTGGAGTCCTTGGATGCTAAAGATTTGGATGCTTGACTATTAACCAAAAGTTCAAAAGTTAAGAGTCCACCCAGAGGTGCTATGGAGGAAAAGCCTAGTAATTTACTCTCAAAGTTTCCGTGGAAAACCCTATGAAACAGAGTTCTACTTTGTCACACAGATGTTACCACGAGTCACAGTAAGCTCATGGCAACTGGTGATATTTCTAGCTAAACTTTCCTAGGGATATCTTTTAAATGTAGACTTTTATCTTTCTAAGTCTTCTAGTGGTCTCTGACATCTGGGAGATAAACATTAAATGCCTCTAGTTTTCCAGTGTCGGTGTCATGTACATGAAAAAAAATGACCAAAGATACCATAGAAAATATTATGTAACATCATGTGTATATCTTTTGTTCATGCTCTTCTCGTTTCTAGACATTGCATGGTTCTCATAACATACATTGGGGCTGGTGTGAGAAGTGCTAGTGAATGCACAGTAACAAATGAGAAAGGAACATATATATTGAGAGGCAAAATATCAGTGACAGAGCTGTAGAGGAAAGGCTGTGAGGAGATGAATAAGAGATAAGTAATGGTCCAAATACTTATCAAGGCAAACATTTGGTACACAATTTATTTTTGATACAACTGTCATGAATGTCATTCTTCTCTATGAAAAAATATGCCAGATCTTTAGTACATCACTGCTTGGTGCCCAGTGGGCAGCAAGTGCCCAATTGCCAATGCCACTTTTTAGCGCATGTTCATCTGCAGGATATTAAACAGATTGCCATCCTTTTGATGTTTGTGAATATGAGGAGTAAATACCATATGATCTAAATCAATAAATTAGTTTCAGGAAAAATAAAAAAGACAGAGAAGGAATTGCAAAAAACAAAGGAGCAAGAGGAATAAAGGTGAAGATGAAGAAGAAATGTGTACATCACTTTGAAAGAAGGCGTGAACTAGCCTTCCTTTCCTTGAGTTGATTCAGACTTCCAGTGGCACTATAGGTAAGAAGAGAATTGCCTCTTTGGGTTTCTGAGATTTTAAAGCATTATAAGAGCAGAAAAAGTCTCACTATTCTCCCTTAGGATGACTGGTGAGTTTGAACTGTTGGACTTATAGTTAGCAACCTACCTTGTAACTCATCAGGGTTTCTTATTAAGTGCTGTTGAGTCTGTTTCAACTCAGAGCTATCATATGTACAACAGAACGAAACATTGCACCAGACTTGCACCAGGATTGTAATTGGTTTTATGTTAGAGCCCACTGTTGAACCAACTGTTAATCCATCTTGTCAAAGGCCTTCTTCTTTTTCACTGCTCTATACAGTCCTCTTCAGACTCATGAAACACATGCAATGACGCCAAATGCAGGAAGATCACAGGCCAGCAGGTGGAAAGTCTGGTGGATCCAGTGGCATTGTAAGCATCTCAGAGCTAGCAGGGGTCTTCACGTGGCTTCTCCAGCTTAGGGCACTAGTGTAGTTCCATGTGCCTTGTTAGCTGCTATGTCTCTCAGGGTGTGAACAGAGAGAGTGTTTTCTACCTCCAAGGAGGAAATACCGGAGTTCCCAGAATCCTCAGGAGAAGGCCATGCCCACACAGAGGCCTCATTGGTTATGACCCAATTGACAGACCAGACTCCACCCCTTCACTCTTAATCCTTTCAAGTCCCAAATTGACACCAGATTGTGTAACTACCACAATGAGGCAACTGAAAATATCATGGCTAGGCTCAGACACACATTTGTCTTCAAAGTAACATACTTCAAGTCCTCCTCACTTTCACCAAGCAAGGCTCTGTCATCTGCACATGAAAGGTTGTTAGAGAGACTTCCTCCACCTGAGGCTACATTCTTCTTCATATAATCCAGCTTCTCTTATTATTGCTCAGCATATAGTTTAAGTAAATATGGCAAGTGACTAAAACCCCGAGGGGCATCTTTCCTGCGTTCTACCCTCTACTATAAGGTCACTGTAAGTGGACATCTACTTGATGGCAGTGAGTTTGGTTGGATTTGAATATTCAGTTGTTCTGTTTATACAATTGCCTCTTGACTCTTGCCATATAACTGCCTGTTGATCCATGTACACATTCCTCATGAGCACAATAAAGTGTTCTAGAATTCCCATTCTTCCCCATGCTATCCATGGTTTGTTATGATTCATGCAGTCAAATGCCTTGGTATAGTCAATGAAACACAAGTAAACATCTTTCTAGTGTGCTCTGCTTTCAGCCAAGCTCCATCTGTCATCGGCAATGGTATCTCTTGTTTCACATCCTTTTCTGAAGACAGCCTGAACCTCTGGTAGCTCCCTGTCAGTGTACTGCTGAAACCACAGTTAGATGATCTTCAGCCAAATTTTACTTAAATTATATTTCTAATTGGGTCATCTTTGGAATGGATATAAATATGGACCTCTTGTCAGTTGACCAAGTCGCTGTTTTCCAAATTTCCTGACATAGATGAGTGCTTCCAGTGCTTCATCAGGGTGTTGAAACATTTAAGTTGGTATTCTATCAATGCCCAGCACTTGGGGCTAATATTTGCAGTGTAGCTTTGACTTCTTTCAGTGCCATTGATGGGAATGGTTGGAAATCAGAAAAGTGGGTGATGGGGTTGCATCTTTGCACTGTAGCAATTCCAACTGTATGTTGAGCAAATAATCCAAGAAGACGGACTACATGAAAGAGAACGTGGCATCAAGCTTGGAGAGATGTTTATTTACAAACTGGGATATGCAGATGACACACACTTGCTTGCTAAAATGAGGAAGACTTTAAGCATTTGCTAATGAAGGCCAAGGACAATTCAATGTAAATAAAATCTAAATCCTCAAACTGGCGCAATATATAAATAGATATCATCACAATGAGCAGAAAATGTTGAAGTCAGGATTTCAACTTGCTTAGATCCACAATTAATGTTCATGGAAGCAGCAGTCAAGAAATGAAACCATACATGACATTGGCCAAATCTGCTGCATGCGATCTCTTTAGACTTTTGAAGAACAAGGATGTTACTTTAAAGACTAAGATGCATCTGATCCAGATCATAGTATTTCCAATTTCCTCCTATGCAGGTGAAAGTTGGGCAATGAATAAGAAATACCAAAGAAGATTCTATGCATTTGAACTTGGCACTGGAGAAGTATATTGAAAATAGTATACACTACCAGAAAAATAAACACATCTCTACTGAAAGAAGTACAACCATAATGCTCCTTAGAAGCAAGAATGTTGAGACTCTGTTTCATATATTTGGTACAGCGTATCACGAAAAAACATTTCTTAAAAGAAGACATCGTTCTTGGTGGAGGGTCGGTGAAAAAGATGGTCTTGTCCTGTATTGCTGTCTGGTCACTGGCTTCAACAATACGCCCATGTAACAATTATGAGGATGGTGCAGGATAGGATCAAACAGTGCTATCCTGTCTTGTATGTTGGGTAGATATTAGTTGGAACTGACTTGAGGACACTTTACAGCAACAATATTTTGGGATTGGGGAATGTTTTTACCCCCTTCATGCTCTTAATTGCAAAACTAAACTAATGGTAGAAGTGTTTGACTGCTGGTGAGTTGATCCGAAGCAACACAATATGGTCAGGTCAAGGGCATCCTCATGACTGAGTGCGGATGGAACACTTTTGATCCACAGGGCTTGCATTGGCTGGTTTTCAGAAGTAGATTACTGGGCCTTTCTTCTTAGTTTGTCTTCCTCAAATCCTAGCCAGCATCGAAGCACCATGCTAGCCTCAGCTTGCAGATAGGTTGTGACCACACAACCTATGGTCACAATAAAATCCTGATCTGCTGCAGGGTAGGTGATAATTCTACTACTGAACTACTTGGACAACGAAACACTGTCTCTTACTAGTAAAAAGCCATGGCTGATTTTAAGTAGATTTAGGAAGGAGTGGTCAATTGATTCAGTGAATACATATGGAAGTCCAACAATTTACTTTAAACTCAGAGAGACAAAGAAGAGAAAGATCTTAATCAAAAGCGTCTTGTCCCACAGTGTCCATTCATCCACTACTCAGTCCAAAATAACCAAAGTTAGGAACAATTAATAGGAACAGGGAGGAGCAATGAGGAGACTGCCTATTTTAGTGCAGAGGAAAAGTGAGCTAATTTAGAGTTATCTTTGTCTGCATCGCTTAGAACACTTTTTTCTTGATTTCTCCCAGCTTTTTCAAAGGTACTAGTATAGACAGAATTTATTGTCTTTCCTCCTCCTTGCTTTTTGCTTTGTAAGTGTTTTCAAAGATGGATTTCCTTTGATGCTTTAACATTGGCTGATAACTGAAAATAAGAAAATTTGTGATTGCTTACAATGAACTGAATTTCAAACAGGAGTAGTTAAACAATGTTTATGATAAACCTAATCTTACTATCTCCTATTTTTCCCCACTGAAGGTCAAGGCCTTTTGTTCTTTTTCTAATATCAATATGATTTTTGAGGGACAAAATTGTAATGAACTGTAATGTATGCTAAACACATAGGGGACAGAAACTACTTAAAATTTATCCCAGATTCAAATAAATCAGGCTGTAAAGGGAATTTAGAAACTCTGGGATATTTAAATTTTAAGTTTATAGACTTTGTTTTTATTTAAACAATCAGAATAGACTATAGAGATGTCATTTCAATGGAAGGTTAAAGTAAGTGATGGAGAGAGATGATACTTTATTTACTTTAGACGCCACTAGAAGATTACTCTGGGATATCTTATTAGTTCATATGATTAAAAATAAGCTCACCAAAGCAAATTTTCCTTATTGAACTCTCATAGAATTGCTGTATAATGTACTTACCTAAATGTGTGTGTGTGTGTGTGTGTGTGTGTGTGTGTGTGATTTAATGTAACATAAAGACTCATGCACTAGGAACACGGGCTGAGTATGAATGGAATAATCGTTTTCCTGAGAGATTATGAGTATTGATATCAAAATGATAATATAAGCACTAGAAAGGAGGCACAGATAGGAATTTAGGGTTCTAGCCCAAGTGTGGAGATGATGGTTATCTAACTTTCGTGTATTTGGTTAGACTTCCAAAGCGCAAACTAGCAATGATTTAACTTACTAGTGCCCCTTCTGCATGAACGTCATGAAGGGTGTCTTTAATTAAATGAATAGTGTGCCTAGTTATCCAATTAATTGGATCATTTAGTGCTTCTCTTTGTTTACCTTTAAAATCTTTTCCTCTCCTGTCTCTTTGTTCTCTCTCTATTATGCTCTAGCTCTCATCCTGACCCCACCCCACCTCAGTCAAGACTACTATGCTTTAATTCACAAAATAGATCTATGAGAAATATCATCAGAACTAGGCGCCTTTTGTTCTCCTGGTGAGGGTTCCTGCTGACCTCGGGTTCACCTCTCTGGGTAGCCTGTGGTGTTCTCTGTGGATCCTGCCTTCATCAGCCCTGGAAGTTATGTGAGTCAGGAGAAACCGCCAGCTTAACATCTGACTCACAGACTTAAAGTGAACTGAACTTCCCACTTCTATAACTCCATATTCTAGGTATATGAACCATTTTCTGGATATAAATTCCTGTGTGTGTATGTGTGTGCATGAACGAGTGTGTGTATGGAGAAAGAGAGACAGAGAGAGAGATGCATCACTGATTTAACTTCTCTAGAGAACCCAGCCCAACACACTCACACATATACAGGACAAAGATAACTTGTTTTATAACATGGGTGTGGTGAGTCCCCATAATCATAATTTATGCATGTAGTTCTACTTAGTGGGAATATAAATAAATTATTAATTATCTAATTTCATTATAGACTACCCAGAAGATCTTTGTAGTCTTGAGGTAAAATACTGTAATTTACCAGTAGCATATTAGCTAAATTGTGAAAATGAGATTATGAAAGCAAAAATATGAAAAAAATAATGAATAATCACAGTCTTGAGTGTGGAAAGAGTAAGAACAAGAAGCTATTTGAGAGATTTTAACCTGGTTTCCTTATGATGTCTCTGTTTCTTAGTCGTTTTTAGGTCATTTGACTGTGTCCCAGGCTGAGAATCATGACCAGATCAATAAAGTGGGAAATTAATTTGTTTGAAATTATACTCGACATTAGCATGTGCTTCTCCAGCCTAATCACACAAATGGCTTCAGCTAAACATCATAGACCTGCTATATATAAGAGCTGGCACATCCTAGCTGACTGTAAGTTCAGTGAGGACGCACCAATGTGAATACTAGGGAAGAGCAACAGATGACCTACTGAAGATAACATGATTACCCTCATTCAGAACTTAAAGATAATGTTTTTCCCTCTATTTCAATCAATGTAAATATACTTGGCATGTATTAACTGTATTTTTACAAACTTTTATCTGATTGATTTTGAAAACACAACCACAACTAATACATAATGAAGATATCCATTACCTGCTCCTCTTTTTTTCTTTTTGACCTTCTGGATAGTCCCTTTTATCCTTCCCTGCCCACTCTTACTCGCCCTCCACCTCCTAGGTTCCAAGTAGCCGCTGATGTACTTTCTGCCAGTATACACTAGTTCGCATTTTCTAGAATTCTATGTTATTGCTGTTGTGAGGTGCCATTGAATTGGTTCCAGACCATAGTGACTTATGTACAACAGAAATAAACAGCGCCCATTCCTGTGTCATCCCCATAATTGCTCCTGTGCTTGAACTCAGTGTTGCAACCATTGTGTCAATCCGCCTTGTTGAAGGCTTTCTTCATTTTGGCTGCCCCTCCACTTTATCAACTATGATGTCCTTCTCTGGGGACTGGTTTCCCCTCATAATATGCCCAAAGCATGTAAGACAACATCTGTGGTAGTTACATACTTGGCACTCACCTGCCTGTGGTATTCTTGCATTCTGCATAATTTCATGGGGCTGCTTGAGTCTGAAGAGGGACTTATGGACTGGTATCAGTCTTGTGGACTTGATCCTGGACTGGACTGGGATATGTGCTTGATACATAGTTACTTCTTGATATAAAGCTCTTTCATATACTTATGTGAGTATCTCTGGATTTGTTTCCCTAATCAACCCAGGCTTACACACCATCCTTGCCTCTAAGGAACACCCTGGCCTTACTTCTTCCAAAGACATTACTTTGTCTTTTTAGCAGTCCATGGTACTTTCAATGTTTTTCTCCAGAACCACAATTCAAGTGCATTGATTCTTCCGTGGTCTTCTCCATTTGAGTTCAACTTTCACATGTGTATGAGGCCATTGAAAATACTACTGCTTGGATCAGGGACACTTCAGTCCTCAAAGTAACATCTTAGCTTTTCAATGCCCTAAAAATGTCTTGTGCAGCATATTTACCTAATGCAATGTGTATTTTGAGCTCCTCATGTATGCTTCCAAAAAGCATGATTGTGGATTCAAGCATAACAAAATGCTTGGCACCTTCAATTTTGTTTCCATTTATCGTGATGTTGTGAGGATTTTAGTCTTCTTTACATTGAGTTTTCATCCATACCGAAGGCTGTAAGCCTTGATCTTTGTCAGCAAGCACTTCAATTCTTTCTCATTTTCAGCAAGCACAGTTGTGTCATCTTCATATCACAGGTTGGTAGTAAGCCTTCCTTCCGTCCTGATGCTGAGCTCATTTTCACATTAGCCATCTTCTCTGATTGTTTGCTCAGCATGCAGATTGATAGGATACAACCCTGGCATACAACTTTCCTGATTTTAAACCATGCAGTATTCCTTTGTTCTTTCCCACAACTGCCTCTTGATTCATGCGCAAGTTCCTCATGAGCACAATCAAATGTTCTGGAATTCCCATTTCCTCAAGATTATCCATAGATTGTTATGATCCACACAGTCAGAATTTTATATGAATTGAATTATACACTATATACATGAAATTTTGGTCTGGATTATTTTACCCAGCTTAACAATTTTGAAATTCGCCATTTTCTAATCTAGTGTGTATTAATAGTTCATTTAAAAAATTTTAAATGGTAATTCATTCCGGAGTTATATTACTGATTATTTAGCTCTTTATGAAGCACTATGAGCATTCATATGTTATTGCTTTGTGTCAAGTCAGTTCCAACTAATAGTGACCCTATGTACAAGAGAAGAAAAGATGGCCCTGTCCCTCCACTCAAGTACTCCCTCAATGCAAGAACATGTTGTTCTATTAAACTGGCATTCCATGATGCTCACCTTCCTGACACGATAGCTGAAGACAAATGGGTGCATAAGCAAATGTGGTGAAGAAATCTGATGGTGCCTGGCTATCAAAAGATATAGCATCTGGGGTCTCAAAGACCTGAAGATAAACAAATGGCCACCTAACATAGAAGCAAGAAAGCCCACATGGAAGATGCACACCAGCCTGTGTGATCACAGGGTGCAAAGGAATCAGGTATCAGGCATCAATCAACAGAAAATAAAATCATTGTGAATGAGGGGGAGTGCAAATTGGGGACCCAAGACTCATCTGTAGGCAACTGGACATCCCCTTACAGAAGGGTAGCTGGGAGCAGACGAGCCAGTCAAGGTGTAGTGAGTGTAGCAACGATGAAACATACATCTTTCCTCTAATTCCTAAATGCCCCCCCCCCACTATCATAATCCCAATTCTTCCTTGGAAATCTGGATGGACCAGAGAGTATACACTGGTACAGATAAGAACTGGAAACACAGGGAATCCTGGACAGATGATCCCTTCAGGAGCAGTGATGAGAGTGGCAATACTGGGAGGGTGGAGTGGAAAGGGGGGAACAGATTACAAGGCTCTACATATAACCTCCTCTCTGGGGGATGGACAACAGAAAAGTGGGTAAAGGGAGACGTCAGACACTGTAAGATGTGACAAAATAATAATTTATAAATTATCAAGGGTTCATGAAGGAGTGGGGAGTGGGGAGGGAGGGGCAAAAATGAGCTAATGCCAGGGGCTTAAGTGAAGATCAAATGTTTTGAGAATGTTGAGGACAACAAATGTGCAAATGTGATTTACACAATTGATGTATGTATGGATTGTGATGAGTTGTATGAGGCCCCAATAAAATGATTGCACCATCCTCACAATAGTTGTTATGTTTAAGTCCATTGTTACAGTCACTGTGTCAATCCATCTCATCGAGAGCCTTCCTCTTTTTCACTTCCCTTCCACTTTACCAAGCATGATGTCCTGCTCCACGGACAGATATCTCCTACTAATGTGTCCAAAGTAGGTGAGACAAAGTCTTGACATCCTTGCCTCTAAGAGGTATTCTGGCTGCACCTCTTCCAAGACAGATCTGCTTGTTTTTAGTAAAGTCCATGGTACTTTCAGTAGTCTTCATTAACCTCATATTTCAAATGCATAGCTTTCTTTGGTTGTTGTTTTTTTTTTTGGTGGGGGGCGCTACCTTATACAATGTTCAACTTTCATATGCATATGCAGCAAATGAAAATACCATGGCTTGGTTCAGCACACCTTAGCCCTGAAAATAATATCCTTGCTTTTCAAGAGATCTTGATCAGCAGATTTGCCCAATGCAATGATTCCTTTGATATTATTGCTGCTTCCATGAGCATTGATTGTGGATCCAAGTAAGAAATCCTTGACTATGTCCATCTCTTTTCCATTTATCATGATGCTTGCTACCTATTGGTCTAGTTGTGGGGATTTTGGTCTTCTAAACATTAAGTTGTAATCTATACTGAAATGGGAGCACAAAAATTTGGCAACAGTAAAAGGTTTCTGAATGTACGCTGACCGAAAATTAATTCAAACTCCAGCGTGTAATGACTCTGAACTGTTTCTGGAAGTTTTTCCCTGTGTTTAAAACATTTTTTCTGATGGAAAGGAGTCTTGAGTGAAAAAAAGTTAAGTAGCCCTGCATTCACTAAAACACTTTCCAACATTGCTTTACGTCCTAGCCATCTATGTGTATGACTTATTAACTTTATTAAACCATAAAATCTTGGATTGTAGGTACCATCTGACCAAAATAAGGCTGAGAATTCGATTTTTATGAGAGACTATTATTATCACTATGAAGATCAATCTTTTTAGATACCATTGTCTTTTTTCTACAGCGTCACTTACTGGATATGTAATCAATCCAGTAATTATTTCATTCTATACTAACTACAAAAAACAAAACAAACCCCCTTGCAGTCAGTAAATTTCAATTCATAGCAAGTCAAATAGGGTTTTAAATCTTTACTGGAACAGACAGCCTCATCTTTCATCCTTGGAGCAACTGGTAAGTTTGAACTGCCGACCCTGTTGTTTGGCAGCCCAACCACGACTGCCCAGGCTTGCACAAAGTTGATATGAATTTATTTTTAACTCTTGAAAATGAAGATTAAAAACAGAAGAGAACCTTTTAAGTTTCTGATGTTTCATCAACCACACAGGGATGACATACATAAATTCCAGTCCTATGTCATGGATCAGACTTCTTATGTAAAAGAGAACTACAAATGATCATTACACTGACTACTTCTAAATAGATTATTAGCCCCTCTCCAAATCCATATGCAACACTCTCTTTATATAAAGCCCCAATTCCTCAAATTATTAAGCTGTGGGTCTGTACCCCACATGGGATCATATAACTGACGTGGTCAGATTATCAATGATTCAGTTCTTAAAATTCATTAGGTTCCTCTGGTCATTATAGGAAATACAATGTATGGTATGCACCTGACACAACCTTGTTTGATGACAATAAAGAAGATGCCAAGTACTTCCTGATGAACACCAAGGATTGCAGTCTTCAGTATAGATTACAACTTAATATATAGAAGACCAAGAACTTTTGCTTTCAATAAGTTATTTAATATTTGCAAGAAGCACGTTAGTGTTGGTTACTCTGAAAAATTTTTGAAGCCAGTAATCTATGATTCAACTGAAATTCTCTTACCACCTCTCTCCTATGTCAGTGCGGTAGTTTAATAAAATATGATGATGTTATGAACAATTAGAGAACAAAGAAAAGGGAGATCAAATGATCCATGGCAGAAACTCATTAAAATGCCCCCAAAGAAATCCTAGAACATAAGGCTGGCTTTGCTAGTTCAATTATTCCTGTATTCTTTTCTAGGAAAATGTACCCCAATGATAATGAACTTGCTTTTTATGTGCTGAAATATACTCTAAAGTATGCCTTTAAATATGGCATATTATACATAAGACAATACTTCCAAATTTTAGTATTTTTGCATCATAATAAATCTGAAATAATATGAAATTCTCATTTCTAGCATCTTCAGGAGCCCGATGGAAGATTTTCCACCACAAGGAGTTTGTGGCCCTTTTCCTTGACCCTCGCTTGCTCCCGCCTTTCTTGTGCCTTCTGAAAGACTAGGCATGACCCCAAGTGTAGCTCTGAAATCGGTGCTCTGTAAAGATGCCCATCTGTTCCTTTCATTGTCTTCCTGGGCATAGCTGACTGGATTCTGATGTCCAAACACATTTTTGTTATTGTCAACACTACAGAGCCAAGAACTCTTTGGATGGGTAAACTGCATTACAAGCTATTGCCTTATGTGTCCTCAAAAACTTACCCAGACCTGGATCCAGGACCTTATTAGTAGATATAATGTGGAAGACGCAGCAGGAACAAAATATATTTGTATTAGACCTGTTATCAAAAGACCATTTTATAGATGAATATTAGGCAACAGAGTACAAAAAATAGCAAAATGAGAAATAAATGTGACATTTAAAATTTGATGTTTCTAAGTAGGCTGGTGTTTCACAGATTTTTATTTTTCATACACATTTTAAATAGTTTATATCCTTTATATTTTACTTAATATAAATACAGAAGATTAAACAGAATATACAAACTGCATGGAAAGCATAATACCAGATTATTATTTACTACTATAATTACAGGGATCATTGTTTAAAACATAATACAAAATATTGATGAGATAAAGGGAAACCTTTGTAAATAGGTTTATGAATTTCATCCTTTTCATTCTTGGAGTTCTACTGGATCAATATTAAATTATAACTTGTTTCAATATTTTTTAGTAGAACTACAATAAAAATAAGTACACTTTTATGAGCAACTTATAGTTACCTGTGCTTTATGAACTATGCAATGATATTTAAATGTGTGGATCATAAAAATTATGCACCACAGAGGGAAAAATGAGAATTTCAGAGCACTTAATTATACTCATAGGGAACCTATACAGGGACCCAGAGGCAGTTGTTCAAACAGAACAGGATACTGCATAGTTTAAAATGAGGAAAAGTATGTGGCAGGCCATATCCTTTCATTGTACTTATTCAGTCAGTTTACCGAGTAAATAAAGCAAGATGTTGGACTATCTGAAAATAGCATGGCAACAAGTTTGGAGCAAGGCTCCCTAACAACCAGTGATATTGAAGTGACATGAAATTGTTTGCTGAAATGAAAAAGGGTGTACAGCTTTTACTGATGAAGATCAGATACTTCAGTATGTATTAGATCTCAACATAAAGAAAACAAGATCCTCACAATTAGCACAATAAGTAACATCATCTTGCTTGGATTCACAATCAGTGCTCACGGAAGAGTAATCAAGAGATCAAGCAACATGTTACATTAGATAAACATGCTGCACCTGACCTCATTAAAGTGTGGAGAAGCAAGAACTTTACCTTGAGGACTAATGTGCGCTAGACCCAAGCCAGGGTATTTCCAGTCACCTCACGTCAACGTGAAAGTGGGACGTTGAATAAAGAAGACTAAAAAGGAATAGATGCCTTTGAACTATGGTGCTGGAAAAGAATATTGAAAGTACCATAGACTGCCAAATGAACAAACAAATCTTTCTGGACGAAGTACAGCCAGAATGCTCCTCAAAGGCAAGGTAGGGGAGACTTCATCTCATAAACTTTGGCCATGTTGTCAGGAGAGACCAGCCCCTGGAGCAGGACATCATGCCTGTTAAAGTAGTGAGGCGGCGAAAAAGAGGAAACTTCCACAAGACAGACTGACACAGTGACATGAAATTCAGCATCGATGGGCTGAAACATAAGAACGATTGTAAGTATGACCCATGGCCAGGAAGTGTTTTGTTCTATTGTGCACAGGGTTGGTATGAGCTGGAACCAACTCGAGAGTACGTAACCACGGTAACACCACTCAGCAGCCATGGAAGCATCCGTCAAGTTAAAAAGGTTGCATTGCACGGGGTCACCTGCTGCACAAGACATTTAATGCAGTGGTTCTTCACTTTCCTCATGCCGCAACCCTTTCATACAGCTCCTCATGTTGTCGTGACCCCCAACCATAACGTTATTTCCATTGCCACTTCATAACTGTAATTTTGCTACTGTTATGAATTGTAATGTAAATATCTGATATGCAGGATCTATTTTTATTGTTACAAATTGAACATAATTAAATCACAGTGATTCATCACAAAAACAATATGTCATTATATATTGTGAAGTATTTATTTTGAATTACAAATAAATTAAATTTTGTCTTGGAGCATCATGTAGCATGGGTAACAGTCTGTGTATCTGCATGTGGGTGGACCTGCCTGGAGATGGAGAGAGGATCAGGGTCTCGGTTCCAAAGACCATTGGATATATGTGTTTTCCAGTGATCTTAGGCGACCCCTGTGAAAGGGTCGTTCGACCCCCGTAGGTTGAGAACTGCTGCTTCAAAGTGTCAAAGAACACAGATGTCACCTGGAAGACCAAAGTGCACCTGATCCAAGCCATCGTGTTCTCAGTCCCCTCATATGCGTGTGAAAGCTAGACAATGGATAAGGCAGAACGGAGTTGTTGCAGATGAATGGTAAAGTGTGATGGGAATAGACAGACCTGGAAACCTTATGCTGAGTGAAGTTAGTCAACCACAAAAGGACAATAATGTATGGGTTCACTCCCATAAGGAAAGCACCAAAAGAAAAGCAGGCTTCTGCTGTCAGAGCATGAGTGGGCTTGCCCTACTGTCCTTTAACCATAAACCACCCCCTCATTCGTACATCTTCAAAACCTCTTTGAGAGAGGAGGCCTCACTTTACCTGGGCTCAGTGCCTCGGGGTATGTGGAAAGGGAGACCCACCAGTCCATGCCATGTAATTTTCTACTTGGAGGAGTAGACAGCAGACACATCTTTCAAGACTGATAAGCGAACGCCACTGAACATTCAAGTCAAAAGTGGAAGAAGGTTATGTTTTTTTCACAGAAGGTGAGTCTGCTGTTATAGGGTAAACCAGGCAGGGAAATGTGCCATTGGAGAAAATGTTTGATATTACTTCTAGAGACCCCAAGGGGAAAACACACCCAACATCATGTTCCTAATTGGACAATTTTGACCTAGTTTCTACCCAGCTCTTGGTAACCCAAGCTAAATGCTATAGACAACTATGATTTTGAACATTGCCCTCTCAGGGTACACACAGCCTTCACAGGCCACACACAGAGGATCTGTTTAGGAAACCCCCAATAAGCAAACTAGACTTTACCTAAAACTCACCTGTAACAGATTGAAGGAATTTAAATATTCCCTTGGATTTAAGGCTGAAATGTCTTCACCATGGAAGGGAGCACCACAGAGGATGGAAGTAGATCGTCCAGTGTGGGAAGGGAGCTGACCTACCACACCACACCCAGAGGGAAGCTGGGACAAAGGAAGGAGGAGGAAAAGTGTGGAGCACAACTGGGCCCACCAAACTCAGAGGACGATGGCCCAGCTAGGGGGCCCAGTGTACAGAAAGGACTGTGTGGCTGCCCCCACGACGAGATGCGGCATTCCAAGCTGACCCATGCCCCTGCACGGGACAGCACTGGAGTCACAGTGTGGGATGGGCGACTGAGCTGACCCCACCACACTGAGGCAAATCACTGGGGGCATGCAATGGAGCAGCAGGGAAGCAGAGCAAGGAGGTCCCGAGGAAAGACAAACAATGGACCCTGGGACCAGGACGTGGCACCCCATTAGACTC
>NW_022111369.1:40495337-40497237 GCF_000313985.2 Echinops telfairi
AAAAAAAAAAGAAATAGCACATGATCATTATCACAAGGTTATGGAATTGATGGTGGTTGGAATTGGATGTCATTTCAGTCTCTTCCTCTGAGGGTGCCCAATGTATCATACATTTACTATTTTCATGCTTTCTTTGCTTTTTTATGACATGTGTTAGTCTCGCATGCCTGGTTCTGCATTTTTGAATGAGAGTTACTAAAATTTTTCACTATCCCTAACCCATACTGTTTGTGTAAATAATGTCTACTCACTTATGCTTTTGGTCTGTACAGTCAACAATTGATGTATTGTGTCTAAAAAGCTGGTCTATATATATATTTTTTTTCCTTTTCTCAACAGTGTCTTAAATTCTATACTATTGGTTAAACTAATCACACTCTGAATAAAATTACCTTTTCCCCCAATTATTTGTAACTTTCTGTATTATAAAGTTATAATTCCATCTCTAAATCGAACCAGAGACATGTATGAATCATAGATACTTTAATAGATTTGGGGCTTATGCTTCATTCTAGGCCCAATCTAAGCACAATTTGTTCTTATGACATGACCCAACTTGATACTTGCCCTCATGAAGAGATCACTAAAGACATGGGTGCTGTTACCAAAGTGTGATGAAGACAGCAGATGGTACCTGATTATCACAAAGATGAGTATCTGGGGTCTTCAAGACTTGTCTTAAAACACACAGCCATTGAAGTGAAGTGTCAACTAAGTCTACATGGAAGGAGCACACGTCTGTGTGATCCAAGTACAATATATAATAAAATCCAAATCCAAAGGAGGGAATGGTATAAGACTTTATAACATTCAGAATACCCAGTTTCCAGAAGGCTATGGATGACAGTGGCAACTCAGCATACATTTGTAGGGTCCCCACATGGTTGTAACCTTCAGCGAATCCTCTCTACTCATAGTCCCAGAATGTGAATAGCCTTGCTATTTGAGAGTACTGGGAAGCTGATTATGATAGTTGCAATCAGGTGATAAGGTAAAACTTTATCATTTGATCTCCCTTTTGACAAATTTTAAATTTGGTATAGTTTTTAATGATTTTCTGATTTCTTTTATTTTTAGTTCAAGGATTTATAAATTTTTATTATTTTGTCATATCTTATACTGTCTGACGTCTAAAGCTCTTTCTTATATACATATGAATGTCCATGAATTCTTCTAGAGTCAACCCAGACTAACACAGCATATAATGCACATATCATTCAATAGTTCAGTCACCTCAGTCTATTTTAGGACAGAGTTTTTGTTTTAATGGTCTTTCCAGCATGGGCCTTGCGGCTATCTCTTAGTGTCACTGTTGTAGTCTATGGAAAGTACTTTCTCAAAATTAATTAGAGAACTTAGGAAATCAATACTATTTTTGTAAAAGTTATGCATATGTTTTAAAAGAGAACCTAGTAGGATAGAATAAATGCTTTTTGTTGTCAGACGGCAAATGTGTGCTATCTTTCAGACAAAAATTATAATTAGGATCTTGGAGTTTTGTGGTCAAAGTTAGAAACTGCTCATATGAATAAAAGAAAATACAAGGGAGGAAAAAAACAGACATACATCTTTCAGATGAGATCATTATGGTTTTGTTGCTTTGTCTGAAACTAAAGACGGGTAGCAGGTATCTCAGAGCCCAGGGTTTTAATTTATATTGAAATGGGTTAGCTAATAGTTGCAAAATATACTAGACACACAACCCCGTCATACAAGCTACTGCTTTTTTTTTTAATCATCTTATTGGGGGCTCATAAAGCATCACAATTCATACATACATCCATTGTGTCAGGCACATTTGTACACTTGTTGGCCTCATCATTCTCAAAACATTTGCTTTCTACTTGAGCCCTTGGTATCAGCTCCTCATTTTCCCCTTCCCTCCCCGTCCCCAACAAAC
>NW_022111369.1:40497337-40500569 GCF_000313985.2 Echinops telfairi
ATAATAACTAAAAATGTTAGAGTGTAAATATCCAATATTGAGAGTGTTAAATTTTATCCATTAAAATAATGTCTTAAAATATGTAATGAAATTTAAAATATTCATAATACACTGTTGAAAGAAAAATGGATACAAAATCATAGTTATTATAAGTTTCAAATAAATATATATACATATAAATATTCCAAGAGGAAATATATTAACATGTGAATTGTAATTATTTTTAGTCATAAAATTTTAGATGACCTTTAATTTTTTCCATATTTTCATTGTCTTCTTGTCTCCAGGAGATCTGGAAATTTTAAGAAGTCCAAATAAGGTTTTATAAAATGTAGTGGAAAATAAAACAAAAACAGACCCTTTGCTACACAGTCAGATCTGATGCACAGTAACCCCACAGAATTAAGGCCAAGTGCTCCTTAGAGGCAAAGATGGTGTGTTAGTGTGGGTACATTAGAGAAACAAATCCACAGAAACTCATGTATAAGAGAGAGTTTTATATAAGGGGTAAGTGTACATTAAGAAAGCATCCAAACCCAGTGCTGCCCAAACCCACAAATCCAACATTAACCCATATGTCTGACACCAATCCACAAAGTCTTCCTCCATCTCACGAAACAGAAGCAATGATGTCAACTGCAGGAGGAAAGCCTAGTCAGTGAATGTGTAAGCATCTCCGCACTGGCAGGGGTCTCCACACAGCTGCTCCAGCAGCCAGGGCTGCATCGGAGTAGGTCCATGTGGCTTCTCCTTGGGAGGTCTTGCAGGAAGTCAGCCTTGCCAGCCTAGGGACATGGCCAAACAAATAGTAATTTATCTTAACTAGTAAAGAATATTTGCTTGAGCATTGTGTTATTTTAAAATTTATCTATAAGAAATTAATTTTCAAACAATATCATTAATATTACATGAAAATAAATATTTTGAAGATAATACAAAAGTGGTTGCAACAATACATCAGTAGGGTGTTGGACTGGATTCAGGTTGGATCCAGAAGATAACATGGAATGAGATATAGCATTGCTGATATCAGATTATCTTGGCTGAAAGTAGAGTACATGAAATATGTTTACTTTTGTTCATTGACAATGCACTTTTTAAATTATGGTTGTGATTTTCATCCGACAGGTGTGAACTGCTTCCTGAAGGGATTTCCTACTGAAGGTGCAAGATAAATCTCTTGCGCCAGGAAATTATTGACTGTTAGACCTCAAATAGGCTTGTGGGTCTTGAACATTGTATTTCTCGTTTCCGGACGCTGGAATTTCTTCTCCAAGAAGGCCAATAGGAAACAGAGATAAGAACCCAAACATCCATAGTAGCTCCTAAAATGTTTGAAAATGTTCCTGTCTTCCCTCTTTTCCAGTTCTCCATAGAAATCCAAAGATTTAGGGCAATTGTACAGCAAGTAGTTCCAGGTTTTTCTGAAGTGATTTAGCACTGGAATTCTATCACGTCAAACAGAAAGAATTTTGTGTAACATAACCTCACAGGCTGAATGATGTGCTGTGTGTTCTGAGTTCCTGTATTATTTTTCTCATTTCATCATGAGAAATTAGCAAAGAATAGCTGAGTCATGAGTTTATTGTCAAATGGGTCATAAACATTTTTCTTTAAGGAAGGCATTATCTTGCTTCTTCTTCTTCTTCTCCTTCTCCTTCTTTTGTTGCAATCTGGGAGGGTTAGGAAATTACCAGAAGAGAATACAGGTACAATCAAAACTAAACAAAACAAGGTGGTTAAGTAAAATATTATTATTTTCCTATCCTTATTTGAAGATTTAGAAGGCTTTCTTTGACAGAAATTACATGCAGACTCTAAAATAGTTCAAAAAATTATGGTTTCACTTAAAATTTAAAATCTATTTTAATAGTGATGAACATGTTAACAATGGATCTTATACTGTATTTTGAATGAAGAAAGTTCAGGCAAAAAACAAACACATACAAAATAGCAACAACCATGATAAACCATATAACCAACTTTAGCCTAGCTATGTTGAGTCAAACCTTGAGTAACTTCATTGATTCTCTAACTTTAAATTGAGGAAAGTTACCATAAGACTTACTTGGTGATAGGTAAAACTGAAAAACACAAAACCCCCAATGTCTGACTTGCCGATAGGGAAAAGTGTGTTGTTGTTAGGTGCCATCAAATGAAAGTTCCTGCCTCCTGGATTCTAAGGGGATTTATTGTGTTTCTTACTTGACTTAAAATCTTGTCAGTTTTGCAGACAAACATTTGACTCCAGAACATAAAACTAAAGTAATCGGTACATGTAGTTCTCCACTTACGAATGTCAGACTGGTGAACAATTTCTATGGTCCTTTACCATGATGTAAATTTGTCCTCAGTTTAAAGGATTAAACCAACTCCTACTGGCAATAGACTCTTCATCACCATCATTTTCATCTGGTGGACATGCAGCTTATTCCTCATTTAAATGGCTTGATTTTTTTTTCACTATAAGTAAGGCTAGATATGAATCATATGTGCCTGTTCCAACTTATCTACAATTTTTTTATGTCATATCATTGGATTGTTCAGCCATATTAAGAAGAGTTATTCAATCATCATCCCAATCAATTTCAGGACATTTTCTTTCATACATATACTCATTGTTGTTAGATCCTCACTTTCTCCCAAACCTGCTGTCATTCCCCTAGGTAATTATTAATTAATTTATTGTGTCTATAGGATTATTTATCTTGAATTTTATATATAAAAAGTCAAAAACACAAACAGGATGTAAACAGCTAAACAAAATGACAATGGCTAGACAAAACAGAGAAAACCCTCAATTGGATATAAAGCAGAAAATATTCACAACTGAGACTTAAAAATGGGTCAAAAGGAAGATTGAATGATAAGATGTTACATTTGAACCTAAGTACACCAGCCATAATGGACTTACAACGCTCTCCGTCTGATGACAAGCTGTGCACATTCCTGGAGCCTGGTCAGAGTGGATTCACCCGAGGCTTACTCCATGTGGAACCCTGGAAAGGATTTAGGGATTCCACTGTCATTTGTTGTGTTTTATATGGGGCCACTATGAGTCAGAACTGACTTAGGGGCACCTAAAAAATGCAACAATCCTTATAGGACTTGAGTTACTATTGCTTCCTAGTGAATAGTTGTCAACTTATGAATCTTAGGATTGTTTAAAATATGTCTATGTATGAAGGTAGATGATGCATTGTTCACACAAATTGCATAGAAACAAATAAAA